>NC_054480.1:99793943-100993943 GCF_017639515.1 Carcharodon carcharias
GGTTAGTACAGGATGAGGATCAGAGCTGAGACTAGGTTAGTACAGGATGGGGATCAGATGCTGAGACGTGTTAGTACAGGATGGGGATCAGAGCTGAGACTGGGTTAGTACAGGATGGGATCAGAGCTTGATTTTTGTTTTAGTACAGAAGGGGATCAGAGCTGAGACTTGTTTAGTACAGGATGGTGATCAGAGCTGAGACTAGGTTAGTACAGGATGGGGATCAGATCTGAGACTATGTTAGTACAGGATGGGGATCAGAGCTGAGACTAGGTTAGTACAGGATGGGGATCAGAGCTGAGACTGGGTTAGTACAGGATGGGGATCAGAGCTGAGACTTGGTTAGTACAGGATGGGGATCAGTGCTAAGACTAGGTTAGTAAAGGATGGGGATCAGATCTGAGACTTGGTTAGTACAGGATGGGGATCAGAGCTGATACTTGGTTAGTACAGGGTGGGGATCAGAGCTGAGACTGGTTTTTTACCGGATGGGGATCAGACCTGAGACTAGGTTAGTACAGGATGGGGATCAGAGCTGAGACTAGGTTAGTACAGGATGGGGATCAGATATGAGACTGGATTTAGTACAGGATGGGGATCAGAGCTGAGACTAGGTTAGTGCAGGATGGGGATCAGAGCTGAGACTGGGTTAGTACAGGATGGGGATCAGAGCTGAGACTTGGTTAGTACAGGATGGGGATCAGAGCTGAGACTGGGTTAGTACAGGATGGGGATCAGATTGGAGACTGGGTTAGTACTGGATGGGGATCAGAGCTGAGACTGGGTTAGTACAGGATGGGGATCAGAGCTGAGACTGGTTAGTACAGGATGGGGATCAGAGTTGAGACTGGGTTAGTACAGGATTGGGATCAGAGCTGAGACTTGGTTAGTACAGGATGGGGATCAGAGCTGAGACTAGGTTAGTACAGGATGGGGATCAGAGCTGAGACTGGGTTAGTACAGGATGGGAATCAGAGCTAAGACTGGGTTAGTACAGGATGGGGATCAGAGCTGAGACTAGGTTAGTACAGGATGAGGATCAGAGCTGAGACTGGTTTAGTACAGGATGGGGATCAGAGCTGAGACTGGGGTTAGTACAGGATGGGGATCAGAGCTGAGACTGGGTTAGTACAGGATGGGGATCAGAGCTGAGACTAGGTTAGTACAGGATGGGGATCAGAGCTGAGACTGGGTTAGTACAGGATGGGGATCAGAGCTGAGACTAGGTTAGTACAGGATGGGGATCAGAGCTGAGACTTGGTTAGTACAGGATGGGGATCAGAGCTGAGACTGGGTTAGTACAGGATGGGGATCAGAGCTGAGACTATGTTGGTACAGGATGGGGATCAGCACTGAGACTGGGTTAGTACAGGACGGGGCTCAGAGCTGAGACTTGGTTAGTACAGGATGGGGATCAGAGCTGAGACTGGGTTAGTTCAGGATGGGATCAGTAGCTGAGACTGGGTTGTACAGGATGGGGATCAGTGCTGAGACTTGGGTTAGAACAGGATGAGGGTCAGAGCTGAGACGAGGTTAGTACAGGATGGGGATCTGATTTGAGACTGGGTTAGTACAGAATGGGGATCAGAGCTGATAATGGGTTAGTACAGGATGGGGATCAGAGCTGAGACTAGGTTAGTAGAGGATGGGGATCAGAGCTAAGACTCGGTTAGTATAGGATGGGGATCAGAGCTGAGAATGGGTTTGTACAGAATGGGGGTCAGAGCTAAGACTAGGTTAGTATAGGATGGGGATCAGAGCTGAGGAGAGTTAGTTACAGGAGGAGGGTCAGAGCTGAGACTATGTTTGTACAGGATGCGAATCAGCGTTGAGACTAGGTTAGTACAGGATGGGGATCAGAGCTGAGACTAGGTTAGTACAGGATGGGGATCAGAGCTGAGACTGGGTTAGTACAGGATGGGGATCAGAGCTGAGACTATGTTAGTACAGGATGAGGATAAGATCTGTGACTATGTTAGTACAGGATGAGGATCAGTGCTGAGACTATGTTAGTACAGGATGGGGATCAGAGCTGAGACTGGGTTAGTACAGGATGGGGATCAGAGCTGCGACTGGGTTAGTACAGGATGGGGATCAGTGTTGATTTTGGTTTAGTACAGGATGGGGATCAGAGCTGGGACTAGGTTAGTACAGGATGGGTATCAGAGCAGAGACTAGGTTAGTACAGGATGGGGATCAGAGCTGAGACTAGGTTAGTAAGGATGGGGATCAGAGCTGAGACTGGGTTAGTACAGGATGGGGATCAGAGCTGAGACTAGGTTAGTACAGGATGGGGATCAGAGCTGAGACTGGGTTAGTACAGGATGGGGATCAGAGCTGAGACTTGGTTAGTACAGGATTGGGATCAGAGCTGAGACTGGGTTAGTACAGGATTTGAGTCAGAGCTGAGACTAGGTTAGTACAGGATGGGGATCAGAGCTGAGACTGGGTTAGTACAGGATGGGGATCCGAGTTGAGATTGGTTTAGTACAGGATGGGGATCAGAGCTGAGACTGGGTTAGTACAGGATGGGGATCAGAGCTGAGACTGGGGTTAGTACAGGATGAGGGTCAGAGCTGAGACTTATGTAGTACAGGATGGGGATCAGATTTGAGACTTGGTTAGTACAGGATGGGGATCAGAGCTGAGACTGGGTTAGTACAGGATGGGGATCAGAGCTGAGACTGGGTTAGTACAGGATGTGGATCAGAGCTGAGACTGGGTTAGTACAGGATGTGGATCAGAGCTGAGGCTTGATTAGTACAGGATGGGGATCAGAGCTGAGACTAGGTTAGTACAGGATCGGGATCAGAGCTGAGACTTGGTTAGTACAGGATGGGAACAGAGCTGAGGACTGGGTTAGTACAGGATGGGGATCAGAGCTGAGACTGTGTTAGTACCGGATGGGGATCAGAGCTGAGACTTGGTTAGTACAGGATGGGGATGAGAGCAGAGACTGGGGTTAGTACAGGATGGGGATCAGAGCTGTGACCGGTTTAGTACAGGATGGGGATCAGAGCTGAGACTAGGTTAGTACAGGATGGGGATCAGAGCTGAGACTTGGTTAGTACAGGATGGGGATCAGAGCTGAGACTTGGTTAGTACAGGATGGGGATCAGAGCTGAGACTGGGTTAGTACAGGATGGGGATCAGAGCTGAGACTAGGTTAGTACAGGATGGGGATCAGAGCTGAGATTGGGGTTAGTACAGGATGGGGATCAGAGCTGGGAATATGGTATTACAGGATGAGGATCAGAGCTGAGACTAGGTTAGTTCAGAATGGGGATCAGAGCTGAGACTGGGTTAGTACAGGATGGGGATCAGAGCTGAGACTGGGTTAGTACAGGATGGGGATCAGAGCAGTGACTGGGGTTAGTACAGGATGGGGATCAGAGCTGAGACTTGATTAGTACAGGATGGGGATCAGTGCTAAGACTAGGTTAGTACAGGATGGGGATCAGAGCTGAGACTGGGGTTAGTACAGGATGGGGATCAGAGCTGAGACTTGGTTAGTACAGGATGGGGATCAGAGCTGAGACTAGGTTAGTACAGGATGGGGATCAGAGCTGAGACTAGGTTAGTACAGGATGGGGATCAGAGCTGAGACTGGTTTAGTACAGGATGGGGATCAGAGCTGAGACTAGGTTAGTACAGGAGGGGGATCAGAGCTGAGTCTAGGTTAGTACAGGATGGGATCAGAGCTGAGACTGGGTTAGTACAGGATGGGGAAGGGATCAGAGCTGAGACTTGGTTAGTACAGGATGGGGACCAGAGCTGAGACTTGGTTAGTACAGGATGGGGATCAGAGCTGAGACTTGGTTAGTACAGGATGGGGATCAGAGCTGCAACTGGGTTAGTACACGATGGGGGATCAGAGCTGAGACTGGGTAGAACAGGATGGGATCAGAGCTGAGACTGGGTTAGTACAGGATGGGGATCAGAGCTGAGACTATGTTAGTACAGGATGGGGATCAGAGCTGAGACTGGGTTAGTACAGGATGGGGATCAGAGTAGAGACTAGGTGAGTACAGGATGGGGATCAGAGCTGAGACTGGGGTTAGTACAGGATGGGGATCAGAGCTGAGACTAGGTTAGTACAGGATGGGGATCAGAGCTGAGACTAGGTGAGTACAGGATGGGGATGAGAGCTGAGACTGGGGTTAGTACAGGATGGTGATTAGAGCTGAGACTGGGTTAGTACAGGATGTGGATCAGAGCTGAGACTGGGTTTAATACAGTATAGGGATCAGAGTTGAGACAGGGTTCGTACAGGATGGAGATCTGAGCTGAGACTAGTTTAGTACAGGATGGGGATCAGAGCTGATATGGGTTAGTACAGGATGGGGATCAGAGCTGAGACTCGGTTAGTACAGGATGGGGATCAGAGCTGAGACTGGGTTAGTACAGGATGGGGATCAGAGCTGAGACTTGGTTAGTACAGGATGGGGATCAGAGCTGAGACTGGTTTAGTACAGGATGGGGATCAGAGCTGAGACTGGGTTAGTACAGGATGGGGATCAGATCTGAGACTGGGTTAGTACAGGATGGGGATCAGAGCTGAGACTTGGTTAGTACAGGATGGGGATCAGAGCTGAGACTTGGTTAGTACAGGATGGGGATCAGAGCTGAGACTGGGTTAGTACAGGATGGGGTCAGAGCTGAGACTAGGTTAGTACAGGATGGGGATCAGAGCTGAGACTAGGTTAGTACAGGATGGGGATCAGAGCTGAGACTGGGTTAGTACAGGATGGGGATCAGATTTGAGATTGGATTTAGTACAGGATGGGGATCAGAGCTGAGACTTGGTTAGTACAGGATGGGGATCAGAGCTGAGACTGGGTTAGTACAGGATGGGGATCAGAGCTGAGACTAGGTTAGTACAGGATGGTGATCAGAGCTGAGACGGGTGTTTAGTACAAGATGGAGATCAGAGCTGAGACTGGGGTTAGTACAGGATGGGGATCAGAGCTGAGACTGGGTTAGTTTAGGATGGGGATCAAAGCTGAGACTAGGTTAGTACAGGATGGGGATCAGAGCTGAGACTTGGTTATTACAGGATGGGGATCAGAGCTGAGACTGAGTTAGTACAGGATGGCGATCAGAGCTGAGACTGAGTTATTACCGGAGGGGGAGCAGAGCTGAGACTAGGTTAGTACAGGATGGGGATCAGAGTTGAGACTTGGTTAGTACAGGATGGGGATCAGAGCTGAGACTGGCTTAGTACAGGACAGGGATCAGAGCTGAGACTAGTTTAGTACAGGTTGCGGATCAGAGTTGAGACTCTGTTAGTACAGGATCGGAATCAGAGCTGAGACTAGGTTAGTTCAGGATGGGGATCAGAGCTAAGACTAGGTTAGTACAGGATGGGGATCAGAGCTGAGACTAGGTTAGTACAGGATGGGGATCAGAGCTGAGACTGGGTTAGTACAGGATGGGATCAGAGCTGAGACTAGGTTAGTACAGGATGGGGATCAGAGCTGAGACTTGGTTAGTACAGGATGGGGATCAGAGCTGAGACTGGGTTAGTACAGGATGGGGATCAGAGCTGAGACTGGGTTAGTACAGGATGGGGATCAGAGCTGAGACTGGGTTAGTACAGGATGGGGATCAGAGCTGAGACTGGGTTAGTACAGGATGGGGATCAGAGCTGAGACTGGGTTAGTACAGGAGGGTCCCAGGGCTGAGACTTGGTTAGTACAGGATGAGAGTCAGAGCTGAGACTATGTTTGTACAGGATGGGGATCAGAGCTGAGACTAGGTTAGTACAGGATGGGGATCAGAGCTGAGACTGTGTCAGTACAGGATGGGGATCAGAGCTGAGACTGGGGAGAGTACAGGATGGGGATCAGAGCTGATACTAGGATAGTTCAGGATGGGGATCAGAGTTGAGAGTGGGTTAGTACAGGATGGGGGAATCAGATCTTAGACTGGGGTTAGGTTAAACAGGATGAGGGATCAGAGCTGAGACAGAGGTTAGTACAGGATGCGGATCAGATCTGAGACTGGGTCAAAACAGAATGCGGATCAGAGCTGAAGAATGTGGTTAGTACCAGGATGGGGATCAGAGACTGAGACTAGGGTTAAGTACAGAATGAGGGATCAGAGCTGACTCGGTTAGTATAGGCATGGGGATCAGATCTAGAATAGGGTTAGTACAGGATGAGGGTCAGAGCTTGAGACTAGGTTAGTGCAGGATGTGGATCATAGCTGAGACTAGGTTAATACAGGATGGGGATCAAAGCTGAGACTGGGTTAGTACTGGTGGGGATAAGAGCTGAGACTTGATTAGTACATGATGGGGATCAGAGCTAAGACTATGATAGTACAGAATGGGGCTCAGAAGCAGAGACTTGGTAGTACAAGATTTGAGTCAGATCTGAGACTGTTTAGTTCAGGATGGGATCAGAGCTGAGAAGTGGTTAGTACAGGATAGGGATTAGAGCTGAGTCCAGGTGAGTTCAAGATGGGGATCAGAGCTGAGACTGGGTTCGAACATGATTGGAATCAGAACTGAGACTGGGGTTAGTACAGGATGGGTATCTGAGCTAAGACTAGGTTAGTATAGTATGGGGATCAGAGCTGAGACTGGGGTTAGTACAGGATGAGGGACTGAGCTGAGACTAGGTTAGTACAGGATGGGGATCAGAGTTGAGACTTGGTTAGTACAGGATGGGGATCAGAGCTGAGACTGGGTTAGTACAGGATGGGGATCAGAGCTGTGACTGTGTTAGTACAGGAGGGGGCTCAGAGCTGAGACTAGGTTAGTACAGGATCGGGATCAGAGCTGAGACTTGGTTAGTACATGATGGGAATCAGAACTTAGACTGTGTTAGTGCAGGATGGGGATCAGAGCTGAGACTGGGTAGTACAGGATGAGGGACTAGAGCTAAGACTATGTTAGTACAGGATGGGGTCAGAGCTGAGACTAGGTTAGTACAGGATGGCGATTAGAGCTGAGACTGGGTTAGTACAGGATGGGGATCAGAGCTGAGACTGGTTTAGTACAGGATGGGGATCAGAGCTGAGACTGGGTTAGTACAGGATGGGGATCAGAGCTGAGACTGGGTTAGTACAGGATGGGGATCAGAGCTGAGACTGGGGTTAGTACAGGATGGGGATCAGAGCTGAGACTGGGGTTAGTACAGGATGGTGATTAGGGCTGAGATTGGGCTTAGTACAGGATGGGGATCAGAGCTGAGACTGGTTTAGTACAGGATGGGGATCAGAGCTGAGACTAGGTTAGTACAGGATGGGGATCAGAGCTGAGACTAGGTTAGTACAGGATGGGAATCAGAGCCGAGACTTGGTTAGTACAGGATGGGGATCAGAGCTGAGACTGGGTTAGTACAGGATGGGATCAGAGCTGAGACTGTGTTAGTACAGGATGGGGATTAGATCTGAGACTAGGTTAGTACAGGTGGGGGATCTGAGCTGGGACTGGCTTAGGACAGGATGGGGATCAGATCTGAGACTAGGTTAGTACAGGATGGGGATCAGAGTTGAGACTTGGTTAGTACAGGATGGGGATCAGATGTGAGACTAGTTTATTACAGGATGGGGATCAGAGCTGAGACTGGGTTTGTACAGGATGAGGATCAGAGCTTAGACTATGTTAGTACAGGATGGGGATCAGAGCTGATACTGGGTTAGTACAGGATGGGGATCAGAGCTGCGACTAGGTTAGTACAGGATGGGGATCAGAGTTGAGACATGGTTAGTACAGGATGGGGATCAGAGCTGAGACTGGGTTAGTACAGGATGGGGATCAGAGCTGAGACTGGGTTAGTACAGGATGGGGATCAGAGCTGAGACTTAGGTAGTGCAGGATGGGGATCAGAGCTGAGACTGGTTCAGTACAGGATGTGATCAGAGCTGAGACTAGGTTAGGTACAGGATGTGGATCAGAGCTGAGACTCGGTTAGTACAGGATGGGGATCAGAGCTGAGACGTGGTTAGTACAGGATGGGGATCAGAGCTGAGACTAGGTTAGTACAGGATGGGATCAGAGCTGAGACTGGGTTAGTACAGGATGGGGATCAGAGCTGAGACTGGGTTAGTACAGGATGGGGATCAGAGCTGAGACTGGGTTAGTACAGGATGGGGATCAGAGCTGAGACTGGGTTAGTACAGGATGGGGATCAGAGCTGAGACTGGGTAGTACAGGATGGGGATCAGAGCTGAGACTAGGTTAGTACAGGATGGGGATCAGAGCTGAGACTGGGTTAGTACAGGATGGTGATCAGAGATGAGACTGGGGTTAGTACAGGATGGGGATCAGAGCTGAGACTAGGTTAGTACAGGATGGGGATCAGAGCTGAGACTTGGTTAGTACAGGATGGGGATCAGAGCTGAGACTGGGTTAGTACAGGATGGGGATCAGAGCTGAGACTGGGTTAGTACAGGATGGGGATCAGAGCTGAGACTGTGTTTGTACAGGATGGGGATCAGAGCTGCGAATGGGTTAGTACAGGATGGGGATCAGAGTTGAGACTAGGTTAGTACAGGATGGGGATCAGAGCTGAGACTAGGTTAGTACAGGATGGGGATCAGAGCTGAGACTGGGTTAGTACAGGATGGGGATCAGAGCTGAGACTAGGTTAGTACAGGATGGGGATCAGAGCTGAGACTATGTTAGTACAGGATGGGGATCAGAGCTGAGACTGGGTTAGTACAGGATGGGGATCAGAGCTGAGACTTGGTTAGTACAGGATGGGGATCAGAGCTGAGACTTGGTTAGTACAGGATGGGGATCAGAGCTGAGACTAGGTTAGTACAGGATGGGGATCAGAGCTGAGACTAGGTTAGTACAGGATGGGGATCAGAGCTGAGACTGGGTTAGTACAGGAGGCGAATCAGAGATGAGACTGGGTTTGTAAAGGATGGGGATCAGAGCTGAGTCTAGGTTAGTACAGGATGGGGATCAGAGCTGAGACTAGGTTAGTACAGGATGAGGTTCAGAGCTGAGACTAGGTTAGTACAGGATGGGGATCAGAGCTGAGACTGGGTTAGTACAGGATGGGGATCAGAGTTGAGACTAAGTTAGTACAGGATGGGGATCAGATCTTAGACTGGGTTGTTACAGGATGGGGATCAGAACTATGACTGGGTTCGTACAGGATGGGGATCAGAGCTGAGACAGGGTTAGTACAGGATGGGGATCAGAGCTGAGACTGTGGTTAGTACAGGATGGGGATCAGAGTTGAGGCAATGTTAGTACAGGATGGGGATCAGATCTTAGACTGGGTTACTACCGGATGGGGATCAGATCTGAGACAAGGTTAGTACAGGATGGGGATCAGAGCTGAGACTAGGTTAGTATAGGATGGGGATCAGAGCTGAGACTGGGATTAGTACAGGATGAGGGTCAGAGCTGAGACTGTGTTAGTACAGGATGAGGATCAGAGCTGAGACTGGGTTAGTACAGGATGAGGATCAGAGCTTGAGACTGAGTTAGTACAGGATGGGATCAGAAGCTGAGACTGGGTACGAACAGGATCGTGGAACAGAACTGAGACTGCGGTTAGGTACAGGATGAGGGATCAGAACTAAGACTAGGGTTCGTACAGGATGAGGAGATCAGAGCTTAGACTGGGAGTTATAACAGGATGAGGGATCAGAGCAGAGATTAGGGTTAGTACAGGATGGCGAACAGATCTAGAGACTATGTTAAGTACAAGGATGGAGGATCATAGCTAATACTGGCTTAGTGCAGGATGAGGATCAGAGCTGAGCCTAGGGTAGTCCAGGCTGCGGACCAGAAGCTGAGACTAAGGTTAGTACAGGATGGGATCAGCGCTGATACTAGGTTAGTCCAGGATGGGAATCAGATCTAGAGACTGGGTTTGTACAGGATGGGGATCAGAGCTAAGACTAGTTTATTACCGGAATGGGGTATCAGATTGATACAGGGTAAGTAAAGGATGGTGATCAGAGCTGAGATGAGTTAGTACAGGATGTGGATCAGAGCTGAGACTAGGTTAGTACAGGATGGGGATCAGAGCTGAGACTGGGTTAGTACAGGATGGGGATCAGAGCTGAGACTGTGTTAGTACAGGATGGGGATCAGAGCAGAGGACTGGGGTTAGTACAGGAAGGGGATCAGAGCTGAGACTGGATTAGTACAGGATGGGGATCAGAGCTGCGACTAGCTCTGTACAGGATGGGGCACAGAGCTCAGACTAAATTAGTACCGGATGGGGATCAGAGCTGAGACTAGGTTTGTATAGGATGGGGATCAGAGCTGAGACTGAGGTTAGTACAGGATGGGGATCAGAGCTGAGACTGGGGTTAATACAGGATGAGGATCAGAGCTGAGACTGGATAAGTACAGGATGGGGATCAGAGCTGAGACTAGGTTAGTACAGGATCGGGATCAGAGCTGAGACTTGGTTAGTACAGGATGGGGATCAGAGCTGAGACTGTGTTAGTACAGGATGGGGATCAGAGCTGAGACTGGGTTAGTACAGGATGGGGATCAGAGCTGAGGCTTGGTTAGTACAGGATGGGGATCAAAGCTGAGACTAGGTTAGTACAGGTTTAGGGATCAGAGCTGAGTCTAGGTTAGTACAGGATGGGGATCAGAGCTGAGACTGGGTTAGTACAGGATGGGGATCAGAGCTGAGACTGGGTTAGTACAGGATGGGGATCAGAGCTGAGACTGGGTTAGTACAGGATGGGGATCAGAGCTGAGACTTGGTTAGTACAGGATGGGGATCAGAGCTGAGACTGTGTTAGTACAGGATGGGGATCAGAGCTGAGACTGGGTTAGTACAGGATGGGGATCAGAGCTGAGACTGGGTTAGTACAGGATGGGGATCAGAGCTGACTTGGTTAGTACAGGATGGGGATCAGAGCTGAGACTGGGTTAGTACAGGATGGGGATCAGAGCTGAGAATGGGTTAGTACAGGATGGGGATCAGAGCTGAGACTGGGTTAGTACAGGATGGGGATCAGAGCTGAGACTAGGTTATTACAGGATGGGGATCAGAGATGAGACTTGGTAAGTACAGGATGGGGATCAGAGCTGAGACTAGGTTAGTACAGGACGGGAATCAGAGCTGAGACTCGCTTAGTACAGGATGGGGATCAGAGCTGAGACTTGGTTAGGACAGGATTGGGATCAGAGCTGAGACTTGGTTAGTACAGGACTGTGATCAGAGCCGAGACTAGGTTAGTACAGGATGGGGATCAGAGCTGAGACTTGGTTAGTACAGGATGGGGATCAGAGCTGAGACTAGGTTAGTACATGATGGGGTTAAGAGCTGAGACTTGGTTAGTACAGGATGGGGATCAGAGCTGAGACTGGGGTTTGTAGGATGTGAAACAGAGCTGAGACTACGTTAGTACAGGATGGGGATCAGAGCTGAGAGTCGGATAGAACAGGATGAGGATCAGAGCTGAGACTGGGGTTAGTACAGGATGGGGATCAGAGATGAGATTGGATCTAGCACAGGATGAGGATCAGAGCTGAGACTGGGGTTAGTACAGGATGGGGATCAGAGCTGAGACTGGGTTAGTACAGGATGGGGATCAGAGCTGAGACTGGGTTTGTACAGGATGGGGATCAGAGCTGAGACTGGGTTAGTACAGGATGGGGATCAGAGCTGAGACTGGGATTAGTACAGGATGAGGGTCAGAGCTGAGACTGTGTTAGTACAGGATGAGGATCAGAGCTGAGACTAGGTTAGTACAGGATGAGGATCAGAGCTGAGACTGAGTTAGTACAGGATGGGGATCAGAGCTGAGACTGGGTTAGTACAGGATGTTGATCAGAGCTGAGACTGTGTTAGTACAGGATGGGGATCAGAGCTGTGACTGGGTTGGTCAATCATCAAGAGAGGTTAGTACAGGATGGGGATCAGAGCTGAGACTTGGTTAGTACAGGATGGGGTCAGAGCTGAGACTAGTTAGTACAGGATGGGGATCAGAGCTGAGACTGTGTTAGTACAGGATGGGGATCAGAGCTGGGACCAAGTTAGTACAGGATGGGGATCAGAGCTGAGACTGGGTTAGTACAGGATGGGGATCAGAGCTGAGACTGGGTTAGTACAGGATGGGGATCAAAGCTGAGACTAGGTTAGTACAGGTTTAGGGATCAGAGCTGAGTCTAGGTTCGTACAGGATGGGGATCGAGCTGAGGACTGGTAGTACAGGATGGGGATCAGAGCTGAGACTGGTTTAGTACAGGATGGGGATCAGAGCTGAGACTGGTTAGTACAGGATGGGATCAGAGCTGAGATGGGTTAGTACAAGATGGGATCAGAGCTGAGACTAGGTAGTAGAGGATGGGGATCAGAGCGGAGACTTGGTTAGTACAGGATGGCGATCAGAGAAGAGACTGGGTTAGTACAGGATGGCGATCAGAGTTGAGACTAGGTTAGTACAGGATGGGGATCAGTGTTGCAACTTGGTTAGTACAGGATGGGGATCAGAGCTGAGACTGGGTTAGTACAGGATGGTGATCAGAGCTGCGACTATGTTTGTACAGGATGGGGATCAGAGATGAGACTATGTTAGTACAGGATGGGGATCAGAGCTGAGACTTGGTTAGTACAGGATGGGGATCAGAGCTGAGACTCGGTTAGTACAGGATGGGGATCAGTGTTGAGACTGGGTTAGTACAGGATGGGGATCAGAGCTGAGACTAGGTTAGTACAGGATGGGGATCAGAGCTGAGACTAGGTTAGTACAGGATGGGGATCAGAGCTGAGACTGGGTTAGTACAGGATGGGGATCAGAGCTGAGACTATGTTAGTACAGGATGGGGATCAGAGCTGAGACTATGTTAGTACAGGATGGGATCAGAGCTGAGACTGGGTTAGTACAGGATGGGGATCAGAGCTGAGACTGGTTCAGTACAGGATGGGGATCAGAGCTGTGACTGGGATAGTACAGGATGGGGATCAGAGCTGAGACTGGGTTAGTACAGGATGGGGACCAGAGCTGAGACTAAGTTAGTACAGTTTGGGGATCAGAGCTGAGACTGGGTTAGTACAGGATGAGGGTCAGAGCTGAGACTGGGTTAGTACAGGATGGGTATTAGAGCTGAGACTAGGTTAGTACAGGATGGGGATCAGAGCTGAGACTGGGTTAGTACAGGATGGGGATCAGAGCTGAGACTGGGTTAGTACAGGATGGGGATCAGAGCTGAGACTGGGGTTAGTACAGGATGGGGATCAGAGCTGAGACTGGGTTAGTACAGGATGGGGATCAGAGCTGAGACTGGGTTAGTACAGGATGGTGATCAGAGCTGAGACTGGGTTAGAACAGGATGGGGATCAGAGCTGAGACTAGGTTAGTACAGGATGGGGATCAGAGCTGAGACTAGGTTAGTACAGGATGGGGATCAGAGCTGAGACTGGGTTAGTACAGGATGGGGATCAGAGCTGAGACTTGGTTAGTACAGGATGGGGATCAGAGCTGAGACTCGGTTAGTACAGGACTGTGATCAGAGCTGAGACTAGGTTAGTACAGGATGGGGATCAGAGCTGAGACTGTGTTAGTACAGGATGGGGATCAGAGCTGAGACTGGGTTAGTACAGGATGGGGATCAGAGCTGAGACTTGGTTAGTACAGGATGGGGATCAGAGCTGAGACTGTGTTAGTACAGGATGGGGATCAGATTTGAGACTAGGTTAGTACAGGATGGGGATCAGAGCTGAGACTTGGTTAGTACAGGATGGGGATCAGAGCTGAGACTGGGTTAGTACAGGATGGGGATCAGAGCTGAGACTGTGTTAGTACAGGATGGGGATCAGAGCTGAGACTGGGTTAGTACAGGATGGGGATCAGAGCTGTGACTGGGTTATTACAGGAGGGGGCCCAGAGCTGAGACTTGGTTAGTACAGGATGAGAGTCAGAGCTGAGACTGGTTAGTACAGGATGGGGATCAGAGTTGAGACTAGGTTAGTACAGGATGGGATCAGAGCTGAGACTAGGTTAGTACAGGATGGGGATCAGAGCTAAGACTAGGTTAGTACAGGATGGGGATCAGAGCTGGAGACTAGGTTAGTACAGGATGGGGATCATAGCTGAGACTGGGTTAGAACAGGATGGGGATCAAAGCTGAGACTGGGTTAGTACAGGATGAGGGATCAGAGCTGAGACTAGGTTAGTACAGGATGGGGATCAGAGCTGAGACTGGGTTAGTACAGGATGGGGATCAGAGCTGAGACTGGTTAGTACAGGATGGGGATCAGATCTGAGACTGGGTTAGTACAGGATGGGGATCAGAGCTGAGACGGTGCTAGTACAGGATGGGGATCAGATCTGAGACTGGATTAGTACAGGATGGGGATCAGAGCTGAGACTAGGTTAGTACAGGATGGGGATCAGAGCTGAGATTGGGGTTAGTACAGGATGGGGATCAGAGCTGAGACTGGGTTAGTACAGGATGGGGATCAGAGCTGAGACTAGGTTAGTACAGGATGGGGATCAGAGCTGAGACTAGGTTAGTACAGGAAGGGGATCAGAGCTGAGACTGGGTTAGTACAGGATGGGGATCAGAGCTGAGACTGGGTTAGTACAGGATGGGGATCAGAGCTGAGACTGGGTTAGTACAGGATGAGAGTCAGAGCTGAGACTATGTTTGTACAGGATGCGGATCAGCGTTGAGACTAGGTTAGTACAGGATGGGGATCAGAGCTGAGACTAGGTTAGTACAGGATGGGGATCAGAGCTGAGACTAGGTTAGTACAGGATGGGGATCAGAGCTGAGACTGTGTTAGTACAGGATGGGGATCAGAGCTGAGACTTGGTTAGTACAGGATGAGGGTCAGAGCTGAGACTAGGTTAGTACAGGATTGGGATCAGAGCTGAGACTAGGTTAGTTCAGGATGGGGATCAGAGCTGAGACTGAGTTAGTACAGGATGGGGATCAGAGCTGAGACTGGGGTTAGTACAGGATGGTGCTCAGAGCTGAGACTAGGTTAGTACAGGATGGGGATCAGAGCTGAGACTGGGTTAGTACAGGATGGGGATCAGAGCTGAAACTGCGGTTAGTACAATATGGGGATCAGAGCTGAGACTAGGTTAGTACAGGATGGGGATCAGATTTGAGACTAGGTTAGTACAGGATGGGGATCAGAGCTGAGACTTGGTTAGTACAGGATGGGGATCAGAGCTGAGACTGGGTTAGTACAGGATGGGGATCAGAGCTGAGACTGTGTTAGTACAGGATGGGGATCAGAGCTGAGACTGGGTTAGTACAGGATGGGGATCAGAGCTTAGACTGGGTTAGTACAGGATGGGGATCAGAGCTGAGACTTGGTTAGTACAGGATGGGGATCAGAGCTGAGATTATGTAAGTACAGGATGGGGATCAGAGCTGAGACTAGTTTAGTACAGGATGGGGATCAGAGCTGAGACTAGGTTAGTACAGGATGGGGATCAGAGCTGAGACTAGGTTAGTACAGGATGGGGATCAGAGCTGAGACTATGTTAGTACAGGATGGGGATCAGAGCTGAGACTGGGTTAGTACAGGATGGGGATCAGAGCTGAGACTTGGTTAGTACATGATATGGATCAGAGCTGAGAATATGTTAGTACAGGATGGGGATCAGAGCTGAGACTAGGTTAGAACAGGATGGGGATCAGAGCTGAGACTAGGTTTGTACAGGATGGGGATCAGAGCTGAGACTGGGGTTAGTACAGGATGGGGATCAGAGCTGAGACTAGTTAGTACAGGCTGGGGATCAGAGCTGAGACTAGGTTAGTACGGGATGGCGATCAGAGCTGAGACTGGGTTAGTACAGGATGTGGATCATAGATGAGGCTTGATTAGTACAGGATGAGATTCAGAGCTGAGAATACTTTAGTACAGGATGGGGATCAGAGCTGAGACTGCGTTAGTACAGGATGGCGATCAGAGCTGAGACTAGGTTAGTACAGGATGGGCATCAGAACTGAGACTGGGGTTAGTACAGGATGGGATCAGAGCTGAGACTAGCATAGTACAGGATGGGGATCAGAGCTGAGACTGGGTTAGTACAGGATGGGGATCAGAGCTGAGACTGGGTTAGTACAGGATGGCGATAAGAGCTGAGACTGGGTTAGTACAGGATGGGGATCAGAGCTGAGACTTGGTTAGTACAGGATGAGGGTCAGAGCTGAGACTAGGTTAGTACAGGATGGGGATCAGAGTTGAGACTAAGTTAGTACAGGATGGGGATCAGAGCTGAGACTGGTTAGTACAGGATGAGGATCAGAGCTGAGACTGGGTTAGTACAGGATGGGGATCAGAGCTGAGACTGGTTAGTACAGGAATGGGATCAGAGCTGAGACTGGGTTAGTACAGGATGGGGATCAGAGCTGAGACTGTGTTATTACCAATGGGGATCAGTTCTGAGACTGTGTTTGTACAGGATGGGGATCAGAGCTGAGACTGGGTTAGTACAGGATGGGGATCAGAGCTGAGACTGATTTAGTACAGGATGGGGATCAGAGCTGAGACTGTGTTAGTACAGGATGGGGATCAGAGCTGAGACTAGGTTAGTACAGGATGGGGATCAGAGCTGAGACTTGGTTAGTACAGGATGGGGATCAGAGCTGAGACTAGGTTAGTACAGGATGGGGATCAGAGCTGAGACTGGGTTAGTACAGGATGGGGATCAGAGCTGAGACTGGGGTTAGTACAGGATGGGGATCAGAGCTGAGACTGGGTTCGTACAGGATGTGGATCAGAGCTGAGACTAGGTTAGTACAGGATGGGGATCAGAGCTGAGACTAGGTTAGTACAGGATGGGGATCAGAGCTGAGACTGGTTTAGTACAGGATGGGGATCAGAGCTGAGACTGGGTTAGTACAGGATGGGGATCAGAGCTGAGACTGGGTTAGTACAGGATGGGGATCAGAGCTGAGACTGGGTTAGTACAGGATGGGGATCAGAGCTGAGACTAGGTTAGTACAGGATGGGGATCAGAGCTGAGACTGGGTTAGTACAGGATGGGGATCAGAGCTGAGACTAGGTTAGTACAGGATGGGGATCAGAGCTGAGACTTGGTTAGTACAGGATGGGGATCAGAGCTGAGACTAGGTTAGTACAGGATGGGGATCAGAGTTGAGACTAGGTTAATACAGGATGGGGTCAGAGCTGAGAATAGGTTAGTACAGGATGGGAATCAGAGCTGAGACTGGTTTAGTACAGGATGTGGATCAGGTAGAGGACTCGGTTAGTACAGATGGGGATCAGAGCTGAGATGTTTAGTACAGGATGGGGATCAGAGTTGAGACTAAGTTAGTACTGGATGGGGATCAGAGTTGCTACCTGGTTAGTACGGAATGGGGATCAGAGATGGTACTAGGTTAGTACAGGAAGGGGATCAGAGCTGAGACTGGGTTAGTACAGGATGGGGATCAGAGCTGAGACTAGTTTAGTACAGGATGGGGATCAGAGCTGAGACTGTGGTTATTACAGGATGAACGTCAGAGCTTCGACTCATGTAGTACAGGATGGGGATCAGATTTGAGACTTGGTTAGTACAGGATGGGGATCAGAGCTGATAATGGGTTAGTACAGGATGGGGATCAGAGCTGAGACTTGGGTTAGTACAGGATGGGGATCAGAGTTGAGACTATGTTAGTACAGGATGGGGATCAGAGCTGAGACTTGGTTAGTTCAGGATGGGGATCAGAGCTGAGACTATGTTAGTACAGGATGGGGATCAGAGCTGAGACTGGGTTAGTACAGGATGGGGATCAGAGCTGAGACTGGGTTAGTACAGGATGGGGATCAGAGCTGAGACTGTGTTAGTACAGGATGGGTATCAGAGCTGAGACTATGTTTGAACAGGATGGGGATCAGAGTTGAGATTTGGTTAGTACAGGATGTGAATCGGAGCTGAGACTAGGTTAGTACAGGATGGGGATAAGGATTGAGACTAGGTTAGTACAGGATGGGGATCAGAACTGAGACTGGGTTAGTACAGGATGGGGATCAGAGCTGAGACTTGGTTAGTACAGGATGGGGATCAGAGCTGAGACTGGGTTAGTACAGGATGGGGTTCAGAGCTGAGACTAGGTTAGTACAGGATGGGGATCAGAGCTGAGACTAGGTTAGTACAGGATGGGGATCAGAGCTGAGACTGGGGTTAGTACAGGATGAGGGTCAGAGCTGAGACTAGGTTAGTACAGGATGGGGATCAGAGCTGAGACTAGGTTAGTACAGGATGAGGATCAGAGCTGAGACTGGGTTAGTACAGGATGGGGATCAGAGCTGAGACTGGGTTAGTACAGGATGGGGATCAGAGCTGAGACTGTGTTAGTACAGGATGGGGATCAGAGCTGAGACTGGGTTAGTACAGGAGGGGGATCAGAGCTGAGACTTGGTTAGTACAGGATGGGGATCAGAGCTGAGACTAGGTTAGTACAGGATGGGGATCAGAGCTGAGACTGTGTTAGTACAGGATGGGGATCAGAGCTGAGTCTTGTTTAGTACAGGTAGAGGATCAGAGCTGAGTCTGGGGTAAGTAGGATGAGGATCAGAGCTGAGACTATGTTAGTACAGGATGGGGATCAGAGCTGAGACTGGGTTAGTACAGGATGGGGATCAGAGCTGAGACTGGGTTAGTACAGGATGGGGATCAGAGCTGAGACTGGGTTAGTACAGGATGGGGATCAGAGCTGAGACTGGGTTAGTACAGGATGGGGATCAGAGCTGAGACTAGGTTAGTACAGGATGGGGATCAGAGCTGAGACTTGGTTAGTACAGGATGGGGATCAGAGCTGAGACTGTGTTAGTACAGGATGGGGATCAGAGCTGAGACTATGTTAGTACAGGATGTGGATCAGAGCTGAGACTGGGTTAGTACAGGATGATGATTAGTGCTGAGACTATGTTAGTACAGGATGGGGATCAGAGCTGAGACTAGGTTAGTACAGGATGGGGATCAGAGCTGAGACTGGGGTTAGTACAGGATGGGGATCAGAGCTGAGACTGGGGTTAGTACAGGATGGGGATCAGAGCTGAGACTGGGTTAGTACAGGATGGGATCAGAGCTGAGACTGGGTTAGTACAGGATGGGGATCAGAGCTGAGACTGGGTTAGTACAGGATGGGGATCAGAGCTGAGACTGGATTATTACAGGAATGGGATCAGAGCTGAGACTGGGTTAGTACAGGATAGGGATCAGAGCTGAGACTAGGTTAGTACGGGATGGGGATCCGAGCTAAGACTTGGTTAGTATTGGATGGGGATCAGAGCTGAGACTTGGTTAGTACAAGGATTTGAGGTCAGAGCTGAGACTACGTTACTACAGGATGGGATCAGAGCTGAGACTAGGTTAGTACAGGACGGAGGTCAGTGCTGAGACTGGGTTAGTACAGGATGGGGATCAGACTGAGATAGGGTTAGTACAGGATGGGGATCAGAGCTGAGGACAGGGTTACTACAGGATGCGGTATCAGAGCTGAGACTTGGTTAGTACAGGATGGGATCAGAGCTGAGACTAGGTTAGTACAGGATGGGGATCAGAGCTGAGGACTGGGTTAGTACAGGATGGGGCTCAGAGCTGAGACTGGGTTAGTAAGGATGGGGATCAGATCTGAGACTGGAATTAGTACAGGATGGGATCAGAGCTGAGACTGGGTTAGTACAGGATGGGGATGAGAGCTGAGACTGGTTAGTGCAGGATGGGGATCAGAGCTGAGACTGGTTCAGTACAGGATGGGGATCAGAGCTGAGACTAGGTTAGTACAGGATGGGGATCAGAGCTGAGACTGGGTTAGTACAGGATGGGGATCAGAGCTGAGACTGGGTTAGTACAGGATGGGGATCAGAGCTGAGACATGGTTAGTACAGGATGGGGATCAGAGCTGAGACTTGGTTAGTACAGGATGGGGATCAGAGCTGAGACTGGGGTTAGTACAGGATGGGGATCAGAGCTCAAAGTTGGTTAGTACAGGATGGGGATCAGAGCTGAGACTGGGTTAGTACAGGATCGGGATCAGAACTTAGACTGTGTTAGTGCAGGATGGGGATCAGAGCTGAGACTGGGTTAGTACAGGATGGGGATCAGAGCTGTGACTGGGTTATTACAGGAGGGGATCAGAGCTGAGACTGGTTAGTACAGGATGAGGATCAGAGTGGGACTATGTTAGTACAGGATGGGCATCAGATTGCGACTGGGTTAGTACAGGATGCGGATCAGAGCTGAGACTGCGTTAGTACAGGATGGGGATCAGAGCTGAGACTGGGTTCGAACAGGATGGGGATCAGAACTGAGACTGGGGTTAGTACAGGATGGGGATCAGAGCTAAGACTAGGTTAGTACAGGATGGGGATCAGAGCTGAGACTGGGGTTAGAACAGGATGAGGGTCAGAGCTGAGACTAGGTTAGTACAGGATGGGGATCAGATTTGAGACTAGGTTAGTACAGGATGGGGATCAGAGCTGATAATGGTTAGTACAGGATGGGGATCAGAGCTGAGACTGGGTTAGTACAGGATGAGGATCAGAGCTGAGACTGGGTTAGTACAGGATCGGGAACAGAGTTGAGACTAAGTTAGTACAGGATGGGGATCAGAACTATGACTGGGTTCGTACAGGATGGGGATCAGAGCTTAGACTGGGTTATTAACGGATGGGGATCAGATCTGAGACAGGGTTAGTACAGGATGGGGAACAGAGCTGAGACTAGGTTAGTACAAGATGAGGATCATAGCTGAGACTGGGATTAGTACAGGATGAGGGTCAGAGCTGAGACTAGGTTAGTACAGGATGCGGATCAGAGTTGAGACTAAGTTAATACAGGATGGGGATCAGAGCTGATACTGGGTTAGTACAGGATGGGAATCAGAGCTGAGACTGGGTTTGTACAGGATGGGGATCAGAGCTAAGACTAGTTTAGTACAGGATGGGGATCAGAGCTGATAATGGGTAAGTACAGGATGGGGATCAGAGCTGAGAATGGGTTAGTACAGGATGAGGATCAGAGCTGAGACTGGTTTAGTGCAGGATGGGGATCAGAGCTAGGACTAGGTTAGTACAGGATGAGGATCAGAGCTGAGACTGGGTTAGTACAGGATGTTGATCAGAGCTGAGACTGTGTAAGTACAGGATGGGGCTCAGAGCTTAGGCTGCTTTAGTACAGGATGAGGGTCAGAGCTGAGACTGGGTTAGTACAGGATGGGGATCAGAGCTGAGACTAGGTTAGTACAGGATGTTGATCAGAGCTGAGACTGTTTTAGTACAGGAAGGGATCAGAGCTGGACTGGTTAGTACAGGATGGGGATCAGAGCTGAGACTAGGTTAGTACAGGATGAGGGATCAGAGCTGAGACTAGGTTAGTACAGGATGAGGATCAGAGCTGAGGACTATGTTAGTACAGGATGGGATCAGAGTGAGACTGGGTTAGTACAGGATGGGGAAGAGAGCTGAGACTAGGTTAGTTCTGAACGGGGATCAGAGCTGAGACTAGGTTAGTACAGGATGAGGATCAGAGCTGAGACTCGTTTAGTACAGGATGGGGATCAGAGCTGAGACTGGGGTTAGTACAGGATGGGGATCAGAGCTGAGACTAGGTTAGTACAGGATGGGGATCAGAGCTGAGACTGGGGTTAGTACAGGAATTGGATCAGATCGGAGACTGGATTAGTACAGGAAGGAGATCAGAGCTGAGACTTGGTTAGTACAGGATGGGGATCAGAGCTGAGACTAGGTTAGTACAGGATGGGGATCAGAGCTGGGACTGGGTTAGTACAGGATGGGGATCAGAGCTGAGACTAGGTTAGTACAGGATGGGGATCAGAACTAAGACTATGTTAGTACAGGATGGGGATCAGAGCTGAGACTGGTGTTACTACAGGATGACGCTCAGAGCTGAGACTAGGTTAGTACAGGATGGGGATCAGAGCTGAGACTGGGTTAGTACAGGATGGGGATCAGAGCTGAGACTGTGTTAGTACAGGATGGGGATCAGAGCTGTGACTGGGTTAGTACAATATGGAGATCAGAGCTGAGACTTGGTTAGAACAGGATGAGAGTCAGAGCTGAGACTCGGTTAGTACAGGATGGGGATCAGAGTTGAGACGAAGTGAGTACAGGATGGGGATCAGAGCTGAGACTGGGTTAGTACTGGAAGGCGATCAGAGCTGAGACTGGGTTAGTACAGGATGGGGATCAGAGCTGAGACTAGGTTAGTACAGGATGGGGATCAGAGCAGAGACTGGCTTAGTACAGGATGGGGATCAGAACTGAGACTGGGTTAGTACAGGGTGGGGATCAGAGCTGAGACTGGGTTAGTACAGGAGGGCGCTTAGAGCTGAGACTTGTTTAGTAAAGGATGGGGATCAGAGCAGAGACTGGTTAGTGCAGGTTGGGGATCAAAGCTGAGACTAGGGTAGTAAGGTGTGGATCAGAGCTGAGAGTGAGATTAGTACAGAATGATGGTCAGAGCTGAGACTCGGTGAGTACAGGATGGAGATCAGAGCTGAGACTTATGTAGTACAGGATGGGGATCAGATTTGAGACTTGGTTAGTACAGGATGGGGATCAGAGCTGATAATGGGTTAGTACAGGATGGGGATCAGAGCTGAGACTGGGTTAGTACAGGATGAGGATCAGAGCTGAGACTGGGTTAGTACAGGATCGGGAACAGAGCTGAGACTAGTGTTATTACAGATGGGATCAGAGCTGAGACTGGGTTAGTACAGGATGGGGATCAGAGCTGAGACTTTGGTTAGTACAGGGTGAGGGTCTGAGCTGAGACTAGGTTAGTACAGGATGGGGATCAGAGCTGTGACTAGGTTAGTACAGGATGGGGATCAGAGCTGAGACTGGGTTAGTACAGGATGGGGATCAGAGCTGAGACTTGATTAGGACAGGATGGGGATCACTTCTAAGACTAGGTTAGTACAGGATGGGGATCAGAGCTGAGACTTGATTAGTACAGGATGGGGATCAGAGCTGAGACTGGGTTAGTTCAGGATGGGAGCAGAGCTGAGCTGGATAGTACAGGAAGGGGATCAGAGCTGTGACTGGTTAGTACATGATCGGGTTCAGAGCTGAGACTTGGTTAGTACATGATGGGATTCAGAGCTGAGACTGTGTTAGTACAGGATGGGGATCAGAGCTGAGACTAGGTTAGTACAGGAGGGGGATCAGAGCTGGGACTGGGTTAGTACAGGATGGGGATCAGAGCTGAGACTAGGTTAGTACAGGATGGGGATCAGATCTAAGACTATGTTAGTACAGGATGGGGATCAGAGCTGATACTGGGTTAGTACAGGATGTGGATCAGAGCTGAGACTGGGTTAGTACAGGATTGGGATCAGAGCTGAGACTGGGTTAGTACAGGATGGGGATCAGAGCTGAGACTGGGTTAGTACAGGATGGGGATCAGAGCTGTGACTGGGTTAGTACAGGAGGGGGCCCAGAGCTGAGACTGGGTTAGTACAGGATGAGGGTCAGAGCTGAGACTAGGTTAGTACAGGATGGGGATCAGAGTTGAGACGAAGTGAGTACAGGATGGGGATCAGAGTTGAGACTAAGTAAGTTCAGGATGGGGATCAGATTTTAGACTATGTTAGTACAGGATGGGGATCAGATTTGAGACTAGGTTAGTACAGGATCGCGATCAGAGCTGAGACTTGGTTAGTACAGGATGGGGATCAGAATTGAGACTGGGTTAGTACAGGATGGGAATCAGAGCTGAGACTGGGTTAGTACAGGATGGGGATCAGAGCTGTGACTGGGTTATTACAAGAGGGGGCTCAGATCTATGACTTGGTTAGTACAGGATGAGGGTCAGAGCTGAGACTGTGTTAGTACAGGATGGGGATCAGATTTGAGACTAGGTTAGTACAGGATGGGGATCAGAGCTGAGACTTGGTTAGTACAGGATGGGGTTCAGAGCTGAGACTGGGTTAGTACAGGATGGGAATCAGAGCTGAGACTTGGTTAGTACAGGATGGGGATCAGAGCTGAGACTGGGTTAGTACAGGATGGGGATCAGAGATGTGACTGGGTTAGTAGAGGAGGGGGCACAGAGCTGAGAGTTGGTTAGTACCGGATGGGTATCAGAGCTGAGACTGTGTTAGTGCAGGATTCGGATCAGAGCTGGGACCAAGTTAGTACAGGATGGGGATCAGAGCTGAGACTAGGTTAGTACAGGATGGGGATCAGAGAGCGAGACTGGTTAGTACAGGATGAGGATCAGATCTGGACTATGTTAGTACATGATGGGGATCAGATTTGCGACTTTGTTAGTACAGGATGGGGATCAGAGCTGGGACTTGGATATTACAGGATGAGGATCAGTGCTGAGACTATGTTAGTACAGGATGGGGATCAGAGCTGAGACTGGCTTAGTACAGGATGGGGATCAGAGCTGAGACTGGGTTAGTACAGGATGGGGATCAGAGCTGATTTTGGGTTGGTACAGGAAGGGGATCAGAGCTGAGAAGTGGTTAGTACAGATGGGGATCAGATCTGAGACTGGATTAGTACAGGATGGGGATCAGAGCTGAGACTTGGTTAGTACAGGATGGGGGTCAGTGCTGAAACTCGGTTAGTACAGGAGGGGGATCAGAGCTGGGACTGGGTTAGTACAGGATGGGGATCAGAGCTGAGATTAGGTTAGTACAGGACTGGGATCAGAGCAAAGACTAGTTTTAGTACAGGATGGGGATCAGAGCTGAGACTGGGTTAGTACAGGATGGGGATCAGAGCTGAGACTGGGTTGGTACAGATGCGAATCAGAGCTGTGACTGGGTTAGTAAAGGAGGGGGATCAGAGCTGAGACTAGGTTAGTACAGGATGGGGATCAGAGCTGAGACTGGGTTAGTACAGACTGAGGCTCAGAGCTTGAGACTGGTTACTACCGGATGGGGATCAGATCTGAGACAAGGTTAGTACAGGATCGGGATCAGAGGTGAGACTAGGTTAGTACAGGATTTGGATCAGAGCGAAGACTTGGTTAGTATAGCATGGGGATCAGATTGAGACTGTGGTTAGTACAGGATGGGATCAGAGCTGAGACTGGTTAAGTACAGGATGGGGACTCAGAGCTTAGACTGGTTAGTACAGGAATGAGGTCAGAGTGAGACTGGGTTAGTACAGGATGGGGATCAGATCTGAGACTTGTTAGTACAGGATGGGGATCAGAGCTGAGACTTGGTTAGTACAGGATGAGGATCAGAGCTGAGACTAGGTTAGTACAGGATGGGGATCAGAGCTGAGACTAGGTTAGTACAGGATGGGGATCAGAGCTGAGACTGGGTTAGTACAGGATGGGATCAGAGCTGAGACTGGGTTAGTACAGGATGGGGATCAGAGCTGAGACTGGGTTAGTACAGGATGGGGATCAGAGCTGAGACTAGGTTAGTACAGGATGGGGATCAGAGCTGAGATTGGGGTTAGTACAGGATGGGGATCAGAGCTGAGACTGGGTTAGTACAGGATGGGGATCAGAGCTGAGACTAGGTTAGTACAGGATGGGATCAGAGCTGAGACTTGGTTAGTACAGGATGAGGATCAGAGCTGAGACTGGGGTTAGTACAGGATGGGGATCAGAGCTGAGACTAGGTTAGTACAGGATGGGGATCAGAGCTGAGACTGGGTTAGTACAGGATGGGGATCAGAGCTGTGACTGGGTTAGTACAGGATGTGGATCAGAGTTGAGACTGTGTCAGTACAGGATGGGGATCAGTGCTGAGACTGGGGAGAGTACAGGATGGGGATCAGAGCTTAGACTACGTTAGTACAGGATGGGGATCAGCGCTGAGACTGTGGTTAGTACAGGACAGGGATCAGAGCTGAGACTTGGTTAGTACAGGATGAGGTTAGGAGCTGAGACTAGGTTAGTACAGGATGGGGATCAGAGCTGAGACTAGGTTAGTACAGGATGGGGATCAGAGCTGAGACTGGGGTTAGTACAGGATGGGGATCAGAGCTGAGATTGGATTTAGTACAGGATGGGGATCAGAGCTGAGACTAGGTTAGTACAGGATGGGGATCAGAGCTGAGACTAGGTTAGTACAGGATGGGGATCAGAGCTGAGACTAGGTTAGTACAGGATGGGGATCAGAGCTGAGACTGTGTTAGTACAGGATGGGGATCAGAGCTGAGACTAGTTTAGTACAGGATGGGGATCAGAGCTGAGACTGGGGTTAGAACAGAATGAGGGTCAGAGCTGAGACTAGGTTAGTACAGGATGGGATCAGATCTGAGACTAGGTTAGTACAGGATGGGATCAGAAGTGAGACTGGGTTAGTACAGGATGGGGATCAGAGCAGAGACTTGGTTAGTACAGGATGGGGATCAGAGCTGAGACTGTGTTAGTACAGGATGGGGATCAGAGCTGAGACTGAGATAGTACAGGAAGGGGATCAGATCTGAGAAGGGTTAGGTACAGGATGGGGATCAGAGCTTAGACTGGATTAGTACAGGATGTGATTAGATCTGAAACAGGGTTAGTACAGGATGGGGTCAGAGCTGAGACTATGCTTAGTACAGGATGGGGATCATAGCTAAGAGACTAGGTTAGTACAGGATGGGGATAAGAGCTGAGACTGGGTTAGTACAGGATGGGGTCAGAGCTGAGGACTAGGTAAGTACAGGATGTGGATCAGTGCTCAGACTAGGTTAGTACAGGATGGGCATCAGAGCTGAGACTGGGTTAGTACATGATGGTGATTCAGCTGAGACTGGGTTAGTACAGGATGGGATCAGAGCTGAGACTTGGTTAGTACAGGATGGGGATCAGAGTGGGACTTGGTTAGTACAGGATGGGATCACTGCTGGGACTATGTTAGTACAGGATGAGGATCAGTGCTGAGACTGGGTTAGTACAGGATGGGATCAGAGCTGAGACTGGGTTAGTTCAGGATGGGGATCAGAGCTAATTTTGGTTAGTACAGGATGTGGATCAGAACTGAGAATGTTTTAGTACAGGATGGGGATCTGGGCTGAGACTGAGGTTAGTACAGTATAGGGATCAGAGATGAGACTGGATTAGTACGGAGGGGATCAGAGCTGAGACTAGGTTAGTACAGGATGGGGATCAGAGCTGAGACTAGGTTAGTACAGGATGGGATCAGAGCTGAGACTGGGGTTATTACAGGATGGCGATCAGAGCTGATAATGGGTTAGTACAGGATGGGGATCAGTTCTGAGACTAGGTTAGTACAGGATGGGGATCAGAGCTGAGACTGTGTTAGTACAGGATGGGGATCAGAGCTGAGACTGGGTTAGTTCAGAATGGGGATCAGAGCTGAGACTGGGTTAGTACAGGATGCGGATCAGATCTGAGGACTAGGTTTGTACAGGATGGGATCAGAGCTGAGACTGGGTTAGTACAGGATGGGGATCAGAGCTGAGACTGGGTTAGTACAGGATGGGGATCAGAGCTGAGACTGGGTTAGTACAGGATGGGGATCAGAGCTGAGACTAGGTTAGTACAGGATGGGGATCAGAGCTGAGACTGGGTTAGTACAGGATGGGGATCAGAGCTGAGACTGGGTTAGTACAGGATGGGGATCAGAGCTGAGACTGGGTTAGTACAGGATGGGGATCAGAGCTGAGACTGGGTTAGTACAGGATGGGGATCAGAGCTGAGACTTGGTTAGTACAGGATGGGGATCAGAGCTGAGACTGGGTTAGTACAGGATGAGGATCAGAGCTGAGACTGGGTTAGTACAGGATGGGGATCAGAGCTGAGACTAGGTTAGTACAGGATGGGGATCAGAGCTGAGACTTGGTTAGTACAGGATGGGGTCAGAGCTGAGATTAGGTTAGTACAGGATGGGGATCAGAGTTAAGACTGGGTTAGTACAGGATGGGGATCAGAGCTGAGTCTGGTGTTAGAAAAGGATGGGGATCAGAGCTGAGACTGCGGTTAGTACAGGATGGGGATCAGAGTTGTAACTTGGTTAGTACAGAATGGGGATCAGAACTGAGACTGGGTTAGTACAGGATGGGGATCAGAGCTGAGACTGGGTTTAGTACAGGATGGGGATCAGAGCTGAGACTAGGTTAGTACAGGATGGGGATCAGAGCTGAGACTGGGTTAGTACAGGATGGGGATCAGAGCTGAGACTAGGTTAGTACAGGATGGGGATCAGAGCTGATACTTGGTTAGTACAGGATGGGGATCAGAGCTGAGACTGGGTTAGTACAGGATGGGGATCAGAGCTGAGACTGGGTTAGTACAGGATGGGGATCAGAGCTAAGACTAGGTTAGTACAGGATGGGGATCAGAGCTGAGACTGGGTTAGTACAGGATGGGGCTCAGAGCTAAGACTTGGTTAGTACAGGATTTGAGATCAGAGCTGAGACTGGGTTAGTACAGGATGGGGATCAGAGCTGAGACTAGGTTAGTTCAGGATGGGGATCAGAGCTGAGACTGGGTTCGAACATGTTGGGGATCAGAACTGAGACTGGGTTTAGTACAGGATGGGGATCAGAGCTGAGACTGGGTTAGTACAGGATGGGGATCAGAGCTGAGACTAGGTTAGTACAGGATGGGGATCAGAGATGAGACTAGGTTAGTACAGGATGGGGATCAGAGCTGAGACTGGGTTAGTACAGGATGAGGATCAGAGCTGAGACTGGGTTAGTACAGGATGAGGATCAGAGCAGTGACTGGGGTTAGTACAGGATGGGATCAGAGCTGAGACTGGTTTAGTACAGGATGGGGATCAGATTTGAGACTGGGTTAGTACAGGATGGGCTCAGAGCTGAGACTGGTTAGTACAGGATGGGGATCAGAGCTGAGGACTGGGGTTAGTACAGGATGAGGGTCAGAGCTGAGACTGGGTTAGTACAGGATGGGGATCAGTTTTGAGATTAAATTAGTACAGGATGGGGATCAGAGCTGAGACTTGGTTGGACAGGATGGGATCAGAGCTTAGACTGGTTTATTACCGGAGGGGGATCAGATCTGATACAGGGTTAGTACAGGATGGGGATCAGAGCTGAGACTTGGTTAGTACAGGATGGGGATCATAGCTAAGACTAGGTTAGTACAGGATTGTGATCAGAGCTGTGACAGGGTTAGTACAGGATGGGGCCCAGAGCTGAGACTGTGTTAGTACAGGATGAGGATCAGAGCTGAGACGAGGTTAGTACAGGATGAGGATCAGAGCTGAGACTGAGTTAGTACAGGATGGGGATCAGAGCTTAGACTGGGTTAGTACAGGATGGGGATCAGAGCTGAGACTGGGTTAGTACAGGATGAGGATCAGAGCTGAGACTTTGTTAGTACAGGATGGGGATCAGAGCTGAGACTAGCTTAGTACAGGATGGGGATCAGAGCTGAGACTGGCTTTATTACAGGATGGGGATCAGAGCTGAGACTAGGTTAGTACAGGATGGGGATCAGAACTGAGACTAGGTTAGTACAGGATGGGGATCAGAGCTGAGACTAGGTTAGTACAGGATGGGGATCAGAGCTAAGACTTGGTTAGTACAGGATGGGGATCAGAGCTGAGACTGGGATTAGTACAGGATGGGGATCAGAGCTGAGACTAGGTTAGTACAGGATGGTGCTCAGCGTTGAGACTCGGTTAGTACAGGATGGGGATCAGAGCTGAGTCTGGGGTTATAAGAGGATGGGGATCAGAGCTGAGACTGGTTTTGAACAGGATGGGGATCAGAGTTGAGACTATGTTAGTACAGGATGGGGATCAGAGCTGAGACTAGGTTAGTACAGGATGGGGATCAGAGCTGAGACTGGGATTAGTACAGGATGGGGATCAGAGCTGAGACTTGGTTAGTACAGGATGGCGATCAGAGCTGAGACTGAGTTAGTACAGGAGGGTGCCCAGAGCTGAGACTAAGTTAGTACAGGATGCGGATCAGAGCTGAGACTACTTTAGTACAGGATGGGGATCAGAGCTGAGATTAGGTTAGTACAGGATGGGGTCAGAGCTGAGACTAGGTTAGTATATGATGGGGATCAGAGCTGAGACTAGGTTAGTACAGGATGGGGATCAGAGCTGAGACTGAGTTAGTACAGGATGGGGATCAGAGCTGAGACTGGGATTAGTACAGGATGGGGATCAGAGCTGAGACTGTGCTTAGTACAGGATGGGGATCAGAGCTGTGACTGCGGTTAGTACAGGATGGGGATCAGATCTATGACTTGGTTAGTACAGGATTGGGATCAGAGCTGAGACTAGGTTAGTACAGGATGGGGATCAGAGCTGAGACTGAGTTAGTACAGGATGGGGATCAGAGCCAAGACTAGTTTAGTACAGGTTGCTAATCAGTGTTGAGACTATGTTAGTACAGGATGGGGATCAGAGCTGAGACTATGTTAGTTCAGAATGGGGATCAGAGCTGAGACTGGGTTAGTACAGGATGGGGATCAGAGCTGAGACTGGGTTAGTACAGGAAGAAGATCAGAGCTGATTTTGTGTTGGTACAGGAAGGGGATCAGAGCTGAGACGCGGTTAGTACAGGATCGGGATCAGAGCTGAGACTAGGTTAGTACAGGATGGGGATCAGAGCTGAGACTGGGTTAAAACAGGATGGGGATCAGAGCTGAGACTGGGTTAGTACAGGATGGGGATCAGAGCTAAGACTAGGTTAGTACAGGATGGGGATCAGAGCTGAGACTGGGGTTAGTACAGAATGAGGGTCAGAGCTGAGACTAGGTTAGTACAGGATGGGGATCAGAGCTGATAATGGGTTAGTACAGGATGGGGATCAGAGCTGAGAATTGGTTAGTACAGGATGGGGATCAGAGCTGAGACTGGGTTAGTACAGGATGGGGATCAGAGCTGAGACTGGGTTAGTACAGGATGGGGATCAGAGCTGAGACTAAGTTAGTACAGGATGGGGATCAGATCTGAGACTGGGTTCGTACAGGATGGGGATCAGAGCTTAGACTGGGTTATTACAGGATGGGGATCAGAGCTGAGACTGGGTTGTACAGGATGGGGATCCGAGTTGAGACTGGCTTAGTACAGGATGGGGATCCGAGCTAAGACTTGGTTAGTATTGGATGGGGATCAGAGCTGACCTGTGGTTAGTACAGGATGAGGGTCTAGCTGAGACTACGTTAGTACCGGATGGGGATCAGAGCTGAGATTAGTTTTAGTACAGGATGAGGATCAGAGCTGAGAGTCGGTTATACATGATGGGGATTGGATTTGCAACTGGGTTAGTACAGGATTGGATCGAGCGGAGACTTGGTTCGTACAGGATGGGATCAGAGCTGGACTTGGTTTAGTACAGGATGAGGATCAACTGCTGGAACTATGTTAGTACAGGATGGGGATCAGAGCTGAGTCTGGGTTAGTACAGGATGGGAAATCAGAGCTGATACTGGGTTAGTACAGATGCGGATCAGAGCTAATTTTGGATTGGTACAGCAAGTGGATCAGAGCTGAGACGGGGGGTTAGTACAGAATGGGGATCAGAGCTGAGACTGTGTTAGTACAGGATGGGGATTAGATCTGAGACTGGATTAGTACGGGAGGGGGATCAGAGCTGAGACTAGGTTAGTACAGGATGCGGATCAGAGTTGAGACTAAGTTAGTACAGGATGGGGATCAGAGCTGAGACTGGGTTAGTACAGGATGGGGATCAGAGCTGAGACTGTGTTATTACCGATGGGGATCAGTTCTGAGACTGTGTTTGTAGCGGATGGGTATCAGAGCTGAGACTGTGTTTAGTGCAGGATGCGGATCCGAGCTGGGACTTGGTTAGTACAGGATGGGGATCAGATTAGAGACTGGGTTAGTACAGGATGGGCTCAGAGCTTAGACTTACATTAATACAGGATGGGGATCAGAGCTGAGACTTGGTTAGTACAGGATGGGGATCAGAGCTGAGTCTGGGTAGTACAGGATGGGGATCAGAGCTGTCGACTATGTTAATACAGGATGAGGATCAGATCTGGGACTATGCTTAGTACATGATGGGCATCAGATTTGCGACTGGGTTAGTACAGGATGCGGATCGGAGCTAAGACTGGCGTTAGTACAGGATGGTGATCAGAGCTGAGACTGGGTTCGAACAGGATGTGGATCAGAACTGAGACTGCGGTTAGTACAGGATGAGGGTCAGAGCTAAAACTAGGTTAGTACAGGATGGGGATCAGAGCTGAGACTGGGGTTAGAACAGGATGAGGGTCAGAGCAGAGACTAGGTTAGTACATGATGGGGATCAGATTTGAGACTAGGTTAGTACAGGATGGGGATCAGAACTAATAATGGCTTAGTGCAGGATGGGGATCAGAGCTGAGACTGGGTTAGTACAGGATGGGGACCAGAGCTGAGAATGGGTTAGTACAGGATGGGGATCAGAGTTGAGACTAAGTTAGTCCAGGATGGGGATCAGATCTTAGACTGCGTTGTTACAGGATGGGGATCAGAGCTTAGACTGGGTTATTTCCAGATGGGTATCAGATCTGAGACAGGGTTAGTACAGGATGGGGATCAGAGCTGAGACTAAGTTAGCACAGGATGGGGATCATAGCTCAGACTAGGTTAGTATAGGATGGTGATCAGAGCTGAGACTGGGGTTAGTACAGGATGAGGGTCAGTGCTGAGACTGGGTTAGTACATGATGGGGATCAGAGGTGAGACTGGGTTAGTACTAGATCGGGATCAGAGCTGAGACTGCGTTTGTACAGGATGGGGATCAGAGCTGTGACTGGGTTAGTACAGGAGGGGGCTCAGAGCTAAGACTTGGTTAGTACAGGATGAGGGTCAGAGCTGAGACTTGGTTAGTACAGGATGCGGATCAGAGCTGAGACTAGGTTAGTACAGGATGGGGATCAGAGCTGAGACTGGGTTAGTACAGGATGGGGATCAGAGCTGAGACTGGGTTAGTACAGTATGGGGATCAGAGCTGAGACTGGGTTAGTACAGGATGGGATCAGAGTTGAGACTAAGTTAGTACAGGATGGTGATCAGAGCTGAGGCTGGGTTAGTACAGGATGTGGATCAGATCTTCGACTAGGTTAGTACAGGATGGGATCAGAGATGAGACTAACTTAGTACAGGATGGGGATCAGAGCTGAGACTGGGTTAGTACAGGATGGGGATCAGAGCTGAGACTGGGTTAGTACAGGATGGGGATCAGAGCTGAGACTAGGTTAGTACAGGATGGGGATCAGAGCTGAGACTTGGTTAGTACAGGATGGGGATCAGAGCTTAGACTGGGTTAGTACAGGATGGGGATCAGACCTGAGATTGGGTTAGTACAGGATGAGGATCAGAGACTGAGACTAAGTTAGTACAAGGATGCGGATCAGAGTTGAGACTAAGTTAGTACAGGATGGGGATCAGAGCTGAGACTGGGTTAGTACAGGATGGGGATCAGAGCTGAGAGTGTGTTAGTACAGGATGGGGATCCGAGTTGAGACTAGGTTAGTACAGGATGGGGATCAAAGCTGAGACTAGGTTAGTACAGGTTTAGGGATCAGAGCTGAGACTGGTTAGTAAGATGGGGATCAGAGCTGAGACTGGGTTAGTATAGGATGGGGATCAGAGCTTAGACTGCGTTAGTACAGGATGCGGATCAGAGCTGAGACTGGGTTAGTACAGGATGGGATCAGAGCTGAGACTGGGTTAGTACAGGATGCGGGCACAGAGCTGAGGTTGGTTAGTACAGGATGGGGATCAGAGCTGAGACTTGGTTAGTACAGGATGCGGATCAGAGCTGAGACTGGGTTAGTACAGGATGGGGATCAGAGCTGAGACTGTGTTAGTACAGGATGGGGATCAGAGCTGTGACTGGGTTAGTACAGGAGGGGGCTCAGAGCTGAGACTTGGTTAGTACAGGATGAGGGTCAGAGCTGAGACTATATTTGTACAGGATGGGATCAGTGTTGAGACTAGGTGAGTACAGGTTGAGGATCAGAGCTGAGACTGGGTTAGTACAGGTTGAGGATCTGTTTTGAGACTATGTTAGTACAGGATGCGGATCAGAGCTCAGATTGGGTTAGTACAGGGATAGGGATCAGAGCTGAGGACTGGGTTAGTACAGAATGGGGATCGAGCTGAGAGCTGACTGTGTAGTACAGGATGGGATCAGAGCTGTGACTGGGTTATTACAGGAGGGGGCTCAGTGCTGAGACATGGTTAGTACAGTATGAGGGTCAGAGCCGAGAGTAGGTTAGTACAGGATGGGGATCAGATTTGAGATTAACTTAGTACAGGATGGGGATCAGAACTGATAATGGGTTAGTGCAGGATGGGGATCAGAGCTGAGACTGGGATTAGTACAGGATGGGGATCAGAGCTGAGACTGGGTTAGTACAGGATGGGGATCAGAGCTGAGACTAGGTTAGTACAGGATGGGGATCAGAGCTGAGACTAGGTTAGTACAGGATGGGGATCAGAGCTGAGACTGGGTTAGTACAGGATGGGGATCAGAGCTGAGACTAGGTTAGTACAGGATGGGGATCAGAGCTGAGACTGAGTTAGTACAGGATGGGGATCAGAGCTGAGACTGGGTTAGTACAGGATGGTGATCAGAGCTGAGACTTGGTTAGTACAGGATGGGGATCAGAGCTGAGACTGGGTTAGTACAGGATGGGGATCAGAGCTGAGACTGGGTTAGTACAGGATGGGGATCAGAGCTGAGACTGGGTTAGTACAGGATGGGGATCAGAGCTGAGACTGGGGTTAGTACAGGATGGGGATCAGAGCTGAGACTGGGTTAGAACATGATGCGGATCAGAGCTGAGACTGGGTTAGTACAGGATGGGGAACAGAGCTGAGACTAGGTTCGTACAGGATGGGGATCAGATCTGGGACTATGTTAGTACAGGATGAGGATCAGAGCTGAGACTGGGTTAGTACAGGATGGGAATCAGAGCTGAGACTGGGTTAGTTCAGGATGGGGATCAGAGCTGATTTTGTGTTGGTACAGGAAGGGGATCAGAGCTGAGAAGTGGTTAGTACAGGATAGGGATCAGAGCTGAGACTAGGTTAGTTCAAGATGGGGATCAGAGCTGAGACTGGGTTCGAACATGATTGGAATCAGAGCTGAGACTGGGGTTAGTACAGGATGGGTATCAGAGCTAAGACTAGGTTAGTACAGGATGGGGATCAGAGCTGAGAATGGCGATTAGTACAGGATGAGTGTCAGAGCTGAGACTAGGTTAGTACAGGATGGGGATCAGAGCTGAGACATGCTTAGTACAGGATGGGGATCAGAGCTGAGAATGGGTTAGTACAGGATGGGGATCAGAGCTGAGACTGGGTTAGTACAGGATGGGGATCAGAGCTGAGACTGGGTTATTACAGCATGGGGATCAGAGTTTGAGACTAGTTAGTACAGGATGGGGATCAGAACTTAGACTGGGTTGGTACAGGATGGGGATCAGAAATTCGACTGGATTATTACCGGATGTGAATTAGATCTAGAACAGGTTTGTACAGGATGGGGATCGGAGCTGAGACCTTGCTTAGTACAGGATGGGGATCATAGCTAAGAGTTGGTTAGTATAGGATGGGATCAGAGCTGATACTAGGATAGTTCAGGATGGGGATCAGAGCTGAGACTAGGTTAGTAGAGTATGGAGATCAGAGATGAGATTAGTTTAGTACAGGATGCGGATCAGAGCTGAGAGGGTTAGTACATGATGGGGATCAGATTTGCAACTGGGTTAGTACAGGATGGGGATCAGATCTGAGACTGAGTTGGTACAGGATGGGGATCAGAGCTTTGACTTGGTTAGTACAGGATGGGGATCAGAGCTGAGACTAGGTTAGTACAGGATGGGGATCAGAGCTGAGACTGGGTTAGTACAGGATGCGGATCAGAGCTGAGACTGGGTTAGTACAGGATGGGGATCAGAGCTGAGACAATGTTAGTACAGGATGAGGATCAGATCTGGGACTATGTTAGTACAGGATGGGATCAGAGCTGAGACTATGTTAGTACAGGATGGGGATCAGAGCTGAGACTGGGTTAGTACAGGATGGGGATCAGAGCTGAGACTGGGTTAGTACAGGATGGGGATCAGAGCTGAGACTAGGTTAGTACAGGATGGTGATCAGAGCTGAGACTGGGCTAGAACAGAATGAGGGTCAGAGCTGAGACTAGGTTAGTACAGGATGGGGATCAGAGCTGATAATGGGTTAGTACAGGATGGGGATCAGAGCTGAGACTTGGTTAGTACAGGATGGGGATCAGAGCTGAGACTTGGTTAGTACAGGATGGGGATCAGAGCTGAGACTGGGTTAGTACAGGATGGGGATCAGAGCTTAGACTACATTAATACAGGATGGGGATCAGAGCTGAGACTTGGTTAGTACAGGATGGTGTTCAGAGCTGAGTCTGGGTTACTGCAGGATGGGGATCAGAGCTGAGACTATGTTAACACGCGATGAGGATCAGATCTGGGACTATGATCGTACATGATGGGCATCAGATTTGCGAGTGGGTTAGTAAAGGATGGGGATCAGAGCTGAGACTATGTTCGTACAGGATCGGGATCAGAGCTGGGACTTGGTTAGTACAGGATGAGGATCAGCGCTGAGACTGGGTTAGTACAGGATGGGGTCAGAGCTAAAACTAGGTTAGTACAGGATGGGATCAGAGCTGAGACTGGGGTTAGAACAGGATGAGGGTCAGAGCTGAGACTAGGTTAGTACATGATCGGGTTCAGAGCTGAGACTTGGTTAGTACATGATGGGAATCAGAACTTAGACTGTGTTAGTGCAGGATGGGGATCAGAGCTGAGACTGGGTTAGTACAGGATGGGATCAGAGCTGAGACTAAGTTAGTACAGGATGGGGATCAGAGCTGAGACTGGGTTAGTACAGGATGGGGATCAGAGTTGAGACAGGGTTAGTACAGGATGGGGATCAGAGCTGAGACTCGGTTAGTACAGGATGGGAATCAGAGCTGAGACTGGGTTAGTACAGGATGGGGATCAGAGCTGAGACTGGGTTATTACAGGATGGGGATCAGAGCTGAGACTTGGTTATTACAGGATGGGGATCAGAGCTGAGACTAGTTAGTACAGGATGGGATCAGAGCTGAGACTTGGTTAGTACAGGATGGGGATCAGAGCTGAGACTGGGTTAGTACAGGATGGGGATCAGAGCTGAGACTCGGTTAGTACAGGATGGGGATCAGAGCTGAGACTGGGTTAGTACAGGATGGGGCTCAGAGCTATGGCTGGGTTAGTACAGGATGAGGGTCAGAGTTAAGTCTTGGTTTGTACAGGATGCGAATCAGCATTGAGACTAGGTTAGTACAGGATGGGGATCAGAGCTGAGACTAGGTTAGTACAGGATGGGGATCAGAGCTGAGACTGGGTTAGTACAGGATGGAGATCAGAGATGAGACTATGTTAGTACAGGATGGGGATCAGAGTTGAGACTGGGTTAGTACAGGATGGGGATCAGAGCTGAGACTGGGTTAGTACAGGATGGGGCTCAGAGCTGAGACTGGGGTTAGTACAGGATGGGGATCAGAGCTGAGACTGGGCTAGTACAGGATGGGGATCAGAGCTGAGACTCTGTTAGTACAGGATGGGGATCAGAGTTGAGACTAGGTTAGTACAGGATGGGGATCAGAGCTGAGACTAGGTTAGTACAGGATGGGGATCAGAGCTGAGACTAGGTTAGTACAGGATGGGGATCAGATCTGAGACTGGGTTAGTACAGGATGGGGATCAGAGCTGAGACTAGGTTAGTACAGGATGGGATCAGAGCTGAGACTAGGTTAGTACAGGATGCGGATCAGAGCTGAGACTGGGTTAGTACAGGATGGGATCAGAGCTGAGACTGGGTTAGTACAGGATGGGGATCAGAGCTGAGTCGGGGTTAGTGCAGAATGGGGATCAGAGCTGAGAATGTGTTAGTACAGGATGGGGATCAGATCTGAGACTGGATTAGTACAGGAGGGGGATCAGAGCTGAGACTTGGTTAGTACAGGATAGGGATCAGAGCTGAGACTAGGTTAGTACAGGATGGGGATCAGATCTGAGACTGGGTTAGTACAGGATGGGGATCAGAGCTGAGACTAGGTTAGTACAGGATGGGGATCAGAGCTGAGACTAGGTTAGTTCTGAACGGGGATCAGAGCTGAGACTGGGTTAGTACAGGATGAGGATCAGAGCTGAGACTGGCTTTAGTACAGGATGGGGATCAGAGCTGAGACTTGTTTACTACAGGATGGGGATCAGAGCTGAGACTGGGTTAGTACAGAATGGGGATCAGAGCTGAGACTAGGTTAGTACAGAATGGGGCTCAGAGCTGAGACTGGGTTAGTAAGGGATGGGGATCAGAGCTGAGACTAGGTTAGTACAGGATGGGGATCAGAGCTGAGACAGGGTTAGTACAGGATGGGGATCAGAGCTGAGACTGGTTATTACTGGATGGGGATCAGATTGAGACAGGGTTAGTACAGGATGGGATCAGAGCTGAGACTAGGTTAGTACAGGATGGGATCAGAGCTGAGACTGGGTTAGTACTAGGATGGGGATCAGAGCTGAGACTGGGTTAGTACAGGATGGGATCAGAGCTGAGACTGAGTTGTACAGGATGGGATCAGAGCTGAGACGTGGTTAGTACAGGATGGGGATCAGAGCTAGACTGGTTAGTACAGGATGAGGGAGCAGAGCTTGAGACTGTGTTAGTACAGGATGGGGATCAGAGCTGAGACTGTGGTTAGTAATGGATGGGGCTCAGAGCTTAGGACTTGTTAGTACAGGATGGTGCTCAGAGCTGAGACTGGGTTAGTACAGGATGGGGATCAGAGTTGAGTGTCGGTGAGTACAGGATGGGGATCAGAGCTGAGACTGGGTTAGTACAGGATGGGGATCAGAGATGTGACTGGGTTAGTAGAGGAGGGGGCTCAGAGCTGAGAGTTGGTTAGTACAGGATGAGGGTCAGAGCTGAGACTATGTTATTACAGGATGAGGATCAGAGCTGGACTAGTTAGTACAGGATGGGGATCAGAGCTGAGACTGGGTTAGTACAGGATGGGGATCAGAGCTGAGACTGGGTTAGTACAGGATGAGCATCAGATCTGGGACTATGTTAGTACATGATGGGGATCAGATTTGCGAGTTTGTTAGTACAGGATGGGGATCAGAGCTGAGACTTGGTTAGTACAGGATGAGGATCAGTGCTGAGACTATGTTAGTACAGGATGTGGATCAGAGCTGAGACTAGGTTAGTACAGGATGGGGATCAGAGCTGAGACTGGGTTAGTACAGGATGGGGATCACAGCGGATTTTGGTTTGATACAGGAAGGGGATCAGAGCTGAGACTGGGTTAGTACAGGATGGGGATCAGAGCTGAGACTGGATTAGTACAGGAGGGGGATCAGAGCTGAGACTTGGTTAGTACAGGATGGGGATCAGTGCTGAGACTAGGTTAGTACAGGATGGGGATCAGAGCTGAGACTGGGTTAGTACAGGATGGGGATCAGAGCTGAGACTAGGTTAGTACAGAATGGGGATCAGAGCAAAGACTATGTTAGTACAGGAAGGGGATCAGAGCTGAGACTGGTGTTAGTACAGGATGAGGGTCAGAGCTGAGACTGGGTTAGTACAGGATGGGGCTCTGAGCTGAGACTGGGTTAGCACAGGATGGGGATCAGAGCTGAGACTGGGTTAGTACAGGATGGGGATCAGAGCTGTGACTGGGTTAGTACAGGAGGGGGCCCAGAGCTGAGACTTGGTTAGTACAGGATGAGGGTCAGAGCTGAGACTAGATTAGTACAGGATGGGGATCAGAGCTGAGACTATGTTAGTACAGGATGAGGATCAGATCTGGGACTATGTTAGTACAGGATGAGGATCAGTGCTGAGACTATGTTAGTACAGGATGGGGATCAGAGCTGAGACTGGGTTAGTACAGGATGGGGATCAGAGCTGAGACTGGGTTAGTACAGGATGGGGATCAGAGCTGAGACTGGGTTAGTACAGGATGAGGATCAGAGCTGAGACTGGGTTAGTACAGGATGGGGATCAGAGTTGAGACTAAGTTAGTACAGGATGGGGATCAGAACTAAGACTTGGTTAGTACAGGATGGGGATCAGAGCTAAGACTGGGTTAGTACAGGATGGGGATCAGATCTGAGATAGGTAAGTACAGGATGGAGATCAGAGCTGAGACTTGGTTAGTACAGGATGGGGATCAGAGCTGAGACTTGGTTAGTACAGGATGGGGATCAGAGCTGAGACTAGGTTAGTACAGGATGGGGATCAGAGCTGAGACTGGGTTAGTACAGGATGGGGATCAGAGATGTGACTGGGTTAGTACAGGAGGGGGCACAGAGCTGAGAGTTGGTTAGTACAGGATGGGGATCAGAGCTGAGACTATGTTATTGCAGAATGGGGATCAGAGCTGAGACTAGGTTAGTACAGGATGGGGATCAGAGCTGAGACTGGGTTAGTACAGGATGGGGATCAGAGCCGAGACTAGGTTAGTACAGGATGAGCATCAGATCTGGGACTATGTTAGTACATGATGGGGATCAGATTTGCGAGTTTGTTAGTACAGGATGGGGATCAGAGCTGAGACTTGGTTCGTACAGGATGAGGATCAGAGCTGAGACTATGTTAGTACAGGATGAGGATCAGAGCTGAGACTATGTTAGTACAGGATGGGGATCAGAGCTGAGACTGGGTTAGTACAGGATGGGGATCAGAGCTGATTTTGTGTTGGTACAGGAAGGGGATCAGAGCTGAGAAGTGGTTAGTACAGGATTGGCATCTGAGCTGAGACTAGGTTATTTCAGGATGGGGATCAGAGCTGAGACTAGATTAGAACAGGATGGGGATCAGAGCTGGACTAGGTTAGTACAGGATGGGGATCAGAGCTGGACTGGGTTAGTACAGGATGGGGATCAGGGCTGTGACTAGGTTAGTACAGGATGGGATCAGAGCAGAGACTATGGTTAGTACAGGATGGGATCAGAGCTGAGACTGTGTTAGTACAGGATGAGGTCAGAGCTGAGACTGGGTTTAGTACAGGATGGGAATCAGAGCTGAGACTGGGTTAGCTACATGATGGGGATCAGAGCTGAGACTTTGTTTGTACAGGATGGGGATCAGAGCTGAGACTGTGTTTGTACAGGATGGGGCTCAGAGCTGAGACTTGGTTAGTACAGGATGAGGGTCAGAGCTGAGACTAGGTTAGTACAGGATGGGGATCAGAGTTGAGACGAAGTGAGTACAGGATGGGGATCAGAGCTGAGACTGGGTTAGTACAGGATGGGGATCAGAGCTGAGACTTGGTTAGTACTGCATGGGGATCAGAGCTGAGACTGTTTTAGTACAGGAAGGGGATCAGAGCTGAGACTGGGATAGTACAGGATGGGGATCAGAGCTGAGACTAGGTTAGTACAGGATTGTGATCAGAGCTGTGACTGGGTTAGTACAGGAGGGGGCCCAAAGCTGAGACTTGGTTAGTACAGGATGAGGGTCAGAGCTGAGACTATGTTTGTACAGGATGCGGATCAGAGTTGAAACTAGGTTAGTACAGGATGGGGACCAGAGCAGAGACTGTGATAGTACAGGATGGCGGATCCGAGCTGGGACTTGGATAGTACAGGATGGGGATCAGAGCTGAGATTGTTAGTAACAGATGGGGATCAGATTTGAGACTAGGTTAGTACAGGATGGGGATCAGAGCTAAGACTAGGTTAGTACAGGATGGGGATCAGATCTGAGACTGGGGTTAGTACAGGATGAGGGTCAGAGCTGAGACTAGGTTAGTACAGGATGGGGATCAGAGCTGAGACTAGGTTATTACAGGATGAGGATCAGAGCTGAGACTGGGTTAGTACATGATGGGGATCAGAGCTGAGACTGGGTTAGTGCAGGATGGGGATCAGAGCTGAGACTGGGTTAGTACAGGATGGGGATCAGAGCTGTGACTGGGTTATTACAGGAGGGTCCCAGGGCTGAGACTTGGTTAGTACAGGATGAGAGTCAGAGCTTAAATTGGGTTAGTACAGCATCGGGTTCAGAGCTGAGACTGTGTTAGTACAGGATGGGGATCAGAGCTGTGACTGGTTTAGTACAGGAGGGGGATCAGAGCTTGAGACTTGATTAGTTCAGGATGAGGATCAGTGCTGAGACTATGTTAGTACAGGATGCAGATCAGAGCTGAGACTGGGTTAGTACAAGGATGGGGTTCAGAGCTGGGTCTGGTTAGTACAGGATGGGGATCAGAGCTGATTTTGTTTTGGTACAGGAAGGGGATCAGAGCTGAGACGCGGTTAGTACAGGATAGGGATCAGAGCTGAGACTAGGTTATTTCAGGATGGGGATCAGAGCTGAGACTGTGTTTGAACAGGATGGGGATCAGAACTGAGACTGGGGTTAGTACAGGATGGGGATCAGAGCTAAGACTAGTTAGTACAGGATGGGGATCAGAGCTGAGACTGGGGTTAGAACAGGATGAGGGTCAGAGCTGAGACTAGGTTAGTACAGGATGGGGATCAGATTTGAGACTAGGTTAGTACAGGATGGGGATCAGAGCTGATAATGGGTTAGTACAGGATGGGGATCAGAGCTGAGACTGGGTTAGTACAGGATGGGGATCAGAGCTGAGACTGGGTTAGTACAGGATGGGGATCAGAGTTGAGACTAGGTTAGTACAGGATGGGGATCAGATCTTAGACTGGGTTGGTACAAGATGGGGATCAGAGCTTAGACTGGGTTACTACCGGAATGGGATCAGATCTGAGACAGGGTTAGTACAGGATGGGGATCAGAGCTGAGACTTGGTTAGTACAGGATGGGGATCAGAGCTGAGACTTGGTTAGTACAGGACTGTGATCAGAGTCGAGACTAGGTTAGTACAGGATGGGGATCAGAGCTGAGACTAGGTTAGTACAGGATGGGGATCAGAGCTGAGACTGGGTTAGTACAGGATGGGGATCAGAGCTGAGACTGGGTTAGTACAGGATGGGGATCAGAGCTGAGACTGGGTTAGTACATGATCGGGATCAGAGCTGAGACTAGAATAGTACAGGATGGGGATCATAGCTAAGACTTGGTTAGTATAGGATGGGGATCAGAGCTGAGACTGGGATTAGTACAGGATGAGGGTCAGAGCTGAGACTGTGTTAGTACAGGATGGGGATCAGAGCTGAGACTAGGTTAGTACAGGATGCGGATCAGAGCTGAGACTTGGTTAGTACAGGATGGGGATCAGAGCTGAGACTGGGTTAGTACAGGATGGGGATCAGAGCTGAGACTGGGTTAGTACAGGATGGGGATCAGAGCTGAGACTAGTTCTGTACAGGATGGGGATCAGAGCTGAGACTAGGTTAGTACAGGATGGGGATCAGAGCTGAGACTAGGTTTGTACAGGATGGGGATCAGAGTTGAGACTGGGGTTAGTACCAGATTGTGATCAGAGTTGAGACTTTGGTTAGTACAGGATGGGGATCAGTGCTGAGACTGGCTTTAGTGCAGGATGTGGATCAGAGCTGAGACTAGGTTAGTGCAGAATGGGGATCAGAGCTGAGAGTAGGTTAGTACAGGATGGGGATCAGATTGAGACTGGGTTAGTACAGGATGGGGATCAGAGCTTAGACTATATTTGTACAGGATGGGGATCAGAGCTGAGACTAGGTGAGTACAGGATGGGGATCAGAGCTGAGACTGGGTTAGTACAGGATGGGGATCAGAGCTGAGACTATGTTAGTACAGGATGAGGAACAGATCTGGGACTATGTTAGTACAGGATGGGGATCAGATTTGAGACTGGGTTAGTACAGGATGGGGATCAGAGCTGAGACTGGGTTAGTACAGGATGGGGATCAGAGCTGAGACTGGGTTAGTACAGGATGGGGATCAGAGCTGAGACTAGGTTAGTACAGGATGGGGATCAGAGCTGAGACTGGGTTAGTACAGGATGGGGATCAGAGCTGAGACTAGGTTAGTACAGGATGGGGATCAGAGCTGAGACTAGGTTAGTACAGGAATTGGGATCACAGCTGAGACTGGGTTAGTACAGGATGGGGATCAGAGCTGAGACTGGGTTAGAACAGGATGAGGATCAGAGCTGAGACTGAGTTAGTACAGGATGGGGATCAGAGCTTATACTGGGTTAGTACAGGATGTTGATCAGAGCTGAGACTGTGTTAGTACAGGATGGGGCTCAGAGCTTAGGCTGGTTTAGTACAGGATGAGGGTCAGAGCTGAGACTGGGTTAGTACAGGAGGGTGCCCAGTTCTGAGACTTGCTTAGTACAGCATGAGGATCAGAGCTAAAACTAGGTTATTACAGGATGGGGATCTGAGCTGAGACTATGTTTGTACAGGATGGAGATCAGATTTGAGATTTGGTTAGTACAGGATGAGAATCGGAGCTGAGACTGGGTTAGTACATGATGGGGATCAGAGGTGAGACTGGGTTAGTACTAGATCGGGATCAGAGCTGAGACTGCGTTTGTACAGGATGGGGATCAGAGCTGTGACTGGGTTAGTACAGGAGGGGGCTCAGAGCTAAGACTTGGTTAGTACAGGATGAGGGTCAGAGCTGAGACTGTGTTAGTACAGGATGGGGATCAGATTTGAGACTAGGTAAGTACAGGATGGGGATCAGAGCTGAGACTTGGTTAGTACAGGATGGGGTTCAGAGCTGAGACTGGGTTAGTACAGGATCGGGATCAGAGCTGAGACTGTGTTAGTACAGGATGGGGATCAGAGCTGAGACTGGGTTAGTACAGGATGGGGATCAGAGAAGTGACTGGGTTAGTACAGGAGGGGGCCCCGAGCTGAGAGTTGGTTAGTACAGGATGGGTATCAGAGCTGAGACTGTGTTATTGCAGAATGGGGATCAGAGCTGGGACTAGTTTAGTACAGGATGGGGATTAGTGCTGAGACTCGGTTAGTACAGGATGGGGATCAGAGCCGAGACTAGGTTAGTACAGGATGAGGATCAGAGCTGGGACTATGTTAGTACATGATGGGGATCAGATTTGCGACTGGGTTAGTACAGGATGGGGATCAGAGCTGAGACTTGGTTAGTTCAGGATGAGGATCAGTGCTGAGACTGGGTTAGTACAGGATGAGGGTCCGAGCTGAGACTGGGTTAGTACAGGATGGGGATCAGAGCTGAGACTGGGTTAGTACAGGATAGGGATCAGAGCTGATTTTGTTTTGGTACAGGAAGGGGATCAGAGCTGAGACGCAGTTAGTACAGGAATGGGGATCAGATCTGAGACTGGATTAGTACAGGAGGGGGATCAGAGCTGAGACTTGGTTAGTACAGGATGGGGATCTGTGCTGGGACTAGGTTAGTACAGGAGGGGGATCAGAGCTGGGACTGGGTTAGTACAGGATGGGGATCAGAGCTGAGACTAGGTTAGTACAGAATGGGGATCAGAGCAAAGACTATGTTAGTACAGGAAGGGGATCAGAGCTGAGACTGGTGTTAGTACAGGATGAGGGTCAGAGCTGAGACTGGGTTAGTACATGATGGGAATCAGAGCTGAGACTGGGTTAGTACATGATGGGGATCAGAGCTGAGACTGGGTTAGTACAGGATGGGGATCAGAGCTGTGACTGGGTTAGTACAGGAGGGGGCCCAGAGCTGAGACTTGGTTAGTACAGGATGAGGGTCAGAGCTGAGACTAGGTTAGTACAGGATGGGGATCAGAGTTGAGACGAAGTGAGTACAGGATGGGGATCAGAGCTGAGACTTGGTTAGTTCAGGATGAGGATCAGTTTTGAGACTATGTTAGTACAGGATGGGGATCAGAGCTGAGACTGGGTTAGTACAGGATAGGGATCAGAGCTGAGACTGGGTTAGTACAGGTTGGGGATCAGAGCTGAGACTGTGTTAGTACAGGATGGGGATCAGAGCTGTGACTGGGTTAGTACAGGAGGGGGCTCAGAGCTGAGATTGGTTAGTACAGGATGAGGGTCAGAGCTGAGACTAGGTTAGTACAGGATGGGGATCAGAGTTGAGACTAGGTTAGTACAGGATGGGGATCAGAACTGATAATGGGTTAGTGCAGGATGGGGATCAGAGCTGAGACTGGGTAAGTACAGGATGGGGACCAGAGCTGAGACTGGGTTAGTACAGGATGGGGATCAGAGCTGAGACTAAGTTAGTACAGGATGGGGATCAGAGCTGAGACTGGGTTAGTACAGGATGGGATCAGAAGAAGTGACTGGGTTAGTACAGGAGGGGGCCCCGAGCTGAGAGTTGGTTAGTACAGGATGGGTATCAGAGCTGAGACTGTGTTAGTGCAGAATGGGGATCAGAGCTGGGATTAGGTTAGTACAGGATGGGGATCAGAGCTGAGACTAGGTTAGTACAGGATGGGGATCAGAGCCGAGACTAGGTTAGTACAGGATGAGGATCAGATCTGGGACTATGTTAGTACAGGATGGGGATCAGTGCTGAGACTGGGTTAGTACAGGATGGGGATCAGAGCTGAGACTTGGTTAGTACAGGATGAGGATCAGTGCTGAGACTATGTTAGTACAGGATGGGGATCAGAGCTGAGACTGGATTAGTACAGGATGGGGATCAGGGCTAAGATTATGTTAGTACAGGATGGGGATCAGAGCTGATATTAGGTTGCTACAGGAAGGGGATCAGAGCTGAGACGGGGTTAGTACAGAATGGGGATCAGAGCTGAGCCTGTATTAGTACAGGAGGGGGATCAGAGCTGAGACTGGATTAGTACAGGATGGGGATCAGAGCTGAGACTAGGTTAGTACAGGAGGGGGATCAGAGCTGGGACTGGGTTAGTACAGGATGGGGATCAGAGCTGAGACTAGGTTAGTACAGGATGGGGATCAGAGCTGAGACTAGGTTAGTACAGGATGGGGATCAGAGCTGAGACTGGGTTAGTACAGGATGGGGATCAGAGCTGAGACTGGTTAGTACAGGATGGGGATCAGAGCTGAGACTGGTTAGTACAGGATGGGGATCAGAGCTGAGACTGGGTTAGTACAGGATGGGGATCAGAGCTGAGACTGGGTTAGTACAGGATGGGGATCAGAGCTGAGACTGGGTTAGTACAGGATGGGGATCAGAGCTGAGACTAGGTTAGTACAGGATGGGGATCAGAGCTGAGACTAGGTTAGTACAGGATGGGGATCAGAGCTGAGACTGGGTTAGTACAGGATGGTGATTAGATCTGAGATTGGGGTTAGTACAGGATGGGGATCAGAGCTGAGTCTGGTGTTTGTACAGGATGGGGATCAGAGCTGAGACTGGGTTAGTACAGGATGGGGATCAGAGCTGAGACTGGGGTTAGTACAGGATGGGGATCAGTGCTGTGACTGGGTTAGTACAGGATGGGGCTCAGAGCTGAGACTTGGTTAGTACAGGATGAGGATCAGAGGTGAGACTAGGTTAGTACAGGATGGGGATCAGATTGAGACTAGGTTAGTACAGGATGGGATCAGAGCTGAGAATGGTTAGTGCAGGATGGGGATCAGAGCTGAGACTTGGTTAGTACAGGATGGGGATCAGAGCTGAGACTGTGTTAGTACAGGATGGGGTTCAGAGCTGAGACTAGGTTCGTTCAGGATGGGGATCAGAGCTCAGACTAGGTTAGTATAGGATGGGGATCAGAGCTGAGACTGGGGAAGTTTAGGATGGGGATCAAAGCTGAGACTAGGTTAGGACAGGATGGGGATCAGAGCTGAGACTAGGTTAGTACAGGACGGAGGTCAGTGCTGAGACTCGGTTAGCACAGGATGGGGATCCGAGTTGAGACTTGGTGAGTACAGGATGGGGATCAGAGCTGAGACTGTGTTAGTACAGGATGGGGATCAGAGCTGTGACTGAGTTTGTACAGGAGGGGGCTCAGAGCTTTGACTGGGATAGTACAGGATGGGGCTCAGAGCTGAAATTGGGTTAGTACAGCATCGGGTTCAGAGCTGAGACTGTGTTAGTACAGGATGGGGATCAGAGCTGTGACTGGTTTAGTACAGGAGGGGGATCAGAGCTGAGACTTGATTAGTTCAGGATGAGGATCAGTGCTGAGACTATGTTAGTACAGGATGGGGATCAGAGCTGAGACTGGGTTAGTACAGGATGGGGATCAGAGCTGAGACTGGGTTAGTACAGGATGGGGATCAGAGCTGATTTTGTGTTGGTACAGGAAGGGGATCAGAGCTGAGACGCGGTTAGTACAGGATAGGGATCAGAGCTGAGACTAGGTTAGTTCAGGATGGGGATCAGAGCTGAGACTGTGTTCGAACAGGATGGGGATCAGAACTGAGATTGGGGTTAGTACAGGATGTGGATCAGAGCTAAGACTAGTTTAGTACAGGATGGGGATCAGAGCTGAGACTGGGTTAGAACAGGATGAGGGTCAGAGCTGAGACTAGGTTAGTACAGGATGGGGATCAGATTTGAGACTAGGTTAGTACTGGATGGGGATCAGAAGTGATAATGGGTTAGTGCAGGATGGGGATCAGAGCTGAGACTGGGTTAGTACAGGATGGGGATCAGAGCTGAGACTGGGTTAGTACAGGATGGGGATCAGAGTTGAGACTAAGTTAGTACAGGATGGGGATCAGAACTTAGACTGAGTTGGTACAGGATGGGGATCAGAGCTTAGACTGGATTATTACCGGATGGGGATCAGATCTGAGACAGGGTTAGTACAGGATGGGGATCAGAGCTGAGACTAGGTTAGTACAGGATGGGGATCATAGCTAAGAGTTGGTTAGTATAGGATGGGGATCAGAGCTGATACTGGGGTTAGTACAGGATGAGGGTCAGAGCTGAGACTAGGTTAATACAGGATGGGGATCAGAGCTGAGACTGGGTTAGTACAGGATGAGGATCAGAGCTGAGACTGGGTTAGTACAGGATGGGGATCAGAGCTAAGACTAGGTTAGTACAGGATGGGGATCAGAGCTGAGACTGGGGTTAGTACAGGAGGAGGGTCAGAGCTGAGACTTGGTTAGTACAGGATGGGGATCAGAGCTGAGACTAGGTTAGTACAGGATGGGGATCAGAGCTGAGACTGGGTTAGTACAGGATGGGGATCAGAGCTGAGACAGGGTTAGTACAGGATGGGGATCAGAGCTGAGACTGGGGTTAGTACAGGATGAGGATCAGAGCTGAGACTAGGTTAGTACAGGATGGGGATCAGAGCTGAGACACGCTTAGTACAGGATGGGGATCAGAGCTGAGACTGGGTTAGTACAGGATGGGGATCAGAGCTGGGACTTGGATAGTACAGGATGGGGATCAGAGCTGAGACTGGGTTAGTACAGGATGGGGATCAGAGCTGAGACTAGGTTAGTACAGGATGGGGATCAGAGCCGAGACTAGGTTAGTACAGGATGAGGATCAGAGCTGGGACTATGTTAGTACATGATGGGGATCAGATTTGCGACTGGGTTAGTACAGGATGGGGATCAGAGCTGGGACTTGGTTAGTACAGGATGAGGATCAGTGCTGAGACTATGTTAGTACAGGATGGGGATCAGAGCTGAGACTGGGTTAGTACAGGATGGGGATCAGAGCTGAGACTGGGTTAGTACAGGATGGGGATCAGAGCTGATTTTGGGTTGTTACAGGAAGGGGATCAGAGCTGAGACGGGGTTAGTACAGAATGGGGATCAGATCTGAGACTGGATTAGTACAGGAGGGGGATCAGAGCTGAGACTTGGTTAGTACAGGATGGGGATCAGAGCTGAGACTAGGTTAGTACAGGAGGGGGATCAGAGCTGGGACTGGGTTAGTACAGGATGGGGATCAGAGCTGAGACTAGGTTAGTACAGGATGGGGATCAGAGTTGAGACTTGGTTAGTACAGGATGGGGCTCTGAGCTGAGACTGGGTTAGAACAGGATTGGGATCAGAGCTGAGAATGGGTTAGTACAGGATGGGGATCAGAACAGAAACTAGGTTAGTACAGGATGGGGAACAGAGCTGAGACTGTGTTAGTACAGGATGGGGATCAGAGTGAGACTAGGTTAGTACAGGATGGGATCAGAGCTGAGACTGGGTTAGTACAGGATGCGGGATCAGAGCTGAGAGACTGGGTTAAAACAGGATGGGTATCAGAGCTGAGACGAGTGAGTACAGGGATGGGGATCAGAGCTGAGACTTGGTTAGTAAGGATGAGGATCAGAGCTTCAGACTATGTTAGTACAGGATGGGATCAGAGTGAGACTGGTTAGTACAGGATGGGGATCAGAGCTGAGACTGGGTTAGTACAGGATGGGGATCAGAGCTGAGACTGGGTTAGTACAGGATGGGGATCAGAGCTGAGACTGGGTTAGTACAGGATGGGGATCAGAGCTGTGACTGGGTTAGTACAGGAGGGGGCTCAGAGCTAAGACTTGGTTAGTACAGGATTTGAGTCAGAGCTGAGACTGTGTTAGTACAGGATGGGGATCAGATTTGAGACTAGGTTAGTACAGGATGGGGATCAGAGCTGAGACTTGGTTAGTACAGGATGGGGATCAGAGCTGAGACTGGGTTAGTACAGGATCGGGATCAGAGCTGAGACTGTGTTAGTACAGGATGGGGATCAGAGCTGAGACTGGGTTAGTACAGGATGGGGATCAGAGAAGTGACTGGGTTAGTACAGGAGGGGGCCCCGAGCTGAGAGTTGGTTAGTACAGGATGGGTATCAGACCTGTGACTGTGTTATTGCAGAATGGGGATCAGAGCTGGGACTAGTTTAGTACAGGATGGGGATTAGTGCTGAGACTGGGTTAGTACAGGATGGGGATCAGAGCCGAGACTAGGTTAGTACAGGATTAACATCAGATCTTGGACTATGTTAGTACATGATGGGGATCAGATTTGCGACTGGGTTAGTACAGGATGGGGATCAGAGCTGAGACTTGGTTAGTACAGGATGAGGATCAGATCTGGGACTATGTTAGTACAGGATGAGGATCAGAGCTGAGACTATGTTAGTACAGGATGGGGATCAGAGCTGAGACTGGGTTAGTACAGGATGGGGATCAGAGCTGATTTTGTTTTGGTACAGGAAGGGGATCAGAGCTGAGAAGTGGTTAGTACAGGATAGGGATCAGAGCTGAGACTGGATTAGTACAGGATGGGGATCAGAGCTGAGACTGGGTTAGTACAGGATGGGGATCTGTGCTGGGACTAGGTTAGTACAGGATGGGGATCAGAGCTGGGACTGGGTTAGTTCAGGATGGGGATCAGAGCTGAGACTAGGTTAGTACAGAATGGGGATCAGAGCAAAGACTATGTTAGTACAGGAAGGGGATCAGAGCTGAGACTGGTGTTAGTACAGGATGAGGGTCAGAGCTGAGACTGGGTTAGTACATGATGGGAATCAGAGCTGAGACTGGGTTAGCACATGATGGGGATCAGAGCTGAGACTGTGTTTGTACAGGATGGGGATCAGAGCTGTGACTGGGTTAGTACAGGACGGAGCTCAGAGCTGAGACTTGGTTAGTACAGGATGAGGGTCAGAGCTGAGACTAGGTTAGTATAGGATGGGGATCAGAGTTGAGACGAAGTGAGTACAGGATGGGGATCAGAGCTGAGACTTGGTTAGTTCAGGATGAGGATCAGTTTTGAGACTATGTTAGTACAGGATGCGGATCAGAGCTGAGACTGGATTAGTACAGGAATGGGATCAGAGCTGAGACTGGGTTAGTACAGGATGGGGATCAGAGGTGAGACTGGGTTAGTACTAGATCGGGATCAGAGCTGAGACTGCGTTTGTACAGGATGGGGATCGGAGCTGTGACTGGGTTAGTACAGGAGGGGGCTCAGAGCTAAGACTTGGTTAGTACAGGATGAGGGTCAGAGCTGAGACTGTGTTAGTACAGGATGGGGATCAGATTTGAGACTAGGTAAGTACAGGATGGGGATCAGAGCTGAGACTTGGTTAGTACAGGATGGGGTTCAGAGCTGAGACTGGGTTAGTACAGGATCGGGATCAGAGCTGAGACTGTGTTAGTACAGGATGGGGATCAGAGCTGAGACTGGGTTAGTACAGGATGGGGATCAGAGAAGTGACTGGGTTAGTACAGGAGGGGGCCCCGAGCTGAGAGTTGGTTAGTACAGGATGGGTATCAGAGCTGAGACTGTGTTATTGCAGAATGGGGATCAGAGCTGGGACTAGTTTAGTACAGGATGGGGATTAGTGCTGAGACTAGGTTAGTACAGGATGGGGATCAGAGCCGAGACTAGGTTAGTACAGGATGAGGATCAGAGCTGGGACTATGTTAGTACATGATGGGGATCAGATTTGCGACTGGGTTAGTACAGGATGGGGATCAGAGCTGAGACTTGGTTAGTTCAGGATGAGGATCAGTGCTGAGACTATGTTAGTACAGGATGCGGATCAGAGCTGAGACTGGATTAGTACAGGATGGGGATCAGAGCTGAGACTGGGTTAGTACAGGATGGGGATCAGAGCTGATTTTGGATTGGTACAGGAAGGGGATCAGAGCTGAGACGGGGTTAGTACAGAATGGGGATCAGATCTGAGACTGGATTAGTACAGGAGGGGGATCAGAGCTGAGACTTGGTTAGTACAGGATGGGGATCTGTGCTGGGACTAGGTTAGTACAGGAGGGGGATCAGAGCTGGGACTGGGTTAGTACAGGATGGGGATCAGAGCTGAGACTAGGTTAGTACAGAATGGGGATCAGAGCAAAGACTATGTTAGTACAGGAAGGGGATCAGAGCTGAGACTGGTGTTAGTACAGGATGAGGGTCAGAGCTGAGACTGGGTTAGTACATGATGGGAATCAGAGCTGAGACTGGGTTAGCACATGATGGGGATCAGAGCTGAGACTGTGTTTGTACAGGATGGGGATCAGAGCTGTGACTGGGTTAGTACAGGACGGAGCTCAGAGCTGAGACTTGGTTAGTACAGGATGAGGGTCAGAGCTGAGACTAGGTTAGTATAGGATGGGGATCAGAGTTGAGACGAAGTGAGTACAGGATGGGGATCAGAGCTGAGACTTGGTTAGTTCAGGATGAGGATCAGTTTTGAGACTATGTTAGTACAGGATGCGGATCAGAGCTGAGACTGGATTAGTACAGGAATGGGATCAGAGCTGAGACTGGGTTAGTACAGGATGGGGATCAGAGGTGAGACTGGGTTAGTACTAGATCGGGATCAGAGCTGAGACTGCGTTTGTAGAGGATGGGGATCGGAGCTGTGACTGGGTTAGTACAGGAGGGGGCTCAGAGCTAAGACTTGGTTAGTACAGGATGAGGGTCAGAGCTGAGACTGTGTTAGTACAGGATGGGGATCAGATTTGAGACTAGGTAAGTACAGGATGGGGATCAGAGCTGAGACTTGGTTAGTACAGGATGGGGTTCAGAGCTGAGACTGGGTTAGTACAGGATCGGGATCAGAGCTGAGACTGTGTTAGTACAGGATGGGGATCAGAGCTGAGACTGGGTTAGTACAGGATGGGGATCAGAGAAGTGACTGGGTTAGTACAGGAGGGGGCCCCGAGCTGAGAGTTGGTTAGTACAGGATGGGTATCAGAGCTGAGACTGTGTTATTGCAGAATGGGGATCAGAGCTGGGACTAGTTTAGTACAGGATGGGGATTAGTGCTGAGACTAGGTTAGTACAGGATGGGGATCAGAGCCGAGACTAGGTTAGTACAGGATGAGGATCAGAGCTGGGACTATGTTAGTACATGATGGGGATCAGATTTGCGACTGGGTTAGTACAGGATGGGGATCAGAGCTGAGACTTGGTTAGTTCAGGATGAGGATCAGTGCTGAGACTATGTTAGTACAGGATGCGGATCAGAGCTGAGACTGGATTAGTACAGGATGGGGATCAGAGCTGAGACTGGGTTAGTACAGGATGGGGATCAGAGCTGATTTTGGATTGGTACAGGAAGGGGATCAGAGCTGAGACGGGGTTAGTACAGAATGGGGATCAGATCTGAGACTGGATTAGTACAGGAGGGGGACCAGAGCTGAGACTTGGTTAGTACAGGATGGGGATCAGTGCTGGGACTAGGTTAGTACAGGAGGGGGATCAGAGCTGGGACTGGGTTAGTACAGGATGGGGATCAGAGCTGAGACTAGGTTAGTACAGAATGGGGATCAGAGCAAAGACTATGTTAGTACAGGAAGGGGATCAGAGCTGAGACTGGTGTTAGTACAGGATGAGGGTCAGAGCTGAGACTGGGTTAGTACATGATGGGAATCAGAGCTGAGACTGGGTTAGCACATGATGGGGATCAGAGCTGAGACTGTGTTTGTACAGGATGGGGATCAGAGCTGTGACTGGGTTAGTACAGGACGGAGCTCAGAGCTGAGACTTGGTTAGTACAGGATGAGGGTCAGAGCTGAGACTAGGTTAGTATAGGATGGGGATCAGAGTTGAGACGAAGTGAGTACAGGATGGGGATCAGAGCTGAGACTTGGTTAGTTCAGGATGAGGATCTGTTTTGAGACTATGTTAGTACAGGATGCGGATCAGAGCTCAGATTGGGTTAGTACAGGATAGGGATCAGAGCTGAGACTGGGTTAGTACAGAATGGGGATCAGAGCTGAGACTGTGTTAGTACAGGATGGGTATCAGAGCTGTGACTGGGTTAGTACAGGAGGGGGCTCAGAGCTGAGATTTGGTTAGTACAGGATGAGGGTCAGAGGTGAGACTAGGTTAGTACAGGATGGGGATCAGATTTGAGACTAGGTTAGTACAGGATTGGGATCAGAACTGATAATGGGTTAGTGCAGGATGGGGATCAGAGCTGAGACTTGGTTAGTACAGGATGGGGACCAGAGCTGAGACTGGGTTAGTACAGGATGGGGTTCAGAGCTGAGACTAAGTTAGTACAGGATGGGGATCATAGCTCACACTAGGTTAGTATAGGATGGTGATCAGAGCTGAGACTGGGGTTAGTACAGGATGAGTGTCAGAGCTAAGACTAGGTTAGGACAGGATGGGGATCAGAGCTGAGACTAGGTTAGTACAGGATGAGGATCAGAGCTGAGACTGGGTTAGTACATGATGGGGATCAGAGGTGAGACTGGATTAGTACTAGATCGGGATCAGAGCTGAGACTGTGTTAGTACAGGATGGGGATCAGAGCTGTGACTGGGTTAGTACAGGAGGGGGATCAGAGCTGAGACTTGGTTAGTACAGGATGGGGATCAGAGCTGAAATTGGGTTAGTACAGCATCGGGTTCAGAGCTGAGACTGTGTTAGTACAGGATGGGGATCAGAGCTGTGACTGGTTTAGTACAGGAGGGGGATCAGAGCTGAGACTTGATTAGTTCAGGATGAGGATCAGTGCTGAGACTATGTTAGTACAGGATGCAGATCAGAGCTGAGACTGGGTTAGTACAGGATGGGGTTCAGAGCTGGGTCTGGGTTAGTACAGGATCGGGATCAGAGCTGATTTTGGGTTGGTACAGGAAGGGGATCAGAGCTGAGACGCGGTTAGTACAGGATAGGGATCAGAGCTGAGACTAGGATAGTTCAGGATGGGGAACAGATCTGAGACTGGGTTCAAACAGGATGGGGATCAGAAATGAGATTGGAGTTAGTACAGGATGTGGATCAGAGCTAAGACTAGATTAGTACAGGATGGGGATCAGAGCTGAGACTGGGTTTAGAACAGAATTAGGGTCAGAGCTGAGACTAGGTTAGTACAGGATGGGGATCAGATTTGAGACTAGGTTAGTACTGGATGGGGATCAGAAGTGATAATGGGTTAGTGCAGGATGGGGATCAGAGCTGAGACTGGGTTAGTACAGGATGGGGATCAGAGCTGAGACTGGGTTAATAAAGGATGGGGATCAGAGTTGAGACTAAGTTAGTACAGGATGGGGATCAGATCTTAGAAGGGTTTGGTACAGGATGGGGATCAGAGCTTAGACTGGGTTATTACCGGATGTGAATTAGATCTGAAACAGGGTTTGTACAGGATGGGGATCGGAGCTGAGACTTGCTTAGTACAGGATGGGGATCATAGCTAAGAGTTGGTTAGTATAGGATGGGGATCAGAGCTGATACTGGGGTTAGTACAGGATGAGGGTCAGAGCTGAGACTAGGTAAGTACAGGATGGGGATCAGAGCTGAGATTAGTTTAGTACAGGATGAGGATCAGAGCTGAGAGTCGGTTAGTACATGATGGGGATTGGATTTGCAACTGGGTTAGTACAGGATTGGGATCAGAGCTGAGACTTGGTTCGTACAGGATGGGGATCAGAGCTGGGACTTGGTTAGTACAGGATGAGGATCACTGCTGAGACTATGTTAGTACAGGATGGGGATCAGAGCTGAGACTGGGTTAGTACAGGATGGGAATCAGAGCTGATACTGGGTTAGTACAGGATGCGGATCAGAGCTAATTTTGGATTGGTACAGCAAGTGGATCAGAGCTGAGACGGGGTTAGTACAGAATGGGGATCAGAGCTGAGACTGTGTTAGTACAGGATGGGGATTAGATCTGAGACTGGATTAGTACGGGAGGGGGATCAGAGCTGAGACTAGGTTAGTACAGGATGGGGATCAGAGCTGAGACTAGGTTTGTACAGGATGGGCATCATTGTTGAGACTGGGGTTAGTACAGGATGAGGGTCAGAGCTGAGACTGTGTTATTACCGGATGGGGATCAGTTCTGAGACCGTGTTTGTACAGGATGGGTATCAGAGCTGAGACTTGTTTAGTACAGGATGGGGATCAGAGCTGAGACTCGGTTGGTACCGGATGGGGATCAGATTAGAGACTGGGTTAGTACAGGATGGGGATCAGAGCTTAGACTACATTAATACAGGATGGGGATCAGAGCTGAGACTTGGTTAGTACAGGATGGGGATCAGAGCTGAGTCTGGGTTAGTACAGGATGGGGATCAGAGCTGCGACTATGTTAATACAGGATGAGGATCAGATCTGGGACTATGTTAGTACATGATGGGCATCAGATTTGCGACTGGGTTAGTACAGGATGCGGATCGGAGCTAAGACTGCGTTAGTACAGGATGGTGATCAGAGCTGAGACTGGGTTCGAACAGGATGTGGATCAGAACTGAGACTGCGGTTAGTACAGGATGAGGGTCAGAGCTAAAACTAGGTTAGTACAGGATGGGGATCAGAGCTGAGACTGGGGTTAGAACAGGATGAGGGTCAGAGCAGAGACTAGGTTAGTACATGATGGGGATCAGATTTGAGACTAGGTTAGTACAGGATGGGGATCAGAACTAATAATGGCTTAGTGCAGGATGGGGATCAGAGCTGAGACTGGGTTAGTACAGGATGGGGACCAGAGCTGAGAATGGGTTAGTACAGGATGGGGATCAGAGTTGAGACTAAGTTAGTCCAGGATGGGGATCAGATCTTAGACTGCGTTGTTACAGGATGGGGATCAGAGCTTAGACTGGGTTATTTCCAGATGGGTATCAGATCTGAGACAGGGTTAGTACAGGATGGGGATCAGAGCTGAGACTAAGTTAGCACAGGATGGGGATCATAGCTCAGACTAGGTTAGTATAGGATGGTGATCAGAGCTGAGACTGGGTTAGTACTAGATCGGGATCAGAGCTGAGACTGCGTTTGTACAGGATGGGGATCAGAGCTGTGACTGGATTAGTACAGGAGGGGGCTCAGAGCTAAGACTTGGTTAGTACAGGATGAGGGTCAGAGCTGAGACTGTGTTAGTACAGGATGGGGATCAGATTTGAGACTAGGTAAGTACAGGATGGGGATCAGAGCTGAGACTTGGTTAGTACAGGATGGGGTTCAGAGCTGAGACTGGGTTAGTACAGGATCGGGATCAGAGCTGAGACTGTGTTAGTACAGGATGGGGATCAGAGCTGAGACTGGGTTAGTACAGGATGCGGATCAGAGAAGTGACTGGGTTAGTACAGGAGGGGGCCCCGAGCTGAGAGTTGGTTAGTACAGGATGGGTATCAGAGCTGAGACTGTGTTATTGCAGAATGGGGATCAGAGCTGGGACTAGTTTAGTACAGGATGGGGATTAGTGCTGAGACTAGGTTAGTACAGGATGGGGATCAGAGCCGAGACTAGGTTAGTACAGGATGAGGATCAGAGCTGGGACTATGTTAGTACATGATGGGGATCAGATTTGCGACTGGGTTAGTACAGGATGGGGATCAGAGCTGAGACTTGGTTAGTTCAGGATGAGGATCAGTGCTGAGACTATGTTAGTACAGGATGCGGATCAGAGCTGAGACTGGATTAGTACAGGATGGGGATCAGAGCTGAGACTGGGTTAGTACAGGATGGGGATCAGAGCTGATTTTGGATTGGTACAGGAAGGGGATCAGAGCTGAGACGGGGTTAGTACAGAATGGGGATCAGATCTGAGACTGGATTAGTACAGGAGGGGGATCAGAGCTGAGACTTGGTTAGTACAGGATGGGGATCTGTGCTGGGACTAGGTTAGTACAGGAGGGGGATCAGAGCTGGGACTGGGTTAGTACAGGATGGGGATCAGAGCTGAGACTAGGTTAGTACAGAATGGGGATCAGAGCAAAGACTATGTTAGTACAGGAAGGGGATCAGAGCTGAGACTGGTGTTAGTACAGGATGAGGGTCAGAGCTGAGACTGGGTTAGTACATGATGGGAATCAGAGCTGAGACTGGGTTAGCACATGATGGGGATCAGAGCTGAGACTGTGTTTGTACAGGATGGGGATCAGAGCTGTGACTGGGTTAGTACAGGACGGAGCTCAGAGCTGAGACTTGGTTAGTACAGGATGAGGGTCAGAGCTGAGACTAGGTTAGTATAGGATGGGGATCAGAGTTGAGACGAAGTGAGTACAGGATGGGGATCAGAGCTGAGACTTGGTTAGTTCAGGATGAGGATCAGTTTTGAGACTATGTTAGTACAGGATGCGGATCAGAGCTCAGATTGGGTTAGTACAGGATAGGGATCAGAGCTGAGACTGGGTTAGTACAGAATGGGGATCAGAGCTGAGACTGTGTTAGTACAGGATGGGTATCAGAGCTGTGACTGGGTTAGTACAGGAGGGGGCTCAGAGCTGAGATTTGGTTAGTACAGGATGAGGGTCAGAGGTGAGACTAGGTTAGTACAGGATGGGGATCAGATTTGAGACTAGGTTAGTACAGGATTGGGATCAGAACTGATAATGGGTTAGTGCAGGATGGGGATCAGAGCTGAGACTTGGTTAGTACAGGATGGGGACCAGAGCTGAGACTGGGTTAGTACAGGATGGGGTTCAGAGCTGAGACTAAGTTAGTACAGGATGGGGATCATAGCTCACACTAGGTTAGTATAGGATGGTGATCAGAGCTGAGACTGGGGTTAGTACAGGATGAGTGTCAGAGCTAAGACTAGGTTAGGACAGGATGGGGATCAGAGCTGAGACTAGGTTAGTACAGGATGAGGATCAGAGCTGAGACTGGTTTAGTACATGATGGGGATCAGAGGTGAGACTTGCTTCGTACAGGATGGGGATCAGAGCTGAGACTGGGTTAGTACAGGATGGGGATCAGAGCTGAGACTGGATTAGTACTGTATGGGGATCAGAGCTGATTTTGGGTTGGTACAGGAAGGGGATCAGAGCTGAGACAGGATTAGTACAGAATGGGGATCAGAGCTGAGACTTGGTTAGTACAGGATGGGGTTCAGAGCTGAGACTAGGTTAGTACAGGAGGGGGATCAGAGCTGAGACTGGGGTTAGTACAGGATGAGGGTCAGAGCTGAGACTAGGTTAGTACAGGATGGGGATCAGAGCTGAGACTAGGTTAATTCAGGATGGGGATCAGAGCTGAGACTGGGTTAGTCCATGATGGTGATCAGAGCTGAGACTGGGTTAGCACATGATGGGGATCAGAGCTGAGACTGTGTTAGTACAGGATGGGAATCAGAGCTGTGACTGGTTTAGTACAGGAGTGGGCTCAGAGCTGAGACATGGTTAGTACAGGATGAGGGTCAGAGCTGAGACTAGGTTAGTACAGGTTGGGGATCAACGTTGAGACAAAGTGAGTACAGGATGGGGATCAGAGCTGAGACTAGGTTAGTACAGGATGGGGATCAGAGTTGAGACTGTGGTTAGTACAAGATGGGGATCAGAGCTAAGACTAGGTTTGTACAGGATGGGCATCATAGTTGAGACTGGGGTTAGTACAGGATGAGGGTCAGAGCTGAGACTGTGTTATTACCAGATGGGGATCAGTTCTGAGACCGTGTTTGTACAGGATGGGTATCAGAGCTGATACTGGGTTAGTACAGGATGGGGATCAGAGTTGAGACTTGTTTAGTACAGGATGGGGATCAGAGCTGAGACTCGGTTGGTACCGGATTGGGATCAGATTTGGGACTGGGTTAGTACAGGATGGGGATCAGAGCTTAGACTACGTTAATACAGGATGGGGATCAGAGCTGAGACTAGGTTAGTACAGGATGGGGATCAGAGCTGAGACTGTGTTAGTACAGGATGGGGATCAGAGCTGTGACTGATTTAGTACAGGAGGGGGCTCAGAGCTAAGACTTTGTTAGTACAGGATGAAGGTCAGAGCTGAGACTAGGTTAGTACAGGATGGGGATCAGATTTGAGACTAGGTTAGTACAGGATGGGGATCAGAGCTGAGACTGTGTTAGTACAGGATGGGGATCAGAGCTGAGACTGGGTTATTACACGATGGGGATCAGTTCTGAGACTGTGTTTGTACAGGATGGGTATCAGAGCTGAGACTGTGTTAGGGCAGCATGGGGATCAGAGCTGGGACTATGTTAGTACAGGATGGTGATCAGAGCTGAGACTAGGCTAGAGCAGAATGAGGGTCAGAGCTGAGATTAGGTTAGTTCAGGATGGGGATTAGAGCTGAGTCTGGGTTAGTACAGGTTGGGGATCAGAGCTGAGACTATGTTAATACAGGATGAGGATCAGATCTGCGACTATGTTAGTGCATGATGGACATCAGATTTGCGACTGGGTTAGTACAGGATGGGGATCAGAGCTAAGACTGGGTTAGTACAGGATGGGGATCAGAGCTGAGACTGGGTTAGTATAGGATGGGGATCAGAGCTGAGACTGGGGTTAGTACAGGATGAGGTTCAGAGCTGAGACTAGGTTCGTACAGGATGGGGATCAGAGCTGAGACTGTGTTAGTCCATAATGGGGATCAGAGCTGAGACTGGGTTAGTACATGATGTGGATCAGAGCTGAGACTGTGTTAGTACAGGAATGGGGATCAGAGCTGTGACTGGGTTAGTACAGGAGGGGGCTCAGTGCTGAGACTTGGTTAGTACAGGATGGGGATCAGAGCTGAGACTAGGTTAGTACAGGATGGGGATCAGAGTTGAGACGAAGTGAGTACAGGATGGGGATCAGAGCTGCGACTGGGTTTGTACAGGATGGGGATCAGAGCTGAGACTGGGTTATTACCGGATGGCGATCTGAGCTGAGCCTCTGTTAGTTTAGGACGGGCATCAGAGTTGAGACTGGGGTTAGGACAGGAGGGAGATCAAATCAGAGACTGGGGTTATTACAGGATGAGGATCTGAGGTCGGCCATTTTCAGTGATTGTTGCTCAGTAACGTGAGGAAATCCATCTGTCCACTGGGCCACAAGGTTGTCCAATTTATCACTTTTAATTAACATCAGGATAAAAATGGTGAAGTCACAGATATAGATATCAGTGTTTAATAATCATTATGGGAGAACACAGTGAGACCAGTAGAGAAGATAAAAGATCAGAGCCCACTGACCACATTCGAAAAAATCTTATTTTGGTGTCAGAGAGACGTAGACAGTGATTGGCTGATGTGTATTTTTCCTCATCTCTCTCTCAACTCTATGTTGGGAAATTAAGAAATTTTACTCAGGTGACTTCACAGGAAGTATATAAATAATAGTACATGAACAGAGCAGCTCTAGAAGCATTAATCTACTGGGGAGTAGATTTATCTGTTACGGGGGAGATATAAATATCATTAAATTTATAGTTTTAACTAGTTAAACTACTTACTGTAACTACAAATAATTGTTGAGTAATATTTCTAAACTTGAAATCAAATTATTTAAATAAAAGTTAAAGAAATGGCAGTGTAGATGATGTGTTGCAGTTGCATTATGTGGGAGTTGGTGGAGACCAATGTGATTCACAATAACCACATTTGCAGCAAGTGTCTGCACTTCGAGGGACTGTGAGGAACTCACAAGCCCAATTATAACAGATGGAAGCCATTGAATAGCCCATGAAACTCACTGAGTAAACAAACAAACCCTTTAAAGCAGCTTTGTAAACAGAGTCAAACACTTGTAAATGATTAGATAGTTGGATTGCAGCCAAGAACTCTCAACTCCCCCCAAGTGTACTAACTGACCTCAGAACTAATATTTCAGCAGATGCCTGAGGTGAAAACATATAAGTAATGGGAAAAGATGAAACATTTGCTTAAGATAAGAAACAAAATGCTGCAGATGCTGGAAATCTGAAATAAAAACAGAAAATGCTGGAAAAGCTCAGCATGTCTGACAGCATCTGTGGAAAGAGAAAAAGTTAATGTTTTGAGTCCTTATGACTCGTCTTCACATTTATGTACTGTTATCAGACTGAGCTGCCCTTTCAATAATGTGAATGTACTCTACCTTTTAATCCATTAGATTAACTTTTTAAAAAGCTCAACTGATGACTTTTCCATATTTATAACGATAATCTTTTACTTGACAGATTGCAGCTTGGCAGAATTAATAATCAGGCAAACATGTTGTTTAAGGGATAGTTACTGTAAGGAACATATCTTTTTATTTCTGTTGGACTGTTGTAAAGAACATATCTTTTTTATTTTCTATTGGACTGTGAATTAAAATTACAATGGCTGCAGTTTGAAAGACATGTCCACTGGAATAGGATGAGAGATATATACAATGTTGCAATCCTGGAACAAGGTGTGACATGAAAGGCAGGATGGTGCTGGAAAGGAGTCCTGGACCAAGGGAGCTGCCTAAAGACAACATTTTAATTGGCTCCTGACCAGGTGACCAAGGTTTTGTATGAAGAGCAGGGCAGCAGAAAACTCCTGGCCTACAAACAGAAAACATTTCAAATCATATCTCTACAACTTACTCTCTCTCTGAGAAAACCCCTGTAAAAATGAAAGGGGAAACCACTGTTACAGACGTTGAAAAGCAAGTTCTCAACCAGTGAACTAAACACAAAGTGCTGGAAGCCTCGTGTCATCAACAAGAACTGAAAGAAATTTTGAAGACGTCGATCAAAATCAACCCATTGAATCCTGTACTTCGGTTTGGTGCTATTGGCCTGTTTTATCCCATCCTTAAAATCCATGCTTGTTTGTGTGTGTGTGTGGATTTAAGAAGGGGATAGAGTTTAAGTTATAGCGTTAGAAGTTAGTAGTTCATATTTCTTTCTTTTGCCACTAGTTAAAGACAATTTGTTCAAGAAACAGTTATTTACTTAGTAAGTTTACAAACCTGGTGCTGGAATTCTGTTAACCTAAATTAAACAGTTAGGTAGAATTGGGGCAATCTGGCAGTTTGGCCAAACTTTTCACGTGTTTCAGCTCAGGGTACAGTGGGGCTTGATTACAGCACACTATCCCCAGTGAGCCGTGACAAAATCTGGGGGCTCGGGTCTGGGATATTTTGGAACAAAAGACAATGACAATTTAGGTGTAGATTTAGTAAGTAACGAAAACTAAAAGGAAACATCAAGTTTGTATTGTCAAAAATAAGATGGCACTGGAAACTGCTAAAGCTTTCCTGCAAGTGGAAGAGATGTCCTTGATATTACAAGGGATCCCAAAAGCCAGTTTAATTGAATTGGCAAGTATATTAAGAGTAGGATTGGCTGCCAAAGCTAGGAAGGCAGAGATAATTGAAGAGATGGCACAGCATTTGAATTTGGTAGGAACACCCGAGAGACTGAGTTCAAATAGTTGTTCATTGGAATGGACTCAAATTCAGTTGCAAATCAAAAAAATTGGAACTAGAGGCAGCAGAAAAGAAAAGATAAATGGCATTTCGAAGTTAGACATGGTGAAGTTAGAAAAGGAGGAAAGAGAAAAAGAGAGAGAATTCCAGCTGAGAATGCTGGCAGTTAAAAAAGAGACGCCAATAGGTGAGGCAGGACTTATTTCCAGATCAGAACCGAGTGGGGAGATGTTTAAATTCGTACAAGCTTTTCCAAAGTTTGAGGAAAGGGATGTTAAAGCATTCTTTATTTCATTTGAGAAGATAGCTAAACAGTTGAACTGGCCAAAGGAAAACTGTACATTGCCTATGGGAGCAAATTGACAGGTAGAGCACAGGAAATTTATGCTTTACTGTCAGAGGAGGTTTCTAGGGATTATGATGTGGTGAAAAAAGCCATTTTGAGTGTACATGAGTTGGTCCCTGAAGCATATAGACAAAAGTTTTGAAATTTAAGGAAACAGCCTGGGCAAACTTACATTGAATTTGAAAGGATTAAGCAAAATAGTTTTGACAGGTGGATATGAGCATTAGGAGTTGAAACTACCTATGAAATCCTGAGAGAGACCATTCCTTTGGAATAATTTAAAAACTCCCTACCTTCTGTAATAAGAACACATGTTGAAGACCAGAGGGTTAAAACTGCTAGACAGGCAACAGTAAAGGCTGACAACAATGAGCTGAGCCATAAAACTAAACCTTTTTTCCATCACCCCCATAAATTTGAAAAGGATTGAAAGCGGGAGAGTGAGAGGAAGGTAAGCAGCCAGGGTAAAGAATGAATAGCTAGTGATACTTTGAGATCTGCTCCCCAGATCAGGAAGGAAGGCACTGAGGGTGGAGGTGAAACTTGAAGGTCTAAGTGTTTCCATTGTAATAAAGTGGGACACATTCGTTCAGAATGCTGGAAGTTGTGAGGGAAGCCCAAGGGACTTATTGGAGTTCATAAGAGTGAGTCTGAAAAGGGAACTCAAAAAGAAAATGCCACGGATCAAATTGTAGCCTTAACTACAAATAAGGGTCTGGAGGTAAACACTGCTGTGAATGCAGGTGAAGTGAATAAGGCAGATGAGTGATATAAAGGGTTTTTGTCGAAAGGAAAGATAGCCCCTTTATCATCAAATGATGCAGCTAAACCCATAATATCTTAAGGGATCTTTGAACTCTTTTGCTGGAGAAGGACCTAGTTTTCCCTCTAGAGAATTCAATGAAAGCTAAAGCATTGGTAAATGGGATAAGTGGGGAGTATATCCTGGTTCCATTGTACAAAATGCAATTGGAATGTGATTTATTGTCTCAATCGGTGGTTGTAGGAGTGGTTAAGAAATTACCTGTGGATGGAGTTGATTTGCTCCTGGGGAATGATTTGGCAGGGGTGAAGGTTATAGCTTTGCCCATAATTACAGAAAGTCTGAGAGAGGCTAAAGAGACGGAACAGTTACAAGGACAAGTTCCTGGTATTTTTCCATCATGTGTGGTGACCAGAGCAATGGCTGAATAAAGTCCATCAACAGAGCTCAAAGTAATACAGAGAGCAGGTGCTATAGTATCCGAAACTTTGTTTAACGTTGAGGATAATTCAAAGGAAGCATTTAGTGGGTCTTCATTAATTGAGGCTCAGAAAGCAGATCCAGAGTTAAACAAGTTAGCACAGTCAGCTCACATGGAAGCTGAGGTGGAAGGAGTTCCGGAGTGCTATTATATTAAAAACGGAGTTCTGATGAAGAAGTAGAGACACCCTCACAGACCTGTGGATGAGGAATAGACAGTTGTTCATCAGATAGTGGTACCGCTCAAATATCGTGAGGAGATATTGCGAGTAGCATATGAAATCCCTATGGCAGGACATGTAGGAATATGGAAAACCCAACCATTGATAAACAGGTATTTTACCTGGCCAAGACTTCATAAGGACGTAGTGTAATTTTGTAAAACGTGTCATAGCTGCCAGGTGGTAGGTAAACCTCAACATGTAATCAAATCAGCACCTTTAATACCCATACCAGTTTTTGAAGAACCATTCAGTCGGGTATTAGTAGGTTGTGCAGGACCATTATCCAAAACAAAAACAGGACATGTGTATATCCTCACAATCATGTAAATGACAACCTGATTTCCAGAAGCTATTCATTTAAGGACAATTACAACTAAGGTGGTCATGGAAAAGTTAACTCAGTTTTTCACTCATTATGGCCTACCAATTGCAATACAAACTGACCAAGGTTCTAACTTGATGTTTAAAATTTTCTAGGACACAATCAGCCATTTGGGTATCAAACAACTAAAGCCAACTGCCTATCACCCACAGATACAGGGAATTTTAGAGAGATACCATCAGACTCTCAAAACCATGATTAAGACCAATTGCCATAAATACCCAAAGCATTAGATTTCTTACTATTTGGTACCAGGGATTCTCCGAATGAGTTTACTGGATTTAGTCCATTCAAATTGATCTATGGTCATGAAATAAGAGGTCCATTAAAAGTGATTAAGGAAAAGTTCCTAAACAGAAAGATGAACTCTCCATGTTGGATTACGTGTCCATGTTTCTAGAGAGACTCACAGGAGCATGTAAAGTAGCACGAGAAAAATTTCCCAAGCCAAAATGAAAGAATGGACAGACAAACATGCTACAACTAGAACGTTCCAAGCAGGAGAAGAAGTATTGGTATTATTACCGTTGCATGGTGAACCCCTGAAAGTGAAATTCAGTGGCCCCCACAAGATAGTTAGGAGAGTTAGCAAAGTGACTGACCTGATAGATACTCTTGAGCATAGGAAGAAGAAACAGTTGTGTCACATAGACATGTTAAAGCAGAGAAGATGATAAGACAGAACAAGTGTGCCAGGTGGTAGGAGTAATGGGGGATGACAGAGACATAAAGGCAAAGTAGAAGGAGAAGTAGACATTGCCCAAAGCGAACCTCCTACAATTTGACTAGTCAATACAACAATATTGGGACAGTTAGACATTGTGTCCTCATATTTAGATGAAGGACCAAGGAAAGATCTAATAAGGTTACTTAGGAAGTATAAGGGAATTTATAGGGATACACCTGGATCACTACGTTAGCTAAACATGATGTAGGAGACTCAGTGTTGACAAAACAACATCATTATCAGTTGAGGCCAGAAAAACAAGCTCAGTTAGAAACAGAGATCCAATATATGCTGGACAATCAATTGACTAAGCCTAGCCAGAGTGGCTGGAATTCACTGGTAGTATTGATTCCCAAGCTGAATGGATCCACTAGATTTTGTTTAGCCTACAGGAAAGTGAATGTAGTAACAAGGACAAATTCATCCCAATTCCCAATAGAAGATTGCACCGATGGGGTTGGCAATGCCTCATTTCTTTCCAAAATTGATCTATTGAAGGGGTACAGGCAAGTGCCATTAACATCAAGGGCTAAACCACCTTTGCTACCAAGTGGGTTGTATCAAAGTCTAGTCATGCCGTTTGGGTTTAAAAACACCCCAGCTACATTTCAGAGACTGATGAATCAAGTTGTAGCTGAAGTACATAACTTGTTTATTTAGACAGTGTCGTAATATACAGTAACACATGGGAAGAACATGTAAAGCAATTAGAGGACCTGTTTAAGCAATTGTAGTCAGCTGGCTTAGTCATAAATCTGGCCAAAATTGAATTTGCAAAAGCAAGGGTAACTTACCTAGGTCACATTGCAGGACAAGGACAAGTGTTGTCAAGAATAGCAAAAGTAAACGCTCTAATAGAATTTCCCATTTCTAAAACTAAATGAGAAATCATGAGGTTTTTGGGAAGGTGTGGGTTTTATAGCAAGTTTGTGCCTAACTTCAGCACAACCTTTTATCAATTTGTTAAGAAAACAGGGAAAAGTGGTATGGTCAGCAGAATGCCAAACAGCCTTTGAAAACCTGAAGGCAATCCTAATAAATGAATAAGTGTTGGCCGCCCCTGTCTTTACCAAACCTTTTAAAATGGCAATTGATGCTAACGACTTCGGGGTAGGTGCAGTCCTATTACAAGATGATAAATTAGGGATAGAGAAGCCGGTGGGGTACATTTCCAAGAAACTAAATCAATATCAGAGGAAATACTCCACAATAGAAAAGAAACTCTAGCATTGTTGTCTCTTCAACGCTTTGAAGTTTATGTCCGACACAATATCAAAGAAACACTAATCTACAATGATGATAATGCGCTGGCGTTCATTGAAAAGTTTAAAACTTGAAATGTGAGACTGTTTAGATGGAGTCTATTGTTTCAACCATTCAATGTAAAGATTGTTCATGTTGCTGGTAAAGATAATGTGATTGCGGAAGCATTGTCCCGGGTGTAAAATATTAAAATAAGTTAACGGGGTAAGAAGTGCTGAAGGTTGTATAAGAGGGAGGAAGGATGAATGAAAGAAAGTCTCATGTTTTGTTGTCCATGTGTCATGTAACGTGTGTTGAAATGCATTTTTGAAATTGTGTTTCATCTGTTTTAAGGGTGGAGGCCTATAAGGAACATGTCTTTTTATTTCTGTTGGACTGTGGATTAAAAGTAAAATAGCTGCAGTTTGAAAGACATGTCCACTGGAAAAGGATGAGAGATATATACAATGTTGCAATCTTGGAACAGTGTGACATGAAAGGCAGGATGGTGCTGGAAAGGAGTCCTGGACCAAGGGAGCTGCCTGACAACAGCATTTTAACTGGCTCCTGACCAGGTGACCAAGGTTTTATGTGAAGAGCAGAGCAACAGAAAGCTCCCGGCCTGCAAAGACAAAACATCTAAAATCTCTTTTCCTCATATCTCTATAACCTGCTCTCTCTCCCTGAGGAAACCCCTGTAAAAAGAAAAGGGGAAACCACTGTGATAGACATTGAAAAGCAAGTTCTCAACCAGTGAACTAAACACTGAAAGTGCTGGAAGATCACCTCATGCCATCAACAAGAACTGAAAGGAATTTGGGAAATATCAATCAAAATCAACCAATTGAATCCTGTACTCCGGATTGGTGATTTTGACCTGTTTTATCCCATCCTTAAAATCCATGTTTTTGTGTGTCTTCTGTGTCATGTATGTGTGTGTATGTATAGGGATTTAAGAAGGGGGTAGAGTTTAAGATATAGTGCTGGAAGCTAGCAGTTCATATCTCTTTCTTTTGCCAATAGTTAAAGACAATTTGTTCAATAAACAGTTATTTACTGGTGCTCATATTCTGTTGGCCTAATTTAAACAGTTAGGCAGAATTGGGACAATCTTGGTGGTTTGGTCAAACTTTTCACATTTGTGACAGCTCAGGGAATAGGGGAGCTTGATATTACAGCACACTGTCCCCAGTGAATCATGACATTATACCCTCCAATTACAGAACTGTCATAACTCACCTTACTGAACAAAGATACAACTAACGTAACAGTATTTCATGATGAACTGTAAAGGAGGGAAAACTATGTCACTCACCATTTAAAATCTGTCCGCCTCCAATCCATGGTTCACAATTACACACAGCTGGTGTGAAACCCGCCAGCTGCTAAAGTCCGGCCACCTCCCTGAAATCACAAAACATAGTTGGGGTGGGCTCTTAATGAGCCCACAACGCTGGTAAGTGGGACACTAATAGGCATAGGCGTCTAGTTTCCACGTTGCACAAAATGTTGCTGGGGGAAAACAGAGACAAGATTTCTGGCCATCCTGCTCAGCGGCCATTTTTTGCCATCCTGCCTCTGTTCGACCCTGTTTTTGGACTGTAAAATCTGGCTCTCTGTGTCTAGTTTATTAAATCCCTTTATTATTTCAAATCCCTCAATTAGATTTCCCCTCAACATTCCAAACACAAGAGAATACATATCATATTTTAACCTTCTAAACCTAGGTTTTATTCTGGTGAACCTGCATTGCACTCCCTTGAAGAAGCTCATATCCTTCCTCAATGTGATATAGTTCTCCAGCTGGGGACTGAAATGAACCAGTTATGCTTTATCAACAACCTGGCAGTTCCCATGGCCGCTTTCCTGGTGCCAACCACAGGTCCCAAATTTTCAAACAGAAGGAATAGGAGCAGGAGTGGATGATACTATACTAAGCCTGCTCTGCCTTCCAAGACTGAAATCACCAGATTTTTGCTGGGTGAGGATATGGTTAGGTAGGAGGGGTTGAGATACAGAGTCTCCATGATCTAATTTCAATGCTGGGTTGGACAGATTTTTGATCGACAAGGGAGTCAAGGGTTATAGGGGGGCAAGGCAGGGAAATGAAGTTAAGGCCACAGTCAGATCCGCCATGATCCTATTGAATGACGCAGCAGGTTTGAGGGGCCGAGTGGCCTACTCCTCCTATTTCTTATGAACTTAATTGAATGGTGCGACAAGCTCGAGGGACTGGATGGCTTGCTTATGTTCGAATGCTCCTTAAACATGCAAAGCTTTTGCCAATCACTTCAGACACATGATGGCCTGTTAAATATTATAACAAAACTCTGGAACAGTGGATTTATTCATAGATTCAGGTTGGACTCTCAGCTTGTGCCCAGCTCACTGATTACAGTGTAGTCTGGAGTGTTTGTAGGGGAGTGAGAATTATTTTATTTCTTCCAATTTGGGCGGGGGGGAATTGATGAGGGTTCATGTTGATTCCTATTGGACTTTGTGTGTGTCTGTGTGGATATGAATGTTGGTGTCTATGAGTGTGTGTGTTTGTGTGCATCTTTGTGAGAGTGTCTGTTTCTCTGTGTGCATGTCTGTGTCAGGATGGGTAGAATTTTCCACTCCAGAGATGAAGTGCAGTGGCAGGCGTGAAAAGTTTCAAAAGTTTCCCACTTGCTGGCATGGTGGGTTTCAATGCTTTTCAGCTCATTATATACTGCCCCCAAGTTCAGTGCCAATGCATTGGGACACCTCTGGATGCTGTGGAAGCACGCCGGGACATTCTTTACCACCGTGATGGTAGAAGGAAGTCCACCAACCTCACCATGCCAGCTTGGGAGCAGATTTTCAGGGCAATGAGCACCAATGCTCCTCAGAGGAGGCCCGCAATCCAGTGCAGGAAGAAGATGAATGATTGCATCCGGTCTGCCAGAGTAAGTTAACCTTCTCACTCTCAACTCACACCCTCACAAGCCCATCAGATATTCATGGGTTTACAGTCCACAGGGATCTCACACACTACCAAGGGACACATTTTGACATTGTCATCTCTTCTCACATCCTGTGTAGCTCGTGTCTTCAGCCCTTACACAGGTCCGCTCAGCACACACAGATGTCAGGCATCCTTATCATCTGCCTTTGGAATCTGTTCCTGCTCACAGTCTGTTTGGGGCATGGGTGAGTCCGCACCTTGAATACTTTGTGCAGTTTCTGTCTCCTTATTTAAGAAAGGATGTAAATGCACTGGAGGTGGTTCAGAGGAGGCTTACTAGATTGATACCTGGAATGAGCGGGTTATCTTATAAGGAAAGGTTGGACAGACTGGGCTTGTTTCCACTGGAGTTTAGAAGAGTGGGGGGTGATTTGTTTGAAGTAAACAAGATCCTGAACGGCCTTGACAAAGCAGACATTGAAAGGATGTTTCCTCTTGTGGGTGAGTCCAGAACCAGGGGGCACTGTTTTAAAATTAGTGGTTGCCCTTTTAGGACAGAGATGAGGAGAATATTTTTCTCCCAGTGAGGTGTGCGACTTTGGAATTCTCTGCCTCAGAAGGTGGTGCAGGCGGGGTCATTGAATATTTTTAAGGTAGAGGCAAGGGAATCAAAGGTTACCGGGGTTAGATGGGAATGTGAAAATTGAAACACAAGAAGAGCAGCCACGATCTTATTGAATAGCGGAGCAGGCTAGAGGGGCCGAATGGTCTGCTCCTGTTCTTATTTCTTATGCTGTCATGTATTTGTCTTTATGCTGGAAAAGATTTCCTCTAACAAAAGGGAGAGATCCTAGACTGGAAGGGGAATGCCGGAGCTCAGGCCCTTCACCCGGTATGATGAATGTGGGGCAGAGCAGGCTGGGGGTAGGACTGTTATCTCCCAAGGCAGTGAGCGCCCATCACCCACTCGATGAAACTGTGACTGCTTTGGAATGCCATTGGCTATGTAGCCAATCACTACTTACCTCTTCTCGTTTTGACAGGCAGACCTGCAGTAAAAGGAAGAGACCCACCAGCAGCCAGCCCATCCGCCCCAGCTCCCACGCCATCTCGGATGAGGATCCTGAAGTCCCACTAGATGTAGAGCCGTCACAGCGTTCCCCCGCACCCCTCCAACAGAGATGCACACCTCGGTGGAACTTGGTTGTAGAGCAGGCTCAGGGTCACAATCTGGCAAGAACAGCACAGTTTTGGGTCCACAACAGGCGGAGGCAGGGACATCCAAGGTCACCAGGACTCTAAGGATTGCTAGAGGCCAGGCTCCTGCAAAGCCTCTGGGCTCAGTCCTCACACAGATGTTGGAGCTGCAAAAATAGACAAAGGAGCATCAGGCAGGATTGTCAGATGCCTTCAGCAGATTGCAATGGATGATGGATGATGGAGGAGTCCATCTATGTACAGTCTGATGTCATTGCGCCAATATGCCAGTGCACAGGTAGAATAGCAACCACCATGGAGACCTTTGTCCAGGGCATGACGGCTGATATGCACCAGGAGCTACACTCCATCGCTCCAGCTATAGGTGGGATCCATCAGTGGCTAATCAAGAGATGGACGGGGCAACTCAACCTCACTCCAGGTGCCCCTTTCTCCTCAAGGAGTCAGGCAGTGGTCCTTGGGCACCCATAGGGAGGAGGATTGTCAGCTGTACGCCCCAGGACCATCCACCCAGGTGACTCTGAGAGTGTCCAGCTAATCCCAATCCCTCCTGCCTGTGACCCCATCATCTGCAACTCCACAGGCCGAAGAAAGTACACCTACCCCACAGCTGGAGTCCTAAAGCAGGCCGGCGACCTCCAAGTCTCAGGCCCCCAGAGGATGCCTGCCAATGTCATCACAGACAGGGTGTAGCAATCAGCAGGCTGCCTCCACCTCTGCTGTGGATGTCGGGGAAGAACCAAGATGTGGCGATGGGGTTAGAAAAATGAAGAAATACTAGGAGCACAAAAATATCATGGGTTCCACAATCTGTATAGAATTTGCACAAATGTAAAAAGATTTTGACTCATTCAACTTTTAATGTTGTGTATACCTCTTCTATCTGACGATATGCTCTGTGGTCTGTCGAGTAGCACAGATGTCCTCCGCCAACTCCCAGATGTCCCATCAGCTGTCTCCGCTCTATGGTGTCTGAAACCCTCTCATTATAGTGCCTAACCATTCGCTGTGCAGTATCGACATGAGTGAACCCTCTGCTTCTAAAATAGTTGTGGTCGGCCAAGGCATCTCTGAGACCTGTTTCAGAGCTTTGTATAATGTTGCCTCATGAGTCTAGAACCTGGAGCCTGCTTTAGTCCCCCCGATGTTTCTGCAAGGTAGAGTACTCAATGTGGATCTTACAGGATTGAATGGCAACACGCATGGAGACAGTGCATCTTTCATTGGCCTCCACTTACCTTCTGTAAGCTTCACATATGGACCCAAACTCGGAACTCTTATGTGTTCCTGTCTGCTTGCTGCATTATTTCATGGAAAAACTCAACAGGTCTGGCAGCATCGGAGGAGAAGAAAAGACTTGACATTTCGAGTCCTCATGACCCTTCAACAGAACTGAGTGAATATGAGTATTCACTCAGTTCTATTGAAGGGTCTTGAGGACTCGAAATGTCAACTCTTTTCTTCTCCGCCAATGCTGCCAGACCTGCTGAGTTTTTCCAGATAATTCTGCTTTTGTTTTGGATTTCCAGCATCCGCAGTTTTTTGTTTTTATCTCAGCATTATTTCATGTCCGTGTGTACATCTGAACATCACCCCAACATTAGCCCCACCTTCTCACCTCCATGATTTCGAGCTATGAGCCTTGTTGAGCCTTGCGATTCCTGCTAGATGGTTAAAACTGTGAGACCCAGGAGTTGTGTGTAGAGGTTCCAGATGTCTACTTGGGCAAAGGAGGATGCAGCACTGGAACTGAAGGTCAAGCTAGCATCATGTCACCTGAACCCTCTGCCAGTTCTGAGATGGCCAATCGACATGGTAATGTGCAATGACCATTGTACCAGTGTGCCCGGGCTCCATGTGCATTTGTCAGACTATTGGGATGAAAATGTGGAGGTCTCAAATGGGATCAGAGTGGGTCTCTGAGACATCTGATGTGTCCTCTTTATTATCAATGATTGGGGTCCTTAAGGCTCATATGAATGTCATCATTTTCCTTTCGGCCCACAAATGCCACGGCTAGGCAGCATGGGACACTGGGAGGCTCCAAACAGAGGCATGGTCATGAGTGTTTGACAGATATCAGACTATGCTGCTCCTGCAGATTTTATGGTGTACTGAAAGGTGAGCTGGAGTGCAGCCTCACATCCATTACTGATAGTTACAGATGATTGCGTTCTGAAGGTATATCTAATACTGGGGACGGAGTATGATTATGAGGCCTGAACGATAGCCTGTGCGGGCAAAACACAGGGCAGATTCAAAATCGACCTCACACATGAAGGCAAGAACCACCAAGTGATGATTGTTCTCCGCGAGGCTCCTTGCCAGACTGCAGGCATACTGCCACCAGATCACTGAGGATTGCAGCGCTGCTGCTGCCTCTTGAAGGCTGCCATAGGTAATGGAATGTTGAAAAGATGCTTGAAGAGGTTGCACCATCTCAACTCTGCGCACAAAGCGACCTGTTGCAGTTATTATCCATTAAAGAAAGACCACATGCTCCCAAGGCTGCTGTACCTTCCAGGATAAGGACATCATGATCCAAGATTGTCACTCCTCATTCAAAGGTGGATGTGCTTTATTGACCTGATTAGGATCACAACCAAGGTGGACCCTGCATGGAGGACACTGGTGAAAGAGGCTTGTACGAGCTAGTCATCATCATCCTCCTAGAACTTGATCGCTATAAACATATCACATGCATGTCTGGTTTGTCTGGCCCACGCTCAGGCCTCTTCCACTTGAGCCTCAGCTTCCTCATCCTCATTGATCTCAGCCCTCTCAACACCTTCATCATTGGAGGAGATGTGCAGCTCCTCCTTCTCCCGATCTAGCAAGATATCCCCTCTCTGGAGCATCAGGTTGTGTAGGGTGCAGCAAGCCATGATGATGCAGCAGAACCCATGGGGAGTCCGCTGCCTGGCATGTCCAGACATCGAAAATGCATCTTCAAGATGCCAATGGTCTGCTCAATCAATGAGCATGTTGCAGCATGATTAACATTATACCTCTCCCCTGAGGCACTTTGTGACCGCCGAACATCAACCACATCCTTTGCCTTTGTCACCGAGGAACCAACCCTGGATGCACTGAGAAGATCTGTGGCATCTGCGAGTGTCTCAAGATGTATGCGTCTTGGGAGCTTCCAAGGAATCTAGCACATACCTGCATAATCTGCTGGCGCCACAGACCAGCTGCACACTGAGAGAGTGGAACACCTTCCTGTTGATGAATTGTCATGGCTGTTCCCAGGGAGCTCTCAAAGCCACACGTGTACAGATGATGGCACCCTACACCTGTGGGAATCTGGAGCTCGCAGCAAACCTCACTGCTCTGGCAGCCTGGCTGGCTTGATCCAGGGAGAACTGGATGTAATTGTGCGTCTTGCTAAATAGGGCATCCATAACCTCTCGAATGCATTTGTGAGTAGATGCTTGAGAAATCGTGCAGAGATCCCCAGTGGAGCCCTTGAACCAGCCAAACGCAAAGAAGTTCAGAGCGGTGGTAACTTTTAAAGCCACTGGCAATGGGTGACCTCCCAGTCCTTGCGCCATCAACTCCTCCCAGAGAATATATCAGGTGTGAGACACCACATCTCTAGACATGCGAAGGTGTCGATAGCATTGTCTCTCGCTCATCTGGAGGTATGAGTGGCATCTTCTGTACGCCCTTGATCTTGTTAGATACCTTCACTGAATGGCTCTGTCAGCCTCAGCTTCTGGGTCTAGAGGGGGCTCTGCTGGACCTTGTTCATTAGGGTGAGTCTCTTGCCTTAGCCCAGCCTGACAGTGACGATGGGCCCTCCTCCTCCACCTTCTTAATTGCCTGATTGCCAGGATGAACATTGTTATGACCTGGCAGGTGATGTATGCCAGGCAGACCAATTCTACAAGGGAAACTTGTTTGGGCTATCACAACCGTTTTGCAATTCATATTTATTATGAGAAGATGTGTGCACTGAATTCAGAAGTAATAAGCCCAACAAGACCATTTGAAATTTTAAAACTTAAATGAAAATATTTATTAACAAAATAAAATATTTCAAGCCCATATATAAGACTATAATTACTACTATAACTCCTAAAATTTCTAATTAACCTGATCCCCATTTACAACCCCTTTAAGGCAAAGGTCCAACATAGATTTTAGATTTAAAATAGAACCAGCAAGTTAACAAAAAACTCATTTGACAGTGTAATTCCAAATAGTTTTTCCCCAGCTTCAGTTTCATTACACAGCAGACTCGTGCTCAAATGGCTGGAGGCTTCAGTAAGGCTATTTCACTCCCGTTAGGCCTTACATGTCCTTCTCCCACAGAGCCATTCATTCTCTTTTATATATATTTCTCTCTTTGTAATATGTAAATTCTGTTGTTCTGTTGTTCCATATGTCTTTGAAACTGTATCTTCCTCATAATATAAAAATTTTCATGTTGCCAATATTGTCAGTAACCTTTGGGAAAAATAAATACGCTCCTTAGCCTTGCTTATCTGGCTAGTTGTAAACAGACTAAGATCCCTTTGAAATCCAAATCCCCTCATTTATGTAAAAATGCTAATTACCTTCATACCTTACATGCTAAGCCAGCATCCATGTTTACTCATTAGCATGTCAAGCACCTAGCTTCTTTTGATGATTTAAAGTTTGCAGTCTACTTGTAGTGTAATTAAATCACACAGAGAGACCCAACCATAAATACCCCCATAAACCTACTTCACAATAAACCAGAAAAATATAATGAAAACTATTATACTTTCATCACAATGCACCATGGCCTGTTCCATCCATGAGGCTCTCGTGCTCGTCTCTGTGGAAACAATGAACAAAAGCCTGCAAAGGTCACCTTCCTAGTCACTAGCTAGGGAGTCACTGATCTCTGGTAGGACTCGCACCTCCCCAAACACCCCACACACCCTAAAATGACATAGGCACAACAGAGCTTTGACACAAGAGCTTGGGTCTGACTGAGTTCTGCCAGGCGAGAGAAGGCTCAGTCAGGACACTGTCAGACTGTATCCTTTAGATTACACAGCAGCCCCGACTTGCACTCGTGGTGTGAAAGTATTGTGAGGGAGGGGCCTTTAAAATCTTAAATTGCCAGCTGCAAGGTTTAAAGTTCTTAGGGCCATGAGGCAGACCCATTTTGGCCCATGGCCCCTTTCCAGTTGGTTCTTTCTGATACTTGGAATTTCCCATGAGAGGGGCAAAGGTCTTTGGAAGCCAATCCTATAATGGCCCCAAGCGGGCTTATATGGCGAGGCAGTGGCGTAGTGGTATTGTCACTGGATCAGTGACCCAAGGTAATGCTCTGGGGACCTGGGTTTGAATCCCACCAAGGGCGTGCCAGAAGCAGCACCAGGCATACTTTAAAAATCTGGAATTAAAAATCTACTGATGACCATTAAACCATTGGTGATTGTCGTAAAAGCCCCTGTGGTTCACTAATGTCCTCTGGCCTACAATATGGTTGACTCTTAAATGGTCTCTGAAATGGCCTATCAAGCCTCTAAAAGGTCAATAAGGAATGAAACTGGATGGACCACCTGGCATTGACCCAGGCACCGGAAATGGCAAACCCAGCCCTGTTGACCCTGCAAAGTCCTCCTTACTAACATTGGAGGGACTAGTACCAAAATTTGGAGAGCTGTCTCACAGGCTAATCAAGCAACAGCCTGACATAGTTATCCTCATGGAATCATAGACACCACCATCACCATCCCACCAGCAGGACAGATCCAGCAGAGGTTGCGGCACAGTGGTATAAAGTCAGGAGGGAGTTGCCCTGGGAATCCACAACATCTGACCCCATAAAGTCTCATGGCATCAGGTCAAACATGTACAAGGAAACCTCCTCCTCCACTGCCCATGCCCCTCCCCCCAGCAGCTGACGAATCAGTACTCCTTCATGTTGAACATCTGGGTCTGCCGCAGGTGGTGAGGGAACCAACGAGAGAGAATAGCATACTTCACCTGATCCTCATCAATCCACCTGTCGCAGATGCATTTGTCCATGACATTATCGGTCGGAGTGACCACTGCACAGTCCACGTGGAGACAAAGTCCTGTTTTCATATTGAGGATAATCTCTGTCGTGTTGTGTGGCACCACCTCTGTGCTAAATGGGGTAGATTTCATACAGATCTAGCAACTCAAGACTGTGGGCCATCAGCAGCAGCAGAACTGTACTCAACCATAATCTGTAACCTCATGACCTGGCATATCCCCCACTCTATCATTACCACCAAGTCAGGAGATCAACCCTGGTTCAATAAAGAGTGCAGGAGAGCATGCCAGGAGCAAAACCAGTCATACCTAAAAATGAGGTCTCAACCTGCTGAAGCTACCACACCAGAACTATTTGCGTGCCAGCAGTTCAGATCTATACTCTGCAGTCCTGCCAAATCCAGTCATGAATGGTGTTGGACAATTAAACAACTCACTGGAGGAGACTCCACAAATATCCCCATCCTCAATGATGGAGGAGCCCAGCACATCAGTGCGAAAGATAAAGCTGATGCATTTGCAACAATCTTCAGCCAGAAGTGCCGAGTGGATGATCCATCTCGGCCTCCTCCTGAAGTTCCCAGTGTCACAGCTGCCCGTCTTCAGCCAATTCAATTCACTCCACGTGATATCAAGAAATGGCTGAAGGCACTGGGTACTGCAAAGGCTATGGGCCCTGACAATATTCCGGCAATAGTACTGAAGACTTGTGCTCCAGACCATGCTGCGCTCCTAGCCAAGCTGTTCCAGTACAATTACAACACTGGCATCAGCCTGGCTATATGGAAAATTGCCCAGGTATGTCCTCTACATGAAATGCAGGGCAAATCCAACCTGGCTAATTAATGCCCCATCAGTCTACTTGCCACCATCAGTAAAGTAATGGAAGGGGTCATCAACAGTGCTATCAAGTGGCACTTGCTGACAATAACCTGCTCACTGATGCTCAGTTTGAGTTCTGCCAGGGCTACTCAACTCCTGACCTCATTACATCCTTGATTCAAACATGGACAAAGAGCTGAACTCCCGAGGTGAGGTGAGAGTGACTGCCCTTGATATTAAGGCCACATTTGACCAAGTGTGGCATCAAGGAGCCCTAGCAAACTTGGAGTCAAAGAGAATCAGAGGGAAATCTCTCCACCGTTTGGAGTCATACTTAGTACAAAGGAAGATGGTTGTGATTGTTGGAGGTCAATCATCTCAGTTCCAGGACATCACTGCAGGCGTTCCTCAAGGTAGTCTCCTAGGCCCAAACATCTTCAGATGCTTCATCAATGACCTTCCTTCCATCATAAGGTCAGAAGTGGGGATGTTCGCTGATGATTGTGCAATGTTCAGCACCATTCGTGACTCCTGAGGTACTGAAGCAGCCAATGTCCCTTGACACTCAATAGCATTACCATCACTGAATTCCCCCACTATCAACATCCTGGGGGTTACCATTGACCAGAAACTGAACTGGACTGGCCATATAAATATCATGGCTAGAAGAATGGGTCAGAGGCTAGGAATCCTGCAGCGAGTAACTCCCCTCCTGACTCCTCAAAGCCTGTCCACCATCTACAAGGTACAAGTCAGGAGTATGATAGAATACTCTCCATTTGCCTGGATGAATGCAGCTCCTACAACACTCAAGAAGCTTGACACCATCCAGGACAAAGCAGCCCACTTGATTGGCACCACATCCACAAACATTCACTCCCTCCACCACTAATGCACAGTAGCAGCATCTACAAGATGCACTGCAGAAACTCACCAAGACTCCTTTGACAGCACCTTGAAAACCCACAACCACTACCATCTAGAAGGACAAGGGCAGCAGTCACATGGGAACACCACCACCTGCAATTTCCCCTCCAAGCCACTCACCATCCTGACTGGGAAATGTATCGCCGTTCCTTCACTGCTGTTGGCTCAGTGTCAATGGGAAATATGCTGGCCCAATTTGCACACAGCAAACTCCCCATGCAATAATGATCAGGTCATCTATTTTGGTGATATTGGTTAAGGGATAAATATTGGCCAAAACACTGAGGAGAACTTCCCTGCTCTTCTTCACATATCGCTATAGAATTTTGTACATCCATCTGATGGGGCAGATGTTTAACACCTCATCCAAAAGATGGCACCTCTGAAAGTGCCACACACCCTCAATGCTGAGCTGGAATGTCAGGTTCGAGCCTGAGTCACAAGCTTGAGTGGGATTTGAACCCACAACATTCTGTGCACTAACTGAACCATGGACACACATCGGATGTGAAAGGTTACATGATAGTTATTATGGCATTCATTTCACAACCTATCAGCACAAAACATGTTCACTAACTCATTGCTCATCAATTCTGAGTCAGGGAGACTTGGCGACTATTTCTGGTATTTATTACCCTTCCTTGTTGCTGTGCACTTTGACTCATTCTGTTGGATCTATGCTGTTGGATATTTCGATTGATATCATCAGTAATGAACTCCCAGTTCTAAATAGTAAATGGTGTTATTTTAACACAGTTGCTAGGGTTTGTCAGGAAGAAGCCAATCACTTGGACAAGGCTGTGCTAAATATTTACAGTCAAATGGCTAAACTGGAATTGACAGTCAATTAACAACAGATGTGAAGCCTAGCTGGCAGAGTGAGGCCTGAGAGCAGTGCCTGCAAGGATTAAAGGATCAATTCTGTATAAAAATGAAAGAAAGACCAACTTGCATTTATTCAGCACTTTTCAATGTGTCCTAAAGCGCTTCACAGTTTTTGAAGTGTAGTCTCTGTTGTGATGCAGAAAACAATTTGATTCGTGCACAGCAAGATCCCATAAACAGCAATGAACTAATGAACAGCTCATTGGCTTTAGTGATGTTGGTTGAGAGATAAACGTGGGCTACGACACCATGGATAACCACCACCCCCCCCCACCCCAGCTCTTCTTCAAACAGTGATCATGGGATCTACTATGCTCACCTGAGAGGGCAGATGGGGTTCAAAAGTCTCATCTGAATGATGGGACCTTTGACAGTTTGGCAGTCCCTCACCGCTGCACCAAGTTGTCCACTGCAAATATGTGCTTGAGTCTCTGAACTGGAGCCACAAACAAAGAACTCAATGCAAGAATATGCAAAGCATTATCAGCTTTCAACAAACTGAAAAAAAGATTTGGGTCAGTGCAAAGATTTCCATGAAAATGAAGCTTAGGTTCTATGACGCAAATATGCTCTTCCCCCTTCCTCTGTGGCTGTGAAACTTAGAACCTGAAAACCTGCCAAGAAAAGAAACTGGATGCCTTTGATACCAAGTGTCTTTGAAGGATTCTAGGTGTACGCTGGGAGATTTTATATCCACCACTGAAGTAAAAAAACACTCAAAATAACCTCCAGTTTCAACCATCATCTGTAAAAGACAGCTCAGTGTCTTGGCCATGTCTCTTGACTTCCATTATCATAAATTGCCCATCAGCTCTTTTTTTTATTCATTCATGGGATGTGGGTTTCACTGGCTGGGCCAGCATTTATTGCCCATCCTTAATTGCCCTTGAGAAGGTTGTGGTGAGCTGCCTTCTTGAACCGCTGCAGTCCATGTGGTGTAGGTACACCCACAGTGCTGTTAGGAAGGGAGCTCCAGTATTTTGACGCAGTGACAGGGAAGGAATGGCGATATATTTATTTCCACATCAGGATGGTGAGTGGCTTGGAGGGGAACTTGCAGGTGGTTGTGTTCCTATGTGTCTGCTGCCCTTGTCTTTCTAGATGGTAGCGGTTGTGGGTTTAGAAGGTGCTGTCTAAGGAGCCTTGGTATGTTTCTGTAGTGCATCTTGTAGATGGTACACACTGCTGCGTTGGTGGTGGAGGGAGCGAACGTTTGTGGATATGGTGCCATTGATTGATGCGAGATGCTTTGTGGTGTCAAGCTTCTTGAGTGTTGTTGGAACTGCACTCATCCAGGCAAGTGGAGAGTATTCCATCACATTCCTGACTTATGCCTTGTAGATGGTGGACAGGCTTTGGGGGGGTTCAGGAGGTGAGTTACTCACCTCAGGATTCCTAGCCTCTGACCTACTCTTGTAGCCACAATATTTATATGGCTAGTCCAGTTCAGTTTCTGGTTAATGGTAACCCCCAGGATGTTGATAGTGGTGGGATTCAGCAATGGCAATGCCATTGAATGTCAAGGGGAGATGGTTAGCTTCTCTCTTGTTAGAGATGGGTCATTGCCTGACACTTGTGTGGAGTGAATGTTACTTGTCACTTGTCAGCCCAAGCCTGGATATTGTCCAGGTCTTGCTGCATTTGGAGATGGACTGCTTCATGCAGTGGGCTTCTACTCAACATAGACGAAGAGGGTGACCCAAGATGAACTGATGCCAGACTGTCAGGAGAGATCTCAAGCTAGTCAACAAACTCTGGAGCAATACGAGATCACTGGGTATGGACAGAAGTGAATGAAGAGCTTTATGTGTCTCATCCATTTCTAGACATGGGAGCTACTAAGCCAAAGGCTGGAATTTTCCAGCCCCATTGGTGTCGGGGGTCATAGTGGGTGGTGGGAGACAATATGTTGAGAAGGCCAAAAATCAGTATCACACTGGAGTGAAAGCAGGGAGGGATCATGCAATGGTGTCTGCCTTGGCAGAATGCTAATCCTGCTGGAGACCTGCATGAAACCACTTTGCATCCTGCTAATGGGATGCAAAGTAAGACCTATGGTAATTGTCCCCCCAGGCCAGATTTACCGCTACGCTCGTGGGAAAACACGCCAGCCCAGAACATGTCAGGACAAGTGTGATGTGCAGAATTTGGGACGTCCCTTTGGTGCTTTGCTCAGGTAGTGGACACCCGAGGAGAAAAAGGTGCTGGAGCCCTGCAGCTAGCGGACCCTGGAGGAACACGTGCATCGCATACTGGGTGGATCCTCATGGACATGGCTCTGCTGCAAAACAGCTCTCGGAAGTGGGGAGGTCTCCATTGACATCTGGGGTCTGTTTCAGGACATAGCGGTCTTGGCCATCGGCTGCTGCCAATGATTGGCGAAGGGGTGGGAGAAGAGGTTTTAGGTTTGACTGGGAGAGGAAGGTGGACTGGGGGTGGGTAGGGTTGGGATGGGGGAACAAAGGTGTCGGGGGGGTGAGGTTGGGAGTGGGGGGACCAAGATGTCGGGGGCAGCGAGGTTGGGAGGGGGGAAGAGCGTGTAACATGGGAGAATGCGGCAAGCGGGGAGGTAGGTGTAAGTGGGGAGGAAGGTATAAGGGAAGGAGTTCGGAGGTGGAAAGGAGTCGGGAGGAGGAAGGTGTCTGGGAGGGATGGACGAAGGTGTTCGGAGTGAGGAAGGGGTCCAGTGTGAGGAAGGTGTCTAGGGAGGAAGGAACTCGGAGGGTGGAAAGTGCCTGCGGAAGGAAGGAGTAAGGGGGTGGGTATGTCCAGGTGAATGTGCAAGGGAGGGGTCTGTTGAGTCAATGACTGCCCCCTGGGAACAAACTGAGTGTGGGCATGATAGGAGGGAATGGTGAGTATGAGAGAGGACAGAGGGAGCTGGAAGGGTAGGAGGGTGAGGGTACTACAGTAGCAGTAGAAGGGATGGTGAGAGTGGTTGGTGGGGACTCGAGACAGATACAAACCTTGCGAGTGGGAAGGAGGAGGTCTGGGAGGTCAATGTGGATGGGGGTGGGATTCTCAGGTGTTCACCTGGACATCCTGGAAAGAAAAGTGTTCAGGCTGGAAGGTGACAGGAGGGAAGCAGAAAGTGATTCTCGAGGGTCAAAGGTGATGGATGAAAGGACATGGATGATGGAGGGAGGGGAAAGGGCAGGGAAGCTGATCATAAACATAACGATTACTATGGCTATCGAAATGGAAAGTGAGCGGAGCCTCATGTTGGACGGGCACAGGTGCTGCATGGGAGTGTGATCAGTGGGTGGGCAGAGATGCGGGTCGGCTCAGATGGACAACTGAAAGAGAACCCCAGCAGGCAGCATTGAAAATGCTCAGGACAGTGAGATGAGTGTGATGGATGAAGGCTCTGCCTGCGTGGGAGAGTGCTTGCACAAGGCTCCGAATGGCTCTGCCTTACATACATGCTTCTCCCTCCAGAACCACCTGTGGTCTGGCTGCGCGCATCTGAACTACTAGTGCAGGGGGTGGGAGAACGCAGTGGGAGACTCACAAAGCCTGTGAGTGAAACTGAAAGAGAACATTACATTTTATTCAGTGAAAGTGACTATATTTTCCGATTATAAAGTGACAAAATGTGTTCACCCGTGCAACCAACTGTGAACAGAATTTCTTACTTTACTAGGCCTACCACTTCTTCTAGGTGCTGCCCTGACACTGCAGCAGGGGTGGAGACAGCCTGTGTAATATTTGGCCCAGTTACCTCTGATGACTTCAACATGCATCCTCTGGAGAGTCGAGGCCTTGAGGGGCCCAGCTTGCTTTGGCTGTCCACCTATGTGCCAGCTGCTCTCCCTTGGTGACAGAGGATGAGATTGAGAGGGTCACAGGCAACGTGGACTAAGGGGGAGAGAACAGCCTCTGAGATTCTTGAGTGGATGACCCAGGGGCATCTAATTGCTGCTCCTCTTCCCTTCGGGTGCCTGAGGGCTCCGGACTGACTCCTCGATGGAAAGGAGCACCTGGAGGGACATCGAGGTGCCCGTTTCACCCTCACATTGTCACGGCAGGAACTCACCCATGGCTACCACGAAGGAGTGCTGGTCTGCACTGATTGGCAAACAAATCGACACTTTGTTACATGATTGGCTCTTGGTTAAACAACCTTCTCCCATCTCCAATATTCTTGTAACAAACAGAAGTGTTTGAAGAGAATTTTTTTTTTTGAATTCCATCATAATTTTTCTCCTGGATTTCTCAATGTTCTGGAGATCAATCTACAATTCCTGAAGAATCTAGGTCAAACCTAAAGACTAGGTGTCTGGACCAATGCCATTGTCGCTGCTTTGACTGTGCCTTACACTGGACCAGAAGTGAACAGACAGATTTGTACCAACTTGGCTGGTACCATCTCAGCATGCAGGAGGAGGCCATTCAGCCCTTCAGGCATACTCTGCTCTTTTATCAGACCATGGCTAACCTGCACCTCAACTCCACTTACACATCTTTCTCCAAACCTATTGATACCTCTATTTGATAAAATGCAGTCTTGAATATTTCAATTCATCTCAAGCAACCATTGCCTTTTGGAGGAGAGAGCTCAGATTTTGACTGTCCTTTGTGTGTAAAAGCCAGACTCTGTGATGATGCTGGAGGTTGGAGGGTAAGTTGTGATGCAATTGGGGATCAGAGGGTAAGCAGTGATGAAGCTGGGGGTCAGAGGGTAAACAGTGATGAAGCTGGGGTTCAAAGGGTAAGCAGTGATGAAGCTGGGGGTCAGAGGGTAAGCAGTGATGAAGTTGAGGTAGGGAGGGTTAGTAATGATGTTGGGGGTCAGAGGGCAGATAGTATGATGTTTGTTGCTACGTAATGACTTGTACCAGATACTGTGCTGTTCTGAAGAATGGTTAAGGACCGGGATCAGGCTTGGTTGCCCCTCTCAATGGATTAACTCAGACTGGTCATTGAAACAAGGTTTCTGGACTTGAACCCCAGCAAGGATCAGAGTCTAAAGAATTGTATCCACATTGGTGCCTACATTCTCAGGATTGGAGGGGAACAAATGGGAGACGCTCCACTTATCAGGATAATGAGAATTAATGTTTAAAATGCTTTTGATAGAGTGAAGATGGTCTATTGATAATAGGATTCCCTCATTTGGATGAGATGTTGAACAAGGCCTTGTTGCTCCTTTCAGGTGGATTTAAAAGATCCCGTGGCACAATTTCAATGAAAAGTAAAAGAGTTTTTCTGGTGTCCTGGGACAATATTTATCCCTCAACCCACACTTTAAAAAAAAACATTATCTGGTCATTAACATATTGCTATAATAAAAGCAAAAAACTGCGGATGCTGGAAATCCAGAACAAAAAAAAAGTATTTTTGTTTTTGTTTATTATCATATTGCTGTTTGTGGGAGCTGGCTCTGCGCAATTTGACTGCCATGTTTTCTACATACAAAGAATTTTGTGCCCCATTGGTGTCGGCATTCTCATGATTGGAGGAGAAAAATGGGAGACATTTCACTTCTATAAGATTTTGTCATGATAATGAGATCTAATTTTTAAAAGTACTTAATTGGCTGTATAACAAGTTGGAGCATCCTGAGGTCATTGTCAATGGCAGTGCCAGTGAAAATTGCAGTGACTTGATGTACCAGACAGGTTTCTACTTGAAACAGATAACTTTATTACAGAGCTCTTTTCGAAGCCACATGCTTGAACCAGGTTCTCAAATAGAAAGCCCCAGCCGCCTCGGATTACCCGCGCTTCACGCCCATTCGTCAATGTCTACAAGAACAATCATGTGACCCCTGATAGGCAGGAGGAACAGCTACACCAGGTGATTAAAGATTAAGTCTCTGAGGTGCTTTCCTTATTCGGTTAGAGCTGCATATCTCTACCACTTGAGGGGTCCTCCCACTGGATCAGCCTGATCAGGAACTGCAGCATCAGGTACATCATTAGAAAGTGGCAGTTCAGGGTTAAGCAACTCTACAGAGACATCGGGCATATGTATTCTAGGTCAATCTGTCACCTCAGAGATTAATGATTCGACATTAATCATAGGTGGAGTAGCTGGTTGTTGCAATGTCTCTATCATGAATATGGTCTACTCCTAAGAAGATCCACATGTTTTCGAACAATTCGGTCTTCCACTTCCACCTGGAAGGATAATGGACCAGTCTCTGAGACAATGGTACCAGGAACCCAACAAGGTCCACTTCCAAAATTCTGCATGAATACTGTGTCTCCCACAGTAAACCTTCAAGCTTTGCTATGAATATCATGATTCAATTTCTGATTACTCTGATTCTTCTCTACCTTCCCCTCTAAATTTGGAAACACCGGAGTTAACCTTGTACGTAGGCAGCATTTCATCAATAATTCAGATGGTGTTGAACCTGTAGTTGAATGTGGCGTTGTATGATAACTGAGAAAAAAGAGGGAAAGTTGAGTTTCTGGTGTACCTTCTGATAACCTCTTCATTCCAGATTTGAAAAAGTTTGCACAGCTCTCTCAGCTAAACCATTTGATGAGGGATGATATGGGGCTGTTTTAATATGTCTGATTCCATTTAAACTCATGAATCTCTGAAACTCTAAAATGGTAAATATTGAACCATTATCAGAAACAATGACATTCCAGCAGGCCATGTATACTCATTGAATAAACCCATTAATGTTGTATGACTGGACACAATGGTGAAATGTCATCCATGCAGTTACTGGTGGGATTTCTTCGCTCTGAATATCATCGATAAACCTTCCTTTTCTACTTGAATAACCCTTTTCGGCTGTGGAGAGGGTTCTGGAGACATAGCCGATTGGCCTTTCTGATCCAATCTGTCTTTTCTTTGCCGCAGGATTTTTTCTCGACCTTCATTTTGATTTCACAGTCGGCCAAATTTCTCTCCAGTGAAATATTAACTTGGTTCAGTTCGGTATTTGAGTTACCCATGGCTTCGTTATCCACTCACATCTTGGAAAGTTCTACGATTTTTCCTTCTAATGCCTCTTTTGTTTCGTTCAGCTGATTCTTCAGCTCTCCTGCCTCTTTCTCGTATCTCTTGGCTTCCTCCAGGAACATTGAACATTGTTGAGTCTTCTCAGTTTCTTCAGTTTGTTCAGAGTGGCACTAAGTTCATTCTGTTTCTCTTCATGATTTTCCAGAGGAACCAACTCTGACCTGAGGGATCCTTGCAGCATGTGACTGTCCTTCAATTCTCCTTGACTCATCCTGAAATACTCTGTCGTATTTCCTCAGCAGTTCAGGAGCTCCTCCTGTTTTCAGGTGAAATTTTTCAGACAAGTTGAGCTTAATTTTTTGTAACCAGGTCTTGGCCCAGAAGACTAAGTCCCTCACCTGTCACTATGATCACTGGAAGCTCAGCCATCTGTTGCCTTTAAGACACAGGTATTGTGGCGCTGCCATTCACCTGTATTGACTCTCCAGTCTATGTCTTCAACTGAGCAGCTGTTCGCTCCAGATTCAGTGGCTGGGTACCATCATTTAGGTATTTAATGTGTGTTCTCCCTCCACTGTGGTTGAGGCTCCTGTATCTACCTCCATGACTAGAGGCTTCCCATTCACATGAGTTGTGATGATTGTTGCACCAGTTTTTACTTCTTTCAGGTTATACTGGGAATAGATACCAGTATCGGCAGCTTCAGGTTCTGATATATTATTCAAATCAATCATCTTGGTCTGCTGCCTTAAGAGCTGTTTTGATTTCGCCCTACATTGCTTTATTACGTGATCTTTCTTATGACAGTGATGGTATTCTGCCTCCATGAATCTGCAGGTGTCCGGTATGTGATTACCCCCATATCTTCAACAGATTAACCTTGGAGGCGCTGCTGAAATGCTTCCACTGGGCCTTTTGGTTTTTCTTGCAGCAGAGACTGTCTCTCGCTTTGCTGCTGTGTCTCTGGTTTTCACGCCATGCCCAGCAGTAGGTTCCCGCCCCATGTGAAGAACAGCTCCATGGAGCACATTCTGTAAAGCCTTTGAGTCTCTCGCTGTACTTTCCACGGCGAGGGATATTTCCAGGGTGCACTTCAAATCAATGTTGACTTCTGTGAGTAAACGGTGCTGAATAACATTGTGGTGAACTCCACAAACTAATCAGTCCTGCAGCACATCATTAAGAGTGTCTCCGAAGTCACAGTGCTCAGTCAGCTGCTTCAGCTTCTCTATATCAGTTGTGATGGACGCTCCTGGAGCCCTCACCCTGGAATTAAAGATAAAACGCTGCATTAGTACGATGGCTTCGGCTGGAAATGTGTTTTCACAAGGTCCACTAATTCATTCAAGGTCTTTGAATTGGGCATGTTTGGGCCATCATGCTGCAGAAGAGATTATATGTCTGACTACCACAGACACTCAGAAGGTCTGCTTTCTGCTTTTCCTCCACAGTAATTTCGTTCACCATGAAATAAAAACCAAGGTGCTCTAGACACTGGCTCAAGCCTTCCACAGTCTCATCATAAGGAACGATTCTGCCAAAGAGCGGCATGACTGCTGAGTATTTTTTTCTTTTTCTTAAGATTCAATGTACTCACATTCACAAGGTGAGGTGCAGGGTCGGAGATATTTTACCCTTGTCAGCAAGTGCACTGACTTGACAGAGTGGACAGGTTTCAACCTGAAACAGGAACTTAATTACAGAGAGCTTTTCACAAGCTAATGCTTGAACCAGGTCCTCGACTAGAAATCCACCCACCCCTCCAGATTACCTGCTTCAGGCCCATTCGTCAGCATCTACAAAAACAATCACGTGACCCTCAATAGGCAGCAGGAAAAGGCTGTATCTTCAATCACTATTAAACTAAAAACAAAGTGCTGGAAAAGCTTGAAAGAGTCATATTGGACACGAAACATTAACCCTGTTCCTTTCACCACAGATGCTGCCAGACCTGCTGTGTTTTTCCAGCACTTACTATTTTTATTTCAGACCTCGAGCTTCTGCAGTACTTAGCATTTATTTTAGTACCAGTCGAGAGATGGACAAGGCACGTGGAGTTTGGCCCTCATTCATTTCAGATAAGCCCAAAGGGCCAACTGGACTTCACAATGGTGGATGAGCAGCGGCTGTCCGTACCCGCGGCTTCTTTTAGGCTGCTCCTGCTGTTGACAGTGTTTCCACAGCAACTCTGCCAGTGACACCAGCTCCTCAGGATGCCCTGGTGACAGAGGAGGCTCCTGCCGTTGGGCAGGAGTCCCTCACAATGTCACAGCCCTTATGTCCTCAGGCGATTTGAAAATGTTCAGCAAGGTGATCAGGGCAAAGGGGAATGAAGATTTGTAGCCTGCCTCCAATGCAGCTGACAGTGATGGGGGAGATCCACGAGCAATGCCCAAAATTGAACAATCACTGTAGCTCCGGAGGGGTCATGATGGGTGCATGGGGAATTCTGAGTGTTCTGCTGTTCACTTATTCTTTATTAAACATTTGACACATTCAATGGTTTTTGCAAGTTTACACCTGCACTGGGAATTAGCTGACATTGCTAAGGGCTGTAATGACATGACATGTCCATAGGAAAATCAGAGGCCCTTCAAATATGAGATGTTTAGAGTCCCTTCTCCCAATCCGCCTGTACAAATCACACAGTGACGTTTGCAGTGAACCCTGTGTAAGTCACAGTGATGTTTACAATGCCCACTGTATAAGTCACACAGTGATGTTTACAATGAACCCTATAGAAGTCACACATTGATGTTTGCTGTGAACACTGTATAAATCACACGGTGATGTTTACAGTAAACCCTGTAAAGATCACACAGTGATGTTTACAGTGAACCCTGTGTAAATCACACAGTGATGCTTACAGTGAACCCTGTATAAATCACACACTGATGTTAACAGTGAATGCTGGAAAGATCACATATTGATGTTTACATGGACCCTGGATAAATCACATATTGATGTTTACAGTGAACCCTGTATAAATCTCACCTTGATGTTTAGAGTGAACCTTGTACAAATCGCACACTGATATTTACAGTGACACCTGTATAAATCACAGTGATGTTTACAATGCCCACTGTATAAGTCACACAGTGATGTTTACAGTGAACACTGTATAAATCACACAGTGATGTTTACAGTGAACCCTGTGTAAATCACACAGTGGTGCTTACAGTGAACCCTGTATAAATCACACACTGATGTTAACAGTGAATGCTGGAAAGATCACCTATTGATGTTTACATGGACTCTGGATAAATTACATATTGATGTTTACAGTGAACCCTGTTTAAATCTCACCTTGATGTTTAGAGTGAACCTTGTACAAATCACACACTGATATTTACAGTGACACCTGTATAAATCACAGTGATGTTTACAATGCCCACTGTATAAGTCACACAGTGATGTTTACAATGAACCCTATAGAAGTCACACATTGATGTTTGCTGTGAACACTGTATAAATCACACGGTGATGTTTACAGTAAACCCTGTAAAGATCACACAGTGATGTATACAGTGAACCCTGTATAGATCACACAGTGATGTTTACAGTGAACCCTGTGTAAATCACACAGTGACGTTTACAGTGAACCCTGTGTAAATCACACAGTGATGTTTACAGTGAACCCTGTGTAAATCACACAGTGATGTTTACAGTGAACCCTGTGTAAATCACACAGTGATGTTTACAGTGAACCCTGTATAAATCACACACTGATGTTAACAGTGAACGCTGGAAAGATCACATATTGATGTTTACATGGACCCTGAATAAATCACATATTGATGTTTACAGTGAACCCTGTATAAATCTCACCTTGATGTTTAGAGTGAACCTTGTACAAGTCACACACTGATATTTACAGTGACACCTGTATAAATCACAGTGATGTTTACAATGCCCATTGTATAAGTCACACAGTGATGTTTACAGTGAACCCTATAGAAGTCACATTTGATGTTTGCAGTGAACACTGTATAAATTACACAGTGATGTTTACAGTGAACCCTGTGTAAATCACACAGTGATGTTTACAGTGAACCCTGTGTACAAGTCACACACTTATATTTGCAGTGAACACTGTATAAATTACACAGCAATGTTTCCAGTGAATCCTGTACAAATCACAGTGATGTTTACAGTGAACCCCGTATAAATCACACAGTGATGTTTACAGTAAACCCTGTATAAATCACACTTTAATGTTTACAGTGAACCCTGTATAGATCACACAGTGATGTTTACAGTGAACCCTGTGTAAATCACACATTGATGTTTACAGTGAACCCTGTGTAAATCACACAGTGATGTTTACAGTGAACCCTGTGTAAATCACACAGTGATGTTTACAGCGAACCCTGTAAAGATCACACAGTGATATATACAGTGAACCCTGTGTAAATCACACAGTGATGTTTACAGTGAACCCTGTGTAAATCACACAGTGATGTTTACAGTGAACCCTGTGTAAATCACACAGTGATGTTTACAGTGAACCCTGTGTAAATCACACAGTGATGTTTACAGTCACTCCTGTGTAAATCACACAGTGATGTTTACAGTGAACCCTGTATAAATCACACACTGATGTTTACAGTGAACGCTTGAAAGATCACATATTCATGTTTACATGGACCCTGGATAAATCACATATTGACGTTTACATGGACCCTGGATAAATCACATATTGATGTTTACAGTGAACCCTGTATAAATCTCACCTTGATGTTTAGAGTGAACCTTGTACAAATCACACACTGATATTTACAGTGACACCTGTATAAATCACAGTGATGTTTACAATGCCCACTGTATAAGTCACACAGTGATGTTTACAGTGAACCCTATAGAAGTCACACATTGATGTTTGTAGTGAACACTGTATAAATTACACAGTGATGTTTTCAGTGAACCTTGTATAAATCATATATTGATGTTTACAGTGAAGTCTTATAAATTACACAGCAATGTTTCCAGTGAATCCTATACAAATCACACAGTGATGTTTACAGTGAACCCTGTACAAATCACACGGCGATGTTTCCGGTGAACCCTGTACAAATCACATGGTGATGTTTCCAGTGAACCCTGTACAAATCACATGGTGATGTTTCCGGTGAACCCTGTACAAATCACACGGTGATGTTTACAGTGAACCCTGTACAAATCACACGGTGATGTTTCCAGTGATGTTTCCGGTGAACCCTGTACAAATCACACGGTGATGTTTCCAGTGAACCCTGTACAAATCACACGGTGATGTTTCTAGTGAACCCTGTACAAATCACACATTGATGTTTATAGTGAACCCTGTACAACAGTGATGTTTCCAGTGAACCCTGTACAAATCACACATTGATGTTTACAGTGAACCCTGTACAAATCACACAGTGATGTTTCCAGTGAACCCTGTACAAATCACACGGTTATATTTCCAGTGAACCCTGTACAAATCACACAGTGATGTTTACAGTGAACCCCATACAAATCACACAATGATGTTTACAGTGAACCCTGTACAAATCAGACGGTGATGGTTACAGTGAACCCTGTACAAATCACACAGTGATGTTTACAGTGACTGACCACTCTCCCTTTCCCCACTCTTGCTCTGTCGATCAGATTGGCTCGGTGAGAGTGGCTACATTACAAGGAGCTGTTATCAGAGAGTGACTGGATTTGATTTCTGTAGAAGTATCAGATTAAATAGGAAATCCCCAGAATTTCCTCCAATTACCCTGCGGGCGGGCCGATCGAGGGAGACATTAAGTCAGAACAGACTGTTTGTTTTGGCTTGCAGCAGAACAGATGGCAGGAGTGTTTCAGTGGACCTGACTGAAGGCAACGTCAAAATCTTGTTTGTTTTCATAAGACTGCAGCAGGTTCAAGTGAAACCTCATGATATGTTTTCAATCATGATCTGGGCTCATTGCTGAGGAGTTTTGAATATTTGGCCAGTCAGCAACGACTGAGACAACTGACGGAGCCAGAAACATTGAATGTGCATCTAGTCAGCTCTCACTGGTACATTGACTTTAGCCAGTGAGCAAAGGAGCCATACAGAAATGAGAGGTACACAGACCAGCTGCGTGTTTGCGAGCTGCAGTGTGACCAAGGTTCCCCTTTCTTGTTTGCCCATTACTGATCGATGCTGGAAACTGTGCAGTGCTGGATATCAGACTGGCTTCAGCCTCTGTAACAGCTCATTGTTCTGTCACCACAGACAGCACTCAAACAGAAAGTATTTTCATTTATATAGAATCTTTCATCACCTCACATTGCCCCAAAGTGCTTTTCAGCCAATGACATCCTTTGGAAGTATAGTCACTGTTGATATGTAGGAAGCACAGCAGTGAATTTGCGCACAGTAAACTCTCACAAGCAGCAACAAAATAATGATCAGGTAATCTGTTGGTTGGGGGAGCAGTGATGGCCAGAACTAGACAGTGATCCCCTGCTTTTCTTCCAATAGTGCCATTGGACCTTTTACAATCACCTGACAAGGTAACCGGGGCCATGGTTTAATGCCTCCTCAGACTGATGGGACCTCTGACAGTCCAACACTCCTGATGTCAACAAATCCACTCTCATTGTATGACACGACTGTCGGTGTGGCTAAAGGTGAAACAGATGGACCTTGGTCTTTTATGCTGCAGCGATTCCTCACCTCCAAGCAATGCCCTTCCCCCTAACCATCCCTCTGTCCTTTTGGATTGAGGAGAAGGAGGATAATACAGAGGGAGATCAGAGGAATGTCTGATTAGTAGGACATTATATGCATAAGCATTGGCTGGTATCAATCAGCAAGTACCCACTGGACAACACCTGCAAACCCAGGGGCTCATTCTGAACTTGTTGAGAAAGAAATTGTTATATAATTGTGCCAGCTACTTGTCACAGGTCTTGAGTTCACATTCAGCAGAGGCAATGATGCTAAATGGTGTGGTGAACATGGTACTGGGATGAAGCTCTGTAACATAGGAAGGACTGTGTCTCCCAGTGTCAGCCATCTGGGCTCTGAGCTCTGGAATTCCCTACTAAAGCCCTCTGTCTCTCCACACCTCCTTTAAAGGAGAGATGGGGAGGTCGTGGCAAAATAGTAATGTCACTGGGCACAGTAATCCAGATGCCCAGGCTAATGCTAATTAATGAATTCAGTTCATAAATCTGGAATATAAAGTTAGTCTCAATAATGGTGACCATGAAACTATCATCGATTGTCGTAAAAACCCATCTGGTTCACTCATGTCCTTTACGGAAGGAAGTCTGCCATCCTCACCTGGTCTGGCCTACATATGAATCCAGACTCACACCACCCTCTGAAATGGCCGAGCAAGTCCCTCAGTAGTAATAATCAGGGATGGGCAACAAATGCTGGCCTTGCCAGCGACACTCACATCCTGTGAAATAATAAGAAAAAAAATCCTTCCTTAAAACTTACGTCTTGGAGCAGGATTTTGCTGAAACATCATAAAACCTCCCCCTTGACTTTAAAGTTAATTTTTTGACTGAGTACATTGCTATGAACTGTCTTTGGACATCTTACTACGCTACAGGCGTTACATGAATACAAGCTGTTATTATACATGAGATGGTGGAACTATTGCAACCATCAGTTGTGGTCTGGCCACACACAGTCAGAGGCACTGATTCAATGGAAGTTCGACAGGCCTTTCCCGAGTTGTATTGAACTATGTGTTGTCTGGACTGATGTCCATAACCACTAGGGGTTGCTGTTCATTCACACAAGGAGCAGCTTCCTGAGGGATGAGCAGGGCACAGTGCTAGCTCTCAGTGCCAGGCCTGAAGAGCACTGTCTCCTTATTAAATAACAGCCCACTGTCTGAGCAATAGCTCAGTAAATAGAATCTGTCTGAGTCTCCCCACTAACAGCAGGGAATGAAAACACACCCAATTTTCAAAGTTACATTTGGAGAAGATTTTCACAATCGCAAAAATAAATTCTCTAAAAAAGTCAACAAAGTGAATTTAATTCCTAAACTAGATAAAATACAGCTTTATTATCATTACGGAATTGCACAGTCAGTTCAGAAAAAATAGCATATCAACAGGTTAAATTGGATACCCAGGTTACAAATTTTAATTTAGTATACTCTGCTCACAATGTGGTCTCCTCCACATAGGGAGACCAATAGTAGACAGAGTGACCATTTTGATTCAATCCAGAAGTGTGATTCAGCTTCAGCTTGTCATTTTAATTTTCTCTCTCTCTCTCTCTCTTTCCTCAAGCTCCTATAACATTCCAATGAATCGCAGTGAGAGCTTGAGGAACAGTACCATTACCCCTTGACATTCGATGGCATTACCATTGCTGAATCCCCCACTATCAACATCCTGGGGACTTACCATTGACCAGAAACTGAACTGCACCAGCCCTATAAATACAAGAGCAGGTCAGAGGCTAGGAATCGTGCAACAAGTAACTCCCCAAAGCCTGTCTGCCATCTATAAGGCACAATTCAAGAGAGTGATGGAGTGTTCCCCACTTGTCTGGATGGGTGCAGCTCCAACAACCCTCAAGGAACTTGACACCGTCCAGGACAAAGCAGCCCGCTTGATTGGCACCACTTCCACAAACATTCACTCCCTCCACCATCAACGCATAGTAGCAGCAGTGTGTACCATCTACAAGATGCACTGCAGGAATTCACCAAGGCTCCTTAAACAGCACCTTCCAAACCCATGACCACTACCATCTAGAAGGACAAGGGCAGCAGATACATTGGAACACCACCACCTGGAAGTTCCCCTCCAAGTCACACACCATCCTGACTTGGAAATATATCACCATTCCTTCACTGTTGCTGGGTCAAAATCTTGGAACTCTCTTCCTAACAGCACTGTGGGTGCACATGGACTGCAGCAGTTCAAGAAGGCAGCTCACCACCACCTTCTGAAAGGCAATCAGTGATGGGCAATAAATGCTGGTCTAGCCAATGACACTCACATCCCTTGAATGAATAAAAAAATCCCTCATTTTTCGATTAAGCACAGTACACCCTTCCAAACTCAACATTGAGTTCAACAATTTCAGATCATTAACTCTGCTCCCATGCTGTCAGACACAGGGGGCCGGATTTTCATGGTCCTGAATGGGATCGAACAGAGGTGGGACCAAAAAAATGGCCACTAATGTCATTAAGAGCCCACCCCAACTATTTCTGATAATTTTCAGGGAGGTGGCCAGACCTTAGCAGCTGGCGGGTTTCACGCCAGCTGCGTGTAGGTGTGAACCATGGATTGGAGGTGGACAGATTTTAACTGGTGAGTGAAATGGTTTTCCCTCCTTTATAGTTCATCATGAAATACTGTAACATTAGTTGCATCTGTGTTCAGTAAGGTGAGTTGTGATTGGAGGATGTAACTATCCCTTAAACAATGGGCGAATTGTCCCAGGTATGCACTAAATGTGGTAGGGGTCAGGAAATGGGAAATTTTGCCCATCAACTACAATAGCGGATTTGCACGTCATATTGTCCCATTCCTGGCATTCCCGCCTCATTAATAACGCTTTACCGGGAAACACGCCGGATTGCCAGCGGGGCGGCATCTGATTCACCCGCCCTGCCATTGCCTCAGGCCTTCAGTAATCTGGCTGCCATATTTAAAGGCTGCCCCTGAACAGAGGTCTCCCTCTCTAAGGGGTCTAAGGAAGCTGCAAAGTTGTGGCCGCCAAAGGGAGGAAACACGCTGCCCCCAAATTTAGCGACGCCTCCCTCAAGTGCCTACTGGATGCAGTGGAGGCCTCTACCCTGGCTCTGAGTGAAGACCAGCAGGCAAGGTCACCAGTCCAGTATGGGAAGTGGTGGCAACAGTGGTCGGCACCAATGCCCTGAAAAAGAGGACAGCCACTCAGTGCTGAAAGAGGATGAATGATCTCCTCTGTTCCGCCAGGGTAAGTCACTCTTCTCATCACTCTCAACTCACACACTCACAAACCCATCGCACATCCACAGGAATCTCACTCACTGCCAGTTTAAGGGACATCACCATTCACTGTCTCACACTGACCTTCATCTGCCCTGCAGATCGTATCCTCATCCTGTCCATGGCACCACTCAGCACCCACCCATGCCAGGCATCTGGCCTGGCAGGTATCCTGCTTACAGTCTCTCCATCACTATTCATGCAGGACAAGCTGGCACACAACAAGAGGGCGAGGTTGCAGACAGGTGGAGGAATGTCTGACATCAAGGTCCTCACCGACTTTGAAAATAGTCACCTAGCTGGCCAGAGACAATCTGGACAGGTCCTGTGCTGACGATGAGGTCTGCGGTGCTCAGCCAATTGAGGATCCAGCAGTGTAACATCCATCAGACAACCATGCTGTGAGTGAGTTCCCCTGTTCCACACTCCCCTGCCATACACTAGTTATCTCTCTTTGCTTTCACAGGCACATCTGGGAAGCAGCTGAGGGGATCCACAAGCCAGGCCCTCGACTCAAGCCCCGAAGACGTCTCAGAAGAAGAATCTGATGACTCCTAATTGAAGACCCGGCTTAGTGCTCACCCCACACCCACACCCTCACCCACACCCTCCATCAGCGCAGAAACACATACCTCAGTGGGACCTAGTTCTAGAGTAGCCTCAGGGTCACAATCTGGTGAGCACATCTCACTGTTTGATCCACAGCAGGTGGCAGCAGGGATTTCCAGGTGTCCGGCACTTGGAGGACTGCTGGAGGCCAGAAATCTGCTGAGTCCGAGTCAGATGAGGAGCCTTTGGACTCAGTCATGTCACAGTTGTTGGAGCTGCAAAGGCAAGCTCAGGAACATCAGGAAGGGATGTCCGCTGCACTCCTCAGATTGCAAAGCACGAAGGAGTCTGTCCGCCTTCCGTCTGAGGTGATAGCACCGGCATTGCAACACACCGAGGTCAACACTGGTAGAATGGCAGCCGCCATGGAGACCTTGGTCCAGGGCATCGCTCCTGCACAGCTGCATGGGCTGAACTCCAGTACTGACACCATTGTTGGCCTCCCACCAGTGTCAATGCAAGAGGGTTGCAGGACAGCTCATTCTCACTCCAGCTTCCCCTTCTGGTCAAGAAGTCAGTCAGGGGCCCTTGAACACCCATTGGGAGGAGGATCAGCAGGTGCACAATCCGGGCCCATCCACCCAGGTGACTCCAGGGGTGTCCGACCCATCCGAACACCCTCTTCATGTGATCCCAGCTCCACAGATGAAGTTGACTACTTGTTGCCATGGAGATCTAAGTACCACATGAGTGCAGTAGATGGCATCCTGTACCTATGGAAGGCCAGAGATATGTGCAAATCCCAGCGCTCTCGCTTCCTGGCTTCCCTGATTCTGGGCGAAATACACAAAGTTTTGTACCTTCATGAAGATGGTGTCCATGGCTTCCTGGATACACTTGCTTGTGGAGGCTTGTCAGATCCTGCACGGGTCACCAATGGAGCCATAAAAATTGAGTACTGCAGTCACTTGCACAGCCACTGGCCATGTCCCCCTGGCACCAAATCCCGCCGCAGGCGGCACATGTGACTGACCAGTTCCCTAGACATGTGCAGTCTTTGGTGACACTGATTCTCGGTCATTTTCAGGAATGACAGATGCCGTCTACAGACCCTGGGTCTGGCAAGGTGCCTACAAGTGACTGCTCTCTGTGGATCTTCAACTGTGCGAGCAGCAGGCCCTGCCGCCCCTTCATCTTGAGGGAGGTTCTCCTCCATTTGCCGGGCCAGATACCTCCACTGCTCTCTTCTCGGAACCTAAGTAATTATGCATAGATGAGTAACTCTGTGAATCACATGGCAGATCAGGAACTGACTTGTCCACCCTACCGTACCTAATGGGTTCGAAGGTCCAGGCGCAATATTTAAATGCCACCTGGACACACACATATCACTCTCTCCAGCCCAGGTGCCTTTCAGGAGACCTGTGGAGATGTCTGAAAAGCAGACCCTCCCCACCCCCCAGGAAGTTTCACATACCCCCCTGTACAAGCTGCAGATGCCGCCCCTCACTCTGACCATACCAACTGCAGCCCAGTATTAGGCAAGACAAGACCATGGCCTGTGACATTAGGACTACAACCTGCACACCAAGCTGGGCCTTATCCCAATTGAGTACACAGGCCTTGCCCCTCCCTGCAGCAGGACTATGACCTGCATAGCCCTGGAGCATGGCCCACAAAGCCCCAGAACAGACTTCACTCTGGCACCCTGGCTATTTGGCCTCAGACCAGGGACTATGACTGTCTTTCTCTTTGCTCTCCCATTTCTTCCTGACTGCTGACAGCACAGTGTGCCTCCCCCACCCACCTCCTTCCATGAGTCTCTGTGCAACCCCTCTCTCATGTGCACTCCTTTCCCCTCCCCCACCTCCAAGAGTCTTTGTGCGAGCCTTCCCCTCTTGTGCCGCACTAACATAGCCCCATCCCCCAGTATCTGCGTGAGTCTGTGTGCTTCCCCTCCAACTCGTGTAGGGTCTGTTCCCATTCCACCTCCTACGTTCCACCCCCTGCTTTCCAGTCTTTCAGGTTGGGCTTCAGCTTCCCCATCCTCAATCTCCCCTCTGCATGCCATCATTTCCCCCTCCCCGATCATTCCCACCTGCCCTATCCCCGCCTTTGCCCATTCTTTCCTGTGTCTGTTTCCCACATTCCACCCCATTCCCCCCCCAAACTGGTCACAATGCTGGTCTCTGTCTGGGTTACTGCCCTGCCTGAGCACCCCCCTGCCCCCCCCACCAAGAGAACACCCTCCTGAAAATCGGAGGACGCCAGTGAGCAGGGGAGGTGGTGGGGCAAGCCTAGTGTAGCGCCACTGGCTTTGCTGGGAACCCAGAGTGGTTCCTGCTGCTGGTAGGCCCCAAATGCTGCACTCACCTCAAAGTGAGAGCTGTCAGCTAACCGCCACTTATATCCAACTGTGTTTCCGACCGGTCTGATTGGCTGCTGACTTTGCGTGTCATTGGGAGGGGCTTCATGATTCGGGCGAGTGGCGTTTTTAATGAGCATTCATGAAATGGTAATGCAGGCAAATCGGCTTGTCGCCATGGATCAGCAGGAAACCCCACTCACCATGAAAGCGGTGAGTGGAAAATTACGAACTGTTTTTCCGACAGCGGGTTTCCAATTTTTGGCCTCACTCCAAATTTTCCAGCAACACCCACCATGAATTCTACTGCGGACTGACTGGGAAAACTCTTCCCAATAATTTCTCCCCTGTACATCTTCATCATATTGAAAGACCCGACTTCAACTAATTCTTTCCAAGGAGCTCAAAACTGTGGCAAACCTCAATGTTCTTCCTTTCACCTACAAATTCTAAACTTGGCATTATCCAATCATTATTCCCTATTTTCCAAACACTATTCCCAATTATCCAGTCACTATTCCCAATTATCCAGTTACTATTCCCGATTATCCAGTCACCATTCCCGATTATCCAGTCACCATTCCCGATTATCCAGTCACTATTCCCTATTCGTTCTCTTTGAAATGTCATTCTTGGCAGTGAGTTGGTATGAGTGTTGATCCTTTGCTTTTGGTTTCTTAACTTAAAAAGAAAACCGATACCACCTCGAGCCATAACACAGCCCAGAGGCTCACAGCGAGATGGCCATTGTTCACAGTGAGATGACAACAAGACGGTCATTGGTTCTCAGTGAGATACCCACTCTGGGCCATGGAGGTGACAACAGTCACCCACATTTCTAGTTGGCTCCTGCGATTATGAAGAAAAATTAGTAAAATGACAGGAATTAATCCCTTAATGTAAGACAAAGCAAGGTGACATTTGGAAATGAAACCTTACTTTGTGGATGTTGTTGGGATGTTTGATTTATCTGGTTTTTGTGTATTGTACCTTTGTATGTTGTGGTGAAATTTTGAGGCCATTAACCCATTACTGTTGTGGATTTGGCATCTAAATTGAGTTGATAATGTTTTTTGTTCTTACAAAAAACCCAAACTGATAGATAGACCTAAGGATTTTCCGCACCTGCCCGCCGCTGGGATCTTCCGGTCCCGCTGCAAGTCAATGGGTACCGCCTCGCTCGAGGGGGGTCCCACCCCTGACCGGGCAAGAAAATCCCGGCCAAAATGTACAATTTTCCTCTACCTGTTCCTGTCCACGTTGAGACTATCTCTCGAGGTCAGACTGGTTCAGCCAGTGGTAGCATCTGCCATGGCATCACTGCCATCACACCTATATAGCAAGCCAATTTTTCCTGTACAAGCATATTCACCCAATTCTGTTTTGAATCTGTTTCTGTCAGCTTCTCTGGTAGTGCATTCCAGATTGTTACAGCTTACGGTGTAAAATAAATTCTCCTCATCTCACCGCATGCTTCACCCCACCCCCCACCCCCCACCCCCTGCCCACCACCCTGCCCTTACCCGGTTCTTTTGCCAATTGTCTTAAATCTGTGTCCTCCGGTACTGACCCTCCTGCAACTGGAAACACTTTCTCCTTATTTACTCTGAAATTTGAGCACCTCCAGTAGGTATATAAATAGGGTATAGCCACTCAACTTTCCAAATCCACCCATCTTTAACTGTTTCATATATTGAGAACATTAAGAGTGAATGGAAACAGAAATAGTCAATTTAGCTTCAGGGATAATTGTTCCTCCATCAGAGAGGTGACATACTGAACCACAGGAGCTAGAAATATCTCAGGATCAGTTGTTGAACATGCAAACATATGAAAATGATGAGAAGGAAAAGATTGGTTCATCCATCGAATCTGTTCCATACATCATGGTGCAACTAAGCTTGATCGCTCACCATTTCCTCATCCCACCACTGGTGCCCATGCTTTCAATTGCCTTGGCCCCGAGTTCAGGAATTCCCTCCGTAAATCTCTGTCTCTCTCTCTACCCCTCTATCCTCCTTTAAGATGCTTCTTATAAGATACCTCTTTGATCAAGCTTTTAGTCACCTGACCTAATATCCCCGTATGTGACTAGGTATAAGCTGCCTGATAACACTCCTGTGAAATGCCTTGGCATATTTTACTCTATCAAAAAGATGCTATATAAATGCCAGTTGTTGGAGTTGTTGTTGAAGGTAAAGACAATGATTTCTAGATAACCACAGTAATTCAGGTTACATCACCGGACATCACATGAAATTCTGCACACAGTGACCATTTACAACATTGAACACACCTCGTCATTCACTACTTAGTGACCATATACACCACCCAATGCTCCCCTACATTCCATACACAGTGACCATATACATCATGCGACAATCGATACACTCCGTACACCGTGACTGAGGTACATCACAAGTTGGCTAGGACAAATCAAGCAACTAGATTCAAAGATATGATGGTAGATAGGCAATAACAATAAATTTAGAGAATTAAATCACAATGATTATAAATTCCGGTAAGGATTAAAAAACTTTGGCCAACAAGAGAAGTTGAAGATTGTATTAGATTAAAGCTTATAATGTTGCCAAAAAGAATAGTAAGTCTGAAGATTGAGAGAATTTTAGAAATCAGCAAAGGGTGATTAGGAAATTGATAAAGGAAAAGAAAATAGGATGAGAGTAAACCAACTATAGACATAAAAACAGATTGGAAAAGCTTCTAAAGGAAATTATATATAAGGAAGAGATTAGCGAGATAAATTGTGGGTCCCTTAGAGACAGGAACAGGTACAATTATGATGAGAATAAGGAAATGGCATAGACATTAACAAAATCTTTGTGTGGAATCATCCCAGAATTGTACTAGGTGTGGTAGCAGGCGTGAAAAACAACATTTTACCCACCGGCTGCAATAGCGGATTTTTGTTCCAAATTGCCTGCTTCCCGGTGTCTCCTACCTCATTAATAATGCGTTCACAGGAGACACACTGGATCACTGGCAGGCAGGCTCGGATTTGCCCGTCACGCCATGACTTCAGTGCTTCCTCACTCTGGGCGCCATATTTAAAGCGCACCAGAGCGCACCCTACCTCATATCTACAGGCCAGAACTGCTCCAGACAACAGATGGTCCCAAAAGCAAAGGTGAACAAATTTAGTGTCACCCCTCTGGGGGCTTTGCTGGACACAGTGGAAGGCCGCTGCGATGTCCTCTACCCCCACTCTGGTCACATGAGTCACCAGTCCGGCCTGGGAGGTGGTGACAGTACTGGTCAGCACCAATGGAGCACAAAGGAGGTCAGCCATTTAGTGCAGGAAGCAAATGAATGATCTCATCCATTAACCAGGGTATGTCAACCACCTCATCACTCTCAACACACACTCCCAAACCCATCACACATCCACAGGGATCTCACATACCTCAACAGACAACACCCACTAACTCTCACACACACGCTCACATCTCCATCAGGCTCATAACCCCTGGAGCTCACATTCTCATCCTGTCCATGGCTCCACTCACCACACAAACATTCCACACATTCCATATCATCTGCTGTGGCATGTGTGCTGCTCACACTCTCTCCATCTGTTTTCATGTAGGAGAAGCTGGCTCACAACAGGAGGGAGAGGTCCCAGACTGGGTTAGAATGGCCGACATGAGGCCCCGCACTCTCTGCGGAGGGTGCGATCGTGCTGACTGGTGAGGACATGGACTCAACACAACTGTGAGTGCTCTCTCTCTCCCTCTCTCTCGCTTTTGACTCTGCTGCCATGCCCTAATTATCCCTACTTTGGTTCACAGGGAGCTCTGCCAAGTGACCGACACCCTCAGCCAGTCAGTCCCCCAGCTCCATCCACGTCCTCACCTCCAGCCAAGAGGACACCACCCCCACTGAAGAGCTGAAAATAAGCAGCCTGGAAGACCCATCACAGCGCTTACCCACACCCTCCACCAGTGCAGAGGCACACACCTCGGTGGGACCTAGATCTAGAGCAGGCTCAGATTCACAATCTGGTGGTCACCACACGGACATGTTTCCACAGCAGGAGGAGGCAGGTTCAGCCGAGTTCCCTGCCACTTGAAGGACTGCTGGAAATCAGGCATCTGTGAGGTCTGAGTCAGATGATGGGCTTCTAGATTCGGCCATCCAACTCATCATGGAGGGTCAACAGAATGTGGGAGAACATCACGCAGAGCTGTTGGGAGCCCTCAACAGAATGGCACACGAGTCAGAGGTGTGCATCCATCTGCTCTCTGATGAAGTGGTGCCCACATGTGCGTGCATGGAGGTCTCTGTGAGGAGGATGGTAGACGCCATGGGGACCCTGGTCCTGGAGAACGTGGAGATGTACACGGACCTGCACTCAATCGTGGCAGCCATGGGTGACTTCCTGCAGTGACAATGAGAGAGGGAAACAGGGCACATTGACATCCCTCCAGGTGCTCTTTTCCCTCCAGGAGTCAGGCTGGAGCTCTTGAAGGGAGGAGGAGCAGCAGCCGGACACCTCTGGGTTATCCACTCAGGAATCTCAGAGGCTGTCCTCACCCTCTGAGTCTCCTTTGTCTGTGACCCTCTCAACCTCGTCCTCTGTCACCACAGAGGGAACAGCTGGCCCATAGGAGGGTAGCCAGAGCAAGCTGGGTCCTTCAAGGTCTCAGCTGTCCAGAGGACGAGTGCCAAGTTCATCAGAGGCAACAAAGAAAAATTACAATCAACCTTCCAAACCCTCAACTACTACCATTTAGAAGGACAAGGGCAGCAGATACATGGGAACACCACATTCTGGAAGTTCCCCTACAAGCCACTCACCATCCTGACTTGGAAATATATCGCCGTTCTTTCACTGTTGATGGGTCAAAATCCTGCAACTCCCTCCCTAACAGCATTGTGGGTGTACCTACACCACATGGACTGCAGCGGTTCAAGAAGGCAGCTCACCACTGCCACCTCCAGGGCAATTAGGGATGGGCAATAAACACTGGCCTAGCCAGTGACGGCCACATCCCATGAATGAATAGAAAAAGGGCCAAGCATTGTTCAGGCTGTCTCCACCCTTGCTGCAGGTGTCAGGCAGCACTAGAAGAAGTGGGAGCTGTCGAAATTCTAATCACAAGTGTTTGTATGGCTGAACATATTTTGTCATTTTATAATCTGAAAATATAGTCACTTTCACTGAGTAATGTATAATGGTGTCTTTCAGCTTCACTTACAGACTTCGTAAGACTTCCCCCTGCACCCCCTCCACCACCGGCAGTTCAGCCGCATGCAGCTGGACCATGTGTGGTTCTGGAAGGAGAAGTGTGTGTGGCAGGGCCTTTCAGAGCCTCGTGCAAGCACACTCCCATACATGCAGACCCTTCCTCCATCACACTCCTCCCACTGTCCCGATTATTTTCAATGCTGCCTGCTGGGGTTCACTTTCAGTTGCCCCTCTGAGCTGACCTGCATCTCCGCCCACCCACTGATCACAATTCCAAGCAGCACCTGTGCCCGTCCAACACGAGGCTCATTTTCAATTACAAAAAGATGGTAGTGGTCAAATTCCTCATGAGCTCCTGCACCATTTCCCTGCCCACAGTCACTCATGTCCTTTCCCCCATAACCATAGATTCCCTGGCATAACATTTGACCTCCCCACTGTAATCTTCCAACCCAAGCCATTGTCCAGGTGAATGTGCACATTCCCTACCTTCCTGAAAATCTCAACCCATCCACATTGACTTCCCCGACCTCCTCCTTCCCACCCTCTGTGTTGGTGTTTGCCTCTGTGGCCACACCAGCCACCCTCGCTTCTCCTTCTGCTGATACCGTCGCACCCTCATCCTCCCACCTTACTAGCTCCGTCTGCCCCCTGTTACTCTAATAATCCCCCCTACCACATCTACCCTGACTTCAATCCCCAAGAGGCAGTCATTGACTCCAGACTCCTCCCTTGCATGTTCACCTGGACATTCCAACCCCCCAACACCTTCCTCTCCCCTTGCACCTTCCCCCACCCTTACTCCTTCCTCCCCTTGCACTCACTCCTCCCCCTGGACACCTTCCCCATCTCTGTACTCCCTCTTCCCCTTGTACCCCCTCCTGCCCCTTGACACCTTCCCCCTACGGATTCCCTTCTCCCCCTGGACACCTTTCCCCCCCTCCGGACTCCCTCCTACCCCAAACATCTTTCTCCCCTCCGGACTCCCTCCCCCCCAGACACCTTCCTCCCTCCAGATTCTCCATCCTCCCCCAGACACCTTCCCCCCTCCGGACTCCCTCCCCCTCAGACAACTTCCCCCCCTCTGGATTCTCCCTCCTCCCCCAGACACCTTCCCCCCCTCCGGATTCTCCCCCTTCGGATTCTCCCCCTTACACCTATCTCCCCACTTGCACCATTCTCCCCGTTGCACCTCCACCACCGCCACCCCCACCCCCCCACCCCCAAACCCCATACTCCGTCCTCCCCCCGGACACTCTCCTTCCCTCTCCTAACCTCACCTGCTCAACAGCTTTGCCCCCTCCCAACCTCACAGCCCTTGACAACTGCGTGCCCCTCCCACCTCGCCAACCCGGGTACACCTTCCTCTCTCATTTATATCTAAACATTCCTCTCCCCACTGGCAGCACCCCTCCCCCCTCCACCTTCGCTGACCATCCTGTACCAGCCTATGGTGCAAGTCCATGAAGCCTCAGCAAAGTTGAAGCTGCTGCGTGGAGACCTCTCACCTTCTGAGACTGTTTTGTGGTGGAGCCATGTCCATGAGGATCCAACCAGTATGTGATGCCCATGTTCCTCCAGGGTCTGCTAGCTGCAGGGCTCCAGCATCTTTTTCTGCTTGGACGTCCACAATCTGAGAAAGGCCCTAAAGGTGAGTCCTGACTTCTGCACATCACACTTGTCCAGACGTGTTCTGGGCTGGCGTGTTTTCCCGTTGGCATAACGGTAACTTGGGCGTGGGGGGGACGTTTCCAGTCAGGTCTTACTTTGCATCCCATTAGCTGGTTCACGCTGGCCTCCAACGGGATTTGCAATCTGCCATGGCAGACACCATCAATGATCCCGCTGTGATTTCAGGCCGGCCCCATTCGCCATGACATTCACTGCAAACAGGAGCCTTTGTGTCTGTCTTCACAGTAGATGATGCAAAAACATTCCAAAAGTAATGGGGAGCTGAGGGTCCATGAAATTCATGGATTTAAGGATATTAGTAAAGAAATATTCTGGAGAGGTTAAGGGGACTAAAAGTCAACAAATCCCCTTGACCTGATGGCCTGGATCCTAGGTTTTGAAGAAAGGTGTTTACAGAATTAATGGTACATTGGCTTTGAGCTTCCAGAATTCCCTAGATTTAAGAACAGTCCTCCAGGATTGAAAGTAGCAGATATAACCCGGCTATTCAAGAATTGGGGAAGGAAGAAAATAAGCAACTACAGCCAGTTAGCCAGACATCGGTGGTAAGGAAAATGCTAGGTTCTAATATTAGGGCGCACTTGGAAAATCATGATGTGACTGGGCATAGACAGCACAGATTTATGAAAGAGAATATTTGTTTGATAAATCTATTAGAGTTTTTTCAAATTGGAAGCAGTATTCCCTCTATTTTGCATGGTTGTGCGGCTAATGTGCTGCAAACCAAGAGTCCTTGTATGGGTTGCACAAAAACTGCTCCCATTAAATTACTGAGCGCAAACTGCAATGGACAGGGGAGAGATGGTAGGGATGGTACCCCCTTTTTCTCACCTCCTCACTAACTGAAGACAGATGTGCTTTAAAAGAAAAAGTGTTTCTATCCCCGAATGCTGTAACTGTCAAGAACAGACAAACGACAGGTTTTCTCGTAAGTTTTAAAAAAAAGATAAATTTAAGATTGTCAGTTTGGCTCTCAGTGTGGTGCATTTTCATGTGCTGGAAGCTGCATATATTAATACACAGGGCCCTGTTCTTTGCAGACAGAAAGAACTTGTACACACACGTTGGGCCTGTTTCAGCTAAACAAAATAAGTGACAACCATTCACTGAGTTATTCCTCAGGGCAATACTTTGACCAATCAGGGTCAAGCTGCCTGGTTTAAATTTCAAACAATGCATAGCAGTTAACTGTCAGTCATCATCATAGTGCATTCTCCATGGTAACACATCTACCAATCAGAGTCCTCCTGCCAAACAATCAGAACTCTCTTTTCATACTGTATAAATTGTTGTTTTCCCCTTATATTGGTATTCTTGTAAAGTGTCCTGATGAATGCAAGATGAAAATATTTGACATGTCTCTTTGTTCAACAATACTAAAAAAGATAGATGTTTATTGTTCAACAGCCACTCACACGCACTCAGACATGCACATGCACGCACTCAGACATGCATACGCACGCACTCAGACACGCACATGCACGCGCACGCACTCACGCATGCGTACACACACACACACACGCACGCGCACGCACTCACACACATACACGCGCACGCACTCACACACACACACACACTCACACACACACAAGCACTCACGCACACACACGCACGCACTCACACACGCACGCACTCACACACGCACGCACTCACACACACGCATGCACTCACACACGCACGCATGCACTCACACACACACGCACGCTCTCACACATGCACTCACACACGCACGCATTCACACACGCACGCACACACACACGCAATCACATACACACACACACGCACTCAGGCACACACACACACTCAGGCACGCACATGCACTCAGGCACACACACACACAGGCACTCAGACACATAGACAAGAAAAGATTGTGCCTACAAAAGGTAGCATGCACTTACGTCTAATAAGTTCCAAATTTCACTGTCACACTTGTTTCTACTGAGATGAAGTCTTGAAACGTTGAAGGCCTGTGATTCCTTTTTGGCCCACTGTGGTTTATTACTTGCAGTAGCAAGTTTCTCTTGCTCTACTCTGTTGAATTGTGGTCAACCCTCTGTAATGAAAACCTGGTTCAGTTCCTCAAATAGAGAAGTAAATTCCAACCCAAATTCTCTGCCAACCGATAGTTTTTAGGCAGGGTTCTGTTCTTTCGCTGGTCTGGATCTTTCTCTCCTTTCCTGCTCCTAAATGTGCCCTATTAAATGTCCTTATCTGAATACCTAATTTCTGTCATGTGACCAGATTGTTTCTGTCTCCCATCTGGCTTCTGATGACTCGGTCATTGTCAAACAATTCATCCCATTCACATATTGTGATAGAATAGGGGTTTTCCCACACCCATTCTTTGGAATTCCACTCCAAAGCCAAAAAGCCTGCAAGTAGTATTGTGAACCTGTTTCTTTAATTATTTGGAAAGGAGAGGTCATTAACCACAGGAAATATCTGTTATATTTTAACGACTTCTGAACTAGATGCCCCAAAAGTTCACTTACATTTTAATGTCTTGTTCAGATATGAAGATTTGCTCCAGGACCTGATATATTTCCATGTACATTGATAGGAAAGGAAAGGTCACCTGACCTCTCAATGCTATGTCATTTTAAAAGTAAAATGCTCATTTAGAATTTATGCTCCATAAATCCAGGAGTCTATGATACATGAGTATGACAGTATGGCCAAGCAAAAAAATTTAAAGGGACTATGCACTTGAACAAATAGTCCATGTATTCTGCAAAAATAGTTAGAAGGAATGCTGGTTGTAATTAGTAGGGCGAATAAGGGGAATGAGTTGATGCAATGTATTTGTATTTTCAAAAAGCAGGTGAAAGTGGTGATAAGAAGTCAGCGAGAGAGGTAGATCAGACTCAAAGTGCTGACTGAGCATACTGGTAAGTACTCGACAGGTGATAATTTGTTTTATTGAATTGTTCATTTTTCATTGTTGAAATTCACTTGCTGGCAATTTCAATTGTGTTCAAAATTATTAGATACAGCTCCAATGCCTTTAGTTAACATTTTATTATTTGTAAAATCTGAACCTTTCAGAGGTCAGTTTCAAAGAAACAATTGTAGAATTCTGGCAATGAGGGAGAGTGGACCTGAGGGAAATTGGGGTGCAGCAGCAGGCCTTGTGGGGGGTTGGGGGGGGGGGGGGTGGTGGGCTGCTGGTGGTGGTGGTGGTTAGATAGCCAGTGTAGGGATCAGCTGAAAAGCTGAGGTAAGGGAGCGTGAGTGTCAGAAAAAAAGGTAAAACCATCTGAAGTGACATTAGCACAAGGGAAGAAGCTAATTGGTTAGTTGTTGATGAGATTTTCTTGTCCAGATCATAGATAAGTCTTAAGTTTATTTCTAGTAAATTTAGAGAGTACCTAATAAATAGAGGCAAGACATGGTACTTCAGCCCCATTGAATGCACATTCTGTTCCATGTGAGAACTTCCAGGATGCTTCTCATTTCCTGGACAACCACGTGTGTAGGAAATGTTGGCAGTGGGAGGAATTCGAGCTCTGGATTTCATTTTGAACCGCAGCTGGCATCATTGCAGTGCATCCACTAGGTTAAGAGCCTTGTGGATAGCATGTTTCAGGAGGTGGTCACCCCACAGCTCTTGAGTGTGCAGGTGGAAAAGGAATGGGCGACTGCCAGGCAGACAAGAAGAAGCAGGCAGGTAGTGTCAGAGCCATCTGATTGTAGCTTGTGTTTCAACCAATATTCAGGCACCATGGGTGGCTCAGCTGTACAGGAAGGAAAAGAAGGTCAGGAAAGTAGTAGTGATAGGAGATTGCATATTTAGGGTAACAGACAGTTGTTTCTGAGACCGCAGATGTGACTCCAGTATGGCACATTACCTCCCTGGTGCCAGGGTCAAAGATGTCACTGAACAGCTGCATTCTAATGGAGGAGAGTAAGCAGCTGATGGTTGTGGTCCATATTGGTACCAATGAAATGGGCTGAAAGAGGGAAGAGGCCCTACAGGCATACTTCAGGGAGCTAGAAAAGAAATTAAAAAGTAAGACATCAGGGTAGTAATCTCACATGAGGGTTTGCAGAAATAGGAGGAAAAAGGAGATGGATGTTTGTTGGAAAGGGGAGTTTTAGATTCCGGGGGGGGGCGGGGGGAGGTGTAGTGGGATTAGTTCTAGTTCTGAGGTAGATGAGACCTGTACAACTTCAACAGGCTGCATCTTAACAAGGCCAGGGCCAATAGCGTCACAGGGAGGTTTGCTAGTGCTGCTGGAGACAGTTTCACTGAGCTTGGCCCATGGCTGGGAACCTGAGTGTAGATTCAGAAGGGAGAGAAATGAAACTGAAAATAGAAGGTTCAAAATTAGTAAGCGTGCATGGAAGTCTGAGGAAAAAAGATTGGAAGTTAGATAACAAAGCAGTTCGGCACTTAGTGCTATATACTTCAATGCAGAGAGTCTTGTGAATAAGGCAGATAAACTGAGGTAGTAAGAAATGGAAGCTATTCCAACAACATGACTTAAGGAAGGGGCAGGAATGCAGCTCAACATTCCTAGTTACAGGCTTTTCAGACAAGATAGAAGAGGGGGGAGGATGGGTTGTAATATTGATTAAAGAAACAATGACAGCTATGAGGAAGGGTGATGCGCTCAAAGAGTCATCAAATGAGGCTGTCAGGGCTGAACTGTAGAACAAAAAGGGACAATCATATTGCTCAGAGTTTACACAGGACTGTAGCATAGTTGTTATGTTACTGAGGTATTAACCCAGATATGTGGACAAATGCTCTGGGGTAGGTCCTAGGTGGATTGAATTCCAAAATGGCAGCTAGCATTAGGCTAAACATGGGAAAGGGAAGCTTGTGCCCACCTACCACTCTTCCTCAGCTGATGTATCAGTACTCATCCATGTTCCTTCATCACCACCTGGAAGAAGGTGTGTGGCAAGAGCACAGAGCATATTTTGGTGGGGTTCTTTAACGTCCATCGCCAAGAACTAGCTGAGTCTTGGAGGACATATCTGCCAGACTGGCCCTATGCAGGTGGTGAAAGAACCAATATGAGGGAAAAGCCTACTAGACTTTGTCCTTACCAATCTATCTGTCATGGGTGCATCTGTCCATGACAGTATTGATAGGAGTGACCAGAACATGGTCCTGTTAGGAGACCAACTCCTAACTTTACACTCAGGACATCCTTCATCATGTAGTGTGGCACTACCACTTTGCTAAATGGGATAATTCAGAACAGACCTGGCAACTCAAAATTAGGGCATCGATGAGGCACTGTGGGCCATCAGCAGCAGAAGAGCTATATTCGATCACAATCTGTAACCTCATGGCCCAGCATATCCCCCACTCTACCATTACCATCAAGCCGGGGGTATCAACCATGGCTCAATGAAGAGTGCAGTAGGACATGACAAGAACAGCACCAGGTATAACAGGACTACATACATGCTAAACAGTGGAAGCAGTATGTGATAGACAGAGCTAAGCAATCCCACAAACAGTGGATCTAAATGCTTCTGCTACATCCAGCTGTGATTGATGGTGGGTGATTAAACAACTAACTGGAGAAGGAGGCGCCATAAATATCCCCATCCTCAACGATGGAGGAGTCCAGCACATCAGTGCAAAAGACAAAGCTGAAAAATTTGCAACCATCTTCAGTCAGAAGTGCTGAGTGGATGATCCATCTTGTCCTATGGAGGTCCCCAGCAACACAGATGCCAGCCTTCAACCAACTGGATTCACTCCATGTGATATCAAGAAATAGCTGAACTCAGTGGATACTGCAAAGGCTATGGGCCCTGAAAATATTCCGTTTGAAGACCTGTGCTCTAGAGGTATCTGTGCCCTTAGGCAAACTGTTCAGGTACAGATCCAACACTGGCATCTACCTGCCAATGTCAAAAGTTCTCCAGCTATGTCCTGTCCACAGAAAACAGGACAGATCTAAACAGAACAATTACCGCCCCATCAGTTGACTCTCAATCATCAGTAAAGTAATGGAAGGGGTCATTAACAGTGCTATCAAGGGATGCTTGCTCAGCAATAACCCGCTCACTGATGCCCAGTTTGGGTTATTTCAGGGCTACTCCACTCCTGACCTCGTTACAGCCTTGGTCCAAACATAGGTAAAAGAGTTGAACTCCCGAGGTGAAGTGACATCAAGGCAGCATTTGACTGAGTGTGGCATCAAGGAGCCCTAGCAAAACTGGAGTCAATGGGAATTGGAGGAAAATCATCCACTGTTTGGAGACATACCTAACGCAAAGGAAGATGGTTGTGGTTGTTGGAGGTCAATCATCTCAGCTCCAGGACATCACTGCAGGAGTTCCTCAGGGTAGTGCCCTGGGCCCAACCATCTTCAGCTGCTTCATCAATGACCTTCCTTCTTTAAAAGGTCTGAAATGGGGAGGTTTCCTAATGATTGCACAATGTTCAGCACCATTCGTGACTCTTCAGATACTGAAGCAGTCCATGCCCATCTGCAGCAGGACCTGGATAATATCCAGGCTTGAGCTGATAGGTGACAAGTAACATTCATGCCCACAACTGCCAGGAAATGACCATCTTCAACAAGAGAGGGTCTAACTGTTGGCAACACCTTCCATCAATTTGCTGATGATCAAGAAGTCTAGAGAATGTGAAGTAATGCATTTTGAGAATGCAAACTAAGCAAGGGAATACACAATAAGTGGTAGGACACTGAATAATATAAAGGAATACAGGGACCTTGCAGTGCATGTCCACAAACTCCTGAAGGTAGCAAGATAGGTAGATAAAGTGATTATGCAGGCATAAAGGATACTTCCTTTAGATGATAGATGAAACATAGAATACAAGAATAGGGTGGTGATGTTAAATATAAAATTTGGGAAGATGTGGTATGTCATGAAAAGCCGATTATCACCACAAATTACTTACGGGCATATTGAACTTTTTAAGGAAGACGTGTGTGTGTGTTTTAAAGAAATACAAGCAAGGACACTGAGCAAAAGGTGGCTGATAATGTTAAGTGACCACTTTCTGGAAAGTTCCTTTGCGGATTATACTGACAGACCTGTCCTGACAGAACATGGAATGTCACACCTGAAAAGATGTCATGGCCTTCTTCAAGCAGAGATACCTGAAAGAGAAATAGGAAAGATGCAAAAGACTGAACTTTAATCTCCCATGGTTGAGGAGATAAATGACTGGTTTGCACATTCCAGCAGTCATCTAAAATCCATCTTCTGTTGTTTCATATCTCAGAATGTGTAAATAGTTCTGATATGAATGTAAGATGACTATCTCCTCGCCTGGAATACACAGAAAAAAATGCATTAAAAAGCTGGCTGCAGAGGAATACAGTATGTGTTGGTGTGCTATGGGAATGACAGCACAAGAAGACCCTACAGTTGCAGGAGAAGTCTCTCTCTCTCTCTCTCTCTCTCTGTTGCTGGAGACAAGGCTGAGCAGAAGCCCCAATCAAAAAGGAAATAGGACAGCCTCTTCAGCTACCCTGCAGAGCCAAGTGTCTCCAAACTGATTGTAAAACTGCAAAAGTAGCTCAGAATCATCTAACTTAATGCCCACAACATACCACCAGCTACGCCTTACAGTTAAGTCAGAGACTGATTTGTATTTTTTAAAAAACTTATATTTGAACTCTTAACTTCTCATTTCTGGTCTGTGTGTATGTGTGTTGTGATTTTATTATTTTTCTCTCCAGTTTTAGTAACTAATAAACTTACTCTTTCCTTGACTCAAGAAAGCCTGGTTAAATTGACTCCTTCTAAAAATAAATGCATTTGGAATGGGAAAAAGTAACCTTGGGGAAAGGGATCCCATTGAAATTAACCTTGTTGCGACCAACTGAGGGTGTGAATAAAAAAGGGGAGCCAGCTCATTCTTCCTCACCCAGGAGCAAAACTGAATTGGGGTCCTATTCGGGAAGTTAACAAACTGGGGAACTCACCCAGGGACCGGTCATAACATGTATACCAAAGAGTAGAGACCAGGCAAGAGAAAAAGGTATTAATATGGGAAATGATAAACAGAATGTGACAGGAAGGAACAGAGAGTACAAATCCTGGAGTAAATTAGCAGATAAGGCCAGACATTACAAAAATAATAAAAGGACAAAATTAAAGGCTCCGTAACTAAATGCACATAGTATTTGAAACAAAATAGATGAACTGATAATGCCAAATAGAAATAAATAAGTACAATCTGATGGCTATTACAAAGACATGGCTGCAGGATGACATAGATTGGGACCTGAATGTTGAAGGGCATGTGACATTTAGGAAGAACAGGAAGCTAGGAAAAGTTGGAGGCACTGTTAATTAATGATGGTGTTAGCACATTAGAAAGGGATGACCTAAGTTCAAGAACCCAGGATGTAGAAGTAGTTTAGGTTGGGTTGAGAAATTATAAAGGAATAAAGTCACTTGTGGGAGTGGTGTACAGGCCCCCTAATTGTAACGACATGGTAGGACAGAGTATAAAGGAAGGGATAATGAATGGGAGCTTGTCAGAAAGGTATAGCAATAATCAAGGGGGATTTTAATCTATAGATAGAATAGAAAAATCAGATGGGCAAAGGTAGCCTAGATGAGGAGTTCTTAGAATGTTTTCAGAATAGGTTCTCAGAACAGCAAGTTCTGGAGCCAACCAGAGAGCAGGCTATACTAGAGCTGGTATTGAGTAATGAGATAGGTTTAATTGATAATCTCCTAGTAAAAGCACCCCTAGGTAGCAGCGATCATAATATGCTTGAATTTTACATTCAGCTTGAGGGAGAGAGAGAAGGGAGAGAAGATTCGTATTTTAAGCTTAAATAAAGGCAACAATGAGGACATGAAAGCAGCGCTAGCTAAAGTGAACTGTCAAATGAGGTTAAGGGATATGTCAATACAAGTTCAGTGTTAGACATTTAAAGGGATATTTCACAATACACGAATAGATACTTTCCAATGAGAAAGAAAACTTCTAAGAGGAGGACCCACCATCCGTTATTAACCAAAAAAGTTAAAGACAGTATCAAACTTAAAGTAAAAACATATAACTATACAATGATGAGTGGCAGGTCAGGAGGTTGGACAGAATATAAAGAACAGCAAAGAATGGGAAAAAAAATTAACAAAGAGGGAAAAATTAGATTACAAGAGGAAGCTAGCTGGAAATATAAAGACGGATAGTAAGAGCTTCTATGTTTCTTTAAATAAGAAAAGGTTTAATAAAGTGATCATTGGTCCTATAGAAAGTGGTCTGGGGAATTAATAATGGAATATAAGGAGATGGCAGATGAATTGAACAGGTATTTTGCACTGATTTTCACCACAGAGGATACAAGTAACACCCCAGAAATAGCTGCAAATCTGGAAATGGAAGGGAGGGAGAAACTCAGGCAAATTACAATCACCAGGGAAGTGGTATTGGGTAAATTGTTGGAGCTGCGGGCTGACAAATCCTTAGGTCCAGATGGACTCCATGCTAGGGTCTTGAAAGAAGTGGCTAGTGAAATAGTTGATGCGTTGATTTTAATTTTCCAAAATTCTCTAGATTTGGGGAAGGTTCCATTCAATTGGAAAATAGCAAACGTAACTCTTTTATTCAAAAAGGGAGGGAGACAGAAAGCAGGAAACTACAGGCCACTTAGCTTAACATCTATCATAGAAAAAATGTTAGAAGCTACTGTTAAGATGTTATAGCACGGCACTTAGAAAAGTTTAAGGCAATCAGGCAGGTTATCGGGAATAGGCAGGGGCTTACAGTTAGATCAGCCATGATCTTACTGAATAGTGAAGAGGCTTGAGGGACCGGGAACCTATTCCTGCTCTATGATCATCCCACACCCTGTCCTCTGTACACAATGACCATATACATCACCCACCCTACCCTCTGTACACGATGACCATATACATCACCCATCTTACCCCTCTGTACACGCTGACCATATACATCATCAAACACCCACACTGCCCTCACTACACAGTGAATGAGGTAAAAGTGCCCCCTGCATTCTGTGTGTTGTGTTATCAGCCTCAGCCAGCTCCTGCTCCATCCCCTTTCTGACCATTTGCAGTGAATCCACATCCACAGGGCGATGATCCATTGCCAAAAGAATGGCCTCCTGACTGCTGCCATCATTTTGTTCAATATTTTACACGAATGGCTGTGATGGGCTTGGGGTAAGAGGTCGATATCCAATGACTCCCAGTGGATCTGCCCCCAAATGGACAGGATCAGCTGTGATGCTGCCCCTGGATGATCAGTCTCTCAGCACTCCCTGTCTCAGGGGTGACACATGAAGTAGATTGCCTGTGATACTGCACCCTTTCAGGAGAGGAGGATTATGGAGAGAGGATGGGGGGAGGAAGGGAAGATCTTAATCAATGAATTACTTACCTTAATGCTGTGTAGCTGTTTCAAAGGCTCAACTTTAGAATATAGTGACCTGGAGATTTGTATTAGATTCATGTTCAGAATTTCCCTGGGGCAAGTTGCAGCTGTGCAGAGGGAATGAGTCTGTTTCAGTAAATGACAATCAGTAGAATGGCAGAGAGCGGCTTCTCTAACTGTCCTTTAGGTCATGATGAAGAGAGCTCCAATAGGCACTTCCACTTACTGGAGACAGTGGTGTCTCCGAACTCTTGGCCTGAGACCAACTGCACCTCAATTAATGTATTAGCGAAATGCAACTTGCATGAAGTGAGGGGATTTCCTTCAGTCTGTGTACCAATGGTTTGGCTAGTGTGTGTATTAGGGGTAATGTGTGTGGGTGTCCAGAATGTGCCAAAAACCTGTCATTAAACTTTCCATTCAGGTAGCATAGAGTATGCAAATATGGGAGATTTTTTTAGTCACTGAATAACTGTAAGCTTTCACGTTATAATTTTGCATTTGTTGAATTAATGTTATTTCTTTTCCTTTAAAAAAATCCCCTCCAATTAGCTCACCTCAGCTACATGGAGAACAGTCAGGAAAGTCAGGCTGTGAGACCATAACCATGATCTCATCGAATGGCAGAGCAGGCTTGAGGGGCCAAATGGCCTACTCCTGCTCCTAATTCTTGTGTTCTAAATTGTGTATTTGCCATATATAGGAGATACGCAGTAATAAATTCATTTCTCCTTAACAATCTTCTCTCCTTCCCTCCTGAAGGCATTGATTCCATGGCTGGTGAAGTGTATCATGAGCATCATCCTGAATGTGTGACCTGTGATGGGCTATTTGATCATTGGGGCATTGCAGGCAACCCTGCTATGGCCCTGACTCAATGGCCTTGAATTTGAAAGGGGGCATGAATGGTGCAGGAGCCTGTGATAGAGTAACACATTTGGAGCTTTTAGGAATATGGAGGCCCAGCTAATCTAGAAGGCAGGATCTCAGTTACTCAATAAAAATTCTGGGTGTCCTGCCTGCCACTGACTACCTGGCCAGGAGGTGAAGGTGAGAATTTAGCAACAGGAGGCTGTATTGGAGCTGTGCTGACTGCTAAAAACTTTGCTTTTTGTGGAACTTGCTGTGTACAGATTGACTTTTTTTATTCATTCATGGGATGTGGGTATTGCTGGCTGGGCCAGCATTTATTGCCCTCTCCTGGTTGCTCTTGAGAAGGTGGTGGTGAGCTGCCTCCTTGAACCGCTGTAGTCCATGTGACGTAGGTACACGCACTGTGCTGTTAGGAAGGATGTTGCCCCAGTGACAGTGAAGGAACGGTGATATATTTCCAAGTCAGGATGGTGAGTGACTTGGAGGGAAACTTGGAGGTCATGATGTTCCCATGTATCTGCTGCTCTTGTCTTTCTAGATGGTAGTGGTTGTGGGTTTGGAAGGTGCTGTCTAAGGAGTTTTGGTGAGTTTCTGAAGTGATCTTGTAGATGGCAGTGGAGGGAGTGAATATTTGTGGATGTGGTGCCAATCAAGCTGGCTGCTTTGTTCTGGACAATGTCCAACTTTTTGAGCGTTGGAGCTGCACTCATCCAGGCAAGTGGGGAGTATTCCATCACACTAATGTAGTGATACAAACAAAATGCTGGTTGGTTTTAGTAATGTTGGTTGAACCCTATATATTGTCCAGGAAATGTGGAGAACTCCCCTTCTCTTCTTTGAGTAGTGTCATGGGAACTTTTCCAACCACCTGAGAGGGCCACTGTGAACTTGGGTTTAACATATACTGCAAAGGGAGTTTCAAGCAGGTTCCTGCTTCACTTCTCAGCATCAACTGTACCCACACAGGAGCCTGATCCCATGTACTTTCCTTAATATCCCAAATGGACTTAAACAGACTGCTTCTGTACCACAGCAGGAGATTATAAAGACTGGTTTGGCCTCAGCTGCATACTTTAGGAAGGATGTCAAAGCCTTGGAGACGGTACGGAGGAGATTTACTAGAATAGAACCAGGGATGAGGGACTTCAGTTAAGGTGCAGAGACTGGACAAGCTGCAGTTTTCTTCCAGCACAAAGGTTGAAAGGAGAATTGAAAATCACAGGAACACAAGAATAAGGAAAAGGAATCGACCATATGGCCTGTTGAACCTGCTCCACTTGTGGAGATCATGGCTGATCTTGTGTTCCAACTCCATTTTCCAAGCTCCCCATAAGCCTTGATTCCCTCAGAGATCCAAAATCTGTCCAACCCGGCTTTAAATGTATTCAACTGTGGACCATCCACAACCCTCTGGAGTAGAGAATTCCAAAGATTCACAGTCCTTTGAGTGAAGAAATTTCTCCTCATCTCAGCCCTAAATGGTCAGCCCCTCATCCTGAGACTATGCCCCTGTGTTTTAGATTTCTTGGCCAGTGGAAACAATTCCTCAGTGTCTACCCTGTGAAACCCCTTCAGAATGTTGTATGTCTCAATGAGATTGCCTCTTGTTCTTCTAAACTCCAGGGAATATAAACCCAATTTACTCAGCCTCTCATCACACAGAACTTCCTCACCCGAGGGACCAATCTAGTGAACATTTGCTGTACGGCCTCCAATGCAAATATATACTTTCTTAAATATGGAGGCCAAAACTGCACACAATATGCAAGATACATCTCACCAAAACCCAGTACATGTTTTTTATTCTTTCACCGGATGTGAGCGTCACTGGCTGGGCCAGCATTTATCACCCATCCCTAGTTGCCTTTGAGAAGCTGGTGGTGAGCTGCCTTCTTGAACCGTTGCGGTCCATGTGGTGTAGGTACACCCACAGTGCTGTTAGGGATGGAGTTCCAGGATTTTGACCCAGCGACAGTGAAGGAATGGCGATATATTTCCAAATCAGGATAGTGAGTGACTTGGAGGGGAACTTCCAGGTGGTGGTGTTCCCACGTGTCTGCTGCCCTGGTCCTTCTAGGGGCTAAGGTGCTTTGGAAGGTGCTTTTGATGGAGATAGTAGCAAGACTTCTTCATTCCTGTACTCCAGAGCCCTCCCAATAAAGGCCAGCATGCCATTTGCCTTCCTAATTGCTTGCTATGCTTGTCTGCTAACTTTGAATGGGTGGACGATGGTTTTGATAGAGCAAATCAGGAGAAACTGATTCCAGTGGCAGAATGGTTGGTAACCAGAGGATACAGGTTTAATGTGATTGGCAAAAAGAACCAGAAATGATACGAAGATAATTTTTAAAATTGTTCTAAACTGGAAAGTACTGCCTGAAAGGGCAATGGAAGCAGATTCAATAGTAAATTCAAAGGAGAATTGGATAAAAATTTGAAGGAAAAAGTTGTCAGGCTGTGGGGAGAACAAACAGGGGCATGTAATGAATTGGCACAATGGGCAGAATTTGATGCTGTTTCATTCTATCATTCTATGAACAGTTCCATTGAGTCATAGGAGGTCAAGAGTAACCTAACGCTAATGGCAAAGTTTATTCAACATTCTTTCTGCTAAACTTTTGACATCTTTCATGGAACACTGTTTTGGTTATTTTCTTGTTATTACAACACTGAATTACTTTGCACTGATGGGATTGGGGCATCGGGATCTCAAGCTTTACTTTGCTTTTAGTGCTTTGGGACATGATCTGCTCCTGATGTGGAAAGATGTTAGGAGGCTGTGGTTTACATCTCAGGCCGGGTGAGGTTGCTGCACCTTCCAATGCTGAACCTCAGCTGAGCTACAGTTTGCAGCTCCAGCTCTAGCTAACTGTAACCCAGTACGAAAACCAAAAAAAAACACATCATAGAAAGTGAAAGGTAAAAGAGACACAGAGACAAAAGTATCGCACACTCCCAGTGAAATCCATGGAGGTGCAGGACCTTTGCAGAACTTCATTGTTTGAGTCAAATCACACATCTTCTTATTGATGGATTTTGTCCAATCTTAATTTTTGCAGAAGTGCGTTCTTTTAAATTTAAGGTTATTTTTACACTCCCAAACCTTTCCCTTCACAGTGTCTCCCCGATGGAATACACTGCCTGAGTGCATAGTGGAATCACAGATGTAATCACAACTTTGGAAGGGGTATGGAATATATACTTGAAAAGGAAAATAAGGAGGGCGAAGAGTGGGGGAGTGGAACCAACCGCATAGTCTTTTCCAAGGGCCAGCATGTGCACAGTGGGCCGAATGGCCTCCTATTGTGCTGTATCATTCTGTGAAAGTGATCCTGATTTGCCCTTTTGGGAAGTGGGCATTTGCTGTCACTAGGGCGTTGACATCGTCCACAGATGGGGATTGTGTTAACGGGGAAGTGAGATATTCACAATAACATCTCCGCACTTTCAGATCAGTGAAAAGTATCAGAGATAAAGTTACATTTGTTCTGAGATATTGCCGAGAAAAGGGGGGTTGTGGGGAGGTGGTGGTAAAGAATGTGATTTAAAAACAGTTTTTAAGAGGGTGCTGAGACTTTGCCACAAACATGTTGTTTACATTAATCTTTAAACCATTCCGGGACATGTATAATTTCAGTCTCTTTTGATACGGGAAAATGAACACATGCAACTTTTTTCAAGTCCGTTCGAACTCGAATCATCCCACAGCCCATTTCATAGAGAGCCCTTCACCCTGAATCAAGGTCTAGATTAATTTACTCCTTCCTTCTGAAACCCTATTATTTACAGTCCATTGGCACTGTTAAAATATATGAGACAATCAAATGAAAGGTTACATGGGGAGGACACTCTGGACGCTAATCTGGAACTTTCTAAAATGTAGCAATCTGATTTTCTGTTCTCTGGTGCTGGGTGAGATGCTGGGGGCAGAATTTTCACTTCCAATTCGGTAGAATGTGCCCGTTTCAGTTCGTACTTAAAATGTGCAAATCCCCGGCCCCTCCTTGCAAAACACCAGCGATAACGAGCGGCAATAAGTGGCCAGTTTTAATACAAGGTTTTTTTCCCTGATCTTCACTGGGAGCCGGATTCCGAGCATCCTCGTTCTCTCCTTTGTACTTTGTGGTCCGGCGAAATGTGGTGCCAAATGGGTCAAAATAACCAACCGACTATAAATCTCATTGCAGACTGCAGAGAATGACACTGCACAAAAAGGGGGCCATTCGGCCCATCACGTATCTTGCTTGCTTTTTCCCCATGGCCTTGCAAATTTGATTCTAATCCTTATATTTATATATATATTCATGAAATAGAAACTTATATTTCTTTACACTCGTCGAAATCCTTGTGTCCCTGCGCTACTGAAGAGATGATGTACACATATTGAATGTCAAATGAAGTATTCAAAATGTATTTTTATACAAAAATGAACAAGATAGGCAGTAAGTTGAAATTTGTCCAGTTTCTTTATATTTACAAAATACAATAATTTTTATTACAAAATAATATATACATATATTCATAGATTCAAGTCAGGTAAAATACAATTATTAATGACAAGACATCTAGCCCTGTATAGTGTAACTCGGAGATGGGATAGACATTGCATCATATTATTGCACCTCACATACTGTGGGAATCACTGTACTCTATACCGGAGTGAAGTCTGGTGCAGGGGGGGAAACTTCAGCCGGTTGTCGTCGGACAGAGAAACGCAACATTCCCTCGAACCCATCAGCGGGTCAATTCAAATTCAAAAGAAAAACCGGACACAATAATAATAAGGAAGAATATTAATTCGATTCGAAGCTTATTACAAGGCTACAACTGAGGGCAGTGAAACTAGCCGCGCTCCATACATCAACTGAGTTCAGTTACTAGAAAGTCAGCCAAGACGTCGCTTAACTCTCTCTGTGTAACCTCGTCCCCTTCAAACAAATGGCAGGACCTGAACAAATATAGCAGTCATGTAAACTGTATACATTTTACCCTGTCGCTAGTATCATTCATTTAACAAGAGTCCTGGGACACACAAATCTTTTACTGACAGTTACTGTGGATTCTACCCACAATGTCCCTGGGGCGTTTGTGGAGTTCGAGATGGCCCTCTGTCTCCAATCCCCCTGTTCCAATTCGCCCACTTTGTCTCTGATCGGCTCTCTAGGGCGGTAGAACCAGCTACAGCTCGCCAACGAAATGTTCATCCTCGGTATGTTATTAAATAATTGTCTTTGGAACACCTTTCTTTTGTGAATATTCTGACTGGTTTTTAAGTTCTGGAAAGTCTCTGCGGGCCTTTTCAGATGTGTCTCTTCATGTGGAGGGCGAGGTGGTCGGACCTGGAGAAGGCTCTCTCACACATGTGGCACTGAAAGGGTCGGTGGCCCGTGTGTTTGCGGTAGTGACGGGTCAGCTCGTCGGAGCGGGCGAACTTCCAGCCGCAGCCTTCCCAAGTGCAGTGATAGGGCTTTTCACCTAGAGAGAGAGAGAGCAAAGAGATTGGGTCAGAACCTCATCCAACTGGTCACAAAAAGCGATTACACCGTTACTGTTAAACACCATTTAAACTCCAGTCACTACTTCACTGGCTCTGAGCATTAAGGCGCTATACAAATGCAAGTTTACTGAATTTCCAAAGGGGTGAGTTAACTTTGCTGCCATTGGCAGGGACTGGCCTTACCTGTGTGTGTCCTGAGGTGAGCTTTCAGGTGAGAGCTCTTGGTGTAAGTCTTGCCGCAGCCGGCGTAGGTACAGGTGTGGGTGGCTGTCCGCTTCCTGGGCCAGGAGCGCCGGCCTCTCTTAGGTTTGTTTTCCAGGAGTTCGAGCGGGGATGAGGGGGGAGTCAGCATGAGCCGCTGGGCCGGGGAGGGCTGCAGAGCCACCGGGTCGTCGAAGAGGCCGTACTGGTTGGGATAGTGCATCTGGTGGTGGGCGAAGGGGTAGCTAGGCTGGTAGGGCACCCCCCCGGGGTGACACATCAGCTGGGTCGGTTGGCACTCCGAGTTCATCAGGTCCCCGGGGCTGAGCGGGGGGGTGACATTGCCGCCGGCGTGCGGGGAGCTGCTCAGCCGCTGCTGCTCGCTGTAAGCCACCATGCAGGGCACCGTGTCCTCTCGTTTGATCCGGAAACAAGCCGGGCTTGGCACCATGCCCATCCCCTGCCCATAGCCCTCCATGCCCGGCTCGGCCTTGGGAGCCTTGGCTAAGTCCTCGGCGGGGAAGGCAGGGGTGAGCAGGAAGCGGCCGTGGACGGCATTGGGCGGGCAATAGTCCGTGTCGGAGCGCAGCAGCTCGGACATCATGCTGTAGTTCGCAGGCTCCCCCGCCTCGGGCACGTTATAGGCGAGAGAGTCGCTCTTCTGGTAAAATGAGGCGGCTTCCTCCTCGGGCACGGGATAGTCCAGAGAGCCGACAGAATCGGGGCACATGGTGTTCGACAGAATAAAATCCATATCCAGCAAACTCAGATCATCAACAACATCACTGGCTCGCGAGAAGTTCTCCAAATATTGCATAAACTCCGTCATTGGGCACTCGGTCTGAGGCTGCTTCATTCCCGGCTCGTTTTTCCATTTCTGCAAAAAAAAAAGAATTAAAGGAGAAAACGATTAGGCTCATTTTGAAACTTTTTCAAAAAATGACTGCAAAATGAAAAAAAAATCTTCAGAATCTCGAATATATTTCTAGAAATCACTGCATTCAACTCGTGTTGAAATTAGGTGAGAGGTGCGTGTGTTGTGTTTACATCACTGAGTGCACCGGCTGTGTAGAAAAAGTTTGTTAAAAGTTTCCTTACGTTACAATATTCCTGCTTCTCCCAGGTCTTGGGAATTGCAAATGTAGAAATGGACGGCAACATCGTGCCGCTCAGAGCCATCTCTTTCTCTCAAACTGCACGAAAATGTTGGTTTTCTTCAAAAAAAAAGTTTGCATGAAAGTTGGGACTCCCCACGCCACTTGTCTAAAGAGAGTCTCCGGCAAAGTTTTAGCACAGGGACTGCGAGCTCGTATTAAGTACTGGTTTGAAGTTGTGCAGCGAGAGGCTCCGATTGGTAGGATATCAGCAAGTTAGCCGACAACTTGAACCAATTGCAGTTAGCTCAGGAAACACGTCCAGGATGAGAATCGTACGCGAGTAAATGTCCTAAATATAGCAGTAGTATATAAAGCGAGCACTGGTCTCGAGAGCGAGAGGCCGAGTGAAGCATCTCCAGGCGCCTTCCCCTCTTCTTAAAAGCTGTCAGCGTTGCTCCGTCTCCATAGGGACGATACAAAACAACACACACATACACACATCCAACAGCACTGATGGACTGACGCCAAAGTGACGCAGGAATTTACCCAGGACAGCCCAGATCCTCATAGCCGCACAGTGTTAAAGTGCAAAGGGAGAAAGCTTTCTAAATAATACTGCAGCTCGTTGTTTGTAAATAACTTGGCAGCTGCTGTGCGCACAGGTCGTTCGTGTTTAAAAATAACCTATTGAAAATGGGCAAGACAATTGCAATAAATTAGACAGGGGATTCCAACCTCTAAACACAACTCTCAGCCAGAAAGTGGCTCAAATCTCTCGAACACAGGTGAAATATGCTTATTCTCTTGGGGTTTATTTTAAGTTCTGTCTCTTGGGCCGATTGAGCTTCACATAAAAATAAACGAATGTGTTTTTTTTTAAATTGCGGAGCCTGGTTGCGTAGAAACATTTAAATAATTAGCAGTTCGAAAATATTGATGTCTTTGTGTGCATGCTCTGACTGAGCGTTACCGTACGGAATACGTAAAAGAAACCAGGAGAGGGAGGTTTAATCCAATCGGCAGAGGGCGCCTCCCGTCCACTGACAGCTGCAAAGCAGCAGAGCCTTCTTCCTCATTCGCAGTCCAAAGACATTCTCACAAGCTCTCATATTCATTCTCACATAATATACACACTCTCATACACATTCTCACACACTCACACATTCTCACATACTATACACATTCTCACACTCTCATACACATTCTCTCACACACATTCTCACATACTATACACATTCTCACAAACTCATTCTCACACTCATACGCATTCTCACACACTCACATTCTCACATACTATACACATTCTCACACTCTCATACACGTTCTCACACACTCACACATTCTCACATACTATACACATTCTCACACTCATACACATTCTCACACACTCACAAATTCTCACATACTATACACATTCTCACACACACATTCTCACACACTCACATTCTCACACTCTCATACGCATTCTCACACACTCTCACATACTATACACATTCTCACACTCTCATACACATTCTCACACACACACATTCTCACATACTATACACATTCTCACACACTCACATTCTCACACACTCATATTCTCACACTCATACGCATTCTCACACACTCTCACATTCTCACATACTATACACATTCTCACACTCTCACACATTCTTAACCACTCTCACATACTCATACTATAAACATTCTCACACACACATTCTCACACTCTCATACACATTCTCACACATTCACACATTCTCACATACTATACACATTCTCACACACTCACATTCTCACATACTATACACATTCTCACACACTCTCATACATTCTCACATACTATACATTCTCACATACTATACACATTCTCATACTCTCATACACATTCTCACACACACACACATTCTCACATACTATACACATTCTCACACTCATACACATTCCCACACACTCTCACATACATACACATTTTCACAACATACATACACATTCTGACGCTCACATTCTCACTATGCACATTCTCACACTCATACACACTCTCACATACTATACACATTCTCATTAATACACATTCTCACACTCATATACATTCTCACCCACTCAAACATTCTCACCCACTCTCATACACATTCTCACATACTATACACATTCTCACAATCTCATACACATTCTCACATGCACACATTCTCACATACTATACACATTCTCACACTCTCACACATTCTCACATACTATACACATTCTCACATACTATACACAATCTCACACACATATACTTCTCACCCACTCTCATAATCATTCTCACCCACTCTCATATACATTCTCACCCACTCTCATACACATTCTCACATACTATACACATTCTCATTTATATACATTCTCACACTCATATACATTCTCACTCACTGTCATGCACATTCTCACATACTATACACATTCTCACACTCTCATACACATTCTCACATGCACACATTCTCACATACTATACACATGCTCACACACTCACATTCTCACACTCTCATACACATTCTCACACACTCTCACATTTTCACATACTATACACATTCTCACACTCACACATTCTCACACTCTCACATACTATACACATTCTCACACACTCACACATTCTCACACTCTCATACACATTCTCACACACTCAAACATTCTCACAAACTCACATTCTCACACTCTCATACACATTCTCACACACTCACACATTCTTACATACTATACACATTCTCATACACTCTCACATTCTCACATACTATACACATTCTCACACACTCTCATACATTCTCACATACAATACATATACTCACACTCTCATACACATTCTCACACACACACACATTCTCACATACTATACACATTCTCACACTCATACACATTCCCACACACTCTCACATACTATACACATTTTCACAACATACATACACATTCTGACGCTCACATTCTCACTATGCACATTCTCACACTCATACACACTCTCACATACTATACACATTCTCATTAATACACATTCTCACACTCATATACATTCTCACCCACTCAAACATTCTCACCCACTCTCATACACATTCTCACATACTATACACATTCTCACAATCTCATACACATTCTCACATGCACACATTCTCACATACTACACACATTCTCACACTCTCACACATTCTCACATACTATACACATTCTCACATACTATACACAATCTCACACACATATACTTCTCACCCACTCTCATAATCATTCTCACCCACTCTCATATACATTCTCACCCACTCTCATACACATTCTCACATACTATACACATTCTCATTTATATACATTCTCACACTCATATACATTCTCACTCACTGTCATGCACATTCTCACATACTATACACATTCTCACACTCTCATACACATTCTCACATGCACACATTCTCACATACTATACACATGCTCACACACTCACATTCTCACACTCTCATACACATTCTCACACACTCTCACATTTTCACATACTATACACATTCTCACACTCACACATTCTCACACTCTCACATACTATACACATTCTCACACACTCACACATTCTCACACTCTCATACACATTCTCACACACTCAAACATTCTCACAAACTCACATTCTCACACTCTCATACACATTCTCACACACTCACACATTCTTACATACTATACACATTCTCATACACTCTCACATTCTCACATACTATACACATTCTCACACACTCTCATACATTCTCACATACAATACATATACTCACACTCTCATACACATTCTCACACGCAGACACATTCTCACATACTATACACATTCTCACACTCATACACATTCCCACACACTCTCACATACTATACACATTTTCACAACATACATACACATTCTGACGCTCACATTCTCACTATGCACATTCTCACACTCATACACACTCTCACATACTATACACATTCTCATTAATACACATTCTCACACTCATATACATTCTCACCCACTCAAACATTCTCACCCACTCTCATACACATTCTCACATACTATACACATTCTCACAATCTCATACACATTTTCACATGCACACATTCTCACATACTATACACATTCTCACACTCTCACACATTCTCACATACTATACACATTCTCACATACTATACACAATCTCACACACATATACATTCTCACCCACTCTCATAATCATTCTCACCCACTCTCATATACATTCTCACCCACTCTCATACACATTCTCACATACTATACACATTCTCATTTATATACATTCTCACACTCATATACATTCTCACTCACTGTCATGCACATTCTCACATACTATACACATTCTCACACTCTCATACACATTCTCACATGCACACATTCTCACATACTATACAGATGCTCACACACTCACATTCTCACACTCTCATACACATTCTCACACACTCTCACATTTTTACATACTATACACATTCTCACACTCACACATTCTCACACTCTCACATACTATACACATTCTCACACACTCACACATTCTCACACTCTCATACACATTCTCACACACTCAAACATTCTCACAAACTCACATTCTCACACTCTCATACACATTCTCACACACTCACACATTCTTACATACTATACACATTCTCATACACTCTCATACATTCTCACATACAATACATATACTCACAGTCTCATACACATTCTCACACAGCCGCACACATTCTCACATACTATACACATTCTCACACTCTCATACACATTCTCACACACTCTCACATACTATACATGTTTTCACATACATACACATTCTCATGCTCACTTTCTCACTGTGCACATTCTCACACTCATACACACTCTCACATACTATACACATTCTCATTCATACACAATCTTACACTCATATACATTCTCACCCACTCTCATACACATTCTCACCCACTCTCATACACATTCTCACATACTATACACAATCTCACACTCATATACATGCTCACCCACTCTCATATATATTCTCACCCACTCTCATACACATTCTCACATACTATACACATTCTCACACTCTCATACACATTCTCATCCACTCTCACACATTCACACATACTATACACAATCTCACTCATACACATTCTCACCCACTCTCATACACATTCTTACCCACTCATGCATATTCCCACATCCTACACACATTCACACCCATTCATACACATTCTCACCAACTCTCATACACATTCTCACCCACTCTTATACACATTCTCACATACTATACACAATCTCACTCATACACATTCTCACCCAATCTCATACACATTCTCACATACTATACACATTCTCATTCATACACATTCTCACACTCATATACATCTCACCCACCCTCATAAGCATTCTCACCCACTCTCATACGCATTCTCACATACTATACACATTCTCACATACTATACACATTCTCACACTCTCATACACATTCTCACACACTCTCACACATTCTCACATACTATACACAATCTCACTCATACACATTCTCACCCACTCTCATACACATTCTTATCCACTCATACATATTCTCACATCCTATACACATTCGCACCCATTCATACACATTCTCACACTCTCATACACATTCTCACCCACTCTCATACACATTCTTACCAACGCATACATATTCTCACATCCTATACACATTCTCACCCATTCATACACATTCTCACACACTCTCACACATTCTCACATACTATACACAATCTCACTCATACACATTCTCACCCACTCTCATACACATTCTCACCCACTCTCATACACATTCTCACATACTATACACATTCTCACATACTATACACAAGCTCACACTCATATACATTCTCACCCACTCACATATACATTCACACCCACTCTCATATACATTCTCACCCACTCTCATATACATTCTCACCCACTCTCATACACATTCTCACATACTATACACATTCTCACATACTATACACAAACTCACTCATATACATTCTCACCCACTCTCATACACATTCTCACATACTATACACATTCTCACACTCTCATACACATTCTCATATGCACACATTCTCACATACTATACACATTCGCACACTCTCACACATTCTCACATACTATACACATTCTCACATACTATACACAATCTCACACTCATATACATTCTCACCCACTCTCATATACATTCTCACCCACTCTCATACACAATCTCACATACTATACACAATCTCACTCATACACATTCTCACCCACCCTCATACACATTCTCACCCACTCTCATACATATTCTCACATACTATACACATTCTCATTCATACACATTCTCACACTCATATACATTCTCACTCACTGTCATACACATTCTCACATACTATACACATTCTCACACTCTCATAGACATTCTCACATGCACACGTTCTCACATACTATACACATGCTCACACACTCACATTCTCACACTCTCATACACATTCTCACACACTCTCACATTTTCACATACTATACACATTCTCACACTCACACATTCTCACATACTATACACATTCTCACACACTCTCACATTTTCACATACTATACACATTCTCACACTCACACATTCTCACATACTATACACATTCTCACACTCACACATTCTCACATACTATACACATTCTCACACTCTCACATACTATACACATTATCACACACTCACACATTCTCACACTCTCAAACACATTCTCACACACTCACACATTCTCACATAATATACACATTCTCACAAACTCACATTCTCGAACTCTCATACACATTCTCACACACTCACACATTCTTACATACTATACACATTCTATTACACTCTCACATTCTCACATACTATACACATTCTCACACTCACACATTCTCACACTCTCACATACTATACACATTCTCACACACTCACACATTCTCACACTCTCATACACATTCTCACACACTCACATTCTCACAAACTCACATTCTCACACTCTCATACACATTCTCACACACTCACACATTCTTACATACTATACACATTCTCATACACTCTCACATTCTCACATACTATACACATTCTCACAAACTCTCATACATTCTCACATACAATACATATACTCACACTCTCATACACATTCTCATACACTCACACATTCTCACATACTATACACATTCTCACACTCTCATACACATTCTCACACACCCGCACACATTCTCACATACTATACACATTCTCACACTCTCATACACATTCTCACACACTCTCACATACTATACATGTTTTCACATACATACACATTCTCATGCTCACATTCTCACTGTGCACATTCTCACACTCATACACACTCTCACATACTATACACATTCTCATTCATACACAATCTTACACTCATATACATTCTCAACCACTCTCATACACATTCTCACCCACTCTCATACACATTCTCACATACTATACACAATCTCACACTCATATACATTCTCACCCACTCTCATATACATTCTCACCCACTCTCATACACATTCTCACATACTATACACATTCTCACACTCTCATACACATTCTCATCCACTCTCACACATTCTCACATACTATACACAATCTCACTCATACACATTCTCACCCACTCTAATACACATTCTTACCCACTCATACATATTCCCACATCCTATACACATTCACACCCATTCATACACATTCTCACCAACTCTCATACACATTCTCACCCACTCTTATACACATTCTCACATACTATACACAATCTCACTCATACACATTCTCACCCAATCTCATACACATTCTCACATACTATACACATTCTCATTCATACACATTCTCACACTCATATACATCTCACCCACCCTCATAAGCATTCTCACCCACTCTCATATGCATTCTCACATACTATACACATTCTCACGTACTATACACATTCTCACACTCTCATACACATTCTCACACACTCTCACACATTCTCACATACTATACACAATCTCACTCATACACATTCTCACCCACTCTCATACACATTCTTATCCACTCATACATATTCTCACATCCTATACACATTCGCACCCATTCATACACATTCTCACACTCTCATACACATTCTCATCCACTCTCATACACATTTTCACAAACTATACACAATCTCACTCATACACATTCTCACCCACTCTCATACACATTCTTACCAACGCATACATATTCTCACATCCTATACACATTCTCACCCATTCATATACATTCTCACACTCTCATACACATTCTCACCCACTCTCATACACATTCTCACATAGTATACACAATCTCACTCATATACATTCTACCCACTCTCATACACATTCTCACCCACTCTCATACACATTCTCACATACTATACACAAACTCACTCATATACATTCTCACCCACTCTCATACACATTCTCACATACTATACACATTCTCACACTCTCATACACATTCTCACCCACTCTCATACACAATCTCACAAACTATACACAATCTCACTCATACACATTCTCACCCACCCTCATACACATTCTCACCCACTCTCATACATATTCTCACATACTATACACATTCTCATTCATACACATTCTCACACTCATATACATTCTCACCCACTCTCATATACATTCTCACATACTATAAACATTCTCACACTCTCATACACATTCTCACATGCACACATTTTCACATACTATACACATTCTCACACACTCACATTCTCACACTCTCATACACATTCTCACACATTCACACATTCTCACATACTATACACATTCTCACACTCACACATTCTCACATACTATACACATTCTCACACTCTCATACACATTCTCACACACTCTCACATTCTCACATACTATACACAGTCTCACACACTCACACATTCTCACACTCTCATACACATTCTCACACACTCACACATTCTCACATACTATACACATTCTCACATACTATACACATTCTCACACACTCACATTCTCACACTCTCATACAAATTTTCACATACTATACACATTCTCACACACTCTCATACAGTCTCACATACTATACAAATACTCACACTCTCATACACATTCTCATACACTCACACATTCTCATATACTATACACATTCTCAAACTCTCATGCACATTCTCACACACCCTCACACATTCTCACATACTATACACATTCTCACACTCTCATAGACATTCTCACACACTATCACACACTATACACGTTTTCACATACATACACATTCTCACGCTCACATTCTCACTAAGCACATTCTCACACTCATACACACTCTCACATACTATACACATTCTCATTCATACACATTCTCACACTCATATACATTCTCACCCACTCTCATACACATTCTCACCCACTCTCATACACAGTCTCACCCGCTCTCATACACATTCTCAACCACTCTCATACACATTCTCACATACTATACACATTCTCACATACTATACACAAGCTCACACTCATATACATTCTCACCCACTCACATATACATTCTCACCCACTCTCATATACATTCTCACCCACTCTCATATACATTCTCACCCACTCTCATACACATTCTCACATACTATACAAATTCTCACATACTATACACAAACTCACTCATATACATTCTCACCCACTCTCATACACATTCTCACATACTATACACATTCTCACACTCTCATACACATTCTCATATGCACACATTCTCACATACTATACACATTCTCACACTCTCACACATTCTCACATACTATACACATTCTCACATACTATACACAATCTCACACTCATATACATTCTCACCCACTCTCATATACATTCTCACCCACTCTCATACACAATCTCACATACTATACACAATCTCACTCATACACATTCTCACCCACCCTCATACACATTCTCACCCACTCTCATACATATTCTCACATACTATACACATTCTCATTCATACACATTCTCACACTCATATACATTCTCACGCACTCTCATACACATTCTCACATACTATACACATTCTCACACTCTCATACACATTCTCACATGCACACATTTTCACATACTATACACATTCTCACACACTCACATTCTCACACTCTCATACACATTCTCACACACTCTCACATTTTCACATACTATACACATTCTCACACTCACACATTCTCACATACTATACACATTCTCACACTCTCATACACATTCTCACACACTCTCACATTCTCACATACTATACACATTCTCACACTCTCACATACTATACACATTCTCACACACACACATTCTCACACTCTCATACACATTCTCACACAATCACACATTCTCACATACTGTACACATTCTCACATACTATACACATTCTCACACACTCACATTCTCACACTCTCATACAAATTCTCACATACTATACACATTCTCACACACTCTCATACATTCTCACATACTATACACATACTCACACTCTCATACACATTCTCATACACTCACACATTCTCATATACTATAAACATTCTCACACTCTCATACACATTCTCACACACCCTCACACATTCTCACATACTATACACATTCTCACACTCTCATAGACATTCTCACACACTATCACACACTATACACGTTTTCACATGCATACACATTGTCACGCTCACATTCTCGCTAAGCACATTCTCACACTCATACACACTCTCACATACTATTCACATTCTCATTCATACACATTCTCACACTCATATACATTCTCACCCACTCTCATACACATTCTCACCCACTCTCATACACATTCTCACCCACTCTCATACACATTCTCACATACTATACACAATCTCACTCATACACATTCTCACCCACTCTCATACACATTCTCACCCACTCTCATACACATTCTCACATACTATACACAATCTCACTCATACACATTCTAACCCACTCTCATACACATTCTCACATACTATACACATTCTCATTCATACACATTCTCACACTCATATATATCTCACCCACTCTCATAAGCATTCTCACCCACTCTCATACGCATTCTCACATACTATACACATTCTAACCTACTATACACATTCTCACACTCTCATACAGATTCTCACACACTCTCACACATTCTCACATACTATTCACAATCTCATTCATTCACATTCTCACCCACTCTCATACACATTCTTACCCAATCATACATATTCTCACATCCTATACACATTCTCACCCATTCATACACATTCTCACACTCTCATACACATTCTCATCCACTCTCATACACATTCTCACAAACTATACACAATCTCACTCATACACATTCTCACCCACTCTCATACACATTCTTACCCACTGATACATATTCTCACATCCTATGCACATTCTCACCCATTCATACACATTCTCACACTCTCATACACATTCTCAACCACTCTCATAAGCATTCTCACCCACTCTCATACACATTCTCACATACTTTACACAATCTCACTCATACACATTCTCACCCACTCTCATACACATTCTCACCCAGTCTCATACACATTCTCACATAATGTACACAATCTCACTCATATACATTCTCACCCACTCTCATAAGCAATCTCACCCAGTCTTATACACATTCTCACATACTATACACATTCTCATTCATATACATTCTCACACTCATATACATTCTCACTCACTGTCATGCACATTCTCACATACTATACACATTCTCACACTCTCATACACATTCTCACATGCACACATTCTCACATACTATACACATGCTCACACACTCACATTCTCACACTCTCATACACATTCTCACACACTCTCACATTTTCACATACTATACACATTCTCACACTCACACATTCTCACACTCTCACATACTATACACATTCTCACACACTCACACATTCTCACACTCTCATACACATTCTCACACACTCACACATTCTCACAAACTCACATTCTCACACTCTCATACACATTCTCACACACTCACACATTCTTACATACTATACACATTCTCATACACTCTCACATTCTCACATACTATACACATTCTCACACACTCTCATACATTCTCACATACAATACATATACTCACACTCTCATACACATTCTCATACACTCACACATTCTCACATACTATACACATTCTCACACTCTCATACACATTCTCACACACCCGCACACATTCTCACATACTATACACATTCTCACACTCTCATAGACATTCTCACACACTATCACACACTATACACGTTTTCACATACATACACATTCTCACGCTCACATTCTCAATAAGCACATTCTCACACTCATACACACTCTCACATACTATTCACATTCTCATTCATACACATTCTCACACTCATATACATTCTCACCCACTCTCATACACATTCTCACCCACTCTCATACACATTCTCACCCACTCTCATACACATTCTCACATACTATACACAATCTCACTCATACACATTCTCACCCACTCTCATACACATTCTCACCCACTCTCATACACATTCTCACATACTATACACAATCTCACTCATACACATTCTAACCCACTCTCATACACATTCTCACATACTATACACATTCTCATTCATACACATTCTCACACTCATATATATCTCACCCACTCTCATAAGCATTCTCACCCACTCTCATACGCATTCTCACATACTATACACATTCTAACCTACTATACACATTCTCACACTCTCATACAGATTCTCACACACTCTCACACATTCTCACATACTATACACAATCTCATTCATACACATTCTCACCCACTCTCATACACATTCTTACCCAATCATACATATTCTCACATCCTATACACATTCGCACCCATTCATACACATTCTCACACTCTCATACACATTCTCATCCACTCTCATACACATTCTCACAAACTATACACAATCTCACTCATACACATTCTCACCCACTCTCATACACATTCTTACCCACTGATACATATTCTCACATCCTATACACATTCTCACCCATTCATACACATTCTCACACTCTCATACACATTCTCAACCACTCTCATAAGCATTCTCACCCACTCTCATACACATTCTCACATACTTTACACAATCTCACTCATACACATTCTCACCCACTCTCATACACATTCTCACCCAGTCTCATACACATTCTCACATAATGTACACAATCTCACTCATATACATTCCCACCCACTCTCATAAGCATTCTCACCCAGTCTTATACACATTCTCACATACTATACACATTCTCATTCATATACATTCTCACACTCATATACATTCTCACTCACTGTCATGCACATTCTCACATACTATACACATTCTCACACTCTCATACACATTCTCACATGCACACATTCTCACATACTATACACATGCTCACACACTCACGTTCTCACACTCTCATACACATTCTCACACACTCTCACACTCTCACATACTATACACATTCTCACACACTCACACATTCTCACACTCTCATACACATTCTCACACACTCACACATTCTCACAAACTCACATTCTCACACTCTCATACACATTCTCACACACTCACACATTCTTACATACTATACACATTCTCATACACTCTCACATTCTCACATACTATACACATTCTCACACACTCTCATACATTCTCACATACAATACATATACTCACACTCTCATACACATTCTCATACACTCACACATTCTCACATACTATACACATTCTCACACTCTCATACACATTCTCACACACCCGCACACATTCTCACATACTATACACATTCTCACACTCTCATACACATTCTCACACACTCTCACATACTATACATGTTTTCACATACATACACATTCTCATGCTCACATTCTCACTGTGCACATTCTCACACTCATACACACTCTCACATACTATACACATTCTCATTCATACACAATCTTACACTCATATACATTCTCACCCACTCTCATACACATTCTCACCCACTCTCATACACATTCTCACATACTATACACAATCTCACACTCATATACATTCTCACTCACTCTCATATACATTCTCAACCACTCTCATACACATTCTCACATACTATACACATTCTCACACTCTCATACACATTCTCATCTACTCTCACGCATTCTCACATACTATACACAATCTCACTCATACACATTCTCACCCAATCTCATACACATTCTTACCCACTCATACATATTCCCACATCCTATACACATTCACACCCATTCATACACATTCTCACCAACTCTCATACACATTCTCACCCACTCTTATACACATTCTCACATACTATACACAATCTCACTCATACACATTCTCACCCAATCTCATACACATTCTCACATACTATACACATTCTCATTCATACACATTCTCACACTCATATACATCTCACCCACCCTCATAAGCATTCTCACCCACTCTCATATGCATTCTCACATACTATACACATTCTCACGTACTATACACATTCTCACACTCTCATACACATTCTCACACACTCTCACACATTCTCACATACTATACACAATCTCACTCATACACATTCTCACCCACTCTCATACACATTCTTATCCACTCATACATATTCTCACATCCTATACACATTCGCACCCATTCATACACATTCTCACACTCTCATACACATTCTCATCCACTCTCATACACATTTTCACAAACTATACACAATCTCACTCATACACATTCTCACCCACTCTCATACACATTCTTACCAACGCATACATATTCTCACATCCTATACACATTCTCACCCATTCATATACATTCTCACACTCTCATACACATTCTCACCCACTCTCATACACATTCTCACATAGTATACACAATCTCACTCATATACATTCTACCCACTCTCATACACATTCTCACCCACTCTCATACACATTCTCACATACTATACACAAACTCACTCATTTACATTCTCACCCACTCTCATACACATTTTCACATACTATACACATTCTCACACTCTCATACACATTCTCATATGCACACATTCTCACATACTATACACATTCTCACACTCTCACACATTCTCACATACGATACACAATCTCACACTCATATACATTCTCACCCACTCTCATATACATTCTCACCCACTCTCATACACAATCTCACATACTATACACAATCTCACTCATACACATTCTCACCCACCCTCATACACATTCTCACCCACTCTCATACATATTCTCACATACTATACACATTCTCATTCATACACATTCTCACACTCATATACATTCTCACTTACTGTCATACACATTCTCACATACTATACACATTCTCACACTCTCATACACATTCTCACATGCACACGTTCTCACATACTATACACATGCTCACACACTCACATTCTCACACTCTCATACACATTCTCACACACTCACACATTCTCACATACTATACACATTCTCACACTCACACATTCTCACATACTATACACATTCTCACACTCTCATACACATTCTCACACACTCTCACGTTCTCACATACTATACACATTCTCACACACTCACACATTCTCACACTCTCATACACATTCACACACACTCACACATTCTCACATACTATACACATTCTCACATACTATACACATTCTCACACACTCACATTCTCACACTCTCATACAAATTCTCACATACTATACACATTCTCACACACTCTCATACAGTCTCACATACTATACACATACTCACACTCTCATACACATTCTCATACACTCACACATTCTCATATACTATACACATTCTCAAACTCTCATACACATTCTTAAACACCCTCACACATTCTCACATACTATACACATTCTCACACTCTCATAGACATTCTCACTCACTATCACACACTATACACGTTTTCACATACATACACATTCTCACGCTCACATTCTCACTAAGCACATTCTCACACTCATACACACTCTCACATACTATACACATTCTCATTCATACACATTCTCACGCTCATATACATTCTCACCCACTCTCATACACATTCTCACCCACTCTCCTACACATTCTCACCCGCTCTCATACACATTCTCACCCACTCTCATACACATTCTCACATACTATACACATTCTCACATACTATACACAAGCTCACACTCATATACATTCTCACCCACTCACATATACATTCTCACCCACTCTCATATACATTCTCACCCACTCTCATATACATTCTCACCCACTCTCATACACATTCTCACATACTATACACATTCTCACATACTATACACAAACTCACTCATATACATTCTCACCCACTCTCATACACATTCTCACATACTATACACATTCTCACACTCTCATACACATTCTCATATGCACCCATTCTCACATATTATACACATTCTCACACTCTCACACATTCTCACATACTATACACATTCTCACATACTATACACAATCTCACACTCATCTACATTCTCACCCACTCTCATATACATTCTCACCCACTCTCATACACAATCTCACATACTATACACAATCTCACTCATACACATTCTCACCCACCCTCATACACATTCTCACCCACTCTCATACATATTCTCACATACTATACACATTCTCATTCATACACATTCTCACACTCATATACATTCTCACCCACTCTCATACACATTCTCGCGTACTATACAAATTCTCACACTCTCATACACATTCTCACATGCACACATTTTCACATACTATACACATTCTCACACACTCACATTCTCACACTCTCATACACATTCTCACACACTCTCACATTTTCACATACTATACACATTCTCACACTCACACATTCTCACATACTATACACATTCTCACACTCTCATACACATTCTCACACACTCTCACATTCTCACATACTATACACATTCTCACACTCTCACATACTATACACATTCTCACACACTCACACATTCTCACACTCTCATACACATTCTCACACACTCACACATTCTCACATACTATACACATTCTCACATACTATACACATTCTCACACACTCACATTCTCAAACTCTCATACAAATTCTCACATACTATACACATTCTCAGACACTCTCATACATTCTCACATACTATACACATACTCACACTCTCATACACATTCTCATACACTCACACATTCTCATATACTATGAACATTCTCACACTCTCATACACATTCTCACACACCCTCACACATTCTCACATACTATACACATTCTCACACTCTCATGGACATTCTCACACACTATCACACACTATACACGTTTTCACATACATACACATTCTCACGCTCACATTCTCACTAAGCACATTCTCACACTCATACACACTCTCACATACAATTCACATTCTCATTCATACACATTCTCACACTCATATACATTCTCACCCACTCTCATACACATTCTCACCCACTCTCATACACATTCTCACCCACTCTCATACACATTCTCACCCACTCTCATACACATTCTCACATACTATACACAATCTCACTCATACACATTCTAACGCACTCTCATACACATTCTCACATACTATATACATTCTCATTCATACACATTCTCACACTCATATATATCTCACCCACTCTCATAAGCATTCTCACCCACTCTCATACGCATTCTCACATACTATACACATTCTAACGTACTATACACATTCTCACACTCTCATACACATTCTCACACACTCTCACACATTCTCACATACTATACACAATCTCATTCATACACATTCTCACCCACTCTCATACACATTCTTACCCAATCATACATATTCTCACATCCTATACACATTCTCACCCATTCATACACATTCTCACACTCTCATACACATTCTCATCCACTCTCATACACATTCTCACAAACTATACACAATCTCACTCATACACATTCTCACCCACTCTCATACACATTCTTACCCACTGATACATATTCTCACATCCTATAAACATTCTCACCCATTCATACACATTCTCACACTCTCATACACATTCTCAACCACTCTCATAAGCATTCTCACCCACTCTCATACACATTCTCACATACTTTACACAATCTCACTCATACACATTCTCACCCACTCTCATACACATTCTCACCCACTCTCATACACATTCTCACCCAGTCTCATACACATTCTCACATAATGTACACAATCTCACTCATACACATTCTCACCCAATCTCATACACATTCTCACATACTATACACATTCTCATTCATACACATTCTCACACTCATATACATCTCACCCACTCTCATAAGCATTCTCACCCACTCTCATATGCATTCTCACATACTATACACATTCTCACGTACTATACACATTCTCACACTCTCATACACATTCTCACACACTCTCACACATTCTCACATACTATACACAATCTCACTCATACACATTCTCACCCACTCTCATACACATTCTTATCCACTCATACATATTCTCACATCCTATACACATTCGCACCCATTCATACACATTCTCACACTCTCATACACATTCTCATCCACTCTCATACACATTTTCACAAACTATACACAATCTCACTCATACACATTCTCACCCACTCTCATACACATTCTTACCAACGCATACATATTCTCACATCCTATACACATTCTCACCCATTCATATACATTCTCACATTCTCATACACATTCTCACCCACTCTCATACACATTCTCACATAGTATACACAATCTCACTCATATACATTCTACCCACTCTCATACACATTCTCACCCACTCTCATACACATTCTCACATACTATACACAAACTCACTCATATACATTCTCACCCACTCTCATACACATTCTCACATACTATACACATTCTCACACTCTCATACACATTCTCATATGCACACATTCTCACATACTATACACATTCTCACACTCTCACACATTCTCACATACGATACACAATCTCACACTCATATACATTCTCACCCACTCTCATATACATTCTCACCCACTCTCATACACAATCTCACATACTATACACAATCTCACTCATACACATTCTCACCCACCCTCATACACATTCTCACCCACTCTCATACATATTCTCACATACTATACACATTCTCATTCATACACATTCTCACACTCATATACATTCTCACTCACTGTCATACACATTCTCACATACTATACACATTCTCACACTCTCATACACATTCTCACATGCACACGTTCTCACATACTATACACATGCTCACACACTCACATTCTCACACTCTCATACACATTCTCACACACTCACACATTCTCACATACTATACACATTCTCACACTCACACATTCTCACATACTATACACATTCTCACACTCTCATACACATTCTCACACACTCTCAAGTTCTCACATACTATACACATTCTCACACTCTCACATACTATACACATTCTCACACACACACATTCTCACACTCTCATACACATTTTCACACACTCACACATTCTCACATACTATACACATTCTCACATACTATACACATTCTCACACACTCACATTCTCACACTCTCATACAAATTCTCACATACTATACACATTCTCACACACTCTCATACATTCTCACATACTATACACATACTCACACTCTCATACACATTCTCACACACCCTCACACATTCTCACATACTATACACATTCTCACACTCTCATAGACATTCTCACACACTATCACACACTATACACGTTTTCACATACATACACATTCTCACGCTCACATTCTCACTAAGCACATTCTCACACTCATACACACTCTCACATACTATTCACATTCTCATTCATACACATTCTCACACTCATATACATTCTCACCCACTCTCATACACATTCTCACCCACTCTCATACACATTCTCACCCACTCTCATACACATTCTCACCCACTCTCATACACATTCTCACCCACTCTCATACACATTCTCACCCACTCTCATACACATTCTCACATACTATACACAATCTCACTCATACACATTCTAACCCACTCTCATACACATTCTCACATACTATATACATTCTCATTCATACACATTCTCACACTCATATATATCTCACCCACTCTCATAAGCATTCTCACCCACTCTCATACGCATTCTCACATACTATACACATTCTAACGTACTATACACATTCTCACACACTCTCACACATTCTCACATACTATACACAATCTCATTCATACACATTCTCACCCACTCTCATACACATTCTTACCCAATCATACATATTCTCACATCCTATACACATTCTCACCCATTCATACACATTCTCACACTCTCATACACATTCTCATCCACTCTCATACACATTCTCACAAACTATACACAATCTCACTCATACACATTCTCACCCACTCCCATACACATTCTTACCCACTGATACATATTCTCACATCCTATACACATTCTCACCCATTCATACACATTCTCACACTCTCATACACATTCTCAACCACTCTCATAAGCATTCTCACCCACTCTCATACACATTCTCACATACTTTACACAATCTCACTCATACACATTCTCACCCACTCTCATACACATTCTCACCCACTCTCATACACATTCTCACCCAGTCTCATACACATTCTCACATAATGTACACAATCTCACTCATACACATTCTCACCCACTCTCATACACATTCTTACCCACTCATACATATTCCCACATCCTATACACATTCACACCCATTCATACACATTCTCACCAACTCTCATACACATTCTCACCCACTCTTATACACATTCTCACATACTATACACAATCTCACTCATACACATTCTCACCCAATCTCATACACATTCTCACATACTATACACATTCTCATTCATACACATTCTCACACTCATATACATCTCACCCACCCTCATAAGCATTCTCACCCACTCTCATATGCATTCTCACATACTATACACATTCTCACGTACTATACACATTCTCACACTCTCATACACATTCTCACCCACTCTCATACACATTCTTATCCACTCATACATATTCTCACATCCTATACACATTCGCACCCATTCATACACATTCTCACACTCTCATACACATTCTCATCCACTCTCATACACATTTTCACAAACTATACACAATCTCACTCATACACATTCTCACCCACTCTCATACACGTTCTTACCAACGCATACATATTCTCACATCCTATACACATTCTCACCCATTCATATACATTCTCACACTCTCATACACATTCTCACCCACTCTCATACACATTCTCACATAGTATACACAATCTCACTCATATACATTCTACCCACTCTCATACACATTCTCACCCACTCTCATACACATTCTCACATACTATACACAAACTCACTCATATACATTCTCACCCACTCTCATACACATTCTCACATACTATACACATTCTCACACTCTCATACACATTCTCATATGCACACATTCTCACATCCTATACACATTCTCACCCATTCATATACATTCTCACACTCTCATACACATTCTCACCCACTCTCATACACATTCTCACATAGTATACACAATCTCACTCATATACATTCTACCCACTCTCATACACATTCTCACCCACTCTCATACACATTCTCACATACTATACACAAACTCACTCATATACATTCTCACCCACTCTCATACACATTCTCACATACTATACACATTCTCACACTCTCATACACATTCTCATATGCACACATTCTCACATACTATACACATTCTCACACTCTCACACATTCTCACATACTATACACAATCTCACACTCATATACATTCTCACCCACTCTCATATACATTCTCACCCACTCTCATACACAATCTCACATACTATACACCATCTCACTCATACACATTCTCACCCACCCTCATACACATTCTCACCCACTCTCATACATATTCTCACATACTATACACATTCTCATTCATACACATTCTCACACTCATATACATTCTCACCCACTCTCATACACATTCTCACATACTATACACATTCTCACACTCTCATACACATTCTCACATGCACACATTTTCACATACTATACACATTCTCACACACTCACATTCTCACATACTATACACATTCTCACACTCACACATTCTCACATACTATACACATTCTCACACACTCACACATTCTCACACTCTCATACACAATCTCACACACTCACACATTCTCACATACTATACACATTCTCACACACTCACATTCTCACACTCATACAAATTCTCACATACTATACACATTCTCACACACACTCATACAGTCTCACATACTATACACATACTCACACTCTCATACACATTCTCATACACTCACACATTCTCATATACTATACACATTCTCAAACTCTCATACACATTCTCACACACCCTCACACATTCTCACATACTATACACATTCTCACACTCTCATAGACATTCTCACACACTATCACACACTATACACGTTTTCACATACATACACATTCTCACGCTCACATTCTCACTAAGCACATTCTCACACTCATACACACTCTCACATACTATACACATTCTCATTCATACACATTCTCACACTCATATACATTCTCACCCACTCTCATACACATTCTCACCCGCTCTCATACACATTCTCACCCACTCTCATACACATTCTCACATACTGTATACATTCTCACATACTATACACAAGCTCACACTCATATACATTCTCACCCACTCACATATACATTCTCCCCCACTCTCATATACATTCTCACCCACTCTCATATACATTCTCACCCACTCTCATACACATTCTCACATACTATACACATTCTCACATACTATACACAAACTCACTCATATACATTCTCACCCACTCTCATACACATTCTCACATACTATACACATTCTCACACTCTCATGCACATTCTCATATGCACACATTCTCACATACTATACACATTCTCACACTCTCACACATTCTCACATACTATACACATTCTCACATACTATACACAATCTCACACTCATATACATTCTCACCCACTCTCATATACATTCTCACCCACTCTCATACACAATCTCACATACTATACACAATCTCACTCATACACATTCTCACCCACCCTCATACACATTCTCACCCACTCTCATACATATTCTCACATACTATACACATTCTCATTCATACACATTCTCACACTCATATACATTCTCACCCACTCTCATACACATTCTCACATACTATACACATTCTCACACTCTCATACACATTCTCACATGCACACATTTTCACATACTATACACATTCTCACACACTCACATTCTCACACTCTCATACACATTCTCACACACTCTCACATTTTCACATACTATACACATTCTCACACTCACACATTCTCACATACTATACAAATTCTCACACTCTCATACACATTCTCACACACTCTCACATTCTCACATACTATACACATTCTCACACTCTCACATACTATACACATTCTCACACACTCACACATTCTCACACTCTCATACACATTCTCACACACTCACACATTCTCACATACTATACACATTCTCACATACTATACACATTCTCACACACTCACATTCTCACACTCTCATACAAATTCTCACATACTATACACATTCTCACACACTCTCATACATTCTCACATACTATACACATACTCACACTCTCATACACATTCTCATACACTCACACATTCTCATATACTATAAACATTCTCACACTCTCATACACATTCTCACACACCCTCACACATTCTCACATACTATACACATTCTCACACTCTCATAGACATTCTCACACACTATCACACACTATACACGTTTTCACATGCATACACATTCTCACGCTCACATTCTCACTAAGCACATTCTCACACTCATACACACTCTCACATACTATTCACATTCTCATTCATACACATTCTCACACTCATACACATTCTCACCCACTCTCATACACATTCTCACCCACTCTCATACACATTCTCACATACTATACACAATCTCACTCATACACATTCTCACCCACTCTCATACACATTCTTACCCAATCATACATATTCTCACATCCTATACACATTCTCACCCATTCATATACATTCTCACACTCTCATACACATTCTCACCCACTCTCATACACATTCTCACATAGTATACACAATCTCACTCATATACATTCTACCCACTCTCATACACATTCTCACCCACTCTCATACACATTCTCACATACTATACACAAACTCACTCATATACATTCTCACCCACTCTCATACACATTCTCACATACTATACACATTCTCACACTCTCACACATTCTCACATACTATACACAATCTCACACTCATATACATTCTCACCCACTCTCATATACATTCTCACCCACTCTCATACACAATCTCACATACTATACACCATCTCACTCATACACTATCTCACCCACCCTCATACACATTCTCACCCACTCTCATACATATTCTCACATACTATACACATTCTCATTCATACACATTCTCACACTCATATACATTCTCACCCACTCTCATACACATTCTCACATACTATACACATTCTCACACTCTCATACACATTCTCACATGCACACATTTTCACATACTATACACATTCTCACACACTCACATTCTCACATACTATACACATTCTCACACTCACACATTCTCACATACTATACACATTCTCACACACTCACACATTCTCACACTCTCATACACAATCTCACACACTCACACATTCTCACATACTATACACATTCTCACATACTATACACATTCTCACACACTCACATTCTCACACTCATACAAATTCTCACATACTATACACATTCTCACACACACTCATACAGTCTCACATACTATACACATACTCACACTCTCATACACATTCTCATACACTCACACATTCTCATATACTATACACATTCTCAAACTCTCATACACATTCTCACACACCCTCACACATTCTCACATACTATACACATTCTCACACTCTCATAGACATTCTCACACACTATCACACACTATACACGTTTTCACATACATACACATTCTCACGCTCACATTCTCACTAAGCACATTCTCACACTCATACACACTCTCACATACTATACACATTCTCATTCATACACATTCTCACACTCATATACATTCTCACCCACTCTCATACACATTCTCACCCGCTCTCATACACATTCTCACCCACTCTCATACACATTCTCACATACTATATACATTCTCACATACTATACACAAGCTCACACTCATATACATTCTCACCCACTCACATATACATTCTCCCCCACTCTCATATACATTCTCACCCACTCTCATATACATTCTCACCCACTCTCATACACATTCTCACATACTATACACATTCTCACATACTATACACAAACTCACTCATATACATTCTCACCCACTCTCATACACATTCTCACATACTATACACATTCTCACACTCTCATGCACATTCTCATATGCACACATTCTCACATACTATACACATTCTCACACTCTCACACATTCTCACATACTATACACATTCTCACATACTATACACAATCTCACACTCATATACATTCTCACCCACTCTCATATACATTCTCACCCACTCTCATACACAATCTCACATACTATACACAATCTCACTCATACACATTCTCACCCACCCTCATACACATTCTCACCCACTCTCATACATATTCTCACATACTATACACATTCTCATTCATACACATTCTCACACTCATATACATTCTCACCCACTCTCATACACATTCTCACATACTATACACATTCTCACACTCTCATACACATTCTCACATGCACACATTTTCACATACTATACACATTCTCACACACTCACATTCTCACACTCTCATACACATTCTCACACACTCTCACATTTTCACATACTATACACATTCTCACACTCACACATTCTCACATACTATACAAATTCTCACACTCTCATACACATTCTCACACACTCTCACATTCTCACATACTATACACATTCTCACACTCACATACTATACACATTCTCACACACTCACACATTCTCACACTCTCATACACATTCTCACACACTCACACATTCACACATACTATACACATTCTCACATACTATACACATTCTCACACACTCACATTCTCACACTCTCATACAAATTCTCACATACTATACACATTCTCACACACTCTCATACATTCTCACATACTATACACATACTCACACTCTCATACACATTCTCATACACTCACACATTCTCATATACTATAAACATTCTCACACTCTCATACACATTCTCACACACCCTCACACATTCTCACATACTATACACATTCTCACACTCTCATAGACATTCTCACACACTATCACACACTATACACGTTTTCACATGCATACACATTCTCACGCTCACATTCTCACTAAGCACATTCTCACACTCATACACACTCTCACATACTATTCACATTCTCATTCATACACATTCTCACACTCATATACATTCTCACCCACTCTCATACACATTCTCACCCACTCTCATACACATTCTCACATACTATACACAATCTCACTCATACACATTCTCACCCACTCTCATACACATTCTTACCCAATCATACATATTCTCACATCCTATACACATTCTCACCCATTCATATACATTCTCACACTCTCATACACATTCTCACCCACTCTCATACACATTCTCACATAGTATACAAAATCTCACTCATATACATTCTACCCACTCTCATACACATTCTCACCCACTCTCATACACATTCTCACATACTATACACAAACTCACTCATATACATTCTCACCCACTCTCATACACATTCTCACATACTATACACATTCTCACACTCTCATACACATTCTCATATGCACACATTCTCACATACTATACACATTCTCACACTCTCACACATTCTCACATACTATACACAATCTCACACTCATATACATTCTCACCCACTCTCATATACATTCTCACCCACTCTCATACACAATCTCACATACTATACACCATCTCACTCATACACATTCTCACCCACCCTCATACACATTCTCACCCACTCTCATACATATTCTCACATACTATACACATTCTCATTCATACACATTCTCACACTCATATACATTCTCACCCACTCTCATACACATTCTCACATACTATACACATTCTCACACTCTCATACACATTCTCACATGCACACATTTTCACATACTATACACATTCTCATACACTCACATTCTCACATACTATACACATTCTCACACTCACACATTCTCACATACTATACACATTCTCACACACTCACACATTCTCACACTCTCATACACAATCTCACACACTCACACATTCTCACATACTATACACATTCTCACATACTATACACATTCTCACACACTCACATTCTCACACTCATACAAATTCTCACATACTATACACATTCTCACACACACTCATACAGTCTCACATACTATACACATACTCACACTCTCATACACATTCTCATACACTCACACATTCTCATATACTATACACATTCTCAAACTCTCATACACATTCTCACACACCCTCACACATTCTCACATACTATACACATTCTCACACTCTCATAGACATTCTCACACACTATCACATACTATACACGTTTTCACATACATACACATTCTCACGCTCACATTCTCACTAAGCACATTCTCACACTCATACACACTCTCACATACTATACACATTCTCATTCATACACATTCTCACACTCATATACATTCTCACCCACTCTCATACACATTCTCACCCGCTCTCATACACATTCTCACCCACTCTCATACACATTCTCACATACTATATACATTCTCACATACTATACACAAGCTCACACTCATATACATTCTCACCCACTCACATATACATTCTCCCCCACTCTCATATACATTCTCACCCACTCTCATATACATTCTCACCCACTCTCATACACATTCTCACATACTATACACATTCTCACATACTATACACAAACTCACTCATATACATTCTCACCCACTCTCATACACATTCTCACATACTATACACATTCTCACACTCTCATGCACATTCTCATATGCACACATTCTCACATACTATACACATTCTCACACTCTCACACATTCTCACATACTATACACATTCTCACATACTATACACAATCTCACACTCATATACATTCTCACCCACTCTCATATACATTCTCACCCACTCTCATACACAATCTCACATACTATACACAATCTCACTCATACACATTCTCACCCACCCTCATACACATTCTCACCCACTCTCATACATATTCTCACATACTATACACATTCTCATTCATACACATTCTCACACTCATATACATTCTCACCCACTCTCATACACATTCTCACATACTATACACATTCTCACACTCTCATACACATTCTCACATGCACACATTTTCACATACTATACACATTCTCACACACTCACATTCTCACACTCTCATACACATTCTCACACACTCTCACATTTTCACACACTATACACATTCTCACACTCACACATTCTCACATACTATACAAATTCTCAAACTCTCATACACATTCTCACACACTCTCACATTCTCACATACTATACACATTCTCACACTCACATACTATACACATTCTCACACACTCACACATTCTCACACTCTCATACACATTCTCACACACTCACACATTCTCACATACTATACACATTCTCACATACTATACACATTCTCACACACTCACATTCTCACACTCTCATACAAATTCTCACATACTATACACATTCTCACACACTCTCATACATTCTCACATACTATACACATACTCACACTCTCATACACATTCTCATACACTCACACATTCTCATATACTATAAACATTCTCACACTCTCATACACATTCTCACACACCCTCACACATTCTCACATACTATACACATTCTCACACTCTCATAGACATTCTCACACACTATCACACACTATACACGTTTTCACATGCATACACATTCTCACGCTCACATTCTCACTAAGCACATTCTCACACTCATACACACTCTCACATACTATTCACATTCTCATTCATACACATTCTCACACTCATATACATTCTCACCCACTCTCATACACATTCTCACCCACTCTCATACACATTCTCACATACTATACACAATCTCACTCATACACATTCTCACCCACTCTCATACACATTCTTACCCACTGATACATATTCTCACATCCTATGCACATTCTCACCCATTCATACACATTCTCACACTCTCATACACATTCTCACCCACTCTCATACACATTCTCACATACTTTACACAATCTCACTCATACACATTCTCACCCACTCTCATACACATTCTCACCCACTCTCATACACATTCTCACCCAGTCTCATACACATTCTCACATAATGTACACAATCTCACTCATATACATTCTCACCCACTCTCATAAGCATTCTCACCCAGTCTTATACACATTCTCACATACAATACACATTCTCATTCATATACATTCTCACACTCATATACATTCTCACTCACTGTCATGCACATTCTCACATACTATACACATTCTCACACTCTCATACACATTCTCACATGCACACATTCTCACATACTATACACATGCTCACACACTCACATTCTCACACTCTCATACACATTCTCACACACTCTCACATTTACACATACTATACACATGCTCACACTCATATTCTCACATAATATACACATTCTCACACTCACACATTCTCACATACTATACACATTCTCACACTCTCACATACTATACACATTCTCACAAACTCACATTCTCACACTCTCATACACATTCTCACACACTCACACATTCTTACATACTATACACATTCTCATACACTCTCACATTCTCACATACTATACACCTTCTCACACACTCTCATACATTCTCACATACTATACAAATACTCACACTCTCATACACATTCTCATACACTCACACATTCTCACATACTATACACATTCTCACAGTCTCATACACATTCTCACACACCCGCACACATTCTCACATACTATACACATTCTCACACTCTCATACACATTCTCACACACTCTCACATACTATACATGTTTTCACATACATACACATTCTCATGCTCACATTCTCACTGTGCACATTCTCACACTCATACACACTCTCACATACTATACACATTCTCATTCATGCACAATCTTACACTCATATACATTCTAACCCACTCTCATACACATTCTCACCCACTCTCATACACATTCTCACATACTATACACAATCTCACACTCATATACATTCTCACCCACTCTCATATACATTCTCACCTACTCTCATACACATTCTCACATACTATACACATTCTCACTCTCATACACATTCTCACCCACTCTCACACATTTTCACATACTATACACAATCTCACTCATACACATTCTCACCCACTCTCATACACATTCTTACCCACTCATACATATTCCCACATCCTATACACATTCGCACCCATTCATACACATTCTCACCAACTCTCATACACATTCTCACCCACTCTTATACACATTCTCACATACTATACGCAATCTCACTCATATACATTCTCACCCAATCTCATACACATTCTCACATACTATACACAATCTCACTCATACACATTCTCACCCAATCTCATACACATTCTCACATACTATACACATTCTCATTCATACACATTCTCACACTCATATACATCTCACCCACCCTCATAAGCATTCTCACCCACTCTCATACGCATTCTCACATACTATACACATTCTCACACTCTCATACACATTCTCACACAATCTCACAGATTCTCTCATACTATACACAATCTCACTGATACACATTCTCACCCACTCTCATGCACATTCTGATCCACTCGTACATGTTCTCACATCCTATACACATTCTCACACATCATACACATTCTCATACTCTCATACACATTCTCACAAACTATACACAATCTCACTCATACACATTCTCACCCACTCTCATACACATTCTTACCAACGCATACATATTCTCACATCCTATACACATTCTCACCCATTCATATACATTCTCACACTTTCATACACATTCTCACCCACTCTCATACACATTCTCACATAGTATACACAATCTCACTCATATACATTCTACCCACTCTCATACACATTCTCACCCACTCTCATACACATTCTCACATACTATACACATTCTCACACTCTCATACACATTCTCATATGCACACATTCTCACATACTATACACATGCTCACACTCTCACACATTCTCACATAATATACACATTCTCACATACTATACACAATCTCACACTCATATACATTCTCACCCACTCTCATATACATTCTCACCCACTCTCATACACAATCTCACATACTATACACAATTTCACTCATACACATTCTCACCCACTCTCATACACATTCTCACCCACTCTCATACACATTCTCACATACTATACACATTCTCACTCATATACACTCTCACCCACCCTCATACACATTCGCACCCACTCTCATACATATTCTCACACACTATACACATTCTCATTCATACACATTCTCACACTCATATACATTCTCACCCACTCTCATACATATTCTCACATACTATACACATTCTCACACTCTCATACACATTCTCACATGCACACATTTTCACATACTATACACATTCTCACACACTCACAATTTCACACTCTCATACACATTCTCACACACTCACACATTCTCACATACTATACACATTCTCACATACTATACACATTCTCACACACTCACATTCTCACACTCTCATACAAATTCTCACACACTCACACATTCTCACATACTATACACATTCTCACACACTCTCATACATTCTCACATACTATACACATACTCACACTCTCATACACATTCTCATACACACACATTCTCATATACTATACACATTCTCACACTCTCATACACATTCTCACACACCCTCACACATTCTCACATACTATACACATTCTCACACTCTCATAGACATTCTCACACACTATCACACACTATACACGTTTTCACATACATACACATTCTCACGCTCACATTCTCACTAAGCACATTCTCACACTCATACACACTCTCACATACTATACACATTCTCATTCATACACATTCTCACACTCATATACATTCTCACCCACTCTCATACACATTCTCACATACTATACACATTCTCACACTCTCATACACATTCTCACATGCACACATTCTCACATACTATACACATCCTCACACACTCACATTCTCACACTCTCATACACATTCTCACACACTCTCACATTTTCACATACTATACACATTCTCACACTCACACATTCTCACATACTATACACATTCTCACACTCTCATACACATTCTCACACACTCTCACATTCTTACATACCATACACATTCTCACACACTCACACATTCTCACACTCTCATACACATTCTCACACTCACACATTCTCACATACTATACACATTCTCACATACTATACACATTTTCACACACTCACATTCTCACACGCTCATACAAATTCTCACACACTCACACTTTCTCACATACTATACACATTCTCACACACTCTCATACATTCTCACATACTATACACATACTCACACTCTCATACACATTCTCATACACTCACACATTCTCATATACTATACACATTCTCACACTCTCATACACATTCTCACACACCCTCACACATTCTCACATACTATACACATTCTCAAACTCTCATAGACATTCTCACACACTCTCACATACTATACACGTTTTCACATACATACACATTCTCACTAAGCACATTCTCACACTCATACACACTCTCACATACTATACACATTCTCATTCTCACCCACTCTCACACTCATACACATTCTCACCCACTCTCATACACATTCTCAGCCACTCTCATACACATTCTCACCCACTCTCATACACATTCTCACATACTATACACAATCTCACACTCATATACATTCTCACCCACTCTCATATACATTCTCACCCACTCTCATATACATTCTCACCCACTCTCATATACATTCTCACCCACTCTCATACACATTCTCACATACTATACACATTCTCACATACTATACACAATCTCACACTCAGATACATTCTCACCCACTCTCATATACATTCTCACCCACTCTCATATACAATCTCACCCACTCTCATACTAAACACATTCTCACATACTAAACACATTCTCACATACTATACACATTCTCACCCACTCTCACATATTCTCACATACTATACACAATCTCACTCATACACATTCTCACCCACTCTCATACATATTCTTACTCACTCTTATACACATTCTCACATACTATGCACAATCTCACTCATATACATTCTTACCCACTCTCATAAGCATTCTCACCCACTCTAATACACATTCTCACATACTATACACAATCTCACTCATACACATTCTAACCCACTCTCATACACATTCTCACATACTATACACATTCTCATTCATACACATTCTCACACTCATATATATCTCACCCACTCTCATAAGCATTCTCACCCACTCTCATACGCATTCTCACATACTATACACATTCTAACGTATTATACACATTCTCACACTCTCATACACATTCTCACACACTCTCACACATTCTCACATACTATACACAATCTCATTCATACACATTCTCACCCACTCTCATACACATTCTTACCCAATCATACATATTCTCACATCCTATACACATTCTCACCCATTCATACACATTCTCACACTCTCATACACATTCTCATCCACTCTCATACACATTCTCACAAACTATACACAATCTCACTCATACACATTCTCACCCACTCTCATACACATTCTTACCCACTGATACATATTCTCACATCCTATACACATTCTCACCCATTCATACACATTCTCACACTCTCATACACATTCTCAACCACTCTCATAAGCATTCTCACCCACTCTCATACACATTCTCACATACTTTACACAATCTCACTCATACACATTCTCACCCACTCTCATACACATTCTCACCCACTCTCATACACATTCTCACCCAGTCTCATACACATTCTCACATAATTTACACAATCTCACTCATATACATTCTCACCCACTCTCATAAGCATTCTCGCCCACTCTCATACACATTCTCACATAGTATACACAATCTCACTCATACACATTCTCACCCATTCTCATACACATTCTCACATACTATTCACAATCTCACTCATACACATTCTCAACCAATCTCATACACATTCTCACATACTATGCACAATCTCACTCATACACATTCTCAACCACACTCATACACATACTTAGCAACTCATACATATTCTCACATCCAATACACATTCTCATCCATTCATACACATTCTTACACTCTCATACACATTCTCACCCACTCTCATACACATTTTCACATACTATACACAATCTCACTCATGTACATACTCACCCACTCTCATACACATTCTCAGCCACTCTCATGCACATTCTCACATACTATACACATTCTCACACTCTCATACACATTCTCACATGCACACATTCTCACATATTATACACATTCTCACACTCTCATAAACATTCTCACATACTATACACATTCTCACATACTATACACAATCTCACTCATATACATTCTCACCCACTCTCATACACATTCTCACATACTATACACAAACTCACTCATATACATTCTCACCCACTCTCATACACATTCTCACATACTATACACATTCTCACACTCTCATACACATTCTCATATGCACACATTCTCACATACTATACACATGCTCACACTCTCAAATATTCTCACATACTATACACATTCTCACATACTATACACAATCTCACACTCATATACATTCTCACCCACTCTCAAATACATTCTCACCCACTCTCATACACAATCTCACATACTATACACAATCTCACTCATACACATTCTCACCTACCCTCATACACATTCTCACCCACTCTCATACATATTCTCACATACTATACACATTCTCATTCATACACATTCTCACACTCATATACATTCTCACCCACTCTCATACATATTCTCACATACTATACACATTCTCACACTCTCATACACATTCTCACATGCACACATTTTCACATACTATACACATTCTCACACACTCACATTATCACACTCTTATACACATTCTCACACACTCTTACATTTTCACATACTATACACATTCTCACACTCACACATACTATACACATTCTCACACTCTCATACACATTCTCACACACTCTCACATTCTCACATACTATACACATTCTCACACTCTCATACACATTCTCACACACTCTCACATTCTTACATACCATACACATTCTCACACACTCACACATTCTCACACTCTCATACACATTCTCACACACTCACACATTCTCACATACTATACACATTCTCACATACTATACACATTCTCACACACTCACATTCTCACACTCTCATACAAATTCTCACACACTCACACTTTCTCACATACTATACACATTCTCACACACTCTCATACATTCTCACATACTATACACATACTCACACTCTCATACACATTCTCATACACTCACACATTCTCATATACTATACACATTCTCACACTCTCATACACATTCTCACACACCCTCACACATTCTCACATACTATACACATTCTCAAACTCTCATAGACATTCTCACACACTCTCACATACTATACACGTTTTCACATACATACACATTCTCACGCTCACATTCTCACTAAGCACATTCTCACACTCATACACACTCTCACATACTATACACATTCTCATTCTCACCCACTCTCACACTCATACACATTCTCACCCACTCTCATACACATTCTCACCCACTCTCATACACATTCTCACCCACTCTCATACACATTCTCACATACTATACACAATCTCACACTCATATACATTCTCACCCACTCTCATATACATTCTCACCCACTCTCATACACATTCTCACATACTATACACATTCTCACATACTATACACAATCTCACACTCAGATACATTCTCACCCACTCTCATATACATTCTCACCCACTCTCATATACAATCTCACCCACTCTCATACTAAACACATTCTCACATACTAAACACATTCTCACATACTATACACATTCTCACCCACTCTCACATATTCTCACATACTATACACAATCTCACTCATACACATTCTCACCCACTCTCATACATATTCTTACACACTCTTATACACATTCTCACATACTATGCACAATCTCACTCATATACATTCTTACCCACTCTCATAAGCATTCTCACCCACTCTCATACACATTCTCACATACTATACACAATCTCACTCATACACATTCTAACCCACTCTCATACACATTCTCACATACTATACACATTCTCATTCATACACATTCTCACACTCATATATATCTCACCCACTCTCATAAGCATTCTCACCCACTCTCATACACATTCTCACATACTATACACATTCTAAAGTACTATACACATTCTCACACTCTCATACACATTCTCACACACTCTCACACATTCTCACATACTATACACAATCTCACCCATACACATTCTCACCCACTCTCATACATATTCTTACACACTCTTATACACATTCTCACATACTATGCACAATCTCACTCATATACATTCTTACCCACTCTCATAAGCATTCTCACCCACTCTCATACACATTCTCACATACTATACACAATCTCACTCATACACATTCTAACCCACTCTCATACACATTCTCACATACTATACACATTCTCATTCATACACATTCTCACACTCATATATATCTCACCCACTCTCATAAGCATTCTCACCCACTCTCATACACATTCTCACATACTATACACATTCTAAAGTACTATACACATTCTCACACTCTCATACACATTCTCACACACTCTCACACATTCTCACATACTATACACAATCTCACTCATACACATTCTCACCCACTCTCATACACATTCTTACCCAATCATACATATTCTCACATCCTATACACATTCTCACCCATTCATACACATTCTCACACTCTCATACACATTCTCATCCACTCTCATACACATTCTCACAAACTATACACAATCTCACTCATACACATTCTCACCCACTCTCATACACATTCTTACCCACTGATACATATTCTCACATCCTATACACACTCTCACCCATTCATACACATTCTCACACTCTCATACACATTCTCACCCACTCTCATACACATTCTCACCCACTCTCATACACATTCTCACCCATTCTCATACACATTCTCACATACTATTCACAATCTCACTCATACACATTCTCAACCAATCTCATACACATTCTCACATACTATGCACAATCTCACTCATACACATTCTCAACCACACTCATACACATACTTACCAACTCATACATATTCTCACATCCAATACACATTCTCATCCATTCATACACATTCTTGCACTCTCATACACATTCTCACCCACTCTCATACACATTTTCACATACTATACACAATCTCACTCATGTACATACTCACCCAATCTCATACACATTCTCAGCCACTCTCATGCACATTCTCACATACTATACACATTCTCACACTCTCATACACATTCTCACATGCACACATTCTCACATACTATACACATTCTCACACTCTCATAAACATTCTCACATACTATACACATTCTCACATACTATACACAATCTCACTCATATACATTCTCACCCACTCTCATACACATTCTCACATACTATACACAATCTCACACTCATATACATTCTCACCCACTCTTATAAGCATTCTCACCCACTCTCATACACATTCTCACATACTATACACATTCTCACACTTTCATACACATTCTCACACACTCTCACACATTCTCACATACTATGCAGATTCTCATTCATACACATTCGCACACTCATATACATTCTCACCCACTCTCATACACATTCTCACCCACTCTCATATACATTCTCAACCAATCTCATATACATTCTCAACCACTCTAATATACTTTCTCATCCACTCTCATACTAAACACATTATCACATACTAAACACATTCTCAAATACTATACAAATTCTCACCCACTCTCACACATTCTCACATACAATACACAATCTCACTCATACACATTCTCACCGACTCTCATACACATTCTTACCCACTCTGATACACATTCTCACATACTATGCACAATCTCACTCATATACATTCTTACCGACTCTCATAAGCATTCTAACCCACTCTCATACACATTCTCACATACTATACACATTCTCATTCATACACATTCTCACACTCATATATATCTCACCCACTCTCATAAGCATTCTCACCCACTCTCATACGCATTCTCACATACTATACACATTCTCACGCACTATACACATTCTCACACTCTCATACACATTCTCACACACTCTCACACATTCTCACATACTATACACAATCTCACTCATACACATTCTCACCCACTCTCATACACATTCTTACCCACTGATACATATTCTCACATCCTATACACATTCTCACCCATTCATACACATTCTCACACTCTCATACACATTCTCATCCACTCTCATACACATTCTCACAAACTATACACAATCTCACTCATAGACATTCTCACCCACTCTCATACACATTCTTACCAACTCATACATATTCTCACATCCTATACACATTCTCACCAATTCATACACATTCTCACACTCTCATACACATTCTCACCCACTCTCATAAGCATTCTCACCCACTCTCATACACATTCTCACATACTTTACACAATCTCACTCATACACATTCTCACCCACTCTCATACACATTCTCACCCACTCTCATACACATTCTCACATAATATACACAATCTCACTCATACACATTCTCACCCACTCTCACACACATTCTCACCCAGTCTCATACACATTCTCACATAATGTACACAATCTCCCTCATATACATTCTCACCAACTCTCATACACATTCTCACCCACTCTCATACACATTCTCACATACTATACACAATCTCATCATATACATTCTTAACCACTCTCAAACACATTCTCACATACTATGTAAAATCTCACTCATTTTCATTCTTACCCACTCTCATAAGCATTCTAACCCACTCTCATACACATTCTCACATACTATACACATTCTCATTCATACACATTCTCACACTCATGTATATCTCACCCACTCTCATAAGCATTCTCACCCACCCTCATACACATTCTCACATACTTTACACAATCTCACTCATACACATTCTCACCCACTCTCATACACATTCTCACCCACTGATACATATTCTCATATCCTATACACATTCTCACCCATTCATACACATTCTCACACTCTCATACACATTCTCATCCACTCTCATGCACATTCTCACAAACTATACACAATCTCACTCATAGACATTCTCACCCACTCTCATACACATTCTTACCAACTCATGCATATTCTCACAGCCTATACACATTCTCAACAATTCATACACATTCTCACCCACTCTCATAAGCATTCTCACCCACTCTCATACACATTCTCACATACTTTACACAATCTCACTCATACACATTCTCACCCACTCTCATACACATTCTCACCCACTCTCATACACATTCTCACATAATATACACAATCTCACTCATACACATTCTCATCCACTCTCATACACATTCTCACCCAGTCTCATACACATTCTCACATAATGTACACAATCTCCCTCATATACATTCTCACCAATTCTCATACACATTCTCACCCACTCTCATACACATTCTCACATACTATGCACAATCTCACTCATTTTCATTCTTAGACACTCTCATAAGCATTCTAACCCACTCTCATACACATTCTCACATACTATACACATTCTCATTCATACACATTCTCACACTCATATATATCTCACCCACTCTCATAAGCATTCTCACCCACCCTCATACACATTCTCACATACTTTACACAACCTCACTCATACACATTCTCACCCACTCTCATACACATTCTCACCCACTCTCATACACATTCTCACATAGTATACACAATCTCACTCATACACATTCTCACCCACTCTCATACACATTCTAACATACTATACACAATCTCACTCATATACATTCTCACCCACTCTCATACACATTCTCACATACTATACACAATCTCACTCATATACATTCTTACCCACTCTATTACACATTCTCACATACTATACACAATCTCACTCATACCCATTCTCACCCACTCTCATACACATTCTTACCCATTCATACATATTCTCACATCCTATACACATTCTCACCCATTCATACACATTCGCAAACTCTCATGCACAGTCTAACACTCTCATACACATTCTCACCCACTCTCATACACATTCTCACATACTATACACAAACTCGCTCATATACATTCTCACCCACTCTCATACACATTCTCACCCACTCTCATACACATTCTCACATACTATACAGAATCTCACTCATATACATTCTCAACCACTCTAATATACATTCTCACCCACTCTCATACTAAACACATTCTCACATACTAAACACATTCTCACATACTATACACATTCTCACCCACTCTCACACATTCTCACATACAATACACAATCTCACTCATACACATTCTCACCGACTCTCATACACATTCTTACCCACTGATACACATTCTCACATACTATGCACAATCTCACTCATATACATTCTTACCGACTCTCATAAGCATTCTAACCCACTCTCATACACATTCTCACATACTATACACATTCTCATTCATACACATTCTCACACTCATATATATCTCACCCACTCTCATAAGCATTCTCACCCACTCTCATACGCATTCTCACATACTACACACATTCTCACGCACTATACACATTCTCACACTCTCATACACATTCTCACACAATCTCACACATTCTCACATACTATACACAATCTCACTCATACACATTCTCACCCACTCTCATACACATTCTTACCCACTGATACATATTCTCACATTCTATACACATTCTCACCCATTCATACACATTCTCACACTCTCATACACATTCTCACCCACTCTCATAAGCATTCTCACCCACTCTCATACACATTCTCACATACTTTACACAATCTCACTCATACACATTCTCACCCACTCTCATACACATTCTCACCCACTCTCATACACATTCTCACATAATATACACAATCTCACTCATACACATTCTCACCCACTCTCATACACATTCTCACCCAGTCTCATACACATTCTCACATAATGTACACAATCTCCCTCATATACATTCTCACCAACTCTCATACACATTCTCACCCACTCTCATACACATTCTCACATACTATACACAATCTCACTCATATACATTCTTACCCACTCTCAAACACATTCTCACATACTATGCACAATCTCACTCATTTTCATTCTTACCCACTCTCATAAGCATTCTAACCCACTCTCATACACATTCTCACATACTATACACATTCTCATTCATACACATTCTCACACTCATATATATCTCACCCACTCTCATAAGCATTCTCACCCACCCTCATACACATTCTCACATACTTTACACAATCTCACTCATACACATTCTCACCCACTCTCATACACATTCTCACCCACTCTCATACACATTCTCACATAGTATACACAATCTCACTCATACACATTCTCACCCACTCTCATACACATTCTCACATACTATACACAATCTCACTCATATACATTCTTACCCACTCTATTACACATTCTCACATACTATACACAATCTCACTCATATACATTCTCACCCACTCTCATACACATTCTCACATACTATACACAATCTCACTCATACACATTCTCACCCACTCTCATACACATTCTCACATACTATACACAATCTCACTCATACACATTCTCACCCACTCTCATACACATTCTTACCCATTCATACATATTCTCACATCCTATACACAGTCTCACCCATTCATACACATTCGCACACTCTCATACACAGTCTTACACTCTCATACACATTATCACCCACTCTCATACACATTCTCACATACTATACACATACTCGCTCATATACATTCTCACCCACTCTCATACACATTCTCACCCACTCTCATACACATTCTCACATACTATACAGAATCTCACTCATACACATTCTCACCCACTCTCATACACATTCTCGCCCACTCTCATACAGATTCTCACATATTATACACAATCTCATACACATTCTCACCCACTCTCATACACATTCTCACCCAGTCTCATACACATTCACACATAATGTACACAATCTCACTCATATACATTCTAACCCACTCTCATAAGCATTCTCACCCACTCTAATACACATTCTCACATACTATACACAATCTCACTCATACACATTCTCACCCACTCTCATACACATTCTCACATACTATTCACAATCTCACTCATATACATTCTCAACCAATCTCATACACATTCTCACATACTATACACAATCTCACTCATACACATTCTTACACACCCTCTTACACATTCTCACATACTATACACAATCTAACTCATACACATTCTCAACCACTCTCATACACATACTTACCAACTCATACATATTCTCACATCCAATACACATTCTCATCCATTCATACACATTCTCACACTCTCATACACATTCTCACCCACTCTCATACACATTCTCACATACTATACACAATCTCACTCATACACATTCTCACCCACTCTCATACACATTCTCACCCACTCCCATACACATTCTCACATACTATACACAATCTCACTCATACACATTCTCACCCACTCATACACATTCTTACCCACTCATACATATTCTCACATGCTATACACATTCTCACCCATTCATAGACATTCTCACACTCTCATACACATTCTCACCCACTCTCATACACATTCTCACATACTATACACAATCACACTCATATACATTCTCACCCACTCTCATACACATTCTCACATACTATACATAATCTCACTCATACACATTCTCACCCACTCTCATACACATACTCACCCAAACTCATACACATTCTCACATACTATACACAATCTCACTCATATACATTCTCACCCAGTCTCATACACATTCTAACCCACTCTCATACACATTCTCACCCACTCTCATACACATTCTCACATGCTATACACAATCTCACTCATACTCATTCTCACCCACTCTCATACACATTCTCACCCACTGATACATATTCTCACATCCTATACACATTCTCACCCATTCATACACATTCTCACACTCTCATACACATTCTCATCCACTCTCATACACATTCTCACAAACTATACACAATCTCACTCATAGACATTCTCACCCACTCTCATACACATTCTTACCAAATCATGCATATTCTCACATCCTATACACATTCTCACCAATTCATACACATTCTCACACTCTCATACACATTCTCACCCACTCTCATAAGCATTCTCACCCACTCTCGTACACATTCTCACATACTTTAAACAATCTCACTCATACACATTCTCACCCACTCTCATACACATTCTCACCCACTCTCATACACATTCTCACATAATATACACAATCTCACTCATACACATTCTCATCCACTCTCATACACATTCTCACCCAGTCTCATACACATTCTCACATAATGTACACAATCTCCCTCATATACATTCTCACCAACTCTCATACACATTCTCACCCACTCTCATACACATTCTCACATACTATACACAATCTCACTCATATACATTCTTACCCACTCTCAAACACATTCTCACATACTATGCACAATCTCACTCATTTTCATTCTTACACACTCTCATAAGCATTCTAACCCACTCTCATACACATTCTCACATACTAAACACATTCTCATTCATACACTTTCTCACACTCATATATATCTCACCCACTCTCATAAGCATTCTCACCCACCCTCATACACATTCTCACATACTTCACACAACCTCAATCATACACATTCTCACCCACTCTCATACACATTCTCACCCACTCTCATACACATTCTAACATACTATACACAATCTCAATCATATACATTCTCACCCACTCTCATACACATTCTCACATACTATACACAATCTCACTCATATACATTCTTACCCACTCTATTACACATTCTCAGATACTATACACAATCTCACTCATATACATTCTCACCCACTCTCATACACATTCTCACATACTATACACAATCTCACTCATACACATTCTCACCCACTCTCATACATATTCTCACATACTATACACAATCTCACTCATACCCATTCTCACCCACTCTCATACACATTCTTACCCATTCATACATATTCTCACATCCTATACACATTCTCACCCATTCATACACATTCGCAAACTCTCATACACAGTCTAACACTCTCATACACATTCTCACCCACTCTCATACACATTCTCACATACTATACACAAACTCGCTCATATACATTCTCACCCACTCTCATACACATTCTCACCCACTCTCATACACATTCTCACATACTATACAGAATCTCACTCATATACATTCTCAACCACTCTAATATACATTCTCACCCACTCTCATACTAAACACATTCTCACATACTAAACACATTCTCACATACTATACACATTCTCACCCACTCTCACACATTCTCACATACAATACACAATCTCACTCATACACATTCTCACCGACTCTCATACACATTCTTACCCACTCTGATACACATTCTCACATACTATGCACAATCTCACTCATATACATTCTTACCGACTCTCATAAGCATTCTAACCCACTCTCATACACATTCTCACATACTATACACATTCTCATTCATACACATTCTCACACTCATATATATCTCACCCACTCTCATAAGCATTCTCACCCACGCTCATACGCATTCTCACATACTACACACATTCTCACGCACTATACACATTCTCACACTCTCATAAGCATTCTCACCCACTCTCATACACATTCTCACATACTATACACAATCTCACTCATACACATTCTAACCCACTCTCATACACATTCTCACATACTATACACATTCTCATTCATACACATTCTCACACTCATATATATCTCACCCACTCTCATAAGCATTCTCACCCACTCTCATACACATTCTCACATACTATACACATTCTAAAGTACTATACACATTCTCACACTCTCATACACATTCTCACACACTCTCACACATTCTCACATACTATACACAATCTCACCCATACACATTCTCACCCACTCTCATACATATTCTTACACACTCTTATACACATTCTCACATACTATGCACAATCTCACTCATATACATTCTTACCCACTCTCATAAGCATTCTCACCCACTCTCATACACATTCTCACATACTATACACAATCTCACTCATACACATTCTAACCCACTCTCATACACATTCTCACATACTATACACATTCTCATTCATACACATTCTCACACTCATATATATCTCACCCACTCTCATAAGCATTCTCACCCACTCTCATACACATTCTCACATACTATACACATTCTAAAGTACTATACACATTCTCACACTCTCATACACATTCTCACACACTCTCACACATTCTCACATACTATACACAATCTCACTCATACACATTCTCACCCACTCTCATACACATTCTTACCCAATCATACATATTCTCACATCCTATACACATTCTCACCCATTCATACACATTCTCACACTCTCATACACATTCTCATCCACTCTCATACACATTCTCACAAACTATACACAATCTCACTCATACACATTCTCACCCACTCTCATACACATTCTTACCCACTGATACATATTCTCACATCCTATACACACTCTCACCCATTCATACACATTCTCACACTCTCATACACATTCTCACCCACTCTCATACACATTCTCACCCACTCTCATACACATTCTCACCCATTCTCATACACATTCTCACATACTATTCACAATCTCACTCATACACATTCTCAACCAATCTCATACACATTCTCACATACTATGCACAATCTCACTCATACACATTCTCAACCACACTCATACACATACTTACCAACTCATACATATTCTCACATCCAATACACATTCTCATCCATTCATACACATTCTTGCACTCTCATACACATTCTCACCCACTCTCATACACATTTTCACATACTATACACAATCTCACTCATGTACATACTCACCCAATCTCATACACATTCTCAGCCACTCTCATGCACATTCTCACATACTATACACATTCTCACACTCTCATACACATTCTCACATGCACACATTCTCACATACTATACACATTCTCACACTCTCATAAACATTCTCACATACTATACACATTCTCACATACTATACACAATCTCACTCATATACATTCTCACCCACTCTCATACACATTCTCACATACTATACACAATCTCACACTCATATACATTCTCACCCACTCTTATAAGCATTCTCACCCACTCTCATACACATTCTCACATACTATACACATTCTCACACTTTCATACACATTCTCACACACTCTCACACATTCTCACATACTATGCAGATTCTCATTCATACACATTCGCACACTCATATACATTCTCACCCACTCTCATACACATTCTCACCCACTCTCATATACATTCTCAACCAATCTCATATACATTCTCAACCACTCTAATATACTTTCTCATCCACTCTCATACTAAACACATTATCACATACTAAACACATTCTCAAATACTATACAAATTCTCACCCACTCTCACACATTCTCACATACAATACACAATCTCACTCATACACATTCTCACCGACTCTCATACACATTCTTACCCACTCTGATACACATTCTCACATACTATGCACAATCTCACTCATATACATTCTTACCGACTCTCATAAGCATTCTAACCCACTCTCATACACATTCTCACATACTATACACATTCTCATTCATACACATTCTCACACTCATATATATCTCACCCACTCTCATAAGCATTCTCACCCACTCTCATACGCATTCTCACATACTATACACATTCTCACGCACTATACACATTCTCACACTCTCATACACATTCTCACACACTCTCACACATTCTCACATACTATACACAATCTCACTCATACACATTCTCACCCACTCTCATACACATTCTTACCCACTGATACATATTCTCACATCCTATACACATTCTCACCCATTCATACACATTCTCACACTCTCATACACATTCTCATCCACTCTCATACACATTCTCACAAACTATACACAATCTCACTCATAGACATTCTCACCCACTCTCATACACATTCTTACCAACTCATACATATTCTCACATCCTATACACATTCTCACCAATTCATACACATTCTCACACTCTCATACACATTCTCACCCACTCTCATAAGCATTCTCACCCACTCTCATACACATTCTCACATACTTTACACAATCTCACTCATACACATTCTCACCCACTCTCATACACATTCTCACCCACTCTCATACACATTCTCACATAATATACACAATCTCACTCATACACATTCTCACCCACTCTCACACACATTCTCACCCAGTCTCATACACATTCTCACATAATGTACACAATCTCCCTCATATACATTCTCACCAACTCTCATACACATTCTCACCCACTCTCATACACATTCTCACATACTATACACAATCTCATCATATACATTCTTAACCACTCTCAAACACATTCTCACATACTATGTAAAATCTCACTCATTTTCATTCTTACCCACTCTCATAAGCATTCTAACCCACTCTCATACACATTCTCACATACTATACACATTCTCATTCATACACATTCTCACACTCATGTATATCTCACCCACTCTCATAAGCATTCTCACCCACCCTCATACACATTCTCACATACTTTACACAATCTCACTCATACACATTCTCACCCACTCTCATACACATTCTCACCCACTGATACATATTCTCATATCCTATACACATTCTCACCCATTCATACACATTCTCACACTCTCATACACATTCTCATCCACTCTCATGCACATTCTCACAAACTATACACAATCTCACTCATAGACATTCTCACCCACTCTCATACACATTCTTACCAACTCATGCATATTCTCACAGCCTATACACATTCTCAACAATTCATACACATTCTCACCCACTCTCATAAGCATTCTCACCCACTCTCATACACATTCTCACATACTTTACACAATCTCACTCATACACATTCTCACCCACTCTCATACACATTCTCACCCACTCTCATACACATTCTCACATAATATACACAATCTCACTCATACACATTCTCATCCACTCTCATACACATTCTCACCCAGTCTCATACACATTCTCACATAATGTACACAATCTCCCTCATATACATTCTCACCAATTCTCATACACATTCTCACCCACTCTCATACACATTCTCACATACTATGCACAATCTCACTCATTTTCATTCTTAGACACTCTCATAAGCATTCTAACCCACTCTCATACACATTCTCACATACTATACACATTCTCATTCATACACATTCTCACACTCATATATATCTCACCCACTCTCATAAGCATTCTCACCCACCCTCATACACATTCTCACATACTTTACACAACCTCACTCATACACATTCTCACCCACTCTCATACACATTCTCACCCACTCTCATACACAGTCTCACATAGTATACACAATCTCACTCATACACATTCTCACCCACTCTCATACACATTCTAACATACTATACACAATCTCACTCATATACATTCTCACCCACTCTCATACACATTCTCACATACTATACACAATCTCACTCATATACATTCTTACCCACTCTATTACACATTCTCACATACTATACACAATCTCACTCATACCCATTCTCACCCACTCTCATACACATTCTTACCCATTCATACATATTCTCACATCCTATACACATTCTCACCCATTCATACACATTCGCAAACTCTCATGCACAGTCTAACACTCTCATACACATTCTCACCCACTCTCATACACATTCTCACATACTATACACAAACTCGCTCATATACATTCTCACCCACTCTCATACACATTCTCACCCACTCTCATACACATTCTCACATACTATACAGAATCTCACTCATATACATTCTCAACCACTCTAATATACATTCTCACCCACTCTCATACTAAACACATTCTCACATACTAAACACATTCTCACATACTATACACATTCTCACCCACTCTCACACATTCTCACATACAATACACAATCTCACTCATACACATTCTCACCGACTCTCATACACATTCTTACCCACTGATACACATTCTCACATACTATGCACAATCTCACTCATATACATTCTTACCGACTCTCATAAGCATTCTAACCCACTCTCATACACATTCTCACATACTATACACATTCTCATTCATACACATTCTCACACTCATATATATCTCACCCACTCTCATAAGCATTCTCACCCACTCTCATACGCATTCTCACATACTACACACATTCTCACGCACTATACACATTCTCACACTCTCATACACATTCTCACACAATCTCACACATTCTCACATACTATACACAATCTCACTCATACACATTCTCACCCACTCTCATACACATTCTTACCCACTGATACATATTCTCACATTCTATACACATTCTCACCCATTCATACACATTCTCACACTCTCATACACATTCTCACCCACTCTCATAAGCATTCTCACCCACTCTCATACACATTCTCACATACTTTACACAATCTCACTCATACACATTCTCACCCACTCTCATACACATTCTCACCCACTCTCATACACATTCTCACATAATATACACAATCTCACTCATACACATTCTCACCCACTCTCATACACATTCTCACCCAGTCTCATACACATTCTCACATAATGTACACAATCTCCCTCATATACATTCTCACCAACTCTCATACACATTCTCACCCACTCTCATACACATTCTCACATACTATACACAATCTCACTCATATACATTCTTACCCACTCTCAAACACATTCTCACATACTATGCACAATCTCACTCATTTTCATTCTTACCCACTCTCATAAGCATTCTAACCCACTCTCATACACATTCTCACATACTATACACATTCTCATTCATACACATTCTCACACTCATATATATCTCACCCACTCTCATAAGCATTCTCACCCACCCTCATACACATTCTCACATACTTTACACAATCTCACTCATACACATTCTCACCCACTCTCATACACATTCTCACCCACTCTCATACACATTCTCACATAGTATACACAATCTCACTCATACACATTCTCACCCACTCTCATACACATTCTCACATACTATACACAATCTCACTCATATACATTCTTACCCACTCTATTACACATTCTCACATACTATACACAATCTCACTCATATACATTCTCACCCACTCTCATACACATTCTCACATACTATACACAATCTCACTCATACACATTCTCACCCACTCTCATACACATTCTCACATACTATACACAATCTCACTCATACACATTCTCACCCACTCTCATACACATTCTTACCCATTCATACATATTCTCACATCCTATACACAGTCTCACCCATTCATACACATTCGCACACTCTCATACACAGTCTTACACTCTCATACACATTATCACCCACTCTCATACACATTCTCACATACTATACACATACTCGCTCATATACATTCTCACCCACTCTCATACACATTCTCACCCACTCTCATACACATTCTCACATACTATACAGAATCTCACTCATACACATTCTCACCCACTCTCATACACATTCTCGCCCACTCTCATACAGATTCTCACATATTATACACAATCTCATACACATTCTCACCCACTCTCATACACATTCTCACCCAGTCTCATACACATTCACACATAATGTACACAATCTCACTCATATACATTCTAACCCACTCTCATAAGCATTCTCACCCACTCTAATACACATTCTCACATACTATACACAATCTCACTCATACACATTCTCACCCACTCTCATACACATTCTCACATACTATTCACAATCTCACTCATATACATTCTCAACCAATCTCATACACATTCTCACATACTATACACAATCTCACTCATACACATTCTTACACACCCTCTTACACATTCTCACATACTATACACAATCTAACTCATACACATTCTCAACCACTCTCATACACATACTTACCAACTCATACATATTCTCACATCCAATACACATTCTCATCCATTCATACACATTCTCACACTCTCATACACATTCTCACCCACTCTCATACACATTCTCACATACTATACACAATCTCACTCATACACATTCTCACCCACTCTCATACACATTCTCACCCACTCCCATACACATTCTCACATACTATACACAATCTCACTCATACACATTCTCACCCACTCATACACATTCTTACCCACTCATACATATTCTCACATGCTATACACATTCTCACCCATTCATAGACATTCTCACACTCTCATACACATTCTCACCCACTCTCATACACATTCTCACATACTATACACAATCACACTCATATACATTCTCACCCACTCTCATACACATTCTCACATACTATACATAATCTCACTCATACACATTCTCACCCACTCTCATACACATACTCACCCAAACTCATACACATTCTCACATACTATACACAATCTCACTCATATACATTCTCACCCAGTCTCATACACATTCTAACCCACTCTCATACACATTCTCACCCACTCTCATACACATTCTCACATGCTATACACAATCTCACTCATACTCATTCTCACCCACTCTCATACACATTCTCACCCACTGATACATATTCTCACATCCTATACACATTCTCACCCATTCATACACATTCTCACACTCTCATACACATTCTCATCCACTCTCATACACATTCTCACAAACTATACACAATCTCACTCATAGACATTCTCACCCACTCTCATACACATTCTTACCAAATCATGCATATTCTCACATCCTATACACATTCTCACCAATTCATACACATTCTCACACTCTCATACACATTCTCACCCACTCTCATAAGCATTCTCACCCACTCTCGTACACATTCTCACATACTTTAAACAATCTCACTCATACACATTCTCACCCACTCTCATACACATTCTCACCCACTCTCATACACATTCTCACATAATATACACAATCTCACTCATACACATTCTCATCCACTCTCATACACATTCTCACCCAGTCTCATACACATTCTCACATAATGTACACAATCTCCCTCATATACATTCTCACCAACTCATACACATTCTCACCCACTCTCATACACATTCTCACATACTATACACAATCTCACTCATATACATTCTTACCCACTCTCAAACACATTCTCACATACTATGCACAATCTCACTCATTTTCATTCTTACACACTCTCATAAGCATTCTAACCCACTCTCATACACATTCTCACATACTAAACACATTCTCATTCATACACTTTCTCACACTCATATATATCTCACCCACTCTCATAAGCATTCTCACCCACCCTCATACACATTCTCACATACTTCACACAACCTCAATCATACACATTCTCACCCACTCTCATACACATTCTCACCCACTCTCATACACATTCTAACATACTATACACAATCTCAATCATATACATTCTCACCCACTCTCATACACATTCTCACATACTATACACAATCTCACTCATATACATTCTTACCCACTCTATTACACATTCTCAGATACTATACACAATCTCACTCATATACATTCTCACCCACTCTCATACACATTCTCACATACTATACACAATCTCACTCATACACATTCTCACCCACTCTCATACATATTCTCACATACTATACACAATCTCACTCATACCCATTCTCACCCACTCTCATACACATTCTTACCCATTCATACATATTCTCACATCCTATACACATTCTCACCCATTCATACACATTCGCAAACTCTCATACACAGTCTAACACTCTCATACACATTCTCACCCACTCTCATACAACATTCTCACATACTATACACAAACTCGCTCATATACATTCTCACCCACTCTCATACACATTCTCACCCACTCTCATACACATTCTCACATACTATACAGAATCTCACTCATATACATTCTCAACCACTCTAATATACATTCTCACCCACTCTCATACTAAACACATTCTCACATACTAAACACATTCTCACATACTATAACACATTCTCACCCACTCTCACACATTCTCACATACAATACACAATCTCACTCATACACATTCTCACCGACTCTCATACACATTCTTACCCACTCTGATACACATTCTCACATACTATGCACAATCTCACTCATATACATTCTTACCGACTCTCATAAGCATTCTAACCCACTCTCATACACATTCTCACATACTATACACATTCTCATTCATACACATTCTCACACTCATATATATCTCACCCACTCTCATAAGCATTCTCACCCACGCTCATACGCATTCTCACATACTACACACATTCTCACGCACTATACACATTCTCACACTCTCATACACATTCTCACACACTCTCACACATTCTCACATACTATACACAATCTCACTCATACACATTCTCACCCACTCTCATACACATTCTTACCCACTGATACATATTCTCACATTCTATACACATTCTCACCCATTCATACACATTCTCACACTCTCATACACATTCTCATCCACTCTCATACACATTCTAACAAACTATACACAATCTCACTCATAGACATTCTCACCCACTCTCATACACATTCTTACCAACTCATACATATTCTCACATCCTATACACATTCTCACCAATTCATACACATTCTCACACTCTCATACACATTCTCACCCACTCTCATAAGCATTCTCACCCACTCTCATACACATTCTCACATACTTTACACAATCTCACTCATACACATTCTCACCCACTCTCATACACATTCTCACCCACTCTCATACACATTCTCACATAATATACACAATCTCACTCATACACATTCTCACCCACTCTCATACACATTCTCACATAATGTACACAATCTCCCTCATATACATTCTCACCAACTCTCATATACATTCTTACCCACTCTCAAACACATTCTCACATACTATGCACAATCTCACTCATTTTCATTCTTACCCACTCTCATAAGCATTCTAACCCACTCTCATACACATTCTCACATACTATACACATTCTCATTCATACACATTCTCACACTCATATATATCTCACCCACTCTCATAAGCATTCTCACCCACCCTCATACACATTCTCACATACTTTAAACAATCTCACTCATACACATTCTCACCCACTCTCATACACATTCTCACCCACTCTCATACACATTCTCACATAATATACACAATCTCACTCATACACATTCTCATCCACTCTCATGCACATTCTCACCCAGTCTCATACACATTCTCACATAATGTACACAATCTCCCTCATATACATTCTCACCAACTCTCATACACATTCTCACCCACTCTCATACACATTCTCACATACTATACACAATCTCACTCATATACATTCTTACCCACTCTCAAACACATTCTCACATACTATGCACAATCTCACTCATTTTCATTCTTACACACTCTCATAAGCATTCTAACCCACTCTCATACACATTCTCACATACTATACACATTCTCATTCATACACATTCTCACACTCATATATATCTCACCCACTCTCAAAAGCAATCTCACCCACCCTCATGCACATTCTCACATACTTCACACAACCTCAATCATACACATTCTCATCCACTCTCATACACATTCTAACAAACTATACACAATCTCACTCATAGACATTTTCACCCACTCTCATACACATTCTTACCAACTCATACATATTCTCACATCCTATACACATTCTCACCAATTCATACACATTCTCACACTCTCATACACATTCTCACCCACTCTCATAAGCATTCTCACCCACTCTCATACACATTCTCACATACTTTACACAATCTCACTCATACACATTCTCACCCACTCTCATACACATTCTCACCCACTCTCATACACATTCTCACATAATATACACAATCTCACTCATACACATTCTCACCCACTCTCATACACATTCTCCCCCACGCTGATACACATTCTCACATAATGTACACAATCTCCCTCATATACATTCTCACCAACTCTCATACACATTCTCACCCACTCTCATACACATTCTCACATACTATACACAATCTCACTCATATACATTCTCACCCACTCTCAAACACATTCTCACATACTATGCACAATCTCACTCATTTTCATTCTTACCCACTCTCATAAGCATTCTAACCCACTCTCATACACATTCTCACATACTATACACATTCTCATTCATACACATTCTCACACTCATATATATCTCACCCACTCTCATAAGCATTCTCACCCACTCTCATACACATTCTCACATACTTCACACAACCTCAATCATACACATTCTCACCCACTCTCATACACATTCTCACCCACTCTCATACACATTCTAACATACTATACACAATCTCAATCATATACATTCTCACCCACTCTCATACACATTCTCACATACTATACACAATCTCACTCATATACATTCTTACCCACTCTATTACACATTCTCAGATACTATACACAATCTCACTCATATACATTCTCACCCACTCTCATACACATTCTCACATACTATACACAATCTCACTCATACACATTCTCACCCACTCTCATACATATTCTCACATACTATACACAATCTCACTCATACCCATTCTCACCCACTCTCATACACATTCTTACCCATTCATACATATTCTCACATCCTATACACATTCTCACCCATTCATACACATTCGCAAACTCTCATACACAGTCTAACACTCTCATACACATTCTCACCCACTCTCATACACATTCTCACATACTATACACAAACTCGCTCATATACATTCTCACCCACTCTCATACACATTCTCACCCACTCTCATACACATTCTCACATACTATACAGAATCTCACTCATATACATTCTCAACCACTCTAATATACATTCTCACCCACTCTCATACTAAACACATTCTCACATACTAAACACATTCTCACATACTATACACATTCTCACCCACTCTCACACATTCTCACATACAATACACAATCTCACTCATACACATTCTCACCGACTCTCATACACATTCTTACCCACTCTGATACACATTCTCACATACTATGCACAATCTCACTCATATACATTCTTACCGACTCTCATAAGCATTCTAACCCACTCTCATACACATTCTCACATACTATACACATTCTCATTCATACACATTCTCACACTCATATATATCTCACCCACTCTCATAAGCATTCTCACCCACGCTCATACGCATTCTCACATACTACACACATTCTCACGCACTATACACATTCTCACACTCTCATACACATTCTCACACACTCTCACACATTCTCACATACTATACACAATCTCACTCATACACATTCTCACCCACTCTCATACACATTCTTACCCACTGATACATATTCTCACATTCTATACACATTCTCACCCATTCATACACATTCTCACACTCTCATACACATTCTCATCCACTCTCATACACATTCTAACAAACTATACACAATCTCACTCATAGACATTCTCACCCACTCTCATACACATTCTTACCAACTCATACATATTCTCACATCCTATACACATTCTCACCAATTCATACACATTCTCACACTCTCATACACATTCTCACCCACTCTCATAAGCATTCTCACCCACTCTCATACACATTCTCACATACTTTACACAATCTCACTCATACACATTCTCACCCACTCTCATACACATTCTCACCCACTCTCATACACATTCTCACATAATATACACAATCTCACTCATACACATTCTCACCCACTCTCATACACATTCTCACATAATGTACACAATCTCCCTCATATACATTCTCACCAACTCTCATATACATTCTTACCCACTCTCAAACACATTCTCACATACTATGCACAATCTCACTCATTTTCATTCTTACCCACTCTCATAAGCATTCTAACCCACTCTCATACACATTCTCACATACTATACACATTCTCATTCATACACATTCTCACACTCATATATATCTCACCCACTCTCATAAGCATTCTCACCCACCCTCATACACATTCTCACATACTTTAAACAATCTCACTCATACACATTCTCACCCACTCTCATACACATTCTCACCCACTCTCATACACATTCTCACATAATATACAAAATCTCACTCATACACATTCTCATCCACTCTCATGCACATTCTCACCCAGTCTCATACACATTCTCACATAATGTACACAATCTCCCTCATATACATTCTCACCAACTCTCATACACATTCTCACCCACTCTCATACACATCTCACATACTATACACAATCTCACTCATATACATTCTTACCCACTCTCAAACACATTCTCACATACTATGCACAATCTCACTCATTTTCATTCTTACACACTCTCATAAGCATTCTAACCCACTCTCATACACATTCTCACATACTATACACATTCTCATTCATACACATTCTCACACTCATATATATCTCACCCACTCTCAAAAGCAATCTCACCCACCCTCATGCACATTCTCACATACTTCACACAACCTCAATCATACACATTCTCATCCACTCTCATACACATTCTAACAAACTATACACAATCTCACTCATAGACATTTTCACCCACTCTCATACACATTCTTACCAACTCATACATATTCTCACATCCTATACACATTCTCACCAATTCATACACATTCTCACACTCTCATACACATTCTCACCCACTCTCATAAGCATTCTCACCCACTCTCATACACATTCTCACATACTTTACACAATCTCACTCATACACATTCTCACCCACTCTCATACACATTCTCACCCACTCTCATACACATTCTCACATAATATACACAATCTCACTCATACACATTCTCACCCACTCTCATACACATTCTCCCCCACGCTGATACACATTCTCACATAATGTACACAATCTCCCTCATATACATTCTCACCAACTCTCATACACATTCTCCCCACTCTCATACACATTCTCACATACTATACACAATCTCACTCATATACATTCTCACCCACTCTCAAACACATTCTCACATACTATGCACAATCTCACTCATTTTCATTCTTACCCACTCTCATAAGCATTCTAACCCACTCTCATACACATTCTCACATACTATACACATTCTCATTCATACACATTCTCACACTCATATATATCTCACCCACTCTCATAAGCATTCTCACCCACCCTCATACACATTCTCACATACTTTACACAATCTCACTCATACACATTCTCACCCACTCTCATACACATTCTCACCCACTCTCATACACATTCTCACATAGTATACACAATCTCACTCATACACATTCTCACCCACTCTCATACACATTCTCACATACTATACACAATCTCACTCATATACATTCTCACCCACTCTCATACACATTCTCACATACTATACACAATCTCACTCATATACATTCTCACCCACTCTCATACACATTCTCACATACTATACACAATCTCACTCATACACATTCTCACCCACTCTCATACATATTCTCACATACTATACACAATCTCACTCATACCCATTCTCACCCACTCTCATACACATTCTTACCCATTCATACATATTCTCACATCCTATACACATTCTCACCCATTCATACACATTCGCAAACTCTCATACACAGTCTAACACTCTCATACACATTCTCACCCACTCTCATACACATTCTCACATACTATACACAAACTCGCTCATATACATTCTCACCCACTCTCATACACATTCTCACCCACTCTCATACACATTCTCACATACTATACAGAATCTCACTCATATACATTCTCAACCACTCTAATATACATTCTCACCCACTCTCATACTAAACACATTCTCACATACTAAACACATTCTCACATACTATACACATTCTCACCCACTCTCACACATTCTCACATACAATACACAATCTCACTCATACACATTCTCACCGACTCTCATACACATTCTTACCCACTCTGATACACATTCTCACATACTATGCACAATCTCACTCATATACATTCTTACCGACTCTCATAAGCATTCTAACCCACTCTCATACACATTCTCACATACTATACACATTCTCATTCATACACATTCTCACACTCATATATATCTCACCCACTCTCATAAGCATTCTCACCCACGCTCATACGCATTCTCACATACTACACACATTCTCACGCACTATACACATTCTCACACTCTCATACACATTCTCACACACTCTCACACATTCTCACATACTATACACAATCTCACTCATACACATTCTCACCCACTCTCATACACATTCTTACCCACTGATACATATTCTCACATTCTATACACATTCTCACCCATTCATACACATTCTCACACTCTCATACACATTCTCATCCACTCTCATACACATTCTAACAAACTATACACAATCTCACTCATAGACATTCTCACCCACTCTCATACACATTCTTACCAACTCATACATATTCTCACATCCTATACACATTCTCACCAATTCATACACATTCTCACACTCTCATACACATTCTCACCCACTCTCATAAGCATTCTCACCCACTCTCATACACATTCTCACATACTTTACACAATCTCACTCATACACATTCTCACCCACTCTCATACACATTCTCACCCACTCTCATACACATTCTCAAATAATATACACAATCTCACTCATACACATTCTCACCCACTCTCATACACATTCTCACCCACTCTCATACACATTCTCACATAATGTACACAATCTCCCTCATATACATTCTCACCAACTCTCATATACATTCTTACCCACTCTCAAACACATTCTCACATACTATGCACAATCTCACTCATTTTCATTCTTACCCACTCTCATAAGCATTCTAACCCACTCTCATACACATTCTCACATACTATACACATTCTCATTCATACACATTCTCACACTCATATATATCTCACCCACTCTCATAAGCATTCTCACCCACCCTCATACACATTCTCACATACTTTAAACAATCTCACTCATACACATTCTCACCCACTCTCATACACATTCTCACCCACTCTCATACACATTCTCACATAATATACACAATCTCACTCATACACATTCTCATCCACTCTCATGCACATTCTCACCCAGTCTCATACACATTCTCACATAATGTACACAATCTCCCTCATATACATTCTCACCAACTCTCATACACATTCTCACCCACTCTCATACACATTCTCACATACTATACACAATCTCACTCATATACATTCTTACCCACTCTCAAACACATTCTCACATACTATGCACAATCTCACTCATTTTCATTCTTACACACTCTCATAAGCATTCTAACCCACTCTCATACACATTCTCACATACTATACACATTCTCATTCATACACATTCTCACACTCATATATATCTCACCCACTCTCAAAAGCAATCTCACCCACCCTCATGCACATTCTCACATACTTCACACAACCTCAATCATACACATTCTCATCCACTCTCATACACATTCTAACAAACTATACACAATCTCACTCATAGACATTTTCACCCACTCTCATACACATTCTTACCAACTCATACATATTCTCACATCCTATACACATTCTCACCAATTCATACACATTCTCACACTCTCATACACATTCTCACCCACTCTCATAAGCATTCTCACCCACTCTCATACACATTCTCACATACTTTACACAATCTCACTCATACACATTCTCACCCACTCTCATACACATTCTCACCCACTCTCATACACATTCTCACATAATATACACAATCTCACTCATACACATTCTCACCCACTCTCATACACATTCTCCCCCACGCTGATACACATTCTCACATAATGTACACAATCTCCCTCATATACATTCTCACCAACTCTCATACACATTCTCACCCACTCTCATACACATTCTCACATACTATACACAATCTCACTCATATACATTCTCACCCACTCTCAAACACATTCTCACATACTATGCACAATCTCACTCATTTTCATTCTTACCCACTCTCATAAGCATTCTAACCCACTCTCATACACATTCTCACATACTATACACATTCTCATTCATACACATTCTCACACTCATATATATCTCACCCACTCTCATAAGCATTCTCACCCACCCTCATACACATTCTCACATACTTTACACAATCTCACTCATACACATTCTCACCCACTCTCATACACATTCTCACCCACTCTCATACACATTCTCACATAGTATACACAATCTCACTCATACACATTCTCACCCACTCTCATACACATTCTCACATACTATACACAATCTCACTCATATACATTCTCACCCACTCTCATACACATTCTCACATACTATACACAATCTCACTCATATACATTCTTACCCACTCTATTACACATTCTCACATACTATACACAATCTCACTCATATACATTCTCACCCACTCTCATACACATTCTCACATACTATACACAATCTCACTCATACACATTCTCACCCACTCTCATACACATTCTCACATACTATACACAATCTCACTCATACACATTCTCACCCACTCTCATACACATTCTTACCCATTCATACATATTCTCACATCCTATACACAGTCTCACCCATTCATACACATTCGCAAACTCTCATACACAGTCTAACACTCTCATACACATTCTCACCCACTCTCATACACATTCTCACATACTATACACAAACTCGCTCATATACATTCTCACCCACTCTCATACACATTCTCACCCACTCTCATACACATTCTCACATACTATACAGAATCTCACTCATACACATTCTCACCCACTCTCATACACATTCTCGCCCACTCTCATACACATTCTCACATATTATACACAATCTCATACACATTCTCACGCACTCTCATACACATTCTCACCCAGTCTCATACACATTCTCACATAATGTACACAATCTCACTCATATACATTCTCACCCACTCTCATAAGCATTCTCACCCACTCTCATACACATTCTCACATACTATTCACAATCTCACTCATATACATTCTCAACCAATCTCATACACATTCTCACATACTATACACAATCTCACTCATACACATTCTTACACACCCTCTTACACATTCTCACATACTATACACAATCTAACTCATACACATTCTCAACCACTCTCATACACATACTTACCAACTCATACATATTCTCACATCCAATACACATTCTCATCCATTCATACACATTCTCACACTCTCATACACATTCTGACCCACTCTCATACACATTCTCACATACTATACACAATCTCACTCATACACATTCTCACCCACTCTCATACACATTCTCACATACTATTCACAATCTCACTCATATACATTCTCAACCGCTCTCATATACATTCTCACATACTATACACAATCTCACTCATACACATTCTCACCCACTCTCATACACAAACTTACCAACTCATACATATTCTCTCATCCTATACACATTCTCACACATTCATACACATTCTCACACTCTCATACACATCCAACCCACTCAAGTACACATTCTCACATGCTATACACAATCTCACTCATATACAGTCTCACCCACTCTCATATACATTCTCACCCACTCTCATACACATTCTCACATACTATACACAATCTCACTCATACACATTCTCACCCACTCTCATACACATTCTTACCCATTCATACATATTCTCACATCCTATACACATTCTCACCCATTCATACAAATTGTTACACTCGCATACACATTCTCACCCACTCTCATACACATTCTCACATACTATACACAATCTCACTCATATACATTCTCACCAACTCTCATACATATTCTCACATACTATACACAATCTCACTCATGCACATTCTCACCCACTCTCATACACATTCTCACCCACTCTCATACACATTCTCACATACTATACACAATCTCACTCATATACATTCTCACCCACTCTCATACACATTCTCACATACTATACACAATCTCACTCATATACATTCTTACCCACTCTATTACACATTCTCACATACTATACACAATCTCACTCATATACATTCTCACCCACTCTCATACACATTCTCACCCACTCTCATACACATTCTCACATACTATACACAATCTCACTCATATACATTCTCACCCACTCTCATACACATTCTCACCCACTCTCATACACATTCTCACATACTATACACAATCTCACTCATACACATTCTCACCCACTCTCATACACATTCTTACCCATTCATACATATTCTCACATCCTATACACAGTCTCACCCATTCATACACATTCGCACACTCTCATACACAGTCTAACACTCTCATACACATTCTCACCCACTCTCATACACATTCTCACATACTATACACAAACTCGCTCATATACATTCTCACCCACTCTCATACACATTCTCACCCACTCTCATACACATTCTCACATACTATACAGAATCTCACTCATACACATTCTCACCCACTCTCATACACATTCTCGCTCACTCTCATACACATTCTCACATATTATACACAATCTCATACACATTCTCACGCACTCTCATACACATTCTCACCCAGTCTCATACACATTCTCACATAATGTACACAATCTCACTCATATACATTCTCACCCACTCTCATAAGCATTCTCACCCACTCTCATACACATTCTCACATACTATTCACAATCTCACTCATATACATTCTCAACCAATCTCATACACATTCTCACATACTATACACAATCTCACTCATACACATTCTTACACACCCTCTTACACATTCTCACATACTATACACAATCTAACTCATACACATTCTCAACCACTCTCATACACATACTTACCAACTCATACATATTCTCACATCCAATACACATTCTCATCCATTCATACACATTCTCACACTCTCATACACATTCTGACCCACTCTCATACACATTCTCACATACTATACACAATCTCACTCATACACATTCTCACCCACTCTCATACACATTCTCACCCACTCCCATACACATGCTCACATTCTATACACAATCTCACTCATACACATTCTCACCCACTCATACACATTCTTACCCACTCATACATATTCTCACATGCTATACACATTCTCACCCATTCATACACATTCTCACTCTCATACACATTCTCACCCACTCTCATACACATTCTCACATACTATACACAATCACACTCATATACATTCTCACCCACTCTCATACACATTCTCACATACTATACATAATCTCACTCATACACATTCTCACCCACTCTCATACACATACTCACCCAAACTCATACACATTCTCACATACTATACACAATCTCACTCATATACATTCTCACCCAGTCTCATACACATTCTAACCCACTCTCATACACATTCTCACATAATGTACACAATCTCACTCATATACATTCTCACCCACTCTCATAAGCATTCTCACCCACTCTCATACACATTCTCACATACTATTCACAATCTCACTCATATACATTCTCAACCAATCTCATACACATTCTCACATACTATACACAATCTCACTCATACACATTCTTACACACCCTCTTACACATTCTCACATACTATACACAATCTAACTCATACACATTCTCAACCACTCTCATACACATACTTACCAACTCATACATATTCTCACATCCAATACACATTCTCATCCATTCATACACATTCTCACACTCTCATACACATTCTGACCCACTCTCATACACATTCTCACATACTATACACAATCTCACTCATACACATTCTCACCCACTCTCATACACATTCTCACCCACTCCCATACACATGCTCACATACTATACACAATCTCACTCATACACATTCTCAACCACTCATACACATTCTTACCCACTCATACATATTCTCACATGCTATACACATTCTCACCCATTCAAACACATTCTCACTCTCATACACATTCTCACCCACTCTCATACACATTCTCACATACTATACACAATCACACTCATATACATTCTCACCCACTCTCATACACATTCTCACATACTATACATAATCTCACTCATACACATTCTCACCCACTCTCATACACATACTCACCCAAACTCATACACATTCTCACATACTATACACAATCTCACTCATATACATTCTCACCCAGTCTCATACACATTCTAACCCACTCTCATACACATTCTCACCCACTCTCATACACATTCTCACATGCTATACACAATCTCACTCATACACATTCTCACCCACGCTTATTCACATTCTCACCCACTCTTATACACATTCTCAAATACTATACACAATCTCTCTCATATACATTCTCACCCACTCTCACATACATTCTCACATGCACACATTCTCACATACTATACACATTCTCACACTCTCATACACAATCTCACATACTATACACATTCTCACATACGATACACAATCTCACTCATATACATTCTCACCCACTCTCATACACATTCTCACATACTATACACAATCTCACACTCATATACATTCTCACCCACTCTCATAAGCATTCTTACCCACTCTCATACACATTCTCACATACTATACACATTCTCACACTTCCATTCACATTCTCACACACCCTCACACATTCTCACATACTATACACGTTCTCACATATTATACACAATCTCACACTCATATACATTCTCACCCACTCTCACATACATTCTCACCGACTCTCATATACATTCTCACCCACTCTCATACACATTCTCACATACTATACACAATCTCACTCATATACATTCTCACCCAATCTCATACACATTCTCACATACTATACACAATCTCATTCATACACATTCTCACACTCATATACATTCTCAACCACTCTCATGCACATTCTCACATACTATACAAATTCTCACACTCTCATACACATTCTCACATGCACACTTTCTCACATACTATACACATTCTCACACTCTCACACACATTCTCACATACTATACACATTCTCACATACTATAAACAATCTCACACTCATATACATTCTCACCCACTCTCATACACATTCTCACATGCTATACAAATTCTCACACTCTCATACACATTCTCACATGCGCACATTCTCACATACTATACACATTCTCACACTCTCACAGACATTCTCACATACTATACACATTCTCACATACTATAAACAATCTCACACTCATATACACTCTCACCCACTCTCATAAGCATTCTCACCCACTCTCATACACATTCTCACATACTTTACACAATTTCAGTCATACACATTCTCACCCACTCTCATACAAATTCTCACCCACTCTCATACACATTCTCACATACTATACACAATCTCACTCATACACATTCTCACACAGTCTCATACACATTCTCACCCAGTCTCATACACATTCTCACATACTATACGCAATCTACCTCATATACATTCTCACCCACTCTCATAAGCATTCTCACCCACTCTCATACACATTCTCACATACTATACACAATCTCACTCATACACATTCTCACCCACTCTCATACACATTCTCACATACTATTCACAATCTCACTCATATACATTCTCAACCGCTCTCATATACATTCTCACATACTATACACAATCTCACTCATACACATTCTCACCCACTCTCATAAACAAACTTACCAACTCATACATATTCTCTCATCCTATACACATTCTCACCCATTCATACACATTCTCACACTCTCATACACATTCTAACCCACTCAAATACACATTCTCACATGCTATACACAATCTCACTCATATACAGTCTCACCCACTCTCATATACATTCTCACCCACTCTCATACACATTCTCACATACTATACACAATCTCACTCATACACATTCTCACCCACTCTCATACACATTCTTACCCATTCATACATATTCTCACATCCTATACACATTCTCACCCATTCATACAAATTGTTACACTCTCATACACATTCTCACCCACTCTCATACACATTCTCACATACTATACACAATCTCACTCATATACATTCTCACCAACTCTCATACACATTCTCACATACTATACACAATCTCACTCATATACATTCTCACCAACTCTCATACACATTCTCACATACTATACACAATCTCATCATGCACATTCTCACCCACTCTCATACACATTCTCACCCACTCTCATACACATTCTCACATACTATACACAATCTCACTCATATACATTCTCACCCACTCTCATACACATTCTCACATACTATACACAATCTCACTCATATACATTCTTACCCACTCTATTACACATTCTCACATACTATACACAATCTCACTCATATACATTCTCACCCACTCTCATACACATTCTCACCCACTCTCATACACATTCTCACATACTATACACAATCTCACTCATATACATTCTCACCCACACTCATACACATTCTCACCCACTCTCATACACATTCTCACATACTATACACAATCACACTCATATACATTCTCACCCACTCTCATACACATTTTCACATATTATACATAATCTCACTCATACACATTCTCACCCACTCTCATACACATACTCACCCAAACTCATACACATTCTCACATACTATACACAATCTCACTCATATACATTCTCACCCACTCTCATACACATTCTCACATACTATACACAATCTCACTCATACACATTCTCACCCACTCTCATACACATTCTTACCCATTCATACATATTCTCACATCCTATACACATTCTCACCCATTCATACAAATTGTTACACTCTCATACACATTCTCACCCACTCTCATACACATTCTCACATACTATACACAATCTCACTCATATACATTCTCACCAACTCTCATACACATTCTCACATACTATACACAATCTCACTCATATACATTCTCACCAACTCTCATACACATTCTCACATACTATACACAATCTCACTCATATACATTCTCACCCACTCTCATACACATTCTCACATACTATACACAATCTCATCATGCACATTCTCACCCACTCTCATACACATTCTCACCCACTCTCATACACATTCTCACATACTATACACAATCTCACTCATATACATTCTCACCCACTCTCATACACATTCTCACATACTATACACAATCTCACTCATATACATTCTTACCCACTCTATTACACATTCTCACATACTATACACAATCTCACTCATATACATTCTCACCCACTCTCATACACATTCTCACCCACTCTCATACACATTCTCACATACTATACACAATCACACTCATATACATTCTCACCCACTCTCATACACATTCTCACATACTATACATAATCTCACTCATACACATTCTCACCCACTCTCATACACATACTCACCCAAACTCATACACATTCTCACATACTATACACAATCTCACTCATATACATTCTCACCCAGTCTCATACACATTCTAACCCACTCTCATACACATTCTCACCCACTCTCATACACATTCTCACATGCTATACACAATCTCACTCATACACATTCTCACCCACGCTTATTCACATTCTCACCCACTCTTATACACATTCTCAAATACTATACACAATCTCTCTCATATACATTCTCACCCACTCTCACATACATTCTCACATGCACACATTCTCACATACTATACACATTCTCACACTCTCATACACAATCTCACATACTATACACATTCTCACATACGATACACAATCTCACTCATATACATTCTCACCCACTCTCATACACATTCTCACATACTATACACAATCTCACACTCATATACATTCTCACCCACTCTCATAAGCATTCTTACCCACTCTCATACACATTCTCACATACTATACACATTCTCACACTTCATTCACATTCTCACACACCCTCACACATTCTCACATACTATACACGTTCTCACATATTATACACAATCTCACACTCATATACATTCTCACCCACTCTCACATACATTCTCACCGACTCTCATATACATTCTCACCCACTCTCATACACATTCTCACATACTATACACAATCTCACTCATATACATTCTCACCCAATCTCATACACATTCTCACATACTATACACAATCTCATTCATACACATTCTCACACTCATATACATTCTCAACCACTCTCATGCACATTCTCACATACTATACAAATTCTCACACTCTCATACACATTCTCACATGCACACTTTCTCACATACTATACACATTCTCACACTCTCACACACATTCTCACATACTATACACATTCTCACATACTATAAACAATCTCACACTCATATACATTCTCACCCACTCTCATACACATTCTCACATGCTATACAAATTCTCACACTCTCATACACATTCTCACATGCGCACATTCTCACATACTATACACATTCTCACACTCTCACAGACATTCTCACATACTATACACATTCTCACATACTATAAACAATCTCACACTCATATACACTCTCACCCACTCTCATAAGCATTCTCACCCACTCTCATACACATTCTCACATACTTTACACAATTTCAGTCATACACATTCTCACCCACTCTCATACAAATTCTCACCCACTCTCATACACATTCTCACATACTATACACAATCTCACTCATACACATTCTCACACAGTCTCATACACATTCTCACCCAGTCTCATACACATTCTCACATACTATACGCAATCTACCTCATATACATTCTCACCCACTCTCATAAGCATTCTCACCCACTCTCATACACATTCTCACATACTATACACAATCTCACTCATACACATTCTCACCCACTCTCATACACATTCTCACATACTATTCACAATCTCACTCATATACATTCTCAACCGCTCTCATATACATTCTCACATACTATACACAATCTCACTCATACACATTCTCACCCACTCTCATAAACAAACTTACCAACTCATACATATTCTCTCATCCTATACACATTCTCACCCATTCATACACATTCTTCACACTCTCATACACATTCTAACCCACTCAAATACACATTCTCACATGCTATACACAATCTCACTCATATACAGTCTCACCCACTCTCATATACATTCTCACCCACTCTCATACACATTCTCACATACTATACACAATCTCACTCATACACATTCTCACCCACTCTCATACACATTCTTACCCATTCATACATATTCTCACATCCTATACACATTCTCACCCATTCATACAAATTGTTACACTCTCATACACATTCTCACCCACTCTCATACACATTCTCACATACTATACACAATCTCACTCATATACATTCTCACCAACTCTCATACACATTCTCACATACTATACACAATCTCACTCATATACATTCTCACCAACTCTCATACACATTCTCACATACTATACACAATCTCATCATGCACATTCTCACCCACTCTCATACACATTCTCACCCACTCTCATACACATTCTCACATACTATACACAATCTCACTCATATACATTCTCACCCACTCTCATACACATTCTCACATACTATACACAATCTCACTCATATACATTCTTACCCACTCTATTACACATTCTCACATACTATACACAATCTCACTCATATACATTCTCACCCACTCTCATACACATTCTCACCCACTCTCATACACATTCTCACATACTATACACAATCTCACTCATATACATTCTCACCCACACTCATACACATTCTCACCCACTCTCATACACATTCTCACATACTATACACAATCACACTCATATACATTCTCACCCACTCTCATACACATTTTCACATATTATACATAATCTCACTCATACACATTCTCACCCACTCTCATACACATACTCACCCAAAACTCATACACATTCTCACATACTATACACAATCTCACTCATATACATTCTCACCCACTCTCATACACATTCTCACATACTATACACAATCTCACTCATACACATTCTCACCCACTCTCATACACATTCTTACCCATTCATACATATTCTCACATCCTATACACATTCTCACCCATTCATACAATTGTTACACTCTCATACACATTCTCACCCACTCTCATACACATTCTCACATACTATACACAATCTCACTCATATACATTCTCACCAACTCTCATACACATTCTCACATACTATACACAATCTCACTCATATACATTCTCACCAACTCTCATACACATTCTCACATACTATACACAATCTCACTCATATACATTCTCACCCACTCTCATACACATTCTCACATACTATACACAATCTCATCATGCACATTCTCACCCACTCTCATACACATTCTCACCCACTCTCATACACATTCTCACATACTATACACAATCTCACTCATATACATTCTCACCCACTCTCATACACATTCTCACATACTATACACAATCTCACTCATATACTTCTTACCCACTCTATTACACATTCTCACATACTATACACAATCTCACTCATATACATTCTCACCCACTCTCATACACATTCTCACCCACTCTCATACACATTCTCACATACTATACACAATCTCACTCATATACATTCTCACCCACACTCATACACATTCTCACCCACTCTCATACACATTCTCACATACTATACACAATCACACTCATATACATTCTCACCCACTCTCATACACATTTTCACATACTATACATAATCTCACTCATACACATTCTCACCCACTCTCATACACATACTCACCCAAACTCATACACATTCTCACATACTATACACAATCTCACTCATATACATTCTCACCCAGTCTCATACACATTCTAACCCACTCTCATACACATTCTCACCCACTCTCATACACATTCTCACATGCTATACACAATCTCACTCATACACATTCTCACCCCACTCTCATTCACATTCTCACCCACTCTTATACACATTCTCAAATACTATACACAATCTCTCTCATATACATTCTCACCCACTCTCACATACATTCTCACATGCACACATTCTCACATACTATACACATTCTCACACTCTCATACACAATCTCACATACTATACACATTCTCACATACTATACACAATCTCACTCATATACATTCTCACCCACTCTCATACACATTCTCACATACTATACACAATCTCACACTCATATACATTCTCACCCACTCTCATAAGCATTCTTACCCACTCTCATACACATTCTCACATACTATACACAGTCTCACACTTTCATACACATTCTCACACACCCTCACACATTCTCACATACTATACACATTCTCACATATTATACACAATCTCACACTCATATACATTCTCACCCACTCTCACATACATTCTCACCGACTCTCATATACATTCTCACCCACTCTCATACACATTCTCACATACTATACATAATCTCACTCATATACATTCTCACCCAATCTCATACACATTCTCACATACTATACACAATCTCATTCATACACATTCTCACACTCATATACATTCTCACCCACTCTCATGCACATTCTCACATACTATACAAATTCTCACACTCTCATACACATTCTCACATGCACACATTCTCACATACTATACACATTCTCACACTCTCACACACATTCTCACATACTATACACATTCTCACATACTATAAACAATCTCACACTCATATACATTCTCAACCACTCTCATACACATTCTCACATGCTATACAAATTCTCACACTCTCATACACATTCTCACATGCACACATTCTCACATACTATACACATTCTCACACTCTCACAGACATTCTCACATACTATACACATTCTCACATACTATAAACAATCTCACACTCATATACACTCTCACCCACTCTCATAAGCATTCTCACCCACTCTCATACACATTCTCACATACTTTACACAATTTCACTCATACACATTCTCACCCACTCTCATACACATTCTCACCCACTCTCATACACATTCTACATACTATACACAATCTCACTCATATACATTCTTACCCACTCTATTACACATTCTCACATACTATACACAATCTCACTCATATACATTCTCACCCACTCTCATACACATTCTCACCCACTCTCATACACATTCTCACATACTATACACAATCTCACTCATATACATTCTCACTCACTCTCATACACATTCTCACCCACTCTCATACACATTCTCACATACGATACACAATCTCACTCATATACATTCTCACCCACTCTCATAGACATTCTCACATACTATAAACAATCTCACTCATATACATTCTTACCCACTCTATTACACATTCTCACATACTATACACAATCTCACTCATATACATTCTCACCCACTCTCATACACATTCTCACCCACTCTCATACACATTCTCACACACTGTACACAGTCTCACTCATACACATTCTCACCCACTCCCATACACATTCTCACCCACTCTCATACACATTCTCACATACTATACACAATCTCACTCATATACATTCTCACCCACTCTCATACACATTCTCACCCACTCTCATACACATTCTCACATACTATACACAATCTCACTCATACACATTCTCACCCAATCTCATACACATTCTTACCCACTCATACATATTCTCACATCCTATACACATTCTCACCCATTCATACACATTCGCACACTCTCATACACAGTTTAACACTCATACACATTCTCACCCACTCTCATACACATTCCCACATACTATACACAAACTCGCTCATATACATTCTCACACACTCTCATATATATTCTAACCCACTCTCATACACATTCTCACATACTATACAGAATCTCACTCATACACATTCTCACCCACTCTTATAAGCATTCTTACCCACTCTCATACACATTCTCACATACTATACACATTGTCATTCATACACATTCTCACACTCATATACATCTCACCCACTCTCATACGCATTCTCACATACTATACACATTCTCACGTACTATACACATTCTCCCACTTATCATACACATTCTCACACACTCTCACACATTTTCTCATACTATACTCAATCTCACTCATACACATTCTAACCCACTCTCATACACATTCTTACCCACTCATACATATTCTCACGTACTATACACATTCTCACCCATTCATACACATTCTCACAATCTCATACACATTCTCACCCACTCTCATACACATTCTCGCAAACTATACACAATCTCACTCGTGCACATTCTCACCCACTCTCATACACATACTTAACAACTCATACATATTCTCACATCCAATACACATTTTCACCCATTCATACACATTCTCAGACTCTCATACACATTCTCAACCACTCTCATACACATTGTCACATACTATACACAATCTCACTCATATACATTCTCACCCACTCTCATAAGCATTCTCACACACTCTCATACACATTCTCACATACTATACACAATCTCACTCATACACATTCTCACACTCTCATATACATTCTCACATACTATACACAATCTCACTCATATACATTCTCACCCACTCTCATAAGCATTATCACCCACTCTCATACAAATTCTCACATACTATACACAATCTCACTCAAATACATTCTCACCCACTCTCACAGGCATTCTCACCCACTCTCATACACATTCTCACATACTATGCACAATCTCACTCATATACATTCTCACCCACTCTCATACACATTCTCACATACTATACACAATATCACTCATACATATTCTCACATCCTATACACATTCTCACCCACTCTCATACACATTCTCACATAATATACACAATCCCACTCGTATATATTCTCACCCACTCTCATAAGCATTCTCACCCACTCTCATACACATTCTCAAATACTATACACAAACTCACTCATACACATTCTCACCCACTCTCATACAAATTCTCACATAATATACACATTCTCACGCTCTCATACAGATTCTCACACATTCTCACATACTATACACAATCTCACTCATACACATTCTCACCCATTCATACAAATTGTTACACTCTCATACACATTCTCACCCACTCTCATACACATTCTCACATACTATACACAATCTCACTCATATACATTCTCACCAACTCTCATACTCATTCTCACATACTATACACAATCTCACTCATATACATTCTCACCAACTCTCATACACATTCTCACATACTATACACAATCTCATCATGCACATTCTCACCCACTCTCATACACATTCTCACCCACTCTCATACACATTCTCACATACTATACACAATCTCACTCATATTCATTCTCACCCACTCTCATACACATTCTCACATACTATACACAATCTCACTCATATACATTCTTACCCACTCTATTACACATTCTCACATACTATACACAATCTCACTCATATACATTCTCACCCACTCTCATACACATTCTCACCCACTCTCATACACATTCTCACATACTATACACAATCTCACTCATATACATTCTCACCCACACTCATACACATTCTCACCCACTCTCATACACATTCTCACATACTATACACAATCACACTCATATACATTCTCACCCACTCTCATACACATTTTCACATACTATACATAATCTCACTCATACACATTCTCACCCACTCTCATACACATACTCACCCAAACTCATACACATTCTCACATACTATACACAATCTCACTCATATACATTCTCACCCAGTCTCATACACATTCTAACCCACTCTCATACACATTCTCACCCACTCTCATACACATTCTCACATGCTATATACAATCTCACTCATACACATTCTCACCCACTCTCATTCACATTCTCACCCACTCTTATACACATTCTCAAATACTATACACAATCTCTCTCATATACATTCTCACCCACTCTCACATACATTCTCACATGCACACATTCTCACATACTATACACATTCTCACACTCTCATACACAATCTCACATACTATACACATTCTCACATACTATACACAATCTCACTCATATACATTCTCACCCACTCTCATACACATTCTCACATACTATACACAATCTCACACTCATATACATTCTCACCCACTCTCATAAGCATTCTTACCCACTCTCATACACATTCTCACATACTATACACAGTCTCACACTTTCATACACATTCTCACACACCCTCACACATTCTCACATACTATACACATTCTCACATATTATACACAATCTCACACTCATATACATTCTCACCCACTCTCACATACATTCTCACCGACTCTCATATACATTCTCACCCACTCTCATACACATTCTCACATACTATACATAATCTCACTCATATACATTCTCACCCAATCTCATACACATTCTCACATACTATACACAATCTCATTCATACACATTCTCACACTCATATACATTCTCACCCACTCTCATGCACATTCTCACATACTATACAAATTCTCACACTCTCATACACATTCTCACATGCACACATTCTCACATACTATACACATTCTCACACTCTCACACACATTCTCACATACTATACACATTCTCACATACTATAAACAATCTCACACTCATATACATTCTCAACCACTCTCATACACATTCTCACATGCTATACAAATTCTCACACTCTCATACACATTCTCACATGCACACATTCTCACATACTATACACATTCTCACACTCTCACAGACATTCTCACATACTATACACATTCTCACATACTATAAACAATCTCACACTCATATACACTCTCACCCACTCTCATAAGCATTCTCACCCACTCTCATACACATTCTCACATACTTTACACAATTTCACTCATACACATTCTCACCCACTCTCATACACATTCTCACCCACTCTCATACACATTCTCACATACTATACACAATCTCACTCATATACATTCTTACCCACTCTATTACACATTCTCACATACTATACACAATCTCACTCATATACATTCTCACCCACTCTCATACACATTCTCACCCACTCTCATACACATTCTCACATACTATACACAATCTCACTCATATACATTCTCACTCACTCTCATACACATTCTCACCCACTCTCATACACATTCTCACATACGATACACAATCTCACTCATATACATTCTCACCCACTCTCATAGACATTCTCACATACTATAAACAATCTCACTCATATACATTCTTACCCACTCTATTACACATTCTCACATACTATACACAATCTCACTCATATACATTCTCACCCACTCTCATACACATTCTCACCCACTCTCATACACATTCTCACACACTGTACACAGTCTCACTCATACACATTCTCACCCACTCCCATACACATTCTCACCCACTCTCATACACATTCTCACAAACTATACACAATCTCACTCATAAACATTCTCACCCACTCTCATACACATTCTCACCCACTCTCATACACATTCTCACATACTATACACAATCTCACTCATACACATTCTCACCCAATCTCATACACATTCTTACCCACTCATACATATTCTCACATCCTATACACATTCTCACCCATTCATACACATTCGCACACTCTCATACACAGTTTAACACTCATACACATTCTCACCCACTCTCATACACATTCCCACATACTATACACAAACTCGCTCATATACATTCTCACACACTCTCATATATATTCTAACCCACTCTCATACACATTCTCACATACTATACAGAATCTCACTCATACACATTCTCACCCACTCTTATAAGCATTCTTACCCACTCTCATACACATTCTCACATACTATACAGAATCTCACTCATACACATTCTCACCCACTCTCATACACATTCTCGCCCACTCTCATACACATTCTCACATATTATACACAATCTCATACACATTCTCACCCACTCTCATACACATTCTCACCCAGTCTCATACACATTCTCACATAATGTACACAATCTCACTCATATATATTCTCACCCACTCTCATAAGCATTCTCACCCACTCTAATACACATTCTCACATACTATACACAATCTCACTCATACACATTCTCACCCACTCTCATACACATTCTCACATACTATTCACAATCTCACTCATATACATTCTCAACCAATCTCATACCCATTCTCACATACTATACACAATCTCACTCATACACATTCTTACACACCCTCTTACAAATTCTCACATACTATACACAATCTCACTCATACACATTCTCACCCACTCTCATACACATTCTCACCCACTCCCATACACATGCTCACATACTATACACAATCTCACTCATACACATTCTCACCCACTCATACACATTCTTACCCACTCATACATATTCTCACATGCTATACACATTCTCACCCATTCATACACATTCTCACACTCTCATACACATTCTCACCCACTCTCATACACATTCTCACATACTATACACAATCACACTCATATACATTCTCACCCACTCTCATACACATTTTCACATACTATACATAATCTCACTCATACACATTCTCACCCACTCTCATACACATACTCACCCAAACTCATACACATTCTCACATACTATACACAATCTCACTCATATACATTCTCACCCAGTATCATACACATTCTAACCCACTCTCATACACATTCTCACCCACTCTCATACACATTCTCACATGCTATACACAATCTCACTCATACACATTCTCACCCACTCTCATTCACATTCTCACCCACTCTTATACACATTCTCAAATACTATACACAATCTCTCTCATATACATTCTCACCCACTCTCACATACATTCTCACATGCACACATTCTCACATACTATTCACATTCTCACACTCTCATACACAATCTCACATACTATACACATTCTCACATACTATACACAATCTCACTCATATACATTCTCACCCACTCTCATACACATTCTCACATACTATACACAATCTCACACTCATATACATTCTCACCCACTCTCATAAGCATTCTTACCCACTCTCATACACATTCTCACATACTATACACATTCTCACACTTTCATACACATTCTCACACACCCTCACACATTCTCACATACTATACACATTCTCACATATTATACACAATCTCACACTCATATACATTCTCACCCACTCTCACATACATTCTCACCGCCTCTCATATACATTCTCACCCACTCTCATACACATTCTCACATACTATACACAATCTCACTCATATACATTCTCACCCAATCTCATACACATTCTCACATACTATACACAATCTCATTCATACACATTCTCACACTCATATACATTCTCACCCACTCTCATGCACATTCTCACATACTATACAAATTCTCACACTCTCATACACATTCTCACATGCACACATTCTCACATACTATACACATTCTCACACTCTCACACACATTCTCACATACTATACACATTCTCACATACTATAAACAATCTCACACTCATATACATTCTCACCCACTCTCATACACATTGTCACATGCTATACAAATTCTCACACTCTCATACACATTCTCACATGCACACATTCTCACATACTATACACATTCTCACACTCTCACACACATTCTCACATACTATACACATTCTCACATACTATAAACAATCTCACACTCATATACACTCTCACCCACTCTCATAAGCATTCTCAACCACTCTCATACACATTCTCACATACTTTACACAATTACACTCATACACATTCTCACCCACTCTCATACACATTCTCACCCACTCTCATACACATTCTCACATACTATACACAATCTCACTCATACACATTCTCACACAGTCTCATACACATTCTCACCCAGTCTCATACACATTCTCACATACTATACGCAATCTCACTCATATACATTCTCACCCACTCTCATAAGCATTCTCACCCACTCTCATACACATTCTCACATTCTATACACAATCTCACTCATACACATTCTCACCCACTCTCATACACATTCTCACATACTATTCACAATCTCACTCATATACATTCTCAACCGCTCTCATATACATTCTCACATTCTATACACAATCTCACTCATACACATTCTCACCCACTCTCATACACAAACTTACCAACTCATACATATTCTCTCATCCTATACACATTCTCACCCATTCATACACATTCTCACACTCTCATACACATTCTAACCCACTCAAATACACATTCTCACATGCTATACACAATCTCACTCATATACAGTCTCACCCACTCTCATATACATTCTCACCCACTCTCATACACATTCTCACATACTATACACAATCTCACTCATACACATTCTCACCCACTCTCATACACATTCTTACCCATTCATACATATTCTCACATCCTATACACATTCTCACCCATTCATACACATTGTCACACTCTCATACACATTCTCACCCACTCTCATACACATTCTCACATACTATACACAATCTCACTCATATACATTCTCACCAACTCTCATACACATTCTCACATACTATACACAATCTCACTCATTCACATTCTCACCCACTCTCATATACATTCTCACCCACTCTCATACACATTCTCACATACTATACACAATCTCACTCATATACATTCTCACCCACTCTCATACACATTCTCACATACTATACACAATCTCACTCATATACATTCTTACCCACTCTATTTCACATTCTCACATACTATACACAATCTCACTCATATACATTCTCACCCACTCTCATACACATTCTCACCCACTCTCATACACATTCTCACATACTATACACAATCTCACTCATATACATTCTCACCCACTCTCATACACAATCTCACCCACTCTCATCCACATTCTCACATACTATACACAATCTCACTCATATACATTCTCACCCACTCTCATACACATTCTCACATACTATAAACAATCTCACTCATATACATTCTTAACCACTCTATTACACATTCTCACATACTATACACAATCTCACTCATATACATTCTCACCCACTCTCATACACATTCTCACCCACTCTCATACACATTCTCACATACTGTACACAGTCTCACTCATATACATTCTCACCCACTCTCATACACATTCTCACCCACTCTCATACACATTCTCACATACTATACACAATCTCACTCATACACATTCTCACCCAATCTCATACACATTCTTACCCGCTCATACATATTCTCACATCCTATACACATTCTCACCCATTCATACACATTCGCACACTCTCATACACAGTTTAACACTCATACACATTCTCACCCACTCTCATACACATTCTCACATACTATACACAAACTCGCTCATATACATTCTCACCCACTCTCATATATATTCTAACCCACTCTCATACACATTCTCACATACTATACAGAATCTCACTCATACACATTCTCACCCACTCTCATAAGCATTCTCAACCACTCTCATACACATTCTCACATACTATACACATTCTCACATACTATACACATTCTCACACTCTCATACACTCACACATTCTCACATACTATACACATTCTCACACACTCTCACATACTATACACGTTTTCACACACATACATTCTCACTCTCAAATTCTCACTATGCACATTCTCACACTCATACACACTCTCACATACTATACATATTCTCATTCATAGTCATTCTCACACTCATATACATTCTCACCCACTCTGATACACATTCTCACCCACTCTCATACACACTCTCACATACCATACACAATCTCACTCATATAGATTCTCACCCACTCTCATGTACATTCTCACCAACTCTCATATAAATTCTCACCCACTCTCATACACATTCTCACATACTATACACAATCTCACACTCATATACATTTTCACCCACTCTCATATACATTCTCACCCTCTCTCATATACATTCTCACCCACTCTCATACACATTCTCACATACTATACACATTCTCACATACTATACACATTCTCACTCTCATACACATTCTCACCACTCTCACACATTCTCACATACTATACACAATCACACTCATACACATTCTCACCCACTCTCATACACATTCTTACCCACTCATACATATTCTCACATCCTATACACATTCACAGCCATTCATACACATTCTCACCCAGTCTTATACACATTCTCACATACTATACACAATCTCACTCATATACATTCCCACCCACTCTCATAAGCATTCTCACCCACTCTCATACACATTTACATATACTATACACAATCTCACTCATACACATTCTCACCCACTCTCATACACATTCTCACATACTATACACATTGTCATTCATACACATTCTCACACTCATATACATCTCACCCACTCTCATACGCATTCTCACATACTATACACATTCTCACGTACTATACACATTCTCCCACTTATCATACACATTCTCACACACTCTCACACATTTTCTCATACTATACTCAATCTCACTCATACACTTTCTAACCCACTCTCATACACATTCTTACCCACTCATACATATTCTCACGTACTATACACATTCTCACCCATTCATACACATTCTCACAATCTCATACACATTCTCACCCACTCTCATACACATTCTCGCAAACTATACACAATCTCACTCGTGCACATTCTCACCCACTCTCATACACATACTTAACAACTCATACATATTCTCACATCCAATACACATTTTCACCCATTCATACACATTCTCAGACTCTCATACACATTCTCAACCACTCTCATACACATTGTCACATACTATACACAATCTCACTCATATACATTCTCACCCACTCTCATAAGCATTCTCACACACTCTCATACACATTCTCACATACTATACACAATCTCACTCATACACATTCTCACACTCTCATATACATTCTCACATACTATACACAATCTCACTCATATACATTCTCACCCACTCTCATAAGCATTATCACCCACTCTCATACAAATTCTCACATACTATACACAATCTCACTCAAATACATTCTCACCCACTCTCACAGGCATTCTCACCCACTCTCATACACATTCTCACATACTATGCACAATCTCACTCATATACATTCTCACCCACTCTCATACACATTCTCACATACTATACACAATATCACTCATACATATTCTCACATCCTATACACATTCTCACCCACTCTCATACACATTCTCACATAATATACACAATCCCACTCGTATATATTCTCACCCACTCTCATAAGCATTCTCACCCACTCTCATACACATTCTCAAATACTATACACAAACTCACTCATACACATTCTCACCCACTCTCATACAAATTCTCACATAATATACACATTCTCACGCTCTCATACAGATTCTCACACATTCTCACATACTATACACAATCTCACTCATACACATTCTCACCCATTCATACAAATTGTTACACTCTCATACACATTCTCACCCACTCTCATACACATTCTCACATACTATACACAATCTCACTCATATACATTCTCACCAACTCTCATACTCATTCTCACATACTATACACAATCTCACTCATATACATTCTCACCAACTCTCATACACATTCTCACATACTATACACAATCTCATCATGCACATTCTCACCCACTCTCATACACATTCTCACCCACTCTCATACACATTCTCACATACTATACACAATCTCACTCATATTCATTCTCACCCACTCTCATACACATTCTCACATACTATACACAATCTCACTCATATACATTCTTACCCACTCTATTACACATTCTCACATACTATACACAATCTCACTCATATACATTCTCACCCACTCTCATACACATTCTCACCCACTCTCATACACATTCTCACATACTATACACAATCTCACTCATATACATTCTCACCCACACTCATACACATTCTCACCCACTCTCATACACATTCTCACATACTATACACAATCACACTCATATACATTCTCACCCACTCTCATACACATTTTCACATACTATACATAATCTCACTCATACACATTCTCACCCACTCTCATACACATACTCACCCAAACTCATACACATTCTCACATACTATACACAATCTCACTCATATACATTCTCACCCAGTCTCATACACATTCTAACCCACTCTCATACACATTCTCACCCACTCTCATACACATTCTCACATGCTATACACAATCTCACTCATACACATTCTCACCCACTCTCATTCACATTCTCACCCACTCTTATACACATTCTCAAATACTATACACAATCTCTCTCATATACATTCTCACCCACTCTCACATACATTCTCACATGCACACATTCTCACATACTATACACATTCTCACACTCTCATACACAATCTCACATACTATACACATTCTCACATACTATACACAATCTCACTCATATACATTCTCACCCACTCTCATACACATTCTCACATACTATACACAATCTCACACTCATATACATTCTCACCCACTCTCATAAGCATTCTTACCCACTCTCATACACATTCTCACATACTATACACAGTCTCACACTTTCATACACATTCTCACACACCCTCACACATTCTCACATACTATACACATTCTCACATATTATACACAATCTCACACTCATATACATTCTCACCCACTCTCACATACATTCTCACCGACTCTCATATACATTCTCACCCACTCTCATACACATTCTCACATACTATACATAATCTCACTCATATACATTCTCACCCAATCTCATACACATTCTCACATACTATACACAATCTCATTCATACACATTCTCACACTCATATACATTCTCACCCACTCTCATGCACATTCTCACATACTATACAAATTCTCACACTCTCATACACATTCTCACATGCACACATTCTCACATACTATACACATTCTCACACTCTCACACACATTCTCACATACTATACACATTCTCACATACTATAAACAATCTCACACTCATATACATTCTCAACCACTCTCATACACATTCTCACATGCTATACAAATTCTCACACTCTCATACACATTCTCACATGCACACATTCTCACATACTATACACATTCTCAGACTCTCACAGACATTCTCACATACTATACACATTCTCACATACTATAAACAATCTCACACTCATATACACTCTCACCCACTCTCATAAGCATTCTCACCCACTCTCATACACATTCTCACATACTTTACACAATTTCACTCATACACATTCTCACCCACTCTCATACACATTCTCACCCACTCTCATACACATTCTCACATACTATACACAATCTCACTCATATACATTCTTACCCACTCTATTACACATTCTCACATACTATACACAATCTCACTCATATACATTCTCACCCACTCTCATACACATTCTCACCCACTCTCATACACATTCTCACATACTATACACAATCTCACTCATATACATTCTCACCCACTCTCATACACATTCTCACCCACTCTCATACACATTCTCACATACGATACACAATCTCACTCATATACATTCTCACCCACTCTCATAGACATTCTCACATACTATAAACAATCTCACTCATATACATTCTTACCCACTCTATTACACATTCTCACATACTATACACAATCTCACTCATATACATTCTCACCCACTCACATACACATTCTCACCCACTCTCATACACATTCTCACATACTGTACACAGTCTCACTCATACACATTCTCACCCACTCCCATACACATTCTCACCCACTCTCATACACATTCTCACATACTATACACAATCTCACTCATATACATTCTCACCCACTCTCATACACATTCTCACCCACTCTCATACACATTCTCACATACTATACACAATCTCACTCATACACATTCTCACCCAATCTCATACACATTCTTACCCACTCATACATATTCTCACATCCTATACACATTCTCACCCATTCATACACATTCGCACACTCTCATACACAGTTTAACACTCATACACATTCTCACCCACTCTCATACACATTCCCACATACTATACACAAACTCGCTCATATACATTCTCACACACTCTCATATATATTCTAACCCACTCTCATACACATTCTCACATACTATACAGAATCTCACTCATACACATTCTCACCCACTCTTATAAGCATTCTCACCCACTCTCATACACATTCTCACATACTATACAGAATCTCACTCATACACATTCTCACCCACTCTCATACACATTCTCGCCCACTCTCATACACATTCTCACATATTATACACAATCTCATACACATTCTCACCCACTCTCATACACATTCTCACCCAGTCTCATACACATTCTCACATAATGTACACAATCTCACTCATATATATTCTCACCCACTCTCATAAGCATTCTCACCCACTCTAATACACATTCTCACATACTATACACAATCTCACTCATACACATTCTCACCCACTCTCATACACATTCTCACATACTATACACAATCTCACTCATACACATTCTTACACACCCTCTTACAAATTCTCACATACTGTACACAATCTCACTCATACACATTCTCACCCACTCTCATACACATTCTCACCCACTCCCATACACATGCTCACATACTATACACAATCTCACTCATACACATTCTCACCCACTCATACACATTCTTACCCACTCATACATATTCTCACATGCTATACACATTCTCACCCATTCATACACATTCTCACACTCTCATACACATTCTCACCCACTCTCATACACATTCTCACATACTATACACAATCACACTCATATACATTCTCACCCACTCTCATACACATTTTCACATACTATACATAATCTCACTCATACACATTCTCACCCACTCTCATACACATACTCACCCAAACTCATACACATTCTCACATACTATACACAATCACACTCATATACATCCTCACCCAGTATCATACACATTCTAACCCACTCTCATACACATTCTCACCCACTCTCATACACATTCTCACATGCTATACACAATCTCACTCATACACATTCTCACCCACTCTCATTCACATTCTCACCCACTCTTATACACATTCTCAAATACTATACACAATCTCTCTCATATACATTCTCACCCACTCTCACATACATTCTCACATGCACACATTCTCACATACTATTCACATTCTCACACTCTCATACACAATCTCACATACTATACACATTCTCACATACTATACACAATCTCACTCATATACATTCTCACCCACTCTCATACACATTCTCACATACTATACACAATCTCACACTCATATACATTCTCACCCACTCTCATAAGCATTCTTACCCACTCTCATACACATTCTCACATACTATACACATTCTCACACTTTCATACACATTCTCACACACCCTCACACATTCTCACATACTATACACATTCTCACATATTATACACAATCTCACACTCATATACATTCTCACCCACTCTCACATACATTCTCACCGACTCTCATATACATTCTCACCCACTCTCATACACATTCTCACATACTATACACAATCTCACTCATATACATTCTCACCCAATCTCATACACATTCTCACATACTATACACAATCTCATTCATACACATTCTCACACTCATATACATTCTCACCCACTCTCATGCACATTCTCACATACTATACAAATTCTCACACTCTCATACACATTCTCACATGCACACATTCTCACATACTATACACATTCTCACACTCTCACACACATTCTCACATACTATACACATTCTCACATACTATAAACAATCTCACACTCATATACATTCTCACCCACTCTCATACACATTCTCACATGCTATACAAATTCTCACACTCTCATACACATTCTCACATGCACACATTCTCACATACTATACACATTCTCACTCTCTCACACACATTCTCACATACTATAAACAATCTCACTCATATACATTCTTACCCACTCTATTACACATTCTCACATACTATACACAATCTCACTCATATACATTCTCACCCACTCTCATACACATTCTCACCCACTCTCATACACATTCTCACATACTATACACAATCTCACTCATATACATTCTCACCCACTCTCATACACATTCTCACCCACTCTCATACACATTCTCACATACGATACACAATCTCACTCATATACATTCTCACCCACTCTCATAGACATTCTCACATACTATAAACAATCTCACTCATATACATTCTTACCCACTCTATTACACATTCTCACATACTATACACAATCTCACTCATATACATTCTCACCCACTCACATACACATTCTCACCCACTCTCATACACATTCTCACATACTGTACACAGTCTCACTCATACACATTCTCACCCACTCCCATACACATTCTCACCCACTCTCATACACATTCTCACATACTATACACAATCTCACTCATATACATTCTCACCCACTCTCATACACATTCTCACCCACTCTCATACACATTCTCACATACTATACACAATCTCACTCATACACATTCTCACCCAATCTCATACACATTCTTACCCACTCATACATATTCTCACATCCTATACACATTCTCACCCATTCATACACATTCGCACACTCTCATACACAGTTTAACACTCATACACATTCTCACCCACTCTCATACACATTCCCACATACTATACACAACTCGCTCATATACATTCTCACACACTCTCATATATATTCTAACCCACTCTCATACACATTCTCACATACTATACAGAATCTCACTCATACACATTCTCACCCACTCTTATAAGCATTCTCACCCACTCTCATACACATTCTCACATACTATACAGAATCTCACTCATACACATTCTCACCCACTCTCATACACATTCTCGCCCACTCTCATACACATTCTCACATATTATACACAATCTCATACACATTCTCACCCACTCTCATACACATTCTCACCCAGTCTCATACACATTCTCACATAATGTACACAATCTCACTCATATATATTCTCACCCACTCTCATAAGCATTCTCACCCACTCTAATACACATTCTCACATACTATACACAATCTCACTCATACACATTCTCACCCACTCTCATACACATTCTCACATACTATACACAATCTCACTCATACACATTCTTACACACCCTCTTACAAATTCTCACATACTGTACACAATCTCACTCATACACATTCTCACCCACTCTCATACACATTCTCACCCACTCCCATACACATGCTCACATACTATACACAATCTCACTCATACACATTCTCACCCACTCATACACATTCTTACCCACTCATACATATTCTCACATGCTATACACATTCTCACCCATTCATACACATTCTCACACTCTCATACACATTCTCACCCACTCTCATACACATTCTCACATACTATACACAATCACACTCATATACATTCTCACCCACTCTCATACACATTTTCACATACTATACATAATCTCACTCATACACATTCTCACCCACTCTCATACACATACTCACCCAAACTCATACACATTCTCACATACTATACACAATCACACTCATATACATCCTCACCCAGTATCATACACATTCTAACCCACTCTCATACACATTCTCACCCACTCTCATACACATTCTCACATGCTATACACAATCTCACTCATACACATTCTCACCCACTCTCATTCACATTCTCACCCACTCTTATACACATTCTCAAATACTATACACAATCTCTCTCATATACATTCTCACCCACTCTCACATACATTCTCACATGCACACATTCTCACATACTATTCACATTCTCACACTCTCATACACAATCTCACATACTATACACATTCTCACATACTATACACAATCTCACTCATATACATTCTCACCCACTCTCATACACATTCTCACATACTATACACAATCTCACACTCATATACATTCTCACCCACTCTCATAAGCATTCTTACCCACTCTCATACACATTCTCACATACTATACACATTCTCACACTTTCATACACATTCTCACACACCCTCACACATTCTCACATACTATACACATTCTCACATATTATACACAATCTCACACTCATATACATTCTCACCCACTCTCACATACATTCTCACCGACTCTCATATACATTCTCACCCACTCTCATACACATTCTCACATACTATACACAATCTCACTCATATACATTCTCACCCAATCTCATACACATTCTCACATACTATACACAATCTCATTCATACACATTCTCACACTCATATACATTCTCACCCACTCTCATGCACATTCTCACATACTATACAAATTCTCACACTCTCATACACATTCTCACATGCACACATTCTCACATACTATACACATTCTCACACTCTCACACACATTCTCACATACTATACACATTCTCACATACTATAAACAATCTCACACTCATATACATTCTCACCCACTCTCATACACATTCTCACATGCTATACAAATTCTCACACTCTCATACACATTCTCACATGCACACATTCTCACATACTATACACATTCTCACTCTCTCACACACATTCTCACATACTATACACATTCTCACATACTATAAACAATCTCACACTCATATACACTCTCACCCACTCTCATAAGCATTCTCAACCACTCTCATACACATTCTCACATACTTTACACAATTACACTCATACACATTCTCACCCACTCTCATACACATTCTCACCCACTCTCATACACATTCTCACATACTATACACAATCTCACTCATACACATTCTCACACAGTCTCATACACATTCTCACCCAGTCTCATACACATTCTCACATACTATACGCAATCTCACTCATATACATTCTCACCCACTCTCATAAGCATTCTCACCCACTCTCATACACATTCTCACATTCTATACACAATCTCACTCATACACATTCTCACCCACTCTCATACACATTCTCACATACTATTCACAATCTCACTCATATACATTCTCAACCGCTCTCATATACATTCTCACATTCTATACACAATCTCACTCATACACATTCTCACCCACTCTCATACACAAACTTACCAACTCATACATATTCTCTCATCCTATACACATTCTCACCCATTCATACACATTCTCACACTCTCATACACGTTCTAACCCACTCAAATACACATTCTCACATGCTATACACAATCTCACTCATATACAGTCTCACCCACTCTCATATACATTCTCACCCACTCTCATACACATTCTCACATACTATACACAATCTCACTCATACACATTCTCACCCACTCTCATACACATTCTTACCCATTCATACATATTCTCACATCCTATACACATTCTCACCCATTCATACACATTGTCACACTCTCATACACATTCTCACCCACTCTCATACACATTCTCACATACTATACACAATCTCACTCATATACATTCTCACCAACTCTCATACACATTCTCACATACTATACACAATCTCACTCATTCACATTCTCACCCACTCTCATATACATTCTCACCCACTCTCATACACATTCTCACATACTATACACAATCTCACTCATATACATTCTCACCCACTCTCATACACATTCTCACATACTATACACAATCTCACTCATATACATTCTTACCCACTCTATTTCACATTCTCACATACTATACACAATCTCACTCATATACATTCTCACCCACTCTCATACACATTCTCACCCACTCTCATACACATTCTCACATACTATACACAATCTCACTGATATACATTCTCACCCACTCTCATACACAATCTCACCCACTCTCATCCACATTCTCACATACTATACACAATCTCACTCATATACATTCTCACCCACTCTCATACACATTCTCACCCACTCTCATACACATTCTCACATACTGTACACAGTCTCACTCATATACATTCTCACCCACTCTCATACACATTCTCACCCACTCTCATACACATTCTCACATACTATACACAATCTCACTCATACACATTCTCACCCAATCTCATACACATTCTTACCCGCTCATACATATTCTCACATCCTATACACATTCTCACCCATTCATACACATTCGCACACTCTCATACACAGTTTAACACTCATACACATTCTCACCCCACTCTCATACACATTCTCACATACTATACACAAACTCGCTCATATACATTCTCACCCACTCTCATATATATTCTAACCCACTCTCATACACATTCTCACATACTATACAGAATCTCACTCATACACATTCTCACCCACTCTCATAAGCATTCTCAACCACTCTCATACACATTCTCACATACTATACACATTCTCACATACTATAAACATTCTCACACTCTCATACACTCACACATTCTCACATACTATACACATTCTCACACACTCTCACATACTATACACGTTTTCACACACATACATTCTCACTCTCAAATTCTCACTATGCACATTCTCACACTCATACACACTCTCACATACTATACATATTCTCATTCATAGTCATTCTCACACTCATATACATTCTCACCCACTCTGATACACATTCTCACCCACTCTCATACACACTCTCACATACCATACACAATCTCACTCATATAGATTCTCACCCACTCTCATGTACATTCTCACCAACTCTCATATAAATTCTCACCCACTCTCATACACATTCTCACATACTATACACAATCTCACACTCATATACATTTTCACCCACTCTCATATACATTCTCACCCTCTCTCATATACATTCTCACCCACTCTCATACACATTCTCACATACTATACACATTCTCACATACTATACACATTCTCACTCTCATACACATTCTCACCACTCTCACACATTCTCACATACTACACACAATCACACTCATACACATTCTCACCCACTCTCATACACATTCTTACCCACTCATACATATTCTCACATCCTATACACATTCACAGCCATTCATACACATTCTCACCCAGTCTTATACACATTCTCACATACTATACACAATCTCACTCATATACATTCCCACCCACTCTCATAAGCATTCTCACCCACTCTCATACACATTTACATATACTATACACAATCTCACTCATACACATTCTCACCCACTCTCATACACATTCTCACATACTATACACATTGTCATTCATACACATTCTCACACTCATATACATCTCACCCACTCTCATACGCATTCTCACATACTATACACATTCTCACGTACTATACACATTCTCCCACTTATCATACACATTCTCACACACTCTCACACATTTTCTCATACTATACTCAATCTCACTCATACACATTCTAAACCACTCTCATACACATTCTTACCCACTCATACATATTCTCACGTACTATACACATTCTCACCCATTCATACACATTCTCACAATCTCATACACATTCTCACCCACTCTCATACACATTCTCGCAAACTATACACAATCTCACTCGTGCACATTCTCACCCACTCTCATACACATACTTAACAACTCATACATATTCTCACATCCAATACACATTTTCACCCATTCATACACATTCTCAGACTCTCATACACATTCTCAACCACTCTCATACACATTCTCACATACTATACACAATCTCACTCATATACATTCTCACCCACTCTCATAAGCATTCTCACCCACTCTCATACACATTCTCACATACTATACACAATCTCACTCAAATACATTCTCACCCACTCTCACAGGCATTCTCACCCACTCTCATACACATTCTCACATACTATGCACAATCTCACTCATATACATTCTCACCCACTCTCATACACATTCTCACATACTATACACAATATCACTCATACATATTCTCACATCCTATACACATTATCACCCACTCTCATACACATTCTCACATAATATACACAATCCCACTCGTATATATTCTCACCCACTCTCATAAGCATTCTCACCCACTCTCATACACATTCTCAAATACTATACACAAACTCACTCATACACATTCTCACCCACTCTCATACAAATTCTCACATAATATACACATTCTCACGCTCTCATACAGATTCTCACACATTCTCACATACTATACACAATCTCACTCATACACATTCTCACCCCCTCGTACACATTCTTACCCACTCATACATCTTCTCACATCCTATACACATTCTCACCCATTCATACACATTCTCAAACTCTCATACAGATTCTAACACTCTCATACACATTCTCACCCAATCTCATACACATTCTCACATACTATACACAAACTCACTCATATACATTCTCACCCACTCTCATACACATTCTCACATACTATACACATTCTCACACTCTCATACACATTCTCATATGCACACATTCTCACATACTATACACATTCTCACCCACTCTCATACACATTCTCACATACTATACACAATCTCACTCATATACATTCTCACCCACTCTCATATACATTCTCACATACTATACACAATCTCACTCATATACATTCTCACCCACTCTCAAAAGCATTCTCACCCACTCTCATACACATTCTCACATACTATACATAATCTCACTCAAACACATTCTCACCCACTCTCATACACATTCTCACATACTATACACAATCTCAATCATATACATTCTCACCCGCTCTCATACACATTCTCACATACTATACATAATCTCACTCATACACATTCTCACACACTCTCATACACATTCTCACCCACTCTCATACACATACTTACCAACTCATACATATTCTCACATGCTATACACATTCTCACCCATTCATACACATTCTCACCCACTCTCATACACATTCTCACATACTATACACAATCTCACTCATACACATTCTCACCCACTCTCATACACATTCTCACATACTATACACAATCTCACTCATACATATTCTCACATCCTATACACATTCTCACCCACTATCATACACATTCTCACATACTATACACAATCTCACTCATATACATTCTCACCCTCTCTCATAAGCATTCCCACCCACTCTCATACACATTCTCACATACTATACACAATCTCACTCATACACATTCTCACCCACTCTCATACACATTCTCACATACTACACATATTCTCATATACTATACACATTCTCACACTCTCATACACATTCTCACACACTCTCACACATTCTCACATACTATACACAATCTCACTCATACACATTCTCACCCACTCTCATACACATTCTTACCCACTCTCATACATATTCTCACATCCTTTACACATTCTCACCCATTCATAAACATTCTCACACTCTCATACACATTCTAACACTCTCATACACATTCTCACCCACTCTCATACACATTCTCACATACTATACACAATCTCACTCATATACATTCTCACCCACTCTCAGACACATTCTCACCCACTCTCACACATTCTCACATACTATACACAATCTCACTCATACACATTCTCACCCACTCTCATACACATTCTCACCCACTCTCATACACATTCTCACATACTATACACAATCTCACTCATACACCTTCTCACCCACTCTCATACACATTCTCACCCACTCTCATACACATTCTCACATACTATACAAAATCTCACTCATATACATTCTCACCAACTCTCAAAAGCATTCTCACCCACTCTCATACACATTCTCACATACTATACATAATCTCACTCATACACATTCTCACCCACTCTCATACACATTCTCACATACTATACACAATCTCACTCATGTACATTCTCACCCACTCTCATACACATTCTCACATACTATACACAATCTCACTCATACATATTCTCACATCCTGTACACATTCTCACCCACTATCATACACATTCTCACATACTATACACAATCTCACTCATATACATTCTCACCCACTCTCATAAGCATTCCCACCCACTCTCATACACATTCTCACACACTCTCACACATTCTCACATACTATACACAATCTCATTCATACACATTATCACCCACTCTCATACACATTCTTACCCACTCTCATACATATTCTCACATCCTTTACACATTCTCACCCATTCATAAACATTCTCACACTCTCATACACATTCTAACACTCTCATACACATTCTCACACACTCTCATACACATTCTCACATACTATACACAATCTCACTCATATACATTCTCACCCACTCTCATACACATTCTCACCCACTCTCACATTCTCACATAATATACACAATCTCACTCATACACATTCTCACCCACTCTCATACACATTCTCACCCACTCTCATACACATTCTCACATACTATACACAATCTCACTCATATACATTCTCACCCACACTCATACACATTCTCACATACTATACACAATCTCACTCATACACATTCTCACCCACTCTCATAAGCATTCTCACCCACTCTCATACACATTCTCACATACTATACACAATCTCTCTCATATACATTCTCACCCACTCTCATAAGCATTCTCACGCACTCTCATACACATTCTCACATACTATACACAATCTCACTCATACACATTCTCACCCACTCTCATACACATTCTCACATACTATACACAATCTCACTCATATACATTCTCACCCACTCTCATACACATTTTCACATACTATACATAGTCTCACTCATAGACATTCTCACACACTCTCATACACATTCTCACCCACTCTCATACACATTCTCACATACTATACAAAATCTCACTCATATACATTCTCACCAACTCTCAAAAGCATTCTCACCCACTCTCATACACATTCTCACATACTATACATAATCTCACTCATACACATTCTCACCCACTCTCATACACATTCTCACATACTATACACAATCTCACTCATGTACATTCTCACCCACTCTCATACACATTCTCACATACTATACACAATCTCACTCATACATATTCTCACATCCTGTACACATTCTCACCCACTATCATACACATTCTCACATACTATACACAATCTCACTCATATACATTCTCACCCACTCTCATAAGCATTCCCACCCACTCTCATACACATTCTCACACACTCTCACACATTCTCACATACTATACACAATCTCATTCATACACATTATCACCCACTCTCATACACATTCTTACCCACTCTCATACATATTCTCACATCCTTTACACATTCTCACCCATTCATAAACATTCTCACACTCTCATACACATTCTAACACTCTCATACACATTCTCACACACTCTCATACACATTCTCACATACTATACACAATCTCACTCATATACATTCTCACCCACTCTGATACACATTCTCACCCACTCTCACATTCTCACATACTATACACAATCTCACTCATACACATTCTCACCCACTCTCATACACATTCTCACCCACTCTCATACACATTCTCACATACTATACACAATCTCACTCATATACATTCTCACCCACACTCATACACATTCTCACATACTATACACAATCTCACTCATACACATTCTCACCCACTCTCATAAGCATTCTCACCCACTCTCATACACATTCTCACATACTATACACAATCTCTCTCATATACATTCTCACCCACTCTCATAAGCATTCTCACGCACTCTCATACACATTCTCACATACTATACACAATCTCACTCATACACATTCTCACCCACTCTCATACACATTCTCACATACTATACACAATCTCACTCATATACATTCTCACCCACTCTCATACACATTTTCACATACTATACATAGTCTCACTCATAGACATTCTCACACACTCTCATACACATTCTCACCCACTCTCATACACATTCTCACATAGTATACACAATCTCACTCATACACATTCTCACCCACTCTCATACACATTCTCACCCACTCTCATTCACATTCTCACATACTATACACAATCTCACTCATACACATTCTCACCCACTCTCATACACATTCTCACATACTATACACAATCTCACTCATATACATTCTCACCCACTCTCATACACATTTTCACATACTATACATAGTCTCACTCATAGACATTCTCACACACTCTCATACACATTCTCACCCACTCTCATACACATTCTCACATAGTATACACAATCTCACTCATACACATTCTCACCCACTCTCATACACATTCTCACCCACTCTCATACACATTCTCACATACTATACACAATCTCACTTATACACATTCTCACCCACTCTCATACACATTCTCACCCACTCTCATACACATTCTCACATACTATACACATTCTGATTCATACACATTCTCTCACTCATATACATCTCACCCACTCCCATAATCATTCTCACCCACTCTCATACGCATTCTCACATACTATAAACATTCTCACGTACTATACACATTCTCACACTCTCATACCTATTCTCACAGACTCTCACACATTCTCACATACTATACACAATCTCACTCATACACATTCTCACCCACTCTCATACACATACTTACCAACTCATACATATTCTCACATGCTATACTCATTCTCACCCATTCATACACATTCTCACACTGTCATACACATTCTCACCCATTCTCATACACATTCTCACATACTATACACAATCTCACTCATATACACTCTCACCCACTCTCATAAGCATTCTCAACCACTCTCATACACATTCTCACATACTATACACAATCTCACTCATACACATTCTCACCCACTCTCATACACATTCTCACATACTATACACAATCTCACTCATACACATTCTCACCCACTCTCATACACATTCTCACCCACTCTCATACACATTCTCACATACTATACACATTCTGATTCATACACATTCTCTCACTCATATACATCTCACCCACTCCCATAATCATTCTCACCCACTCTCATACGCATTCTCACATACTATAAACATTCTCACGTACTATACACATTCTCACACTCTCATACCTATTCTCACAGACTCTCACACATTCTCACATACTATACACAATCTCACTCATACACATTCTCACCCACTCTCATACACATACTTACCAACTCATACATATTCTCACATGCTATACTCATTCTCACCCATTCATACACATTCTCACACTGTCATACACATTCTCACCCATTCTCATACACATTCTCACATACTATACACAATCTCACTCATATACACTCTCACCCACTCTCATAAGCATTCTCAACCACTCTCATACACATTCTCACATACTATACACAATCTCACTCATACACATTCTCACCCACTCTCAAACACATTCTCACATACTATACACAATCTCACTCATATAGATTCTCACCCACTCGCATACACATTCTCACATACTATACACAATCTCACTCATACATTCTCACCCACTCTCATAAGCATTCTCACCCACTGTCATACACATTCTCACATACTTTACACAATCTCACTCATATACATTCTCACCCACTCTCAAAAGCATTCTCACCCACTCTCATACACATTCTAACCCACTCTCATACACATTCTCACCCACTCTCATACACATTCTCACATACTATACACAATCTCACTCATATACATTCTCACCCACTCTCAAAAGCATTCTCACCCACTCTCACACATTCTCACATACTATACATAATCTCACTCATACACATTCTCACCCACTCTCAAACACATTCTCACATACTATACACAATCTCAATCATATACGTTCTCACCCACTCTCATACACATTCTCACATACTATACATAATCTCACTCATACACATTCTCACACACTCTCATACACATTCTCACCCACTCTCATACACATACTTACCAACTCATACATATTCTCACATGCTATACACATTCTCACCCATTCATACACATTCTCACCCACTCTCATACACATTCTCACATACTATACACAATCTCACTCATACACATTCTCACCCACTCTCATACACATTCTCACATACTATACACAATCTCACTCATACATATTCTCACATCCTATACACATTCTCACCCACTATCATACACATTCTCACATACTATACACAATCTCACTCATATACATTCTCACCCTCTCTCATAAGCATTACCACCCACTCTCATACACATTCTCACATACTATACACAATCTCACTCATACACATTCTCACCCACTCTCATACACATTCTCACATACTACACATATTCTCATATACTATACACATTCTCACACTCTCATACACATTCTCACACACTCTCACACATTCTCACATACTATACACAATCTCACTCATACACATTCTCACCCACTCTCATACACATTCTTAACCACTCTCATACATATTCTCACATCCTTTACACATTCTCACCCATTCATAAACATTCTCACACTCTCATACACATTCTAACACTCTCATACACATTCTCACCCACTCTCATACACATTCTCACATACTATACACAATCTCACTCATATACATTCTCACCCACTCTCAGACACATTCTCACCCACTCTCACACATTCTCACATACTATACACAATCTCACTCATACACATTCTCACCCACTCTCATACACATTCTCACCCACTCTCATACACATTCTCACATACTATACACAATCTCACTCATACACCTTCTCACCCACTCTCATACACATTCTCACCCACTCTCATACACATTCTCACATACTATACAAAATCTCACTCATATACATTCTCACCAACTCTCAAAAGCATTCTCACCCACTCTCATACACATTCTCACATACTATACATAATCTCACTCATACACATTCTCACCCACTCTCATACACATTCTCACATACTATACACAATCTCACTCATGTACATTCTCACCCACTCTCATACACATTCTCACATACTATACACAATCTCACTCATACATATTCTCACATCCTGTACACATTCTCACCCACTATCATACACATTCTCACATACTATACACAATCTCACTCATATACATTCTCACCTACTCTCATAAGCATTCCCACCCACTCTCATACACATTCTCACATACTATACACAATCTCACTCATATACATTCTCACCCACTCTCATACACATTCTCACACACTCTCACACATTCTCACATACTATACACAATCTCATTCATAAACATTATCACCCACTCTCATACACATTCTTACCCACTCTCATACATATTCTCACATCCTTTACACATTCTCTCCCATTCATAAACATTCTCACACTCTCATACACATTCTAACACTCTCATACACATTCTCACATACTCTCATACACATTCTCACATACTATACACAATCTCACTCATATACATTCTCACCCACTCTGATACACATTCTCACCCACTCTCACACATTCTCACATACTATACACAATCTCACTCATACACATTCTCACCCACTCTCATACACATTCTCACCCACTCTCATACACATTCTCACATACTATACACAATCTCACTCATATACATTCTCACCCACACTCATACACATTCTCACATACTATACACAATCTCACTCATACACATTCTCACCCACTCTCATAAGCATTCTCACCCACTCTCATACACATTCTCACATACTATACACAATCTCTCTCATATACATTCTCACCCACTCTCATAAGCATTCTCACGCACTCTCATACACATTCTCACATACTATACACAATCTCACTCATACACATTCTCACCCACTCTCATACACATTCTCACATACTATACACAATCTCACTCATATACATTCTCACCCACTCTCATACACATTTTCACATACTATACATAGTCTCACTCATAGACATTCTCACACACTCTCATACACATTCTCACCCAATCTCATACACATTCTCACATAGTATACACAATCTCACTCATACACATTCTCACCCACTCTCATACACATTCTTACCCACTCTCATACATATTCTCACGTCCTTTACACATTCTCACCCATTGGTAAACATGCTCACACTCTCATACACATTCTAACACTCTCATACACATTCTCACACACTCTCATACACATTCTCACATACTATACACAATCTCACTCATATACATTCTCACCCACTCTGATACACATTCTCACCCACTCTCACACATTCTCACATACTATACACAATCTCACTCATACACATTCTCACCCACTCTCTTACACATTCTCACCCACTCTCATACACATTCTCACATACTATACACAATCTCACTCATATACATTCTCACCCACACTCATACACATTCTCACATACTATACACAATCTCACTCATACACATTCTCACCCACTCTCATAAGCATTCTCACGCACTCTCATACACATTCTCACATACTATACACAATCTCACTCATACACATTCTCACCCACTCTCATACACATTCTCACATACTATACACAATCTCACTCATATACATTCTCACCCACTCTCATACACATTTTCACATACTATACATAGTCTCACTCATAGACATTCTCACACACTCTCATACACATTCTCACCCAATCTCATACACATTCTCACATAGTATACACAATCTCACTCATACACATTCTCACCCACTCTCATACACATTCTTACCCACTCTCATACATATTCTCACGTCCTTTACACATTCTCACCCATTGGTAAACATGCTCACACTCTCATACACATTCTAACACTCTCATACACATTCTCACACACTCTCATACACATTCTCACATACTATACACAATCTCACTCATATACATTCTCACCCACTCTGATACACATTCTCACCCACTCTCACACATTCTCACATACTATACACAATCTCACTCATACACATTCTCACCCACTCTCTTACACATTCTCACCCACTCTCATACACATTCTCACATACTATACACAATCTCACTCATATACATTCTCACCCACACTCATACACATTCTCACATACTATACACAATCTCACTCATACACATTCTCACCCACTCTCATAAGCATTCTCACGCACTCTCATACACATTCTCACATACTATACACAATCTCACTCATACACATTCTCACACACTCTCATACACATTCTCACATACTACACATATTCTCATATACTATACACATTCTCACACTCTCATACACATTCTCACACACTCTCACACATTCTCACATACTATACACAATCTCACTCATACACATTCTCACCCACTCTCATACACATTTTTACCCACTCTCATACATATTCTCACATCCTTTACACATTCTCACCCATTCATAAACATTCTCACACTCTCATACACATTCTAACACTCTCATACACATTCTCACACACTCTCATACACATTCTCACATACTATACACAATCTCACTCATATACATTCTCACCCACTCTCAGACACATTCTCACCCACTCTCACACATTCTCACATACTCTACACAAGCTCACTCATACACATTCTCACCCACTCTCATACACATTCTCACCCACTCTCATACACATTCTCACATACTATACACAATCTCACTCATACACATTCTCACCCACTCTCATACACATTCTCACCCACTCTCATACATATTCTCACATAATATACACAATCTCACTCACACACATTCTCACCCACTCTCATACACATTCTCACATACTATACACAATCTCACTCATATACATTCTCACCCACTCTTATATACATTCTCACATTCTATACACAATCTCACTCATATACATTCTCACCCACTCTCAAAAGCATTCTCACGCACTCTCATACACATTCTCACCCACTCTCATACACATTCTCACATACTATACGCAATCTCACTCATATACATTCTCACCCGCTCTCATACACATTCTCACATACTATACATAATCTCACACATACACATTCTCACACACTCTCATACACATTCTCACCCACTCTCATACACATACTTACCAACTCATACATATTCTCACATGCTATACACATTCTCACTCATTCATACACATTCTCACACTCTCATACATATTCTCACCCACTCTCATACACATTCTCACATACTATACACAATCTCACTCATACACATTCTCACCCACTCTCATACACATTCTCACCCACTCTCATACACATTCTCACATACTATACACATTCTCACTCATATACATTCTCACCCACTCTCATACACATTCTCACATACTATACACATTCTCACTCATATACACTCTCACCCACTCTCATAAGCATTCTCACCCACTCTCATACACATTCTCACATACTATACACAATCTCACTCATACACATTCTCACCCACTCTCATACACATTCTCACATACTATACACAATCTCACTCATATAGATTCTCACCCACTCTCATACACTTTCTCACATACTATACAGAATCTCACTCATATACATTCTCACCCACTCTCATAAGCATTCTCACCCACTCTCATACACAATCTCACTCATACACATTCTCACCCACTCTCATACACATTCTCACCCACTCTCATACACATTCTCACATACTATACACAATCTCACTTATATACATTCTCACCCACTCTCAAAAGCATTCTCACCCACTCTCATACACATTCTCACATACTATACATAATCTCACTCATACACATTCTCACACACTCTCATACACATTCTCACATACTATACACAATCTCACTCATATACATTCTCACCCACTCTCATACACATTCTCACATACTATACATAATCTCACTCATACACATTCTCACCCACTCTCATACACATTCTCACATACTATACACAATCTCACTCATACATATTCTCACATCCTATACACATTCTCACCCACTATCATACACATTCTCACCTACTATACACAATCTCACTCATATACATTCTCACCCACTCTCATAAGCATTCCCACCCACTCTCATACACATTCTCACATACTATACACAATCTCACTCATACACATTCTCACCCACTCTCATACACATTCTCACATACTATACACAATCTCACTCATACACATTCTCACCCACTCTCATACACATTCTCACATACTATACACAATCTCACTCATATACATTCTCACCCACTCTCATACACATTCTCACCCACTCTCATACACATTCTCACATACTATACACAATCTCACTCATACAACTTCTCACCCACTCTCATACACATTCTCACATACTATACACAATCTCACTCATATACATTCTCACCCACTCTCAAAAGCATTCTCACCCACTCTCATACACATTCTCACATACTATACATAATCTCACTCATACACATTCTCACCCACTCTCATACACATTCTCACATACTATACACAATCTCACTCATGTACATTCTCACCCACTCTCATACACATTCTCACATACTATACACAATCTCACTCATACATATTCTCACATCCTGTGCACATTCTCACCCACTATCATACATATTCTTACATAATATACACAATCTCACTCATATACATTCTCACCCACTCTCATAAGCATTCCCACCCACTCTCATACACATTCTCACATACTATACACAATCTCACTCATATACATTCTCACCCACTCTAATACACATTCTCACATACTATACATATTCTCACATACTATACACATTCTCACACTCTCATACACATTCTCACACACTCTCACACATTCTCACATACTATACACAATCTCACTCATACACATTCTCACCCACTCTCATACACATTCTTACCCACTCTCATACATATTCTCACGTCCTTTACACATTCTCACCCATTGGTAAACATGCTCACACTCTCATACACATTCTAACACTCTCATACACATTCTCACACACTCTCATACACATTCTCACATACTATACACAATCTCACTCATATACATTCTCACCCACTCTGATACACATTCTCACCCACTCTCACACATTCTCACATACTATACACAATCTCACTCATACACATTCTCACCCACTCTCTTACACATTCTCACCCACTCTCATACACATTCTCACATACTATACACAATCTCACTCATATACATACTCACCCACACTCATACACATTCTCACATACTATACACAATCTCACTCATACACATTCTCACCCACTCTCATAAGCATTCTCACGCACTCTCATACACATTCTCACATACTATACACAATCTCACTCATACACATTCTCACACACTCTCATACACATTCTCACATACTACACATATTCTCATATACTATACACATTCTCACACTCTCATACACATTCTCACACACTCTCACACATTCTCACATACTATACACAATCTCACTCATACACATTCTCACCCACTCTCATACACATTTTTACCCACTCTCATACATATTCTCACATCCTTTACACATTCTCACCCATTCATAAACATTCTCACACTCTCATACACATTCTAACACTCTCATACACATTCTCACACACTCTCATACACATTCTCACATACTATACACAATCTCACTCATATACATTCTCACCCACTCTCAGACACATTCTCACCCACTCTCACACATTCTCACATACTCTACACAAGCTCACTCATACACATTCTCACCCACTCTCATACACATTCTCACCCACTCTCATACACATTCTCACATACTATACACAATCTCACTCATACACATTCTCACCCACTCTCATACACATTCTCACCCACTCTCATACATATTCTCACATAATATACACAATCTCACTCACACACATTCTCACCCACTCTCATACACATTCTCACATACTATACACAATCTCACTCATATACATTCTCACCCACTCTTATATACATTCTCACATTCTATACACAATCTCACTCATATACATTCTCACCCACTCTCAAAAGCATTCTCACGCACTCTCATACACATTCTCACCCACTCTCATACACATTCTCACATACTATACGCAATCTCACTCATATACATTCTCACCCGCTCTCATACACATTCTCACATACTATACATAATCTCACACATACACATTCTCACACACTCTCATACACATTCTCACCCACTCTCATACACATACTTACCAACTCATACATATTCTCACATGCTATACACATTCTCACTCATTCATACACATTCTCACACTCTCATACATATTCTCACCCACTCTCATACACATTCTCACATACTATACACAATCTCACTCATACACATTCTCACCCACTCTCATACACATTCTCACCCACTCTCATACACATTCTCACATACTATACACATTCTCACTCATATACATTCTCACCCACTCTCATACACATTCTCACATACTATACACATTCTCACTCATATACACTCTCACCCACTCTCATAAGCATTCTCACCCACTCTCATACACATTCTCACATACTATACACAATCTCACTCATACACATTCTCACCCACTCTCATACACATTCTCACATACTATACACAATCTCACTCATATAGATTCTCACCCACTCTCATACACTTTCTCACATACTATACAGAATCTCACTCATATACATTCTCACCCACTCTCATAAGCATTCTCACCCACTCTCATACACAATCTCACTCATACACATTCTCACCCACTCTCATACACATTCTCACCCACTCTCATACACATTCTCACATACTATACACAATCTCACTTATATACATTCTCACCCACTCGCAAAAGCATTCTCACCCACTCTCATACACATTCTCACATACTATACATAATCTCACTCATACACATTCTCACACACTCTCATACACATTCTCACATACTATACACAATCTCACTCATATACATTCTCACCCACTCTCATACACATTCTCACATACTATACATAATCTCACTCATACACATTCTCACCCACTCTCATACACATTCTCACATACTATACACAATATCACTCATACATATTCTCACATCCTATACACATTCTCACCCACTATCATACACATTCTCACATACTATACACAATCTCACTCATATACATTCTCACCCACTCTCATAAGCATTCCCACCCACTCTCATACACATTCTCACATACTATACACAATCTCACTCATACACATTCTCACCCACTCTCATACACATTCTCACATACTACACATATTCTCATATACTATACACATTCTCACACTCTCATACACATTCTCACACACTCTCACACATTCTCACATACTATACATAATCTCACTCATACACATTCTCACCCACTCTCATACACATTCTTACCCACTCTCATACATATTCTCACATCCTTTACACATTCTCACCCATTCATAAACATTCTCACACTCTCATACACATTCTAACACTCTCATACACATTCTCACCCACTCTCATACACATTCTCACATACTATACAAAATCTCACCCATACACATTCTCACCCACTCTCATACACATTCTCACCCACTCTCATACACATTCTCACATACTATACACAATCTCACTCATATACATTCTCACCCACTCTCAATAGCATTCTCACCACTCTCATACACATTCTCACATACTATACACAATCTCACTCATACACATTCTCACCCACTCTCATACACATTCTCACATACTATACACAATCTCACTCATATACATTCTCACCCACTCTCATACACATTCTCACCTACTCTCATACACATTCTCACATACTATACACAATCTCACTCATACACCTTCTCACCCACTCTCATACACATTCTCAGCCACTCTCATACACATTCTCACATACTATACACAATCTCACTCATATACATTCTCACCCACTCTCAAAAGCATTCTCACCCACTTTCATACACATTCTCACATACTATACATAATCTCACTCATACACATTCTCACCCACTCTCATGCACATTCTCACATACTATACACAATCTCACTCATGTACATTCTCACCCACTCTCATACACATTCTCACCCACTCTCATACACATTCTCACATACTATACACAATCTCACTCATATACATTCTCACCCACTCTCAATAGCATTCTCACCCACTCTCATACACATTCTCACATACTATACACAATCTCACTCATACACATTCTCACCCACTCTCATACACATTCTCACATACTTTACACAATCTCACTCATATACATTCTCACCCACTCTCATACACATTCTCACCTACTCTCATACACATTCTCACATACTATACACAATCTCACTCATACACCTTCTCACCCACTCTCATACACATTCTCAGCCACTCTCATACACATTCTCACATAGTATACACAATCTCACTCATATACATTCTCACCCACTCTCATACACATTCTCACCACTTACTACACATATTCTCATATACTATACATAATCTCACTCATACACATTCTCACCCACTCTCATACACATTCTCACATACTATACACAATCTCACTCATGTACATTCTCACCCACTCTCATACACATTCTCACATACTATACACAATCTCACTCATACATATTCTCACATCCTGTGCACATTCTCACCCACTATCATACATATTCTTACATAATATACACAATCTCACTCATATACATTCTCACCCACTCTCATAAGCATTCCCACCCACTCTCATACACATTCTCACATACTATACACAATCTCACTCATATACATTCTCACCCACTCTAATACACATTCTCACATACTATACATATTCTCACATACTATACACATTCTCACACTCTCATACACATTCTCACACACTCTCACACATTCTCACATACTATACACAATCTCACTCATACACATTCTCACCCACTCTCATACACATTCTCACATACTATACACAATATCACTCATACATATTCTCACATCCTATACACATTCTCACCCACTATCATACACATTCTCACATACTATACACAATCTCACTCATATACATTCTCACCCACTCTCATAAGCATTCCCACCCACTCTCATACACATTCTCACATACTATACACAATCTCACTCATACACATTCTCACCCACTCTCATACACATTCTCACATACTACACATATTCTCATATACTATACACATTCTCACACTCTCATACACATTCTCACACACTCTAACACATTCTCACATACTATACATAATCTCACTCATACACATTCTCACCCACTCTCATACACATTCTTACCCACTCTCATACATATTCTCACATCCTTTACACATTCTCACCCATTCATAAACATTCTCACACTCTCATACACATTCTAACACTCTCATACACATTCTCACCCACTCTCATACACATTCTCACATACTATACAAAATCTCACCCATACACATTCTCACCCACTCTCATACACATTCTCACCCACTCTCATACACATTCTCACATACTATACACAATCTCACTCATATACATTCTCACCCACTCTCAATAGCATTCTCACCCACTCTCATACACATTCTCACATACTATACACATTCTCACTCATATACATTCTCACCCACTCTCATACACATTCTCACATACTATACACATTCTCACTCATATACACTCTCACCCACTCTCATAAGCATTCTCACCCACTCTCATACACATTCTCACATACTATACACAATCTCACTCATACACATTCTCACCCACTCTCATACACATTCTCACATACTATACACAATCTCACTCATATAGATTCTCACCCACTCTCATACACTTTCTCACATACAATACAGAATCTCAATCATATACATTCTCACCCACTCTCATAAGCATTCTCACCCACTCTCATACACAATCTCACTCATACACATTCTCACCCACTCTCATACACATTCTCACCCACTCTCATACACATTCTCACATACTATACACAATCTCACTTATATACATTCTCACCCACTCTCAAAAGCATTCTCACCCACTCTCATACACATTCTCACATACTATACATAATCTCACTCATACACATTCTCACACACTCTCATACACATTCTCACATACTATACACAATCTCACTCATATACATTCTCACCCACTCTCATACACATTCTCACATACTATACATAATCTCACTCATACACATTCTCACCCACTCTCATACACATTCTCACATACTATACACAATCTCACTCATACATATTCTCACATCCTATACACATTCTCACCCACTATCATACACATTCTCACCTACTATACACAATCTCACTCATATACATTCTCACCCACTCTCATAAGCATTCCCACCCACTCTCATACACATTCTCACATACTATACACAATCTCACTCATACACATTCTCACCCACTCTCATACACATTCTCACATACTATACACAATCTCACTCATACACATTCTCACCCACTCTCATACACATTCTCACATACTATACACAATCTCACTCATATACATTCTCACCCACTCTCATACACATTCTCACCCACTCTCATACACATTCTCACATACTATACACAATCTCACTCATACAACTTCTCACCCACTCTCATACACATTCTCACATACTATACACAATCTCACTCATATACATTCTCACCCACTCTCAAAAGCATTCTCACCCACTCTCATACACATTCTCACATACTATACATAATCTCACTCATACACATTCTCACCCACTCTCATACACATTCTCACATACTATACACAATCTCACTCATGTACATTCTCACCCACTCTCATACACATTCTCACATACTATACACAATCTCACTCATACATATTCTCACATCCTGTGCACATTCTCACCCACTATCATACATATTCTTACATAATATACACAATCTCACTCATATACATTCTCACCCACTCTCATAAGCATTCCCACCCACTCTCATACACATTCTCACATACTATACACAATCTCACTCATATACATTCTCACCCACTCTAATACACATTCTCACATACTATACATATTCTCACATACTATACACATTCTCACACTCTCATACACATTCTCACACACTCTCACACATTCTCACATACTATACACAATCTCACTCATACACATTCTCACCCACTCTCATACACATTCTTACCCACTCTCATACATATTCTCACGTCCTTTACACATTCTCACCCATTGGTAAACATGCTCACACTCTCATACACATTCTAACACTCTCATACACATTCTCACACACTCTCATACACATTCTCACATACTATACACAATCTCACTCATATACATTCTCACCCACTCTGATACACATTCTCACCCACTCTCACACATTCTCACATACTATACACAATCTCACTCATACACATTCTCACCCACTCTCTTACACATTCTCACCCACTCTCATACACATTCTCACATACTATACACAATTTCACTCATATACATTCTCACCCACACTCATACACATTCTCACATACTATACACAATCTCACTCATACACATTCTCACCCACTCTCATAAGCATTCTCACGCACTCTCATACACATTCTCACATACTATACACAATCTCACTCATACACATTCTCACACACTCTCATACACATTCTCACATACTACACATATTCTCATATACTATACACATTCTCACACTCTCATACACATTCTCACACACTCTCACACATTCTCACATACTATACACAATCTCACTCATACACATTCTCACCCACTCTCATACACATTTTTACCCACTCTCATACATATTCTCACATCCTTTACACATTCTCACCCATTCATAAACATTCTCACACTCTCATACACATTCTAACACTCTCATACACATTCTCACACACTCTCATACACATTCTCACATACTATACACAATCTCACTCATATACATTCTCACCCACTCTCAGACACATTCTCACCCACTCTCACACATTCTCACATACTCTACACAAGCTCACTCATACACATTCTCACCCACTCTCATACACATTCTCACCCACTCTCATACACATTCTCACATACTATACACAATCTCACTCATACACATTCTCACCCACTCTCATACACATTCTCACCCACTCTCATACATATTCTCACATAATATACACAATCTCACTCACACACATTCTCACCCACTCTCATACACATTCTCACATACTATACACAATCTCACTCATATACATTCTCACCCACTCTTATATACATTCTCACATTCTATACACAATCTCACTCATATACATTCTCACCCACTCTCAAAAGCATTCTCACGCACTCTCATACACATTCTCACCCACTCTCATACACATTCTCACATACTATACGCAATCTCACTCATATACATTCTCACCCGCTCTCATACACATTCTCACATACTATACATAATCTCACACATACACATTCTCACACACTCTCATACACATTCTCACCCACTCTCATACACATACTTACCAACTCATACATATTCTCACATGCTATACACATTCTCACTCATTCATACACATTCTCACACTCTCATACATATTCTCACCCACTCTCATACACATTCTCACATACTATACACAATCTCACTCATACACATTCTCACCCACTCTCATACACATTCTCACCCACTCTCATACACATTCTCACATACTATACACATTCTCACTCATATACATTCTCACCCACTCTCATACACATTCTCACATACTATACACATTCTCACTCATATACACTCTCACCCACTCTCATAAGCATTCTCACCCACTCTCATACACATTCTCACATACTATACACAATCTCACTCATACACATTCTCACCCACTCTCATACACATTCTCACATACTATACACAATCTCAGTCATATAGATTCTCACCCACTCTCATACACTTTCTCACATACTATACAGAATCTCACTCATATACATTCTCACCCACTCTCATAAGCATTCTCACCCACTCTCATACACAATCTCACTCATACACATTCTCACCCACTCTCATACACATTCTCACCCACTCTCATACACATTCTCACATACTATACACAATCTCACTTATATACATTCTCACCCACTCGCAAAAGCATTCTCACCCACTCTCATACACATTCTCACATACTATACATAATCTCACTCATACACATTCTCACACACTCTCATACACATTCTCACATACTATACACAATCTCACTCATATACATTCTCACCCACTCTCATACACATTCTCACATACTATACATAATCTCACTCATACACATTCTCACCCACTCTCATACACATTCTCACATACTATACACAATATCACTCATACATATTCTCACATCCTATACACATTCTCACCCACTATCATACACATTCTCACATACTATACACAATCTCACTCATATACATTCTCACCCACTCTCATAAGCATTCCCACCCACTCTCATACACATTCTCACATACTATACACAATCTCACTCATACACATTCTCACCCACTCTCATACACATTCTCACATACTACACATATTCTCATATACTATACACATTCTCACACTCTCATACACATTCTCACACACTCTCACACATTCTCACATACTATACATAATCTCACTCATACACATTCTCACCCACTCTCATACACATTCTTACCCACTCTCATAAATATTCTCACATCCTTTACACATTCTCACCCATTCATAAACATTCTCACACTCTCATACACATTCTAACACTCTCATACACATTCTCACCCACTCTCATACACATTCTCACATACTATACAAAATCTCACCCATACACATTCTCACCCACTCTCATACACATTCTCACCCACTCTCATACACATTCTCACATACTATACACAATCTCACTCATATACATTCTCACCCACTCTCAATAGCATTCTCACCCACTCTCATACACATTCTCACATACTATACACAATCTCACTCATACACATTCTCACCCACTCTCATACACATTCTCACATACTATACACAATCTCACTCATATACATTCTCACCCACTCTCATACACATTCTCACCTACTCTCATACACATTCTCACATACTATACACAATCTCACTCATACACCTTCTCACCCACTCTCATACACATTCTCAGCCACTCTCATACACATTCTCACATACTATACACAATCTCACTCATATACATTCTCACCCACTCTCAAAAGCATTCTCACCCACTTTCATACACATTCTCACATACTATACATAATCTCACTCATACACATTCTCACCCACTCTCATGCACATTCTCACATACTATACACAATCTCACTCATGTACATTCTCACCCACTCTCATACACATTCTCACCCACTCTCATACACATTCTCACATACTATACACAATCTCACTCATATACATTCTCACCCACTCTCAATAGCATTCTCACCCACTCTCATACACATTCTCACATACTATACACAATCTCACTCATACACATTCTCACCCACTCTCATACACATTCTCACATACTTTACACAATCTCACTCATATACATTCTCACCCACTCTCATACACATTCTCACCTACTCTCATACACATTCTCACATACTATACACAATCTCACTCATACACCTTCTCACCCACTCTCATACACATTCTCAGCCACTCTCATACACATTCTCACATACTATACACAATCTCACTCATATACATTCTCACCCACTCTCAAAAGCATTCTCACCCACTTTCATACACATTCTCACATACTATACATAATCTCACTCATACACATTCTCACCCACTCTCATACACATTCTCACATACTATACACAATCTCACTCATGTACATTCTCACCCACTCTCATACACATTCTCACATACTATACACAATCTCACTCATACATATTCTCACATCCTGTGCACATTCTCACCCACTATCATACATATTCTTACATAATATACACAATCTCACTCATATACATTCTCACCCACTCTCATAAGCATTCCCACCCACTCTCATACACATTCTCACATACTATACACAATCTCACTCATATACATTCTCACCCACTCTAATACACATTCTCACATACTATACATATTCTCACATACTATACACAATCTCACACTCTCATACACATTCTCACACACTCTCACACATTCTCACATACTATACACAATCTCACTCATACACATTCTCACCCACTCTCATACACATTCTTACCCACTCTCATACATATTCTCACATCCTTTACACATTCTCACCCATTGGTAAACATGCTCACACTCTCATACACATTCTAACACTCTCATACACATTCTCACACACTCTCATACACATTCTCACATACTATACACAATCTCACTCATGTACATTCTCACCCACTCTGATACACATTCTCACCCACTCTCACACATTCTCACATACTATACACAATCTCACTCATACACATTCTCACCCACTCTCTTACACATTCTCACCCACTCTCATACACATTCTCACATACTATACACAATCTCACTCATATACATTCTCACCCACACTCATACACATTCTCACATACTATACACAATCTCACTCATACACATTCTCACCCACTCTCATAAGCATTCTCACGCACTCTCATACACATTCTCACATACTATACACAATCTCACTCATACACATTCTCACACACTCTCATACACATTCTCACATACTACACATATTCTCATAGACTATACACATTCTCACACTCTCATACACATTCTCACACACTCTCACACATTCTCACATACTATACACAATCTCACTCATACACATTCTCACCCACTCTCATACACATTCTTACCCACTCTCATACATATTCTCACATCCTTTACACATTCTCACCCATTCATAAACATTCTCACACTCTCATACACATTCTAACACTCTCATACACATTCTCACACACTCTCATACACATTCTCACATACTATACACAATCTCACTCATATACATTCTCACCCACTCTCACACATTCTCACATACTCTACACAAGCTCACTCATACACATTCTCACCCACTCTCATACACATTCTCACCCACTCTCATACACATTCTCACATACTATACACAATCTCACTCATACACATTCTCACCCACTCTCATACACATTCTCACATACTATACACAATCTCACTCATATATATTCTCACCCACTCTCATACACATTCTCACATACTATACACATTCTCACTCATATACACTCTCACCCACTCTCATAAGCATTCTCACCCAGTCTCATACACATTCTCACATACTATACACAATCTCACTCATATAGATTCTCACCCACTCTCATACACTTTCTCACATACTATAAACAATCTCACTCATATACATTCTCACCCACTCTCATAAGCATTCTCACCCACTGTCATACACAATCTCACTCATACACATTCTCACCCACTCTCATACACATTCTCACCCACTCTCATACACATTCTCACATACTATACACAATCTCACTTATATACATTCTCACCCACTCTCAAAAGCATTCTCACCCACTCTCATACACATTCTCACATACTATACATAATCTCACTCATACACATTCTCACACACTCTCATACACATTCTCACATACTATACACAATCTCACTCATATACATTCTCACCCACTCTCATACACATTCTCACATACTATACACAATCTCACTCATACACATTCTCACCCACTCTCATACACATTCTCACATACTATACACAATCTCACTCATACATATTCTCACATCCTATACACATTCTCACCCACTATCATACACATTCTCACATACTATACACAATCTCACTCATATACATTCTCACCCACTCTCATAAGCATTCCCACCCACTCTCATACACATTCTCACATACTATACACAATCTCACTCATACACATTCTCACACACTCTCATACACATTCTCACATACTACACATATTCTCATATACTATACACATTCTCACACTCTCATACACATTCTCACACACTCTCACACATTCTCACATACTATACACAATCTCACTCATACACATTCTCACCCACTCTCATACACATTTTTACCCACTCTCATACATATTCTCACATCCTTTACACATTCTCACCCATTCATAAACATTCTCACACTCTCATACACATTCTAACACTCTCATACACATTCTCACACACTCTCATACACATTCTCACATACTATACACAATCTCACTCATATACATTCTCACCCACTCTCAGACACATTCTCACCCACTCTCACACATTCTCACATACTCTACACAAGCTCACTCATACACATTCTCACCCACTCTCATACACATTCTCACCCACTCTCATACACATTCTCACATACTATACACAATCTCACTCATACACATTCTCACCCACTCTCATACACATTCTCACCCACTCTCATACATATTCTCACATAATATACACAATCTCACTCACACACATTCTCACCCACTCTCATACACATTCTCACATACTATACACAATCTCACTCATATACATTCTCACCCACTCTTATATACATTCTCACATTCTATACACAATCTCACTCATATACATTCTCACCCACTCTCAAAAGCATTCTCACGCACTCTCATACACATTCTCACCCACTCTCATACACATTCTCACATACTATACGCAATTTCACTCATATACATTCTCACCCGCTCTCATACACATTCTCACATACTATACATAATCTCACACATAGAAATTCTCACACACTCTCATACACATTCTCACCCACTCTCATACACATACTTACCAACTCATACATATTCTCACATGCTATACACATTCTCACTCATTCATACACATTCTCACACTCTCATACATATTCTCACCCACTCTCATACACATTCTCACATACTATACACAATCTCACTCATACACATTCTCACCCACTCTCATACACATTCTCACCCACTCTCATACACATTCTCACATACTATACACATTCTCACTCATATACATTCTCACCCACTCTCATACACATTCTCACATACTATACACATTCTCACTCATATACACTCTCACCCACTCTCATAAGCATTCTCACCCACTCTCATACACATTCTCACATACTATACACAATCTCACTCATACACATTCTCACCCACTCTCATACACATTCTCACATACTATACACAATCTCACTCATATAGATTCTCACCCACTCTCATACACTTTCTCACATACTATACAGAATCTCACTCATATACATTCTCACCCACTCTCATAAGCATTCTCACCCACTCTCATACACAATCTCACTCATACACATTCTCACCCACTCTCATACACATTCTCACCCACTCTCATACACATTCTCACATACTATACACAATCTCACTTATATACATTCTCACCCACTCTCAAAAGCATTCTCACCCACTCTCATACACATTCTCACATACTATACATAATCTCACTCATACACATTCTCACACACTCTCATACACATTCTCACATACTATACACAATCTCACTCATATACATTCTCACCCACTCTCATACACATTCTCACATACTATACATAATCTCACTCATACACATTCTCACCCACTCTCATACACATTCTCACATACTATACACAATCTCACTCATACATATTCTCACATCCTATACACATTCTCACCCACTATCATACACATTCTCACATACTATACACAATCTCACTCATATACATTCTCACCCACTCTCATAAGCATTCCCACCCACTCTCATACACATTCTCACATACTATACACAATCTCACTCATACACATTCTCACACACTCTCATACACATTCTCACATACTACACATATTCTCATATACTATACACATTCTCACACTCTCATACACATTCTCACACACTCTCACACATTCTCACATACTATACATAATCTCACTCATACACATTCTCACCCACTCTCATACACATTCTTACCCACTCTCATACATATTCTCACATCCTTTACACATTCTCACCCATTCATAAACATTCTCACACTCTCATACACATTCTAACACTCTCATACACATTCTCACCCACTCTCATACACATTCTCACATACTATACACAATCTCACCCATACACATTCTCACCCACTCTCATACACATTCTCACCCACTCTCATACACATTCTCACATACTATACACAATCTCACTCATATACATTCTCACCCACTCTCAATAGCATTCTCACCCACTCTCATACACATTCTCACATACTATACACAATCTCACTCAAACACATTCTCACCCACTCTCATACACATTCTCACATACTATACACAATCTCACTCATATACATTCTCACCCACTCTCATACACATTCTCACCCACTCTCATACACATTCTCACATACTATACACAATCTCACTCATACACCTTCTCACCCACTCTCATACACATTCTCAGCCACTCTCATACACATTCTCACATACAATACACAATCTCACTCATATACATTCTCACCCACTCTCAAAAGCATTCTCACCCACTCTCATACACATTCTCACATACTATACATAATCTCACTCATACACATTCTCACCCACTCTCATACACATTCTCACATACTATACACAATCTCACTCATGTACATTCTCACCCACTCTCATACACATTCTCACATACTATACACAATCTCACTCATACATATTCTCACATCCTGTGCACATTCTCACCCACTATCATACATATTCTTACATAATATACACAATCTCACTCATATACATTCTCACCCACTCTCATTATCATTCCCACCCACTCTCATACACATTCTCACATACTATACACAATCTCACTCATATATATTCTCACCCACTCTAATACACATTCTCACATACTATACATATTCTCACATACTATACACATTCTCACACTCTCATACACATTCTCACACACTCTCACACATTCTCACATACTATACACAATCTCACTCATACACATTCTCACCCACTCTCATACACATTCTTACCCACTCTCATACATATTCTCACATCCTTTACACATTCTCACCCATTGGTAAACATGCTCACACTCTCATACACATTCTAACACTCTCATACACATTCTCACACACTCTCATACACATTCTCACATACTATATACAATCTCACTCATATACATTCTCACCCACTCTGATACACATTCTCACCCACTCTCACACATTCTCACATACTATACACAATCTCACTCATACACATTCTCACCCACTCTCTTACACATTCTCACCCACTCTCATACACATTCTCACATACTATACACAATCTCACTCATATACATTCTCACCCACACTCATACACATTCTCACATACTATACACAATCTCACTCATACACATTCTCACCCACTCTCATAAGCATTCTCACGCACTCTCATACACATTCTCACATACTATACACAATCTCACTCATACACATTCTCACCCACTCTCATACACATTCTCACATACTATACACAATCTCACTCATATACATTCTCACCCACTCTCATACACATTCTCACATACTATACATAATCTCACTCATAGACATTCTCACACACTCTCATACACATTCTCACCCACTCTCATACACATTCTCACATAGTATACACAATCTCACTCATACACATTCTCACCCACTCTCATACACATTCTCACCGACTCTCATACACATTCTCACATACTATACACAATCTCACTCATACACATTCTCACCCAATCTCATACACATTCTCACCCACTCTCATACACATTCTCACATACTATACACATTCTCATTCATACACATTCTCACACTCATATACATTTCACCCACTCCCATAATCATTCTCACCCAATCTCATAGGTATTCTCACATACTATACACAATCTCACTTATATACATTCTCACCCACTCTCAAAAGCATTCTCACCCACTCTCATACACATTCTCACATACTATACATAATCTCACTCATACACATTCTCACCCACTCTCATACATTCTCACATACTATACACAATTTCACTCATGTACATTCTCACCCACTCTCATACACATTCTCACATATTATACACAATCTCACTCATACACATTCTCACCCACTCTCATACACATTCTCACATACTATACACAATCTCACTCATACATATTCTCACATCCTATACACATTCTCACCCACTATCATACACATTCTCACATACTATACACAATCTCACTCATATACATTCTCATCCACTCTCATAAGCATTCCCACCCACTCTCATACACATTCTCACATACTATACACAATCTCACTCATATACATTCTCACCCACTCTCAAAAGCATTCTCACGCACTCTCATACACATTCTCACCCACTCTCATACACATTCTCACATACTATACAATCTCACTCATATACATTCTCACCCGCGCTCATACACATTCTCACATACTGTAAATAATCTCACTCATACACATTCTCACACACTCTCATACACATTCTCACCCACTCTCATACACATACTTACCAACTCATACATATTCTCACATGCTATACACATTCTCACCCATTCATACACATTCTCACAATCTCATACATATTCTCACCCACTCTCATACACATTCTCACATACTATACACAATCTCACTCATACACATTCTCACCCACTCTCATACACATTCTCACCCACTCTCATACACATTCTCACATACTATACACAATCTCACTCATATACATTCTCACCCACTCTCATACACATTCTCACATACTATACACATTCTCACTCATATACACTCTCACCCACTCTCATAAGCATTCTCACCCACTCTCATACACATTCTCACATACTATACACAATCTCACTCATACACATTCTCACCCACTCTCATACACATTCTCACATACTATACACAATCTCACTCATATACATTCTCACCCACTCTCATACACATTCTCACATACTATGCACAATCTCACTCATATACATTCTCACCCACTCTCATAAGCATTCTCACCCACTCCCATACACAATCTCACTCATACACATTCTCACCCACTCTCATACACTTTCTCACCCACTCTCATACACATTCTCACATACTATACACAATCTCACTTATATACATTCTCACCCACTCTCAAAAGCATTCTCACCCACTCTCATACACATTCTCACATACTATACATAATCTCACTCATACACATTCTCACACACTCTCATACACATTCTCACATACTATACACAATCTCACTCATATACATTCTCACCCACTCTCATACACATTCTCACATACTATTCACAATCTCACTCATACACATTCTCACCCACTCTCATACACATTCTCACATACTATACACAATCTCACTCATACATATTCTCACATCCTATACACATTCTCACCCACTATCATACACATTCTCACATACTATACACAATCTCACTCATATACATTCTCACCCACTCTCATAAGCATTCCCACCCACTCTCATACACATTCTCACATACTATACACAATCTCACTCATACACATTCTCACCCACTCTCATACACATTCTCACATACTACACATATTCTCATATACTATACACATTCTCACACTCTCATACACATTCTCACACACTCTCACACATTCTCACATACTATACACAATCTCACTCATACACATTCTCACCCACTCTCATACACACTCTTACCCACTCTCATACATATTCTCACATCCTTTACACATTCTCACCCATTCATAAACATTCTCACACTCTCATAGACATTCTAACACTCTCATACACATTCTCACCCACTCTCATACACATTCTCACATACTATACACAATCTCACTCATATACATTCTCACCCACTCTCAGACACATTCTCACCCACTCTCACACATTCTCACATACTCTACACAATCTCACTCATACACATTCTCACCCACTCTCATACACATTCTCACCCACTCTCATACACATTCTCACGTACTATACACAATCTCACTCATACACCTTCTCACCCACTCTCATACACATTCTCACATACTATACACAATCTCACTCATACACATTCTCACTCATACACATTCTCACCCACTCTCATACACATTCTCACATACTATACACAATCTCACTCATATACATTCTCACCCACTCTCAAAAGCATTCTCACCCACTCTCATACACATTCTCACATACTATCCATAATCTCACTCATACACATTCTCACCCACTCTCATACACATTCTCACATACTATACACAATCTCACTCATGTACATTCTCACCCACTCTCATACACATTCTCACATACTATACACAATCTCACTCATACACATTCTCACCCACTCTCATACACATTCTCACATACTATACACAATCTCACTCATACATATTCTCACATACTGTACACATTCTCACCCACTATCATACACATTCTCACATACTATACACAATCTCACTCATATACATTCTCATCCACTCTCATAAGCATTCCCACCCACTCTCATACACATTCTCACATACTATACACAATCTCACTCATATACATTCTCACCCACTCTGATACACATTCTCACCCACTCTCACACATTCTCACATACTATACACAATCTCACTCATATACATTCTCACCCACTCTGATACACATTCTCACCCACTCTCATACACATTCTCACATACTATACACAATCTCACTCATATACATTCTCACCCACACTCATACACATTCTCACATACTATACACAATCTCACTCATACACATTCTCACCCACTCTCATAAGCATTCTCACGCACTCTCATACACATTCTCACATACTATACACAATCTCACTCATACACATTCTCACCCACTCTCATACACATTCTCACATACTATACACAATCTCACTCATATACATTCTCACCCACTCTCATACACATTCTCACATACTATACATAATCTCACTCATAGACATTCTCACACACTCTCATACACATTCTCACCCACTCTCATACACATTCTCACATAGTATACACAATCTCACTCATACACATTCTCACCCACTCTCATACACATTCTCACCGACTCTCATACACATTCTCACATACTATACACAATCTCACTCATACACATTCTCACCCAATCTCATACACATTCTCACCCACTCTCATACACATTCTCACATACTATACACATTCTCATTCATACACATTCTCACACTCATATACATTTCACCCACTCCCATAATCATTCTCACCCAATCTCATAGGTATTCTCACATACTATACACAATCTCACTTATATACATTCTCACCCACTCTCAAAAGCATTCTCACCCACTCTCATACACATTCTCACATACTATACATAATCTCACTCATACACATTCTCACCCACTCTCATACATTCTCACATACTATACACAATTTCACTCATGTACATTCTCACCCACTCTCATACACATTCTCACATATTATACACAATCTCACTCATACACATTCTCACCCACTCTCATACACATTCTCACATACTATACACAATCTCACTCATACATATTCTCACATCCTATACACATTCTCACCCACTATCATACACATTCTCACATACTATACACAATCTCACTCATATACATTCTCATCCACTCTCATAAGCATTCCCACCCACTCTCATACACATTCTCACATACTATACACAATCTCACTCATATACATTCTCACCCACTCTCAAAAGCATTCTCACGCACTCTCATACACATTCTCACCCACTCTCATACACATTCTCACATACTATACAATCTCACTCATATACATTCTCACCCGCGCTCATACACATTCTCACATACTGTAAATAATCTCACTCATACACATTCTCACACACTCTCATACACATTCTCACCCACTCTCATACACATACTTACCAACTCATACATATTCTCACATGCTATACACATTCTCACCCATTCATACACATTCTCACAATCTCATACATATTCTCACCCACTCTCATACACATTCTCACATACTATACACAATCTCACTCATACACATTCTCACCCACTCTCATACACATTCTCACCCACTCTCATACACATTCTCACATACTATACACAATCTCACTCATATACATTCTCACCCACTCTCATACACATTCTCACATACTATACACATTCTCACTCATATACACTCTCACCCACTCTCATAAGCATTCTCACCCACTCTCATACACATTCTCACATACTATACACAATCTCACTCATACACATTCTCACCCACTCTCATACACATTCTCACATACTATACACAATCTCACTCATATACATTCTCACCCACTCTCATACACATTCTCACATACTATGCACAATCTCACTCATATACATTCTCACCCACTCTCATAAGCATTCTCACCCACTCCCATACACAATCTCACTCATACACATTCTCACCCACTCTCATACACTTTCTCACCCACTCTCATACACATTCTCACATACTATACACAATCTCACTTATATACATTCTCACCCACTCTCAAAAGCATTCTCACCCACTCTCATACACATTCTCACATACTATACATAATCTCACTCATACACATTCTCACACACTCTCATACACATTCTCACATACTATACACAATCTCACTCATAACATTCTCACCCACTCTCATACACATTCTCACATACTATTCACAATCTCACTCATACACATTCTCACCCACTCTCATACACATTCTCACATACTATACACAATCTCACTCATACATATTCTCACATCCTATACACATTCTCACCCACTATCATACACATTCTCACATACTATACACAATCTCACTCATATACATTCTCACCCACTCTCATAAGCATTCCCACCCACTCTCATACACATTCTCACATACTATACACAATCTCACTCATACACATTCTCACCCACTCTCATACACATTCTCACATACTACACATATTCTCATATACTATACACATTCTCACACTCTCATACACATTCTCACACACTCTCACACATTCTCACATACTATACACAATCTCACTCATACACATTCTCACCCACTCTCATACACACTCTTACCCACTCTCATACATATTCTCACATCCTTTACACATTCTCACCCATTCATAAACATTCTCACACTCTCATAGACATTCTAACACTCTCATACACATTCTCACCCACTCTCATACACATTCTCACATACTATACACAATCTCACTCATATACATTCTCACCCACTCTCAGACACATTCTCACCCACTCTCACACATTCTCACATACTCTACACAATCTCACTCATACACATTCTCACCCACTCTCATACACATTCTCACCCACTCTCATACACATTCTCACGTACTATACACAATCTCACTCATACACCTTCTCACCCACTCTCATACACATTCTCACATACTATACACAATCTCACTCATACACATTCTCACTCATACACATTCTCACCCACTCTCATACACATTCTCACATACTATACACAATCTCACTCATATACATTCTCACCCACTCTCAAAAGCATTCTCACCCACTCTCATACACATTCTCACATACTATCCATAATCTCACTCATACACATTCTCACCCACTCTCATACACATTCTCACATACTATACACAATCTCACTCATGTACATTCTCACCCACTCTCATACACATTCTCACATACTATACACAATCTCACTCATACACATTCTCACCCACTCTCATACACATTCTCACATACTATACACAATCTCACTCATACATATTCTCACATACTGTACACATTCTCACCCACTATCATACACATTCTCACATACTATACACAATCTCACTCATATACATTCTCATCCACTCTCATAAGCATTCCCACCCACTCTCATACACATTCTCACATACTATACACAATCTCACTCATATACATTCTCACCCACTCTCAAAAGCATTCTCACGCACTCTCATACACATTCTCACCCACTCTCATACACATTCTCACATACTATACAATCTCACTCATATACATTCTCACCCGCTCTCATACACATTCTCACGTACTATAAATAATCTCACTCATACACATTCTCACACACTCTCATACACATTCTCACCCACTCTCATACACATACTTACCAACTCATACATATTCTCACATGCTATACACATTCTCACCCATTCATACACATTCTCACACTCTCATACATATTCTCACCCACTCTCATACACATTCTCACATACTATACACAATCTCACTCATACACATTCTCACCCACTCTCATACACATTCTCACCCACTCTCATACACATTCTCACATACTATACACAATCTCACTCATATACATTCTCACCCACTCTCATACACATTCTCACATACTATACACATTCTCACTCATATACACTCTCACCCACTCTCATAAGCATTCTCACCCACTCTCATACACATTCTCACATACTATACACAATCTCACTCATACACATTCTCACCCACTCTCATACACATTCTCACATACTATACACAATCTCACTCATATAGATTCTCACCCACTCTCATACACATTCTCACATACTATACACAATCTCACTCATACACATTCTCACCCACTCTCATACACATTCTCACATACTATGCACAATCTCACTCATATACATTCTCACCCACTCTCATAAGCATTCTCACCCACTCCCATACACAATCTCACTCATACACATTCTCACCCACTCTCATACACATTCTCACCCACTCTCATACACATTCTCACATACTATACACAATCTCACTTATATACATTCTCACCCACTCTCAAAAGCATTCTCACCCACTCTCATACACATTCTCACATACTATACATAATCTCACTCATACACATTCTCACACACTCTCATACACATTCTCACATACTATACACAATCTCACTCATATACATTCTCACCCACTCTCATACACATTCTCACATACTATACACAATCTCACTCATACACATTCTCACCCACTCTCATACACATTCTCACATACTACACATATTCTCATATACTATACACATTCTCACACTCTCATACACATTCTCACCCACTCTCATACACATTCTCACATACTCTACACAATCTCACTCATACACATTCTCACCCACTCTCATACACATTCTCACCCACTCTCATACACATTCTCACATACTATACACAATCTCACTCATACACCTTCTCACCCACTCTCATACACATTCTCACATACTATACACAATCTCACTCATACACATTCTCACCCACTCTCATACACATTCTCACATACTATACACAATCTCACTCATACACCTTCTCACCCACTCTCATACACATTCTCACATACTATACACAATCTCACTCATACACATTCTCACCCACTCTCATACACATTCTCACCCACTCTCATACACATTCTCACATACTATACACAATCTCACTCATATACATTCTCACCCACTCTCATACAAATTCTCACATACTATACACATTCTCACTCATATACATTCTCATCCACTCTCATAAGCATTCCCACCCACTCTCATACTCATTCTCACATATTATACACAATCTCACTCATATACATTCTCACCCACTCTCATACACATTCTCACATACTACACATATTCTCACATACTATACACATTCTCTCACTCTCATACACATTCTCACACACTCTCACACATTCTCACATACTATACACAATCTCACTCATACACATTCTCACCCACTCTCATACACATTCTTACCCACTCTCATACATATTCTCACATCCTTTACACATTCTCACCCATTCATAAACATTCTCACACTCTCATACACATTCTAACACTCTCATACACATTCTCACACACTCTCATACACATTCTCACATACTATACACAATCTCACTCATATACATTCTCACCCACTCTGATACACATTCTCACCCACTCTCACACATTCTCACATACTATACACAATCTCACTCATACACATTCTCACCCACTCTCATACACATTCTCACCCACTCTCATACACATTCTCACATACTATACGCAATCTCACTCATATACATTATCACCCACACTCATGCACATTCTCACATACTATACACAATCTCACTCATACACATTCTCACCCACTCTCATAAGCATTCTCACCCACTCTTATTCACATTCTCACATACTCTACACAATCTCACTCATATACATTCTCACCCACTCTCATAAGCATTCTCACACACTCTCATACACATTCTCACATACTATACACAATCTCACTCATACACATTCTCACCCACTCTCATACACATTCTCACATACTATACACAATCTCACTCATATACATTCTCACCCACTCTCATACACATTCTCACATACTATACATAATCTCACACACTCTCATACACATTCTCACCCACTCTCATACACATTCTCACATAGTATACACAATCTCACTCATACACATTCTCACCCACTCTCATACACATTCTCACATACTATACACAATCTCACTCATACACATTCTCACCCACTCTCATACACATTCTCACCCACTCTCGTACACATTCTCACATACTATACACATTCTCATTCATACACATTCTCACACTCATATACATTCTCACCCACTCTCATACGCTTTCTCACATACTATACACATTCTCACGTACTATACACATTCTCACACTCACATACACATTCTCACCCACTCTGATACACATTCTTACCCACTCATACATATTCTCACATCCTATACACATTCTCACCCTCTCTCATACACATTTTCACTCACTCCCAACGACATTCTCACATACTCTTATCACATTCTCACTCACTCCCATACACACTCTTATTCATACACACTCTCAATCATATACATTCTCACACACTTATACTGATTCTCTCTCACAGACACCATCCCACACACACTCTCATACATTCTCCCACACTGACACACATATATTCTCACACACACACTGACAGACACATGATCCCACACACACATGCGCATTCACATACACTCTCCTACACTCACATTCTCACACACACTAATACACACATACATTCTCACATACTCTGACACACACATATATTCACACACACTCTCACACATGTACTCACATTCTTATACATACTCTGACACACATACATTCTCTCACACACTTGCACATAAATTCTCTCTCACACAAATAGATTCTCATATGCTCACACATATTTCACACATGCACACACACACTCATACATCCTCACATATATTCTCACAAACATTCTCTCACACACACACCTACCACATACGCACAAACATACATATGCATACACACATATACAGACACACACATACACACACACATATACATACACACATGTATACACACACATATACATACATGCATATACACACACACATATACATACACACACATACATATGCACACACACATATACATACACACACATATACATACACACATGTATACACACACATACACACACATATATATACGCACACACATATACACATGCACATATACAAACACATACCAACATAGGTCGGGATTTTCCGCCTTGTAGGTTGTGGCAGCCCAGCCAAAAGTCTATTGATTTTTGGTGAGGCTGGAAAATCCTGTCTAGTCTCACACACCAATTACACACTCATGTGTACACGCATTCCCTCTTACACACGTAAACACACTTACACATTTATGTTTTCTCACTGAGCTACTTGTGTTTGATTCTCCACCTACCATTGCTCTGAATCAGAATCACAGAATCATAGAATGGTTCCAGCACAGAAGGAGGCCGTTGAGCCCACTGTGTCGATTCTGGCTTTCAATAAGAGCAACTCAGCTAGTGCCACTCCTAGCCACTATTTTTCTCTTCAGGTGCTAATCCAGTTCCACTTTGAAAGCTATATTTGTATTTTCTCCGAGCTCCACGCTCTCAGGCGGTACATTCCACATCCCAAAGACACATTTACACCCACCCCGTTGTACAACTCAGCCCCTGTCCATTGCTATCATAGTAACATTTAATATGTCACTACCACAAATACAGGATTGAGCAAAGCCTATTTCACTGAATCTGCACAATTTCCCAGAGCTGGGAATGTCTGTGTGTGTGTGTGTGTATGTATATATATATATATAAAATATATGTATATATGCATATATGTGTGTGTTGTGTGTGTATATAGATGTGTGTGTGTATATATGTGTATACGTATGAATGTGTGTGTGTTTTTTACTTCATTCACTGGATGTGGGCGTCACTGGCTGGGCCAGCATTTATTGCCTGTCCCTAGTTGCCCTTGAGAAGGTGGTGGTGAGCTGCCTTCTTGAACTGCTGCAGTCCATGTGGTGTAGGTACACCCACAGTGCTCTTAGGGAGGGAATTCCTGGATTTTGACCCAGCAACAGTGAAGGAACAGCAATATATTTCCAAGTCAGGATGCTGAGTGACTTGGAGGGGAACTTCCAGGTGGTGGTGTTCCCATCTATCTGCTGCCCTTGTCCTTCTAGATGGTAGTAGTCGTGGGTTTGGAAGGTGCTGTCTAAGGAGCCTTGGTATATTTCTCCAGTGCATCTTGTAGATGGTACCTGCTGCCAATGCTCATTGGTGGATGTTTGTGGATGTGGTACCAATCAAGCGGGCTGCTTTGTCCTTGATGGTGTCAAGCTTCTTGAATGTTGTTGGAGCTGCACTCATCCAGGCAAGTGGAGAATCACAGAATCATACAGTGCAGAAGAGGCCCTTTGGCCCATCGAGTCTGCACTGACACATGAGAAACACCTGGCCTACCTACCTAATCCCATTTACCAGCATCTGGCCCATAGCGTTGAATGTTATGATGTGCCAAGTGCTCATCCAGGTACTTTTTAAAGGATATGAGGCAATCCACCTCCACCACCCTCCCAGGCAGCGCATTCCAGACCTTACCCTCTGGGTAAAAAAGTTTTTCCTCACATCCCCCCCTAAACCTCCTGCCCCTCACTTTGAACTTATGTCCCCTCGTGACTGACCCTTCAACTAAGGGGAACAGCTGCTCCCTATCCACCCTGTCCATGCCCCTCATAATCTTGTACACCTCAATCAGGTCGCCTCTCAGTCTTCTCTGCTCCAACGAAAACAACCCAAGCCTATCCAACCTCTCTTCACAACTTAAGTGGTTCATCCCAGGCAACGTCCTGGTGAATCTCCTCTGCACCCCCTCCAGTGCAATCACATCCTTCCTATAATGTGGCGACCAGAACTGTACACAGTACTCCAGCTGTGGCCTCACCAATGTTCTATACAACTCCAACATGACCTCCCTACTTTTGTAATCTATGCCTCAATTGATAAAGGCAAGTGTCCCATATGCCTTTTTCACCACTCCACTAACATGCCCCTCTGTCTCTGTGTGTGAGAGCAGATACAGAGTCCTCTCTTCTTGTGTTTGTGTGTGTCTCTCTCTGTGTGAGGGCAGATACAGAGTCCTCTCTCCTTGTGTTTCTGTGTGTCTCTCTCTGTGTGAGGGCAGATACAGAGACCTCTCTCCCTGTCTCTGGGAGTGGACTGAAGTTGCACTCTCTGGAACTACAATTCCCACAATTCAGTGAGTTGACATTTGGCTCCCTCAGTCAAGGAGCAGTTTTCCTTGACGTCAGCCCTGGGCAAACAGGGACGGGCAATGTTTGTATCAAAACACTGGTCGCTAGCGAGGAATTAAGCTGCGGCTGAGGCCGGGAGGCGCAAAAATGTTGAGCAATGTCTTGCAAACTTCTGCGTGAATTTTCAGTCCCAATGGGTGAAGGCTGCAGCCCCTGGTCAAAGAAGCAGTGCAGGGGGGTATCCGGGAAAGTGAGACCCTCAGTGCCAGGTTGTCAGGCAGCGCCAAAGCTTCTTGCTCCACCTTGTGAAACATTTCCCTCCTTCCAGACAAATATCTTTTTGATTTTTTAATAAAAATGCAAGTCATTCGGCCCAATGCAATCTTCAGTTTCGGTTTTTTACCTGTTTACTGGAGACTTCCTCATGAGTAATTGAAGGTTTCGCAAATGAAACCTCATCGAGCGGGGAGACAGAGGGACCGAGAATCTGCTGGATGACAGGAACATTAAACTGAGTTTTCACAGATTGTCACGGATGCATTTTTTATTCATTATTAACCCTTTGTTTCCCCTCGGTCCCTCCACTACCGCCAGATTCCAGGCGCCAGCCTGGGACTTGATGCAACATTGATTGGAATGACAATGGGGCCTATCAAGGGTCATTAAAGCTTCAATGTTCACTCAGAACACACAGCAGGTGCTGAGCTCCGAGCTGACGTCCCAGGACCTCTCCTGCTGCATTGTGCTGACAATGCGACTGACAGACTCCGCATTCTTAACGTGCCTTCCTGCAGATTATGTATTGTTTAGGGTCAATGCTGCATAGATTTCACCTCCGTAACGTGAAGCCCGTAAGCGTCTTAATTATAACATTGTGATGGTACTGCATGTCCTCAATCCTGCCTGCACCTACTTCAACCCCATCAGCTCAGTGCTTTAAAAACATTCTCTTTCCAATTGTTTTTATATTTATGCATGGGATGAGGGTGGCCCCGGCTAGGTCAGCTGCCCATCCCTAATTGCCCCTTGAGGTGGTGATGGTGAGCTGCCTTTTTGAGCCGCTGCATTCCATGTGGCGTAGGTACACCCACAGTGCTGTTAGGGAGGGAGTTCCAGGATTTTGACCCAGCGACAGTGAAAGGACAGCGATATATTTCCAAGTCAGGATAGTGTGTGACTTGGAGGAGAACTTCGGGTGGGGGGGAAGTTCAGGAGTGGGCACGTGCAGGCCTGTCCAGCGTGATGCCCACCAGGAAGCGCTATGCACCCCCTGTTTGGGCGAGGGGGGGTCTCCCTAAGCCGAGAGTGCACTCTTTCACGCGCTAAGTGCTGCCTCAGGGAGATCGGGACCAAATTCAAAAATGTGAAATATAGAAAAATAAAATTTCCCTGACATGTCCCCTCATGTGACACTGTCACATGGGTTGGGACATGTCCATCATTTTTAATTAAACTTCTAAAAACCTACATGAAACCTCATCCCGCCAGTGGATGAGGTTTCACGATTTTTTCTAGTTGCCGCTGGGACTCCCGGCCTGCCTTGAAACTTTAAGGTTGGATGGGCAGGTCCATTAATTATTTCAATTACTTTTTAAATAGCCTCAATTGGCCATTGACAGGTCGGCGAGTGGGCAGCTGATTCGGCTGTGCCCCCCCGCTGACCTGAAAGTGGAAATGCTGCAGGGTGATGTCGGGAGTTCCGTCGACATCATCCTATGTCATTTTACGCGTTGGTGAGCGGGCCCCAAGCCCGCCCCCCCCCCCCCCCCCCCCCCCCACCCCCCCCACTCGCCAAACTCAATATCCTGCCCCAGGTGCTGGTGTTCCCATGTCTCTGATGCCCTTGTCCTCCTGGATGGTTGTGGTCGTGGGTTTGGAAGGTGCTGTCGAAGGAGGTTTCCGTGGTGAGTTGCTGCAGTGCATTTGTAGATGGTACACACACTGCAGTGATGTAGGACACTTTAATATATCTGCTGCCCTCCTGCTCTCTTGTGCATCCCCAGATGTTGATTAAGGGATTTATATTGCCCACAATACCAGATAGAACTCCCCTGCTCTTCTTCGAAATAGTGCCATGTGACCGTTTACATCCACCTGAGAGGGCAGACCAGGGCCTCAGTTTAAAGCCTCATCCAAAAGACAGTGTAGCACTCCCTCAGTATGGCACTGAAGTTTCAACCGAGATTATGACCTCATTTCTCTGGAGTGGGGCTTGAACCTACAATCTCTTAAAGGGGGAGAGATCATGGCCTGACATCGTAATTGCAATTGTCTATGCCAATGTATGAGCTCAGCCTTCAGCCAACTGAGAAAAAGATTATTTGAAGGTCAGGATCTCAAACCCAAGACTAGGGTCATGGTTTCCTGGGCAGTAGTGATTCCCATGCTCCTAACTGCTTCAGAGACTTGGACAGCCTATAGCAGGTACCTCAAAGAACTGGAGAAATACCATCAGCGATGTCTTCACAAATATGGTGGCAAGAAAGATGGTCCAACAGCAGCATCGCCTCCCAAGCCAACTCACCCAGCATCGAGATGCTAATCACTCAAAACCAGCTCCCCTGGACAGGACCTGTTCACCGTATGCCTGACTCCAGACTCGCAAAGCAACTTGGTCTACTCAGAACTGAGTTGTGTTCCCAGGGGACAGCAGAAATGCTTTAGGGATGTCCTCAAAGTGTTCTTGAAGAGGTCAAACAATCTCACCAGCTTATAGAGACCCTGGCTTGTGACCGGCCAAAATGGGAAATGTTCATTTGGGAAGGCATCGAGACGCTTCATCAGGAACATGCAGAGGTGAAGTTGAGGCTTTGGAGAGACAGCACAAACCTCCTTACAACCCATCTACCCAGCCCCTCAAGCATCACCTGCCGCACATGTGGCAAAGGCTGCAGATCGCACATTGGTCATATCAGCCATCTCAGAACCCATGGACCTATGGTACTCAGCACCGATGGCAGCGATTTGAAATTGAGGTAGCAATCTATTGGCCCATCCCCACTCCACCACCATTTTAAATTGGACTATCCGCTGAACATCTCTTGAATCAAATAGGTGCCTCATAAATCCATGCAGTTCAGCACCCTATTCATCACATGCAGTACCCTACAGAAACTCTGAGGGCCTATGTGATGAAGCCTAGGGCTCTGGGCACTACTGACCAGTAAAACGCAATAGAAATGAGGAAGAGATCCAACAACAACTTGTTAGTGCCTTTAATGTAATAAAATGTCCAAGGCTGCTTCACAGGAGTGTTATGAGGCAAAATCATACACTAACGCAGAGGCAAATAGCTAATAGGTTTTAAAGACTGTCTTAAAATGAGATGGAGAGGGTTAGGGAGGAAATTCCAGAGCTTAGGCAGCTGACAGTATGGCTACAATGGTAGAGTGATTAAAATCGGGGATGCCCGAGAGGCCAGAATTTGAGAAGTGCAGATATCTCAGAGCATTTTGGGACTGGAGAGAGATTATGTGATAGGGAGTGGTGAGGCCACAGAGGGATTTGAGAAGGATGAAAATTTTAAAACTGAGAGTCAATGTATAGGTCAGGGAGCACAAAAAGATGAGTCGATTATTACTGGGACAAGAGGAGCAGGAGTACTCTCCGATTCTACAAGAACGATGACTGAAGCTTCTGAGGCCCTTGCACTCAGCGTTCTGCCCATGCAGAGTCGGTGGGGTGATTCCGATCAGGATACATGTGGCCTTCAGACACCATGTACAATGTCTTAAATCACTGGCATATCTGAGAGCAGCTAGCTCAGTATGGACTAGGGATCAAACCCAGGATATTTCCAGCCTGTAACAGGTGGGTTTTCATTTTCAACCATTAGATGTTAAACATTATCCTTACACTTTCCTTCCCCTTGTCTAAACTGAAATAAAGACTGCTGGATTCTGTCAGAGTTGTTACTCGCAATGCCTCCCAGTGAGATTTTTCTTTCTGTTCTATGTCTGAGTAATATTTAATGCTCTGTCACTGAAGATGAATATCCACCTCTAAATATCCATCCCTAGTTTGTCTACCAGCTGTGAACTATCAACAACAATAACAAGAATAATTCATATCAAAACATTACAAGGTGCTTTCACAGTAACATTATTACACAGAATTTGACACCGAGTCACATAGGGAGGCACGAGATCAGGATTTTGCTCAAGGAGATAAGTTTTAAGGAGAGTCTGAAAGGTGGAAGGTGAGATGGAGAAGTTTAGGGACTCTAAAGTTTGTGCCCATCTTTCCTGGGTCTCCATATCTGAATCCCTTCAGTCAGTCCTTGCTACTGTAACAAAACACCTCTTTTTGAAGTCACAAATGTTATCCTGTATGACTGTGATAAGGGTAAACTGTTCTCCTCCACCTTCTCAACCTGTCTGCAGCCTTGACACCATCCTCCTCCCACACCTCTCTTCTGATGTCCAGCTAGGTGGGACTGCTCTCACCTGGTTCCACTCTTGCATATATAATTGGAACCAGAAAATCACTATCACTGGCTTCTCTTCCCATCACGCACCATTACCTTTGGTGTCCCCCAAAGATCTTTCCTTGGCCCCTTCCCATTTCCCATCTACATGCTGCCTCTTGGCAACATCCGAAAACACAATGTCCATTTTTACACATACACTGACCACACGCAGCTCTACCTCACTGTGCCCCTCTCTCGACTCCTCTACTGCCTCTAAGTTGTCACACTTCTTGTCTGACATCCAGTACTGGGTGAGCAGAAATTTCCTCCAATGAAATATTGGGGAAGACTGAAGCCATTGTCTTTGAGCATCAACACAAACTCCACTCCTTCACCACCAACTCCATTCCTCTCCTTGGGAACTGTCTGAGGCTGAACCAGGCTGTTCATAACCTTGGTGTTATATTTAACCCAGAGATGAGCTTCTAACCACATATCCATGCCTTTGCTAAGGCCACCTATTTCTACCTCTGTGATATTGCCCAACTCCACTTCTGTCTTAGCTCACCAGTTGTTGAAATTTCTATGATTTTGTTAACTCTGGACTTGCTATTTCAATACACCCCTGGCTGGCCTCCCTCATTCTATTCTTTATAAACTTGAGGTCATCCAAAACTGTGCTGTCCATACCCTGAATTGCACCAAGATCTGTTTCCCTATATCCCTGTGCTCACTGACCTACTTTGGCTCCCGGCCAAGCAACATTTTTATTTTCAAATTCACATCCTTGTTTTCAAATCCCACCATTGCCTCACCCCTCCCTATCACTGTAATCTCCCTAGCCCCTCAATGCTCTGACATCTGCACTCCTCTAATTCTGGCCTCTTGAGCATTCCCATTTTAAACATTTTGCCTTCAGCTGCCTGGACCTTGAGCTCTGGAAGTCTTTAAGACTTATTAAGACTTTAAGACTCCCTGTCTCTTTGACCAAGCTTTTGGTTACCTGCATTATTATGTGGCTTCGTGTCAAATTTTATTTTTTAATGCATCTGTGAAGTGTCTGGATGTTTTATTAAAGTACATTATATTTATATGACATATAAGTACAAGTTGTTCTTGTCGTGGGAGGGTATTCCAGAGTTTAGGCTGTGGCAAATGAAGGCATGACTACCAATAGCGGAGCGATTAAAGTCTGGGGTGTTTAAGGGGTCAGAGTTAGAGGAGTGTTGAGGCCTCAGAGGTTTTTGAGACAGCAGGAGATTACAGAGATAGGGAGGGGTGAGACCATGGAGGGATTTGAAAACTACAATTAGAATTGTAAAATTGAGGCACTGCTTAACCAGGAGCTAGTGTATCTCTGTGATACCTGGGGTAACTGTGTCAGGCAGCCACCTTCTGATGATGCGCCGTGAACACTGTTTTAGTTCCAGGTTTTTCCTTTAATGAATAAGACAAGGTTTCTCACTCTTTGTGAACACAATGCCCTGAGGGCCCTCTGGACAATCACACAGACGCAGTGGAGTTCAAGTCAATGAGCTCCCACAGGGGAGCCTGACCTATTTTGTGTAACAACAGAGTTATTGGTTGTCATTGTGTTAATGGCTTGCCCAGTAGGATTCACCTTTTTAGGTGCTAATCTTTTACCTGTTTCTTGAAGCAAGCATCTCTTACCCCCCACCCCCGCCCCCCACCACCCTCCCGTTCAGTGCTCAAGAGACATTAGAGCTGTGGCTAGGTTGTTTTTATTGATTCTTTGACAGTAGTGCTGATTTCAGTGTCCACATCCATCCTGTTCCAACCCCAAGACAACCTTACCAGTGGTGCAGAGGCTGGGTTAAATTACTAGGTCATTTCCCAAGTAAGGATGTTGCAGGTTGTATGATCCACACACCAAGAGGCCACAAAACCCAGAGGTCTGCGGTTGTCATTTGGGGAATGCCAACCAATCCAGGAGTTAAAGATTAGTCACCGGTACCCTTGGGTGAACAAACAATGGGAAAGATTAAAATGCAGTTGAACAACTTTATGAATTAGTTATGAAAGGGTTTGGTGATGGGGGAAAGAGGGTGAGTGGGACAGTGTGAGGCAGGCAGTCATGTGATTAAATCTCCATGAATACTTTCGACCAGATTTGTTAACCCTACTTTACCCAGATTCTGCTCTAATCAATAGGCATACTCGTCACAGACTAAATGGAACCCCCACTGTTAATTGTTGCAATGCCCAGTATTGCATTATTAGGATTGGTGATAGTTGTGAATCACATTAATAATAGCACTGACCTGGAAATACTGACGTAATGACTTTGATTTTTAAAGGGAGTGGTTGTGGGGATGGTGTGTGGGGGAGCCTGGGTAGCTGCTAAGAACTTGGCAAAGGTGGGGATGTGGAGACTGGGCCAGTCTCACGTGAATAAAACTGCAGATTCCTGCCTGATACTGGGCCTGGGAGCAGCGGGAGTAGGAATTTAGCAACAGGAGGCCACAGCGAGGGACCCACAGGACCAAGGAATTGCAGGAACGGACGCTGTAACCAGAGATGCTGCTGATATATCTGCAGTCCTCCTGCTCTCTTGCGCATCCTGGATGTTGATTAAAGGATGATGTTGACATGTAGGAACAGATCCCAGCAGCCAGTGTTGGAGCATCTTTGGGAATAATGGGCAGTGTTCAGCCTGCTGATCCTTAAGGAATTCAGTCAGGCAGAAGCAATTAGGGAAGATGGTCAGTAGCGGGAGAGGGTGGTAGGTTCTGTGTAGTAAATAGAGTGGGTCTGTGGGCAGGGTGGTAGGTCCTGTATGATAAATAGATTGTGTCTGTGGGCAGGGTGGTAGGTTCTGTGTGGTAAATAGAGTTCGTCTGTGGGCAGGGTGGTAGGTTCTGTGTGGTAAATAGAGTTCGTCTGTGGGCAGGGTGGTAGGTTCTGTGTAGTAAATAGAGTGGGTCTGTGGGCAGGGTGGTAGGTTCTGTGTAGTAAATAGAGTGTGCCTGTAGGCAGGGTGGTAGGTTCTGTGTAGTAAATAGAGTGGGTCTGTGGGCAGGGTGGTAGGTTCTGTGTAGTAAATAGAGTGGGTCTGTGGGCAGGGTGGTAGGTTCTGTACGGTAAATAGAGTGGGCCTGTGGGCATGGTGGTAGGTTCTGTGTAGTAAATAGAGTGGGTCTGTGGGTAGGGTGTTAGGTTCTGTGTAGTAAATAAAGTGGGTCTGTGGGCATGGTGGTAGGTTCTGTGTAGTAAATAGAGTGGGTCTGTTTGCACGGTGTTACGTTCTGTGTAGTAAATAGAGTGGGTCTGTGGGCAGGTAGAGGTTCTGTGTAGTAAATAGAGTTAGTCTGTGGGCAGGGTGGTAGGTTCTGTATGGTAAATAGAGTGGGACTGTGGACAGGGTGGTAGGTTCTGTGTAGTAAATAGAGTGGGTCTGTGGGCAGGGTGGTAGGTTCTGTGTAGTAAATAGAGTGGGTCTGTGGGCAGGGTGGTAGGTTCTGTGGCAGGGTGGTAGGTTCTGGTAGTAAATAGAGTGGGTCTGTGGGCAGGGTGGTAGGTTCTGTGTAGTAAATAGAGTGGGTCTGTGGGCAGGGTGGTAGGTTCTGTGTAGTAAATAGAGTGGGTCTGTGGGCAGGGTGGTAGGTTCTGTGTAGTAAATAGAGTGTGTCTGTGGGCAGGGTGGTAGGTTCTGTGTAGTAAATAGAGTGGGTCTGTGGGCAGGGTGGTAGGTTCTGTGTAGTAAATAGAGTGTGTCTGTGGGCAGGGTGGTAGGTTCTGTGTAGTAAATAGAGTGGGTCTGTGGGCAGGGTGATAGGTTCTGTGTAGTAAATAGAGTGTGCCTGTGGGCAGGGTGGTAGGTTCTGTGTAGTAAATAGAGTGGGTCTGTGGGCAGGGTGGTAGGTTCTGTGTAGTAAATAGAGTGGGTCTGTGGGCAGGGTGGTAGGTTCTGTGTAGTAAATAGAGTGGGTCTGTGGGCAGGGTGGTAGGTTCTGTGTAGTAAATAGAGTGGGTCTGTGGGCAGGGTGGTAGGTTCTGTGTAGTAAATAGAGTGGGTCTGTGGGCAGGGTGGTAGGTTCTGTGTAGTAAATAGAGTGGGTCTGTGGGCATGGTGGTAGGTTCTGTGTAGTAAATAGAGTGTGCTTGTGGGCAGGGTGGTAGGTTCTGTGTAGTAAATAGAGTGGGTCTGTGGGCAGGGTGGTAGGTTCTGTGTAGTAAATAGAGTGTGCCTGTGGGCAGGGTGGTAGGTTCTGTGTAGTAAATAGAGTGGGTCTGTGGGCAGGGTGGTAGGTTCTGTGTAGTAAATAGAGTGGGTCTGTGGGCAGGGTGGTAGGTTCTGTGTAGTAAATAGAGTGGGTCTGTGGGCAGGGTGGTAGGTTCTGTGTAGTAAATAGAGTGAGTCTGTGGGCATGGTGGTAGGTTCTGTGTAGTAAATAGAGTGTGTCTGTGGGCAGGGTGGTAGGTTCTGTGTAGTAAATAGAGTGGGTCTGTGGGCAGGGTGGTAGGTTCTGTGTAGTAAATAGAGTGGGTCTGTGGGCAGGGTGGTAGGTTCTGTGTAGTAAATAGAGTGGGTCTGTGGGCAGGGTGGTAGGTTCTGTGTAGTAAATAGAGTGTGCCTGTGGGCAGGGTGGTAGGTTCTGTGTAGTAAATAGAGTGTGTCTGTGGGCAGGGTGGTAGGTTCTGTGTAGTAAATAGAGTGGGTCTGTGGGCAGGGTGGTAGGTTCTGTGTAGTAAATAGAGTGGGTCTGTGGGCAGGGTGGTAGGTTCTGTGTAGTAAATAGAGTGGGTCTGTGGGCAGGGTGGTAGGTTCTGTGTAGTAAATAGAGTGGGTCTGTGGGCAGGGTGGTAGGTTCTGTGTAGTAAATAGAGTGGGTCTGTGGGCAGGGTGGTAGGTTCTGTGTAGTAAATAGAGTGTGCCTGTGGGCAGGGTGGTAGGTTCTGTGTAGTAAATAGAGTGGGTCTGTGGGCAGGGTGGTAGGTTCTGTGTAGTAAATAGAGTGGGTCTGTGGGCAGGGTGGTAGGTTCTGTACGGTAAATAGAGTGGGTCTGTGGGCATGGTGGTAGGTTCTGTGCAGTAAATAGAGTGGGTCTGTGGTTAGGGTGTTAGGTTCTGTGTAGTAAATAGAGTGGGACTGTGGGCAGGGTGGTAGCTTCTGTGTAGTAAATAGAGTGGGTCTGTGGGCATGGTGGTAGGTTCTGTGTAGTAAATAGAGTGGGTCTGTGGGCAGGGTGGTAGGTTCTGTATGGTAAATAAAGTGGGTCTGTGGGCTGGGTCGTAGGTTCTGTATGGTAAATAGATTGGTCTTTCCTGTGATGAAGTAATAATAAATTATGTAGCTGTTGACATTGCAGGTTATATAGGCACTGGCCTACTTTTAGCGGGAGCCTTCCTGAATGATCGTAATGACTATTACAATGGTTTGGATCCTAGATTATTTATGTAGGATTATAAATCCTCACTCGACCTCATTGATAGGGGTGGGGGGATTAAGATGAAGGGTGACAATGCCGATAGTGTCAATGCAGTTCCAGGTGTGCTGCAATATCTCATTGTGTCATGGGACCAGCACTTTCCTTTTGGCCTTGTCACTGCTTCTATTTGCCACACGGCTCTATGTGGGACTGGGCAATTCTGTCTCCATTGTAACCGACTGGCATTGAATCATTTCACAATGACAGGAATTTGCTTTTCTGAAGTTTTCCCCATTTTATAAAATGCTTGCTGACTGGTTTGGAGCCTCACTCTGGGATCAGCTCAGTTCACTGATTCCCTTTGATATTGACCTGGATTTAATTGGGATTCTTGAAGCTTGGATACTGTGAGTTGGCTCCTTTATCCCAGAGCCAGACTTCAGGCACACAAAGAGATTTAACAGTGTGAATGTACGGAGCTAGTCCAGAGATAGCGGACTCCATGGATTTGCATTCAAACAGAATCAGTACAAAAGCAGTTTAGTTCACTCAGGAGGGAGCCCAGTATGTATTAAACTAGGTTAACAGTAGGATTGTTCCCTCTTATCGGACTGTCTCTGGGAAACCCTTTACCATAAGGGGTTTATAATATTATAATAAGGTACAGGGTCTTTATTTATATCAGGAGAAATTAATGAGGCTGAAAATTGATAAATCCCCTGGACCTGATGATCTACATCCTAGAGCATTGAAAGTGGTGGCTGTAGAGATAGCGGATGCATTGGTGGTCATCTTCCAAAATTTTATAGATTGTGGAATTGTGTCTGCAGTTTGGAAGTTGGCAAATGTAACCCCACTATTTAAGAAAGGAGGGAGAGAGAAAACAAAGAACTACACACCTAGCGAAAATGCTAGAATCTATTCTAAAGGCATTTAGAAAATAACGGTGAGATTGGGCAGAGTCAACATGGATTTATGAAAGGGAAATCATGTTTGACAAACCTTTTGGAGTTTTTTGAGGATGTAGCAAGCAGAATAGATAAGGGGGAACAATGTGGTGTATTTGGTTTTTCAGAAGGCTTTTAAGAAGGCCCCACACAGGAGGTTGGTAAACAAAATTAGAGCTCATAGGATTGGGGGGAATGTACTGGCATGGACTGAGAGCTGATTAACAGACAGAAAACAGAGAGCAGGGATAAATGCGTCATTCTCAGGGTAGCATGCTATGACCAGTCGTGTACCACTAGGATCAGTGCTTAGGCCCCAGCTATTCACATCTATGTCAATGATTTGGATGTGGGAACCAAACGTAATATTTCCACGTTTGCTGATGACACAAAAGCTGGTGGGAATGTGAGTTGTGAGGAGGATGCAAAGAAGCTTCAAGGAAATTTAGACAGGCTAATTGAGTGGGCAAGAACATAGCAGGTGGAATATAATGTGGAAAAATGTGAAGTTATCCACTTTGGTAGAAAAAACAGAAAGATAAAGTATTTCTTAAATAGTGAGAGATTGAAAAGTGTTGATGTCCAAAGGGTGTCCTTGTTCATGAGTCACTAAAGGGGGCCACACAGGAGCAGCAAGCAATTAGGAAGACTAATGGAATGCTGGCCTTTATTGCAAGGTGATTTGAGTACAGGAGTAAAGATGTCTTGCTGCAGTTGTATAGAGCCTTGATGAGACTGAACCAGGAGTGTTGTGTACAGTTTTGGTCTCCTTACCCAAGGAAGAATATACTTACCATAGAGGGAGTGCAATGGAGGTTCACCAGACTAATCTTGAGAATGGGGGAATTGTCCTATGAGGAGAGATTGAGGAGACTGGGACAAAAACAAAAATAGCTGGAAAAACTCAGCAGGTCTGACAGCATCTGTGGAGAGGAAGACAGAGTTAATGTTTCGAGTCCGTATGACTTCACTGGGCCTGGATTCTCTAGAGTTTAAAAGAATGAGAGGTGATCTCAATGAAACTTACAGAAGTCTTACAGGGCTCAACAGGGTAAGTGCAGGAAGGATGTTTCCCTCAGGTGAGGGTCTAGAATCAGGGCACACAGTCTCAGAATAAGAGATAGGCCCATTAGGACTGAAGAGGAATTTCTTCAGTCAGAGGGTGGTGCATCTTTGGAAATGTCTACACCAGAGGGCTGTGGAGGCTCAGTCGTTGAGTATGGTCAAAGCAGAGGCTGATAGATTTCTAGATACCAGTGACATCAAGGGATGTGGGCATAGCGCAGGAAGATGGCATTGAGGTAGAGTATCAGCCATGATCAAATTAAAATGGTGGAGCAGGCTCAAAGGGCCGAATGGCCTACTCCAGCTTCTATGTTCCTATATATATACTGGGATCAGTACAGTCTGGATGGTGGTTGTGGTTGTGTGTTACAGTTCACACAGGGATTCTGAGTTGTTGTGGTAACATGCACTTTTGCATGCATATTGTAGTTTGGAGCTATGAATCTTGAAGGTAGAGGCTCCAACTTTCTTTCCATCACATGACTGACCAGGAATCTCTCTCAATCTTACCACCTGCCTCTGGCGTGTGTTGAAACGATTTACAGGTTGATACTCAACCTGCATTATGAACTTCCTTGGCCATCGAGTCCTGGGTGGGACTTGAATGTGGAGCTTCTGGCTCAGAGGCAGGGACACTAGCCACTGCACCAGAACAACTCATTATAGTGTGGATACAAGGTGAGTATCAGGGCTATATACTGGGGTGAGTATCAGGGCTATATACTGGGGTGAGTATCAGGGCTATATACTGGGGTGAGTATCAGGGCTATATACTGGGGCAAGTCCAGTGTGGATACAAGGTGTGTATCAGGGCTATATACTGGGGTGAGTATCAGGGCTATATACTGGGGTGAGTATCAGGGCTATATACTGGGGCAAGTCCAGTGTGGATACAAGGTGTGTATCAGGGCTATATACTGGGGTGAGTATCAGGGCTATATACTGGGGCAAGTCCAGTGTGGATACAAGGTGTGTATCAGGGCTATATACTGGGGTGAGTATCAGGGCTATATACTGGGGTGAGTATCAGGGCTATATACTGGGGCAAGTCCAGTGTGGATACAAGGTGTGTATCAGGGCTATATACTGGGGTGAGTATCAAGGCTATATACTGGGGTGAGTATCAGGGCTATATACTGGGGCAAGTCCAGTGTGGCTACAGGGTGTGTATCAGGGCTATATACTGGGGCAAGTCCAGTGTGGATACAAGGTGTGTATCAGGGCTATATACTGGGGTGAGTATCAGGGCTATATACTGAGGTGAGTATCAGGGCTATATACTGGGGCAAGTCCAGTGTGGATACAGGGTGTGTATCAGGGCTATATACTGGGGCAAGTCCAGTGTGGATACAGGGTGTGTATCAGGGCTGTATACTGGGGCAAGTCCAGTGTGGATACAGGGTGTGTATCAGGGCTATATACTGGGGCAAGTCCAGTGTGGATACAGGGTGTGTATCAGGGCTATATACTGGGGCAAGTCCAGTGTGGATACAGGGTGTGTATCAGGGCTGTATACTGGGGTGAGTACAGTGTGGATACAGGGTGTGAATCAGGGCTGTATACTGGGGTGAGTACAGTGTGGATACAGAGTGTGTATCAGAGCTGTATACTGGGGTGAGTACAGTGTGGATACAGGGTGTGTATCAGGGCTGTATACTGGGGTGAGTACAGTGTGGATACAGAGTGTGTATCAGGGCTGTATACTGGGGTGAGTACAGTGTGGATACATGGTGTGTATCAGGGCTGTATACTGGGGTGAGTACAGTGTGGTTACAAGGTGTGTATCAGGGCTGTATACTGGGGTGAGGACAGTGTGGATACAGGGTGTGTATCAGGGTTATAGACTGGGTTATCAATATTGATAGAGGTTCTGCATCTGGGTAGAAAATTCTCATCAATTAAGGAATGCTCTTTGTACACATCAGGATTCTGTGCAAATATTTGACAATGAGATGCACATTTACTTTACTCTCTGGCCCCCATCTTCACTACTTTTTGATGTTAAGGAAAGTAGGAGTGGTTGAGATGATAGAATTAATACTGAGACCTTTGTACACACAATGTTTTAAACCAAAACCTCAGGCCTTTCAGTGGTAAATGGCTCACCTCAAAAATGATAGTCTGAGGTTTGGAAATCCTGTCTTCAGCTTCAGGTTTGTTTAAAGGGTTCACTGTCACACCCCCCTCAATAAATTGATTTATCTCCTGGAAAACACAGGTCTGAGTTGCACAAGGTATTTTAACCAAACAAATCCATCTCCACCATGGATTTCCAATCCCTCTTACACCTCTATCCACCATCAGGAAGATTTGAGAGCTCTCCATTCCTCCCCAGCTCAGAGATCCAGCTAGTCCCAATCCTAGGATGGCCACAAACAGAGCTCAAGAATGCCAGACTCTCTGCCTCACCAAATCTCATGCATGTGCACACTCAAAAATGATTACAAGCTTAAAGCCAGGCGTATATAATTAATTAAAACAGGCACTGCAATTGTATTTGCATATGATGAATTATGTTATTGGCTAAATTTAATTAATAAGGACAATATCAACAATTTAAAGCTAATACACCCACCATGAGAATGACTAGTAGCATAAAGAGGGCATTGTTAGGATGTACACACAGACACATCCAATAAGATCTTATGTGTGGAGAAGCTGGTTGGGAGCTAATTTGGGGAGGATAGTTGGCCATCGTCAGAGGGATGGAGGAATTGGGGGTTGGAGGGGCGCTCTGTGATCTTGGCAGTGGAGGAGGCTGAGGGCTTCTTTGACGAGCCAGAGGAAAGCACTCTGACTCTTCCTGACCCACAAGGAGTGTTTGGAAAAGGCATTTAGATTTTAGATGCCTTTCATTGAATGTGAGTATGTGTGTATGAGTGTGTGTGTCTGTGTGTGTGTGTCAGTGTGTTTATGTGTATGTGTGCCTCTGTGTGTATGTGTGTGTGTCAGTGTGTGTGTGTGTGTGTGTCTGTGTGTGTGTGTGTGTGTGTGTCAGTGTGTTTGTGTGTATGTCATTGTGTATGTATATGTGTATCTGTGTATGTGTCTGTATGTGTGTGTGTGTGTCCGTGTGTCAGTGGCCAGGATTTTGCCCTCGGTGATTTGGGGGCGGGGCCTGGTTGCCAAGGGGAAACTGACACGGGATGACATCAGGAGGAAATCCCAATGTTATCCCGCCCCATTTAAATATTCAGGAAGGCGGGCGGACAGCGAAATCAGCTGTTCGCCTGCCGACCTGTCAATGGCCAATTAAGGTCATTGACAGGCTAATTAAGATAAATAATGACCTGCCCGTCCAACCTTAAGGCTGGCGAGCAGGCCAGGAGCCCCAGCGGGCTTCAGATTATACATGAAACCTCATCCACTGGCGGGATGAAGTTTCATGTCTGTTTTTTAAAAATGTAATAAATTTTAAGTGTTTATTATTAACATGTCCCATCTCATGTGACATTGTCATATGAGGGGGACATGTTAATAATTTCAATATTTATCTATTTTTAGACTTTACTTACCTGTCACAAATCTCCCTGAGACAGGACTTTGCCTCCGGGAGCAGTGCACTCTTTCACGCGCATGCACGCACTTTGACAGATGGAGAATCCCTTCCCCCTCGCACAGGAAGTGCAGAGCAGGCCACTGGGCAGGCCTTAATTGGCCCACCCACTCAAAATGGCTGTCCGCCCGCCGTCCAGCCGGTGGGGCCTGCACGTCAACCGAGGGCAAAATTCTGCCCAGTGTGTGTGTGTGTGTGTGTAAATATTAGTCTGTGTACCTGTGTATTTTTAAAATTAGTTTATGCGATGTGGGTTTTTCTGCCAAGCCCAGCATTTATTGCCCATCCCTTCAGAAGGTGGTGGTGAATTGCCTTCTTGAACCGCTGCAGTGCCTGTGGTGTAGGTACACCCAGAGTGCTGTTAGGGAGGGAGTTCCCATGTATCTGCTGCCTTACCCTGTCAAGGTCATAGAGGTCGTGGGTTTGGAAGGTGCTGTTGAAAATTTAGCGATGGTAATGCCATTGAATGTCAAGAGAAGATGGTTGGATTCTCTCTTGTTGGAGATAGTCATTGTCTGATACCTGTATTGCGCAAATGTTATTTGCCTAAGCCTGGATATTGTCCAGGTCTTGCTGCATATGGGCATGGACTGCTTCAGTATCTGAGGAGTTGTGAATGGTGTTGAACATTGTGCAATCATCAACAAACATCCCCACTTCTGACCATATGATGGAGGGAAGGTCATTGATGAAGCAGTTGAAGAAGGTTGGGTTTAGGACACTACCCTGAGGAACTCTTAAAGAAATGTATATGACCATGTGCCTATGTGCCTATGTGCATATGTGTTTGTGTGTTGTCTGTGTGTCTATGTGTACCTGTGTGTCTGTGTGTACGTGTGTATCTGTGTGTATCTGCATGTATGTGTATGTCTGTGTGTCTATGTGTATCTGTGTGTGTCTATGTGTGTCTGTGTGTATCTGTGTGTCTGTATGTATGTATGTGTCGATGTGTAACTGTGTGTGTGTATCTGTATCTGTGCACATGTGTGTCAGTGTACATCCATGTCTGTGTGTATCTATGTATCTGTGTGTCTGTGTGCATGTCTATCTATGTGTACCTGGGTCTGTATGTGTGTCAATGTAAATCTGTGTGTCTGTGTGTATCTGTGTACCTATGTGTATCTGTGTGTCTATATTTATCTATGTGCCTGTGTGCAAGTGTGTGTCAATGTGTATTTGTGTGTCTATGTGCATTTGTGTGTCAATGTGTATCTGTGTCTGTGTATATCTGTGTCAGTGTGCACCTGTGTCTGTGTGTATCTGTGTGTCTGTATGTATCTGTGTGTCTGTAAATCTATGTGTATCAGTGTGTCTGTGTGTATGTGTATCTCAATGTGCGTCTGTGTTAATGTGTATCTGTGTATGTGTGTCAATGTGTGTCTGTGTGCATCTGTGTATATCTGTGTGTCTGTATTTCTGTGTGTCTGTGTGTATCTGTGTGTATGTGTGTGTCAATGTGTAACTGTGTCTGTGTGTATGTGTGTCAGTGTGCATCTATGTGCACCTGTGTCTGTGTGTATCTGTGTATCTGTGTATCTGTATGTATCAGTGTGTATGTGTGTCTCAATGTGCGCCTGTGTCAATATGTATCTGTGTGTATGTGTGTGCTAATGTATGTCTGTGTGTATCTGTGTGAATGTGCATCATTGTGTATCTGTGTGTATGTGTGTATGTGTATAACCATGTGTCAATGTGTGTCCGTGTGTCAATGTGTGTCTGCGTGTATCTGTGTGTTTGTGTGTATCTGTATATATCTGTGTGTCTGTGTATCTATGTGTATGTGTGTGTGAATGTGTGTGAATGTGTGCCTGTGTGCCTGTGTGTGTGTTATTGGATGGAATTTTCCAGTCTCTACCACAGTGGGTTTAGTGGCGGGTGATGGGGGGGGGGGGGGGGGGGGGGGGGGGGGGGCGGGTACAATGCGGTGGAAACTGAAAAATCTGGGATGCAGATGAAGATCTGACCAGAATTGTCACCCCTGTCTGATTGTCCGCATTGTCAGCAGAACATCATGGAGGTCTGGAACACATCAACACTGACATTGCGGGACATGTCAGGACTTACCTGAAAGAAGACCTGGGTCAGCCTGGGGAGATGGGAAGATGGAGGCCTCCAGTGACCATGGACCCTGGCACGTGCAGCAGAGGGTGGGTGGGGTGGGGTTGCTGGGGAGGGTGGAATTAGATGAGGAGGGGAGAAGTGAAGAGGTGGGGTGGGTGTGAGGACTAGAGGGGGCTGGGACAGGTTGGGGGTGATAGGAGAAGAAGAGATACTGTGGCGGTCATGGAATGGGTGAGCTGGTATGGAGGGTGGAGAGGGCTGTGCCAGAATTTGGGTGGGGTGGGGGGCTGTGGTATGCAGGTGTGAATGGGCATTGGGGGGGAAGAGGGGAAAGGGGTTCAGAAGGAGGAGTCTGTGGGGTCAACTGATGAGTCCTGAGGGACATACTGAGGGGATTGGTGATAGAAAGGGATGGTGAGGGTTAAAGGGAGCAGTGGAATCTGGTAGAGATGTCAGCTGAGGGTTGTTGGAGGGATACGGATGGAGAAGCGGATTCTGGGGCTCAGCAGAATGAATGAGGGAATGTCTATTGTCATGGGGGTGGGCTCCTCAGGAAGATGCAGGACTTTGACATTCACCTGTGATGGGGGCGGGTGGAAGGGTAACCATCGGATGGTCAAACATGACACCTGGGGGTGAGATGGGGTCATTGGTTATGCGGGGGAGGGTGTGAGCGCCGGGGGGAAGGGAGAAGGATGTGAAAGGTAACGACAAGCATGGCAGCTCGAAACTATGCAGAGCCTTGTGCTGGAGATCTCAAGATGCTGCTTGGGAATTGGGTCATTGGGAGTGGGCGGAGATGCAGGTCAGCTTAACTGGACAGCTGAAGGGGAACCCCAGCATCTAGTATTGACAATGCTAGGGACCTGGGGTACAGGAGAGTGTGAAGGGCAAAGGCACAGTGTGCACAGGAGAGTGCTTGCACATGGTTTGCAAGAGCCTTGGCAAATACCATTGCTTCCCTGCACACGCCTGATTCTGGGGTACATAGTCCCAGCCTGGGGTAGCCTTGGAAGATGATGAGGGAGTGGGTGGTGACGCAGACAGGCTTAAGAACTACGAGTTGCAAATAAACCACATCAGACTTCATTAAAGTGCAAGTGGACTCTATTTACAAAAGTGTCATAACATTAACAACGACATTGAACCTGAGCAACCGCAGATGAAATCACAGCTTCTTCACAGCAGATAACACCAAAATAGGTGGGAAAGTAAGGTGCAATGAAGAAATAAGAAATTTACAAATGGATATGGACAGGATAGGTGAATGGGCCAAAATTTGGCAGATGGAGTTTAACGTGGATAAGTGTGAGGTTATCCATTTTGGTCGGAAGAATAAAAAGGCAACTTATTATTTAAATGGAGAGAAACTTCAGAATGTTTCAATGCAGAGGGATCTGGGTGTCCTCGTGCATGAATCACTGAAAGCTAGTATGCAGGTACAGCAGGTAATAAGGAAGACAAATGAATTTTGGCATTTATTGCTAAAGGAATGGAGAATAAAAATAGCGAAGTGTTGTTGCAACTGTACAAGGCATTGGTGAGACCGCACATGGAATACTGTGCACAGTTTTGGTCCCCTTACTTGGGGAAGGATCTAGTTGCATTGGAGGTGGTTCAGGGCAGGTTCACTAGGTTGATTCCAGAGATGTGGGGCTTGTCTTACGAGGAGAGATTGAGCAGTTTAGGGCTGATACTCGCTAGAGTTTAGAAGGATGAGAGGAGATCTAATTGAGGTATATAAGATGCTAAAGGGGATAGACAAAGTAGACGTGGAGCAGATGTTTCCCCTTATGGGGCATTCTAGAATGAGAGGCCATAATTGTAGGCTAAGGAGTGGTAGATCTAAATCAGAGATGAGGAGGAATTACTTTTCTCAAAGGGTCAAACCTTAGAGTGCAGTGGATGCCACTGCAGGGATACTGAATAAATTTAAGGAGGAGATAGACAGATTTTTAATTAGTAACGGGTTTAAAGGTTATGGGGAGAAGGCGGGAAATTGGAATTGAGGCTGAAATGAGATCATCCATGATCGTATTGAATGGCAGGGCAGGCTCGAGGGGCAGAATTGCCTACTCCTGCTCCTAGTTCTTATGTTCTTATGTTCTTAAGACTGCATAATTAATTAGGCCATTGTCACGTGATATGGTGCAAATACCTACCAGGCTCCATGACGAGTAGAACTCCCTGTTCCCCCTGCCCCAACCCCACCCACACCACAGGACTTCGTTCCAGAATGGAAAATTCTGCCCTCTGTGTATGTGTGTGTCTATGCATATGTGTGTGTCTATGTGTACGTGTGTGTCTATGTGTATGTGTGTGTCTATGCTTATGTGTGTGTCTATGTGTATGTGTGTGTCTATGTGTACGTGTGTGTCTAAGTGCATGTCTGTTTCTATGCGTATGCGTGTGTCTATGCATATGTATGTGTCTATGTGTATGTGTGTGTCTAAGTGCATGTGTGTGTCTATGTATGTGTGTGTCTATGTTTATGTGTGTGTTTATGTGTATGTGTGTGTCTATGTATGTGTGTGTCTATGCTTATGTGTGTGTCTATGTGTATGTGTGTGTCTATCATATGTGTGTGTCTATGTGTATGTGTGTGTCTATGCATACGTGTGTGTCTATGCGTACGTGTGTGTCTATGCGTACGTGTGTGTCTATGCATACGTGTGTCTATGCGTATGTGTGTGTCTATGTGTATGTGTGTGTCTATGCATACATGTGTGTCTATGCGTACGTGTGTGTCTATGCGTACGTGTGTGTCTATGCGTACGTGTGTCTATGCGTATGTGTGTGTCTATGCATACATGTGTATCTATGTGTATGTGTGTCTATGCGTACGTGTGTGTCTATGTGTATGTGTGTGTCTATGCATACGTGTGTGTCTATGTGTATGTATGTGTCTATGCGTACGTGTGTGTCTATGCGTATATGTGTGTCTATGCAAACGTGTGTGTCTATGTGTATGTATGTGTCTATGCGTACGTGTGTGTCTATGTGTATGTATGTGTCTATGCGTACGTGTGTATCTATGCGTATATGTGTGTCTATGCATACATGTGTGTCTATGTGTATGTATGTGTCTATGCGTACGTGTGTGTCTATGCGTATATTTGTGTCTATGCATACATGTGTGTCTATGTGTATGTATGTGTCTATGCGTACGTGTGTGTCAATGTGTATGTATGTGTCTATGCGTACGTGTGTGTCTATGTGTATGTATGTGTCTATGCGTACGTGTGTGTCTATGCGTATATGTGTGTCTATGCATACGTGTGTGTCTATGCGTATATGTGTGTCTATGCATACATGTGTGTCTATGCGTATATGTGTGTCTATGCATACGTGTGTGTCTATGCGTAAATGTGTGTCTATGCATACGTGTGTGCCTATGCGTATATGTGTGTCTATGCGTAAGTGTGTGTCTATGTGTATATGTTTGTTAATGCATACGTGTGTGTCTATGCGTATATGTGTGTCTATGTGTACGTGTGTGTCTATGTGTATATGTGTGTCTATGCATACGTGTGTGTCTATGCGTATATGTGCGTCTATGCGTACGTGTGTGTCTATGCGTATATGTGTGTCTATGTGTACGTGTGTGTCTATGTGTATATTTGTGTCTATGCATACGTGTGTGTCTATGCGTATATGTGTGTCTATGAGTACGTGTGTGTCTATGTGTATATGTGTGTCTATGCATACGTGTGTGTCTATGCGTATATGTGTGTCTATGCGTATATGTGTGTCTATGCATACGTGTGTGTCTATGCGTACGTGTGTGCCTAGGCGTATATGTGTGTCTATGCATACGTGTGTGTCTATGCATACGTGTGTGTCTATGCATACGTGTATGTCTATGCATACGTGTGTGTCTATGCGTCTGTGTGTGTCTATGCGTACGTGTGTGTCTATGCGTACGTGTGTGTCTATGCGTATATGTGTGTCTATGCGTACGTGTGTGTCTATGCGTATATGTGTGTCTATGCGTATATGTGTGTCTATGCGTATATGTGTGTCTATGCGTACGTGTATGTCTATGCGTATATGTGTGTCTATGCATACGTGTGTGTCTATGCGTATATGTGTGTCTATGCGTACGTGTGTGTCTATGCGTATGTGTATGTCTATGTGTACGTGTGTGTCTATGCGTACGTGTGTGTCTATGCGTATATGTGTGTCTATGCGTACGTGTGTGTCTATGCGTATATGTGTGTCTATGTGTACGTGTGTGTCTATGCGTACGTGTGTGTCTATGCGTATATGTGTGTCTATGCGTACGGGTGTGTCTATGCGTATATGTGTGTCTATGCGTACGTGTGTGTCTATGCGTACGTGTGTGTCTATGCGAATATGTGTGTCTATGCGTACGTGTGTGTCTATGCGAATATGTGTGTCTATGCGTACGTGTGTGTCTATGCGTATATGTGTGTCTATGCATACATGTGTGTCTATGCGTACGTGTGTGTCTATGCGTACGTTTGTGTCTATGCATACGTGTGTGTCTATGCGTATATGTGTGTCTATGCATACGTGTGTGTCTATGCGTACGTGTGTGTCTATGCGTATATGTGTGTCTATGCGTACGTGTGTGTCTATGCGTACGTGTGTGTCTATGCATATATGTGTGTCTATGCGTACGTGTGTGTCTATGCGTATATATGTGTCTATGTGTACGTGTGTGTCTATGCGTACGTGTGTGTCTATGCGTACATGTGTGTCTATGCGTACGTGTGTGTCTATGCGTATATGTGTGTCTATGCGTATATATGTGTCTATGCGTACGTGTGTGTCTATGCGTATATGTGTGTCTATGCGTACGTGTGTGTCTATGCGTATATGTGTGTCTATGCATACGTGTGTGTCTATGTGTATATGTGTGTCTATGCGTATATGTGTGTTTATGCATACGTGTGTGTCTATGCGTATGTGTGTGTCTATGCGTATATGTGTGTCTATGCGTACGTGTGTGTCTATGCATATATGTGTGTCTATGCGTACGTGTGTGCCTATGTGTATATGTGTGTCTATGCATACGTGTGTGTCAATGCGTATATGTGTGTCTTTGCGTATATGTGTGTCTATGCGTACGTGTGTGTCTATGCGTACGTGTGTGTCTATGCGTATATGTGTGTCTATGCGTATATGTGTGTCTATGCGTACGTGTGTGTTTATGCGTACGTGTTTGTCTATGCGTATATGTGTGTCTATGCGTATATGTGTGTCTATGTGTATATGTGTGTCTATGCGTACGTGTGTGTCTATGCGTATATGTGTGTCTATGCGTATATGTGTGTCTATGCGTACGTGTGTGTCTATGCGTACATGTGTGTCGATGCGTACGTGTGTGTCTATGCGTACGTGTGTGTCTATGCGTATATGTGTGTCTATGCGTACGTGTGTGTCTATGCGTACATGTGTGTCTATGCGTACGTGTGTTTCTATGCGTATATGTGTGTCTATGCGTACGTGTGTGTCTATGCGTACGTGTGTGTCTATGCGTATATGTGTGTCTATGCGTATATGTGTGTCTATGCGTACATGTGTGTCTATGCGTACGTGTGTGTCTATGCGTACATGTGTGTCTATGCGTACGTGTGTGTCTATGCGTACGTGTGTGTCTATGCGTATATGTGTGTCTATGCGTACGTGTGTGTCTATGCGTACGTGTGTGTCTATGCGTATATGTGTGTCTATGCGTATATGTGTTTCTATGTGTATATGTGTGTCTATGCGTACGTGTGTGTCTATGCGTATATGTGTGTCTATGCGTACGTGTGTGTCTATGCGTACATGTGTGTCTATGCGTACGTGTGTGTCTATGCGTATATGTGTGTCTATGCGTACGTGTGTGTCTATGCGTACGTGTGTGTCTATGCGTATATGTGTGTCTATGCGTATATGTGTGTCTATGCGTACATGTGTGTCTATGCGTACGTGTGTGTCTATGCGTACATGTGTGTCTATGTGTACGTGTGTGTCTATGCGTACGTGTGTGTCTATGCGTATATGTGTGTCTATGCGTACGTGTGTGTCTATGCGTACGTGTGTGTCTATGCGTATATGTGTGTCTATGCGTATATGTGTTTCTATGTGTATATGTGTGTCTATGCGTACGTGTGTGTCTATGCGTATATGTGTGTCTATGCGTACGTGTGTGTCTATGCGTATATGTGTGTCTATGTGTACGTGTGTGTCTATGCGTATATGTGTGTCTATGCGTACGTGTGTGTCTATGCGTACGTGTGTGTCTATGAGTATATGTATGTCTATGCGTATGTGTGTGTCTATGCGTACGTGTGTGTCTATGCGTATATGTGTGTCTATGCGTACATGTGTGTCTATGGGCAGAATCGTCCCAGATTTGCATTAAGTGCGGTGGTGGTCAGGAAAAAGGATGTTTTACTTGCAGGGTGCTTTTCACGCCATATCGTCCCAATCCTGCCTCATTAATCATGTATTTCCAGGAAACATGCTGGATCGCTGGCAGGATTCACTTCTTTCCATGATGTCCAAGTGAACGTGCACATTCTTTATCTTCTTGAGAATCCCACTCCCACCCACATTGACCTCCCCGACCTCCTCAGTGCCAGCTCCAAGGTCTGTGTCTGCCTCCGATTTCCCACCAACCACCTTCGCCATCCATTCTACCACTACCATCACACCCTCACCCTCCTGGCTCACTCTGCCCTCTCTCATACTCACCATTCCCTCCTCCATGCCCACCCTCAGTTCACTCCCCAGGAGGCAGTCATAGACTCCACCACCCCTTCCTCCCTCCTCCAGCCTTGCACCCTCTTCCACCCTTACTCCCTCCTCCCTCCAGAATCCCTCCTCCCACCTACTCCTTCTCCCTGTGGACTCCTTCCTCCTCCTGGACTCCTTCCATTCCCCGGACTCCATCCTCCCCCTGAGCGCCTTCCTCCCTCCAACCTCCCTCCCTTACACCTTCCGCCCGCCTTTCACGTACCTCCCCACTTGCTGCATTCTATCTCTTTACACCCTCCTCCCCTGTACTCCCTCACCCCCCCAACATCACCCCCACCCCAAAATCTTTGTTCCCCACCTCCCTAACCTCACTCCCCCTGCTCCCAACCTGGTAGACATTCCTGTCACGGTCAAACCTAGACCTTCCTCTCCCCACTCCTCGACGATCATCCATAGCAGCCCATGGTCAAGACACTAATGTCCCGAAGCAAACCCCAGACATCAACAGAGAGCAGTGTCCATGGGAATCCACCCAGCATGTGATACATGTTCCTCCAGGGTCCAGTAGTGTGGGGCTCCAGCAACTTCTTCTTCCCGGAGTCTGTGATCTGTGCAAGGCCCTAATGAAAAGCCCTGACTTCTGCATGTCCCATTTGTCAAGACGTGTCCCAGGCAGGCTTTTCTTTCCTGTCGACATTTGATGTGGGGGATGATTCTGGTGAGCAGGGCTGATATGCGGATAGGGGAAGCAATGGTGCAGTGTTATTGTCGCTGGATTAGTCATCCAGAGACCCAGGGTAATGCTCTGGAGACCCGGACTTGAATCCCACCACGGCAGATGGTGAAATTTGAATTCAATAAAAACCTGGAATTAAAAGTCTGATGATGACCATGAAACCATTGTTGATTGTTGTTAAAACCCATCTGGTTCACTAATGTCCTTTAGGGAAGGAAATCTGCCCTTACCCTGCCCTGGCCTACATGTGACTCCAGGCCCCACAGCAATGTGGTTAATTCTAAATGTCCTCTAAATAAGGGCAATTAGGGCTGGGCATTAAATGCTGCCTAGCCAGTGATGCCCACATCCCATGAATGAATAAAAAAAAGATGAATTAAAATGGTGTTCAGCAGTGGGAAACATGGCCGCCATTGACAGGCGGAGCCGATGATTACAAACTGGTTTCCAAGATAATGTGAAACCGAGTTTTGGCCTTCTCGCCACATTGCCTGCTCACGCCTGCCAAGAAGCCCAATGCCAACATGGACGGAAAATTACAGCCATAGACATACATATAGAGACATAGAGACACACACATGGAGACATAAATACACATAGACAAACACAGACATAGACACACGCACACACATACACGCACACACACACACACACACACACACAGACACACACACACACACAGACATACACATACGCGCACGCACACACAGACATACACATACGCGCACACACACACACAGAGACATACACATACGCATGCACACACACACATACACACACACATACACATACGCACGCACACACACAGACATACACATACACGCACACACACATACACAGACATACACACACACACACACACAGACATACACACACACACAGACACAGACATACACATACGCGCACACACACACAGACATACACATACGCACACACACACAGACATACACATACGCGTGCACACACACACATACACACACACACATACACATACGTGCACACACACACAGACATACACATACGTGCACACACACACACAGACATACACATACGCATGCACACACACACACACACACACAGACATACACACACACACACACACATATGCAAACACACACACACAGACATACACATTCGCACACACACACAGACATACACACACACACAGACGTACACATACACACACACACACACACACAGACATACACATATGCACACACACACACACACACACACACACAGGCATACACACACACAGACATACACATACGCACACACACACACACACACACACACACAGGCATACACACACACACAGAGACATACACACACACACAGGCATACACACACACAGACACACACATACATACACATACGCACACACATATACACACACATAAACAGACACTCACAAACACATATACAAGTACATACACATTGGCAACACATATACACATAGGTACACAGATGGACATTTACACGTACATAGACACAGGGCAGGAGTTTTACATTGTCGGGTGGGTGCGGTGGGTGGGCCCGGGAGCGGCTGCGAATCCGACCCGACAGCGATTTCACACTGGCCAGTCTGTGTGAAAGGCACGTTCAGAGCCTCAGCGCTTCTGGGGTGGGAGCGGGAGAGTGCAAGTGCTTGAAGTGTGCGCATCTGCAGTGAAAGCTCCCTGAAGGCACAGAGCTGCCTCAGGGAGCTGAAGATTTCTAACATTAAAAATAAAGATTTGAAAATTCAGGTAAACATGTCCCCTCGTGTGACTCTGTCACATGAGCAGGGACATGTGGTGACAGAATCTCTGTTCAGGCGGGTAATGACATTTATTCATTTCCGTACAGACGAGGCTAGTCAGACACAGCGAACCAGAGGCTTCGCGGCCATTGCTGGCTTCTCCCGTGTCCAGGGTGCTATAGGCTGCACACATGTGGCCATCAAGGCGCCAGCAGGTGAGTCTGGTGCCTTTGTCAACAGGAAGGGCTTCCACTCCATGAATGTGCAGATGGTGTGTGATCACAGGATGCAGATTCTGCAAGTCTGTGCAAGGTACCCAGGCAGCTCCCACATTGCCTACATCCTCGGACACTCCCAGGTGCCGGGGCTCTTCAGTGCTCCGGCTCAGCTGGATGGTTGGCTGCTGGGTGACAAGGGCTATCCCCTGCGAAGGTGGTTCATGACGCCTCTCCGCCATCCAAGAACAGAAGCTGAGCAGCGGTACAATAGGAGCCATGGCACCACAAGGGCTGTGGTGGAGAGCGCCATCGGTCTTCTCAAGATGTGCTTCCGATGCCTGGACCATTCGAGGGGAGACTACAATAGCCCCCAGAGTGGGTGTCACTGATAGTGGTTGCATGCTGAAGGAAGAGGATCTTAACACAGCTGCACAGGCCACAGATGGTGAGCCCAGTAGTGAGTCAGGAGAGGATCATTGAGGAGCACGCTGAGTATGTGAAGGCAGACCTTGGTAACCTCCAGGGAGGCAGGGACACCATGGATGCCTTGATCCAATGCTCCTTCAGCTAGGCTGCTAAAGATCTGCTTCCACCTCGTGCCAGGGCTGCCGCCTCCATCCCAGATGTCTGAAATGCCCCTGTCATGTGAACCCAAAGTCCACTCAGTGCCTGTGTAATAAAGTTTCGAGTCAGTCACATCCAGCATTATATACTGACGTAGCCTGCACCAAAAATAAAAGGTGAAGCATATTCAGGCCATCACAACTGAACCAAATTTAACATTATTGTCACATTGAATGTATAATGACATTACCATTACTGGTGTTGACCTCCACACCAGGAGGCATATAAACCAAACATAAATGAACAGAAGATCACCCGTGAATAGTCCCTCTTGTGCTTATGGTGCCTTAAACTTACGTTTGCGAGTACTACGTCCTGGTGCCCCTCGCACCGCACTGCACCCCCCCGCCTCCCCAATCTCTCACTGAGCACTGGCATTGGAGGCATCCTGTTGACTGTGCTGTCTTGTTGACCTTGATGACCTTGGCAGTTGTCCTCTGGCCAGTGGAGCCTGTGCTGGGCCCCAGCTGGGAGGGAGCAGCCAGTGCCACAGCTGGCATCTCCCCAGTCATCGCAGACTCATCAGATGCCATGGTCACTGGCAAAGGGGCGGAGGATCTGCCCCCGACATTTGGAGCACCCTGAGAGGAGCCCGCAGAGACGAAAAGTAGCTAGTGTACCAATGTGAGGTCACTCTGGACCTCCCTGCTTGTCACTGATGGACAGACACCTGGCAGGGATGCTGGGTGCCTCATCTATGTCCCACACTGACACTGACCACCTGAGGTCAATTCCTGTGTTGGGGTTTTCAGGTCCAAGCGCAATCCCAGGAACCCCTGATTTTGCCCCTGGAGCTGCCGCTCCATGACAGTCGCCACCTTCTCTATGAAGGAGGCAGTGCGTTCAGCCATGACGGTCAATGCTTGCACTCTGCATGGCCCCCTCCACAACAGAGGCCATGGCACACAGACCCTCATGGATCTCTGCCAGATCCTCCTGCACATCTCGCTGGACATCCAGCATCTGACTCCAGAGGCTCATCATCAGCTTTCGACTGAGCACCATCCTGGTCCCCAGCGGTCCTCCAACTGCCAGCTCCCTGGGCACTCTTTGCCTCTGCCTGCATCTCAAGTGAGTGTGAAGTCTGTGACCTCTCAGTTGGTTATGGCTTGTCTCCTCCTGAAAGGACAGAGGAGCATTGATTAGTCCACTCTGTACCTGCAGCACCACTGCAGCCTGGCTAACCCTGGCTGATGAGCACCTCTCAGGGCAGATCCGAGTCGTGGGCTTCGAGCCGCAAGGCACTCAGTCCAAGCAACCAGGGCTCACCCCCTTAGCCAGCTCCGGCGTCATTAACAGTTGGCACTCAGACTCTAACACCCCTGAGCTCCATGAGGGGCAGCCAGCCCTTAACACCACCACACTGACCCATGCAAACATGGCACTCACCCTTCCTGAGCGCAGCAGGTCATTGAACCCCTTAGGGCTCTGGGCCCATGTGCATCGCACAACGTCATGGCTGCTGACCTGGACTGCTGCCTCCTCCCTGGCTTTCTTCATCAGGTGTGGCTGCCTCCTCCTTCCATCCCTTGGTACAAGGGTGTCCCTCCTGGCAGCCACCTCCTCCAGGAGCATGGCGAGGCACCCGTCCAAAAAGCAGGGGCCGAGTGCCCACCAGACCTGCCCCCTCGCCTGGCATCTCCAGCCACTGCTGAGACTATAGATACCATCTTCGCAACGCAGACTGTACACTTCTTCACTGGCAGCCTTCAAGGGGCTGCCTGTGCCATTTTTAGACTGCCCGCCAGGTCGCCATTGGACCTGGCACCCGATATGCCCCCCACCAGCCATCCCCGACCATTAGGAAGCTGTGTTTTATGCTGGGTGGGCCTTAATTAGCCAGCCAGCGTGAAATGGCGGCCGTGGGCTGATCGCGGTCAGCGGCCTGTTTCCCGGCTGCTCTCGGGCCTGCCGATTGCACCCGCCCACTGAACTCAAAATTCAGGCCATGGAGTTTCACACCTAAAATATGTCAAGGCCTACTTCAGACGGGGACACTTGGCAGGGAGAGATGCAGTGCAAAAGGCTGAACTCTAACCTCATGTGGTTGCGAAGCCGATGGAGACTGGTTACCCCCTCAGCAGAAACCATCTCCTGTTGAGTTATATCTCAGAATGTGGATGTGATCTGAGTTGAAAGAAAGCAGATTCTGGGTGAAAGACCAGTTTGTTTTACTTTCCAGGAATACACAAGGAAAGAGGTTAAAAAGCAGTGGCAAACCTGATTCACGTGTGCTAGTTCTTGTGTTTTAGTTTTGTTGTGTTAGAGTATGCTGTGAAGGTCACAGCTGAAGTACATCAATGAGGCATCCCTAGAGCTTATAGGTAAAAACGTCTCTCCCTGTTGCTGGAAGCAAGTCACAAGTCCGCAAAGCCACGGTCAGAAAGGAAACAGGACAACTCCTTTCAGCTAACCTGCAGAGCCAAGTGTCTCCAAACCAACTGCTCAGCTGCCAGTCAGCTCTTCAAGAATCACCAAACTTCATGGCTGCAACCTTTCACCATCTACTCCTCATGGACAAGCCTAAAGACTGATTTGTATTTTGTTTTTCTTTTATTTTTGGACTCAACTTCTCATCTCTAACTGTGTGAATGGGAAGAATTTTCTGGTCAGTGAGTTGGGGCAGGGCCCGCTTGCTGATGCATAAAATGACACACGGTGATGCCGGGCGGGTGTCCCAACCTCACCACGAGTCATTTAGACTTTCAGTTTGACGGGCGCGCAGCCAACTCGGCTGCTCATCCGCCGAACTGTCAAAGGCCTATTAAGGCCCGTTAAAAATGAATTAAAACAGTTAAATGAGCTGCCCGTCCAACCTTAAGGTTGGCGGGTGGGTGAATAGTCCAGGCGGCCTTTGCATTTTGCATGAAACCTCATCCACGGGCGGGATGAGGTTTCATGAAGTGTTTTAAAATTCAATAAAAATTATTGAAAAGATTCATTGACATGTCCTATCTCATGTGACATCGTCACACGAGGGGACATGTTTTAAAAGTTTTTTTCCTTTATTTAAATTTTAAAACCTTAAACTAATCTCCCTGAGGCAGCTCTTTCGTGCACATGCGTGAAAGGGCGCACTCCCCGACTCAGGCAACCCTCCCCCTCCCACCCGCACAGGGAGCGCTCATTGCTTCTGGGCGAGTGTCATGCTGGGCAGGCCAGGCCCGCCCACACAAAATGGCACTGATAGGGCTTGCGCTTGCTCTCTCCTGCCCCCACACAACCCCCCTGATGGGGGGAAAATTCAGCCCCATGTGTGTTGCATTTTTCTTATCTTTTCTCAGGTTTTAGTAACTAATAAACTCGTTCTTTCTTTGACTCAAGGAAGCCTGGTTAAATTGGCTCCTTTTAAAACATAAACACATTTGGACTGGGAAAGGTATCCTTGAGGGAAGGGGTCCTTTTTAAATTAACCTTGTTGGGACCAACCAAGGGGGTTGAATAAAGAAAGGGAGCCAGCTCATTCCTCCTCACCCGGGAGCATAACAAATTGGGGGACCTCACCTGGGAACGGTTTAACAACACGTATCTTCCCTTTGACAATCATCAGTCCCCAGCAGCTTCCTATCCCTTAGAGAGAGCTAGCTCTGAGCAGGGGCAACCTTTAAACATGGCACCCAGATTACTGAAGGCCTGAGGTGATGGCAGGGTGGGCAAATCAGAGGCCAGCAGCCTGGTGTGTTTCCTGGGAATGAATTATTAATGAGGCTGGACACCCTGGGAATGGGACGATACGGTGCGAAAAGGACAAAACTTGGTTTCATGATGTAGTGAAACCAGTCTCAGTTCTCTGGGTCCACAGAGGCTGCAGGGTTGGCTCCTTGGGGACAAGGGCTACCCACAGAGGATGTGACTGATGACACCCGTGTGGCGGCCTCAGACTGCAGCAGAGAGACAGTATAATGAAGCTCATGCTGGAAATCGCACCTTGGTAGAGCACACCATCAGGATGATGAAAATGAGGTTCCGGTGCCTGGACCGGTCTGGTGGAGCCCTGCAATACAGTCCACAGAGGGTGCCAAACATCATCAACGCCTGTTGTGCCCTTTACAGCCTGGCACTGCAACGGAGAGAGGAGCTGGCTGAGAAGGAGCTGGAAGGGGAGGATGTGACGGATTTGAGGATGAGGAGATACTCGAAGGCGAGAATGATGGCGATGAGGCCATCACACTGGCAAATCTGGGCTGATTCTGCCCTATGAGTATCTGTGTGTACAGATGTATACGCACATACAAACATAAGAAATAGGAGCAGAAGTAAACCATTCAGTCCTCGAGCTGTCATTCAATAAGATCATGGCTGATCTTCTTGTTTTGATTTCCATATTCCCATCTAACCCCGATAACCTTTGATTCCTTTGCCTAATAAGAATCTATCTACCTCTGCCTTAAAAATATTCAATTACCCCACCTCTACCACCTTCTGAGGCAGAGAATTCCAAAGTCGCACAACCCTCAGGAAAAAAAAATTCTCCTCATCTCTGTCCTAAGAGGCCGACCCCTACTTTTAAAACAGTGCCCCCTAGTTCTGGACTCACCCACAAGAGGAAACATCCTTTCGATGTCCACCTTGTCAAGGCTGTTCAGGATCTTATAGACTTCAATTAAGTCACCCCTCACACACACCATACACTTAAACCAAGTGACAGATGCCACTCCAAACAGATGCAATGAATCTCTTGTCAGCTCCCCCCAGCCACTTGTCACAGTGTAAGCCAGCCGGTCTCCTTTCACACAAATGTTTCCAATCTCCATTCTCCAAGAACTTGCTTTGGAATTTTCTCCCAAACCGACCCATTTATGGATACATATTACCCCCTACACCAGGAACTTTTATTTTCTGCAATAGCCTTTGATGTGACACCTTATCAAATGCCTTCTGGAAGTCCAAGTACAGCACGTCTACAGGTTCCCCTTTATCCAAGGCCCAAGTTACTCCTTCAAAGGACTCCAATAAATTGGTTAAACACGCTTTCCATTTCACAAAACCATGCCAACTCTTCCCAATTACTTTGAGTTTCTCTAAGCGCCCAGTTATAACCTCCTTAATGATTGATTCTAACACCTTCCCCAGACGTCAGGCTAACTGGCCTATAGTTTCCTGTTTTCTGCCTCCCTCCCTTCTTGAATGGAAGAGTTATATTTGCTATTTTCCAGTCTGATGGAACCGTTCCAAAATCTAGGGAATTTTGGAAAATTAACACTAACACATCTATTACCTCATGAGCCACCTCTTTTAAGATGCTAGGATGAAGTCCATCAGGACCCGAGACTTGTCAGCCGCTGCTCCATCAGTTTCCTCAGTGCTGCTTCCCTTGTGATTGTAATTTCACCAAGTTCCCCTCTCCCTTCCACCTCCTGCTTTAAAGCTATTACTGGAATGTTTTTTGTATCCTCTATAGTGAAGAGAGAAACAAAATATTTGTTCATTTCATTCCCCATTTCCTTATTATCTCCTATTGACTCCCCATCTCACTCTATAGAGGGCTGACACTCACTTTACTCTTTTCCTTTTTAAATACCTGTAGAAACTCTTATTCTCCAATTTTACATTTCTAGCTAGCTTCCTCTCATACTCTAATTTCTTTCTCCTGAATAACCTTTTAGTCATTCTCTATCGCTCTTTATATTCTGACCAATCATCTGACCTGCCATTCATCTTGGTGCAGTTATATGCTTTTTCCTTAAGTTTGATGCTTTCCTTAACATCTTTAGTTAATCACAAGTGATGGGACCTCCCTTTAGGATATTTCTTTATAGTAGAAATATACTTATTCTGAGTATTCTGAAATATCCCCTTAAATATCTCCCAATTCTCTTCTATTGATCTATCCCCTAGCCTAGTATCCCAGTTCACTTCAGCTAGCACAGATCTCATGCCCAAACGGTTACCCTAGTCTTAGACCCGCTCTTCTCTCTTTCAAACTGCGTGTAAAATTCAACCATATTGCAGGCACTGCTGCCTAGGGGTGCCTTCACTCTGGGGTCATTAATTAATCCTAACACATTGCACAAAACCAAGTTTAATAGAACCTGCTCTTTGGTTGGTTCCAGAAGGTGCTGGTCTTAAAAAAAAACTATCTCGAAGGCATCCTGTGAACTCCTCATGCAGGCTACTGCTGCCAATCTGACTTCTCCAGTTTATATATAGATATAAATCATCCGTGAATATTGCTGCCCCTTTATCACAAGCACCCATTATTTCTTATTGTATAATTTGTCCTACTTCGTGGTTACTGTTAGGGGCCTGTACATTACTCCCACTAGTGACTTCTTACCCCTACTATTTCTCATCTCCACCTATGTATATGTGTATGTGTGTGGCTATGTGCATGTATGTGTCTATGTATATGTGTGTGTCTATATGTATGTGTGTATATTTGTATGTGTGTCCGTGTGTATATGTGTGTCTATGTGCATGGGCAGAATTTTTCACGGCATGGGCAAATGCCTGCCCGACCCGCTCGAGTGTAAAATAGCGCATGATGACAATGGGCGAGCATCCTGACATCATCGCGCACTCGGTTGGCGGGTGCACGCTAAACTCGGAAGCGTGCCCGCCGACAATTAAGATGGCAATTAAGCCCATTAACGGCGCAATTAACGGATTTTACAGGTTGGCGGGCTGGTGAATCAGCCAGGCAGCCTTTGCATTTCTTATGAAACCTCACCCACAGGCAGGATGAGGTTTCCGTGATAAATAAAAATAAAAATAATGAGCTTATTGGTTAGGAAATCAAGAAAAAATAATAAAAGCCCAACGCACACACACACAAATTAGAAAAGAGAAATTGAATCTAAAGCTATAGTTAAAAAGAGATACAAATCAGTCCTTTGGCTTGCCCGTAAGGAGTAGATGCTGAAATGTTGCGTCCGTTAAGTTGGGGAGATTCCAGTACAGCTGACTGTTTAAAAATTCATTACAGGTTGTGGGCTTCGCTGGCTAGGCCAGCATTTAATACCCATTCATAATTTCCTTTGAGAAGGTGGTGGTGAGCTGCTTCTTGAACCGCTGCAGTCCATGTGGTGTAGGTACACCCACCGTGCTGTTAGGGAGGGAGTTTCAGGGTTTTGACCCAGCAACAGTGAAGGAACGGCGATATCTTTCCAAGTCAGGATAGTGAGTGACTTGGGGGGAAACTTCCAGGTGGTGGCGTTCCCATGTATCTGCTGCCCTTGTCCTTCTAGATGGTAGCGGTTATGGGTTTGGAAGGTGCTGCCTAAGGAGCCTTGGTGAATTCCTGCAGTGCAGCTTGTAGATGGTACACACTGCTGCTACTATTCGTCAGTGGTAGAGGGAGTGAATGTTTGTGGATGGGGTGCCAATCAAGCGGGCTGCTTTGTCCTGGATGTTGTCAAGCTTCTTGAGGGTTGTTGGAGCTGCCCCATTTAGGCAAGTGGAGAGTGTTCCATCACACTCCTGACTTGTGCCTTGTAGATGGTGGACAGGCTTTGGGGAGTCAGGATGGGAGTTACTCGCTGCAGGATTCCAAACCTCTGACCTGCTCTTGTAGCCATAGTATTTATATGGCTAGTCCAGTTCAGTTTCTGGTCAATGGTAACCCCTAGGATGTTGATAGCGGGGGATTCAGTGATGGTAATGCCATTGAATGTCAAGGGGTGATGGTTAGATTCTGTCTTGGTGGAGGTGGTCATTACCTGGCACTTGTGTGGTGCGAATGTTACTTGCCACTTGTCAACCCAAGCCTGAATATTGTCCAGGTCTTGCTGCATTTGGACATGGAATGCTTCAGTATCTGAGGAGTCGCAAATGGTGCTGAACATTGTGAAATCATCAGCAAACATCCCCACTTCTGACCTTATGATGGAAGGAAGGTCATTGATGAAGCATCTGAAGGTGTTTGGGCCTAGGACGCTACCCTGAGGAACTCCTACATGATGGCCTGCAACTGAGATGATTGACCTCCAACAACCACAACCATCTTCCTCTGTGCTGGGTATGACCCCAACCAGCAGAGAGTTTCCCCCCTGATTCCCATAGACTCCAGTTTTGCTCAGGCTCCTTGATGCCACACTCAGTCAAATGCTACCTTGATGTCAAGGGCAGTCACTCTCACCTCTTTTGTTCATGTTTGAACCAAGGCTATAACGAGTCAGGTGCTGAGTGGCCCTGGTGGAACCCAAACTGGGCATCAGTGAACAGGTTATTGTTAAGCAAATGCTGCTTGATAGCACTGTTGATGACCCCTTCCATTAGTTTACTGATGATTGAGAGTAGACTGATGGGGCGGTAATTGGCTGGATAGGATTAGTCCTGCTTTCTGTGTACAGGACATACCTGGGCAATTTTCCACATAGCCAGATAGATGCCGGTGTTGTAGCTGTACTGGAACAGCTTGGCTAGGGGCGTGGCAAGTTCTAGAGCACAAGTCTTCAGTACTATTGCCGGAATATTGTCAGGGCCCATAGTCTTTGCAGTATCCAGCTGTTTCTTGATATCATGTGGAGTGAATTGAATTGGCTGAAGACAGGCACTTGTGATGCTGGGGACCTCTGGAGGAGGCCGAGATGGATCACCCAATTGGCACTCCTGGCTGAAGATTTTTGCGAATTTTTCAGCCTTATCTTTTGCACGGATGTACTGGGCTCCTCCATCATTGAGGATGGGAATATTTGTAGAGTCTCCTCCTCCAGTGAGTTGTTTAATAGTCCACCACCATTCACAACTGGATGTGGCAGGACTGTAGAGCTTAGACCCCATCCGTTGGTTGTGGGATCACTTAGTTTTGTCTATCACTTGCTGCTTATGTTTGGCACACAAGTAGTCCTGTGTTGTAGCTTCACCAGATTGACACTTCATTTTTAGGTATGTCTGGTGCTGTTCCTGGCATGCCCTCCTGCACTCTTCATTGAACCAGGGTTGATCCCTGGCTTGGTGGTAATGGTAGAGTGGGGCATATGCCATGAGGTTACATATTATGGCTGAGTGAAATTCTGCTTCTGTTGATGGCCCACAGTGCCTCATGGCTGCCCAGTCCTGAGTTGCTAGATCTGTTCAAAATCTATCCCATTTAGCACGGTGGTAGTGCCACACAACACGACGGAGGGTATCCTCCATGTGAAGGTGAGACTTCGTCTCCACGAGGATTGTGTGGTGGTACAGTGGTATACTGTCATGAAGAGATGCAGGTGGTGAGGGAACCAACAAGAGGGAAAAACATACTTGACTTTATCCTCACCACTTGCCGCAGATTCAGTCTAGCAGTTATGTCCTTTAGGGCTCGGCCATCTCAGTCAGTAGTGGTGCTACTGAACCACTCTTGGTGAGGGACATTGAAGTCCTCCACACAGAGTACATTCTGTGCCCTTGCCACCCTCAGTGCTTCCTCCAAATAGTGTTCAACATGGAGGAGTACGGATTCATCACCTAAACCTGGGGGTGGCGAGGGGTAGGGGGTGGGGGTGGGGTGGGGGGCAGGGGTGGTGCTGCAGGGTGAGCGGTAATCAGCAGGAGGTTTCCTTGCCCATGTTTGATCCGTTGCCATGAGATTTCATGGGGCCGGAGTCGATGTTGAGGACTCCCAATGCAACTCCCTCCCAACTGTAAACTACTGTCCCACTGGTGATGTTGGTGTCTGGGACATTATTTGTAAGATATGATTCCATGAGTTTCACTATGTCAGGCTGTTGCTTGACTAGTCTGTAAGACAGCTCTCCCAACTTTGGCATAAGTTCCCAGGTTTAGTAAGGAGGACTTTGCAGGGTCAGCAGGGCTGGATTTGCTGTTTCTGGTGCCTAGGTCGATGCTGGGTGGTCCTTCCAGTTTCACTCCTTCTTATTGACTTTGTAACAGTTTGATACAACTGCGTGGCTTGCTCGGCCATTTCAGAGGTCATTTAAGAGTTAACGACAATACTGTGGATCTGGAGTCACATGTAGGCCAGATTTTTATTGGATTCAAATTCCGCCATTCATGGTGGGTTTCAAATCTGGGTCCCCAGAGCATTACCCTGGGCCTCTGGATTATCAGTCCAGTGACAATACCACTATGCCACCACCTTCCCTCTGGCAACTGAGCAGTTGGTTTGGAGATTCTTGGTTCTGCAGGTTATCTGAAAGGAGCTATACTGTTTTCTTTTCAACTGTGGCTTTGCTGGCTTGGGACTTGCTTCCAATAATGAGAGGGAAAGCGTTTTTTTTACCTTCAAACGCAGGGATGCCCACTTAGTGTTCTTGAACTATGACCTTCACAGCACGCACACACCAGAACAGAATACTAGACTAGCACGCAGAAATAGGGTTGCAGTTAGCTTTTTAAAAACTCCTTTCCTTGGGTATTCCTGGAAGGGAAAAAAGAAAACATGTCTTTCACCCAGATCTGCTTTCTTTTCAACTCAGTTCATGGTCACAGTCTGGGATATAATTCAACAAGAGGTGGCGTTTGCTGAAATGGAAATCTTTATCCATTATCTCCGCAACCACAAGAGGTTACAGTTCAGTTTGCATTGTATCTTTTCCTTTGTAGTGTCTCTGTCTGAGGTAGGCCATGTCATACCTTTTAGGTGCGATATTCCGTTATCTCTGAACTAGTTGGTCAAGTAATCCACATAGGAATTTTCCAGCAATTTTCCTTACAGGCTCAGCCAGCTTTTACTTGTATGTCCTTCTTTTAAAAACACATGTCTTACTTAAAAGTTTAATATGTCCATAAGTAATTCAAAGATAGGATCCTGCCAACGCTAAAGGACTGTTGACTTGTGGTGACATTTGACCGCTTGTAGCTGGGCATCTGTGGAAAGCCATTGTTATGTTTGATGCTGATCTCAATTGAGGTGGGTGAGGATTAACTTTCTGGCCAGGAGGATGCGTTGTATGTTTTCTGACCAACAGTCTCCAATTGAAACATAATTCTCCTCCAGGGAAAAGAAAGGGATATTTGGCAGGCAGTTTGTGGAAATATTCCTGTTTGCAAGATCATGCTCCACATGCTTTTGTCCCAAAGGAGGTGTGAGTCAACATTACACACTCTTTCCTTTTACTTTGAGATTTGATTGGCTATTTCAGTCATTTCCAGAACTTCAAACACCAGCACACAAACATGGAAAGGGGGAGTGGGGGTTTGTGTTGGGGGAAGGGAGTGGGTTTAGGGAAAGATTGTTGGGATGGAGAATGGAATATAGCTTGGCAATTCCAATTTCCCTAGAGTTTGCTTTTCCACAGAGAGTGCCTCAATGCATCCCACATTCCCTTGCACTCTGATTGGAGAGTCCACTACAGTAGTTCCTCACTTAACATTCTAGTTGCATTTTGAAAAGTACAAATTTAGGTGAAACAACTTTAAGCAAATCAGATCTTCCCATTGTAAAAGCTGTATAGTTAGTCTTGGTAGGACCTTCCTTGTCAGAAAAAGTAAGTTGAAATCTATGTTGAAATACTGTACATTCCTAAATTCCTATATCCGTAAACGAAATAACTTTTAAAATGAAATAAATTTAGATAGATAAAAGAAATATGCCTGCTGACTCTGCACTTCCACTAGCTGACTCTCTCCTGCTCCCTGACTTCCTGACCAGCCCCAATATATCTGTGACATTTAAGTACATGGAATAATGCTGAATGGAGTAATTTAAAATAGGGACACACAGTATTAACTTCTTATACTCCACTATGTCACCATGTGGTTGGGTTCGCATCAGCCATGGTTCACTGGATCAAACTCTTGCTTCTGACTCGGGTTCAAAATTAGTCCAGGGACCTGAACACAGAACCTAGGCTGAAACTTCAGTGCAGTATTAGGGGAGCGCTTCGCTGTCAGAGGTGTCATTCTGTTGGGAGAGATGTAAATGATCCCACAGGGCTCTCTCAAAGAGCATTCCTCCCATTGTCTTGGGTCAATAGTCATTGCTCAATCACTGAAACAGGTCACTGTTTTGTTGCTGTTTGTGGGATCTTGTGCACAAATTGGTGATTGCCACTAGCATGGATGGAAGATTGGCTGACTTGCAGGAGGCAGAGAGTGGGGATAAGGGGGTCCTACTCAGGATGGCGGCCGGTGACTAGTGGAGTTCCGCAGGTGTCAGTGTTGGGACCACAACTTTTCACTTTATACATTAATGATCTAGATGAAGGAACTGAGGGCATCCTGGCTAAGTTAAAACAAAAAAATAGAAAATACCTGGAAAAACTCAACAGGTCTGGCAGCATCGGCGGAGAAGAGCACAATTGACGTTTTGAGTCCACGTGACCCTTCAACAGAACTAAGTAAAAATAGGAGAGGGGTGAAATATAAGCTGGTTTAAGGGGGAGGGTGGGGGGGGGGAAGAGAGAGAAGGGGTGTGTGGTGGTTGTTGGGACAAGCAAACCGTGATAGAAGGAGATAACCAAAAGACATCACAGACAAAAGAACAAAGAGATGTTGAAGGTGGTGATATTATCTAAAAGAATGTGCTAATTAAGAATGGATAGCAAGACAAGCAAGGTAGCTCTAGTGGGGGTGGGGTGAAATAAGACTAAAAGGGCATAAAAGGTATAGATAAATAATCAGTGGAATACATTAAAAATAATGGAAATAGCTGGGAAAAGAAAAATCTATATAAATTATTGGAAAAAACAAGGAGGAGGGGGAAGAAACGGAAAGGAGTGGGGATGGAGGAGAAGGTTTAAGATCTAAAATTGTTGAATTCAATATTCAGTCCGGAAGGCTGTAAAGTGCCTAGTCGGAAGATGAGGTGCTGTTCCTCCAGTTCGCGTTGAGCTTCACTGGAACAATGCAGCAAGCCAAGGACAGACATGTGGGCAAGACAGCAGGGTGGAGTGTTAAAATGGCAAGCGACAGGGAGGTTTGGGTTATGCTTGCGGATAGACCGAAGGTGTTCTGCAAAGCGGTCACCCAGTCTGCATTTGATCTCTCCAATGTAGAGGAAACTGCATTGGGAGCAACGACTGCAGTAGATTAAGTTGAAGGAAATGCAAGTGAAATGCTGCTTCACTTGAAGGGAGTGTTTGGGCCCTTGGACGGTGAGGAGAGAGGAAGTGAAGGGGCAGGTGTTGCATATCTTGCGTTCGCATGGGGAGGAGGGGTTGAGGAGTAGGGGGTGATGGAGGAGTGGACCAGGGTGTCACAGAGGGAACAATCCCTATGGAATGCCGCCAGTGGGGGGGTGAAGGGAAGATGTGTTTGGTGGTGGCATCATGCTGGAATTGGTGGAAATGGTGGAGGATGATCCTTTGAATGCGGAGGCTGGTGGGGTGATAAGTGAGGACAAGGGGGACCCTATCATGTTTCTGGAAGGGAGGAGAAGGCGTGAGGGTGGATGCGTGGGAGATGGGCCGGACACGGTTGAGGGCCCTGTCAACTACCGTGGGTGGAAAACCTCGGTTAAGGAAGAAGGAGGACATGACAGAGGAACTGTTTTTGAAGGTAGCATCATCAGAACAGATGCGATGGAGGTGAAGGAACTGAGAGAATGTGATGGAGTCCTTACAGGAAGTGGGGTGTGAGGACCTGTAATCGAAGTAGCTGTGGGAGTCTGTAGGCTTGTAATGGATATTGGTGGACAGTCTATCAACAGAAATTGAGACAGAGAGGTCAAGGAAGGGAAGGGAAGTGTCAGAGATGGACCATGTGAAAATTATGGAGGGGTGGAGATTGGAAGCAAAATTAATAAATTTTTCCAGGTCCCGACGAGAGCACGAAGCAGCACTGAAGTAATCATCGATGTACCGGAGAAAGAATTGTGGGAGGGGGCCAGAGTAGGACTGGAACAAGGAATGTTCCACATACCTCATAAACAGACAGGCATAGCTGGGGCCCATGCGGGTACCCATAGCCACACCTTTTATTTGGAGGAAGTGAGAGGAGTTAAAGGAGAAATTGTTCAGTGTGAAAAAAGTTCAGCCAGACGGAGGAGAGTAGTGGTGGATGGGGATTGTTCGGGCCTCTGTTCGAGGAAGAAGCTGAGAGCCCTCAGACCATCCTGGTGGGGGATGGAGGTGTAGAGGGATTGGACGTCCATGGTGAAGAGGAAGTGGTTGGGGCCAGGGAACTGGAAATTGTCGATGTGACATAAGGTGTCAGAGGAATCACGGATGTAGGTGGGAAGGGACTGGACAAGGGGAGAGAGAAGGGAGTCAAGATAGCGAGAAATGAGTTCCATGGGGCAGGAGAAAGCTGACACGATCGGTCTGCTGGGACAGTCGTGTTTGTGGATTTTGGGCAGGAGGTAGAAGCGGGCCGTCTGAGGTTGGGTGACTATCAGGTTGGAAGCTGTGGGAGGAAGATCCCCAGAGGAGATGAGGTCAGTGACAGTCCTGGAAACAATGGCTTGATGTTCAGTGGTGGGGTCATGGTCCAGGGACAGGTAGGAGGAAGTGTCTGCGAGCTGACTCTCAGCCTCCGCGAGGTAGAGGTCAGTGTGCCGGACAACAACAGCACCACCCTTGTCAGCGGGTTTGATGACATTGTTGTATTTTTATCCTGGCTAAGTTTGCAGATGATACAAAGATAGGTGGAGGGACAGGTAGTAATGATGAGGCAGGGAGGCTGCAGAAGGATTTGGACAGGTTAGGAGAATGAGCAAAGAAGTGGCAGATGGAATACAATGTGGGGAAGTGTGAGGTCATGCACTTTGGTAGGAAGAATAGAGGCATGGACTATTTTCTAAATGGGGAGAGAATTCAGAAATCTGGAGTGCAAAGGAACTTGGGAGTCCTAGTCCAGGATTCTCTTAAGGTTAACTTGCAGGTTGAGTCAGTAGTTAGGAAGGCAAATGCAATGTTGGCATTTATTTCGAGATGACTAGAATATAAAAGCAGGGATGTGCTGCTGAGGCTTTATAAGGCTCTGGTCAGACCACATTTAGAATATTGTGAGCAATTTTGGGTCTCGTATCTCAGGAAGGATGTGCTGGTCCTGGAGAGGTCCAGAGGAGGTTCACGAGAACGATTCCAGGAATGAAAGGCTTAACATTTGAGGAACGTTTGAGGACTCCGGGTCTATACTCGATGGAGTTTAGAAGGATGAAGGGGGATCTGATTGAAACTTACAGAATACTGAAAGGCTTGGATAGATTGGACATGGGGAAGATGTTTCCCTTAATAGGAGAGACTAGGACCCGAGGGCACAGCCTCAGAGTAAAGGGAAGACTTTTAGAACAGAGATGAGGAGAAACTTCTTTAGCCAGAGAGTGGTGAATCTATGGAATTCATTGCCACAGAAGGCTGTGGAGGCCAGGTCATTGAGTGTATTTAAGACCGAGATAGATAGGTTCTTGATTGGTAAGGGGATCAAAGGTTACAGGGAGAAGGTGGGAGAATGGGGTTGAGAAACTTATCAGCCATGATTGAATGGCGGAGCAGACTCGATGGGCCGAATAGCCTAATTTCTGTTCCTTTGTCTTATGGTCTTATGGATTGCGTTTCTTCAACTTCCCAGCAAATTTCCGTGTATGTCTGTGTCCACACTTCCACAGGGTCCTGAAGTGCACCTCCCAACTTATGTCCCACCTTCATGATACAGAGACAGGAAAGTTTGAGTTAAACCAGTAACCTCACTTCAAAGCTTTTGATTGGCAATAAGATGTTTTGGAGCATCCTGAGTTTGTGAAAGGCACTGTACAAAATGTAAATCCTTTCCTTCTTCAATAAGGAACTTCAACTGCAGTCTATTCTAACATGAGCCCAGTCTGATTTTATCCTACCCTACACAGATACAATTTCTGCTGTGAATTATTAGGTAGTGATATCAGATGTGTGTTTTGGTGGGGGTTGCTGTCGATGGTGGGCTTGCTGTGTGGTAGCCACAGATTCATCAGGGGAAAGAAAAAGGGTTAAAACAAAATAAAACCCGATCCTCTGTACCCGTACAGTCAGAGGTTGAAGCAAATTGCACTTTATGCTGAGGAAGTTGTGTTTGGAGTTGATGACTGGATACAATTGTGTTTGAATATTGCTCCATGATTCACCAGGTCATGTCCAGGAAAAGATAACAAAGTCCCAATCGGACCAAATTGCTTTGTCTCCAACTGGAATCAGTTCCTCAGGGCACTTAATGTGCTGGAAGTGAAAGGTTCAGTTTGATAGCAGGTTGGTTTACTGAGGGTCAAAGAGAAACCGGAAAAGCACATCAATTCCAGTGAATTACACGAAAAAAGGGGGAAAAAATTCAGGACTATAAGGAACTCTCTGTGAAAATCTGTTCTGGCTGGGTGAATTGAAAATTTCAAAAATGGAAGTGATAGATTTTTGTGAGGAAAGATTATGAAGGTTACGGAGCTAAGGCAGATAAATGGAGCTGAGGTACAGATCCGCTGTGATTGAACTGAATGACAGGACAGTCTCGACAGGCTAAATGGCCTAGTCCACTTCCTAACACACTGCCTTGGCCGTGATCTGGTATTTCTTTGGGCTGTGGGTTGGGAAAGTCCTTTTTTCAGCCTGTGTAACACTGTTACTCACTGAACGTATCCAGGAACCATGAAGGAGGGACCATCATTTTAAGTAACAAAGAGTGTATTATGTGAAGTGGTGTTTTTGAGCTGGAGTGAGCTGTTGGAGTGAGTGCTGACAGCTGTAGGACTGCTTTTCACTGAGTGTTGAGATGATGGTTGCACAATTATTGCTGTGAGACATGGCATCGAGTGAGCTAGAGTCCAGTGCACTCTTCCACTGGCAAGCAGAGGGGCATGGGTCCAAATTCCAATCCAGAGCTTTGGAGCACACAGTCCAGGCTGACTGAGATACTGCTACACTGTCAGAGGTGCCATCTTTCAGATGTGACATTAAACTGAAGACCCCTTTACCCTCTCAGATGGATGTAAAAGATTCCGTGGCATTATTTGACAAAGAGCAGGTCTCCTGGTGTTTATTTATCACTCAAACAGACTATATGCTCATCATTGTACTGCTGTTTGTGGGAGCTTGCTGTGCGCAAATTGGCTGTCGAATTTGCTACAGTGTAATTGTGACTATACCTCAAAAGTGGCCGTAAAACATATTGAGATGACAGAAAGCTGTGAAAGATGCTATACGCCATTACTTTGTAACGGCTGCTGAACTATTTTTTTTGACAATCAGCTTTCTTTGTGCTGACTTGCAGTCGAATATGTCGACACAGTAAAGGGAGAAGAGGAAATTTAAGTTCTCGGAGAGATGTGACAGTCACTGACTGAGCTAACAGCCTGTGTATACAGAGCAATGCTACAGCTAGAAGCTCAGTGTTCACTCAGTGTTAAGCAGAGAACGTGTGTGAAAAGGGGATTCTCTACAGCCCTTATATACCTGGGTTATTTTTAACCAAGGGCTCCCTGCTCATTAGTGCGTTTCCTCTATTTTTCTCAGCTCAGGAAGCTGACTTGGGCCTGTTTCCTGCTCACACATAACAGAGGCTCAAAGAATCTCTGAGAACCGCCAGTCAGAGGCAGCTCGGCCCTGGAAAGTAACCTTGGCAATGTTACAAAGTTGACAAAAAGACGAAAAAAAATTGCGAATCTACTGAAGGGATGGAAAATTTCCCAATCCTTGTCGAGATGCCTGAAATATTATTAAGGCAATTTCTCCGTATAATTAGCAGTAAAGGCTGGACAGAATAATCCACCTGACCACCATAAAGAAAACTTTAAACTAACCCCTGAATGAGTGCATCGAAGGAACTATAGCGGCAGTGTGATTGTCAGGTTGTGAACATTCTCATGTTGCTCAAAGGTTCCCCCAAATTATCATACTGATTGCCAAGAACATTTTTCTCCTGTTCAGATTCAAATCTGAATTACAGGCAGTCACATTTAGACTTCGGACTGAGACTTGCTGGTAGGCACCAGCCAAAATGTCCTCCATAAAGGTCCATGCAGCTATCCGCAGAGTGAACATGCATACATAGACCTGTCTAAACAAGGCCAGCTGTCAAAATATTGTCAGCCAGTCAAGGACACAGCTTCTTTCAACTGCACTTGAAAGGCTTTATAGCTCTGATTTTGTGCCTTGGCTGTTTTCATAGTATCTGAGTACATTATAGAGAGAGGTAAGCAGCTCTAATTGGGATGAAGAGGGCTGGCAAGAGTCAGGTGAAACTATTCCAGTCATAAAAGTACAAGTTTAAATTCTGTTTGCACTGATTGAAAAATCTAACCCGAGCCTTTCTGCCCTGTTTAAGTGTCAGCCTTGACTCAGTGGTAAGCTTGCATCTGAGTCAGAGGATCGATCATGTGTTCATCTCTAATCCAGGGACGTGAGTGCATACTTTAGGCTGATTCTCCAGTGCAGTGCAGAAGAAGTGCTGCACTGTCAGAGGCACCAAAACTTCTGCTTGAGGTTTTAAACTAATTTCCCTCTGCCTTCTCTGCCTAAAATAACCTATTTCACTATTTTGAAGAAGAGCAGGGGAATTCTCTGGCCTATATTTGCCCCTCAACAAACATCATTAAAAGCAGGTGTTGTGAGTATTGGCCGAGTTGTGCTATTATAGATAGAGTTGACCTGCAAACACTTCTTGGGTGGAAACATTAAGTTTATTTACAATGTATTCAGCAGCAAGTACATATGTGCTTTCAACTCCAACTCTATTGCTACACACTAACTCCTGAGGTAGCCCACACTACAGTCCTATTGGTTCCTACAGATCATGTGATCTTCCTTAACACATATTATTCTTAAAGGTACATTACACACTAAATAAAACCATAATTACTACATCCCTCCCCCTTTAATTCGGCTATACATATTATATTTACAAGTACATGTTTTTCAAGACAACATAATATTTACACTGGGTAAGAAATCTACAAGTTCAATCTTTCAGGTGGTTCCCTGGTACGTGTGGAACGTCGCAGCTCCACAGCTTCAGATTGTCTGTCAGGAACCTCCTTTTCCGGAGTCGCCTGAACATCAGGTGCTTCGGTGGCCACTTGCGGTTCTGTATCCTCAAATTTCACAGGAACATCAGACATGTCAGTCTTGGGTTGAGCATCTTCTTCAGGAAACGCAGCCCCGGTCATGGTCACTGGTGGAACCAAATCTTGGTGATTTGCCTCTCTCTTCCTTATATGGTCCACATGTTTCCAGATGATCCAGCCTTCCACCTCCACGTGGTAAGATAGAGGTCCACTCACCACACTTATTTCACCTGGTGACCACTTTGGTCCTTCCCCGAAGTTCTTCACGTATACTGGCTCTCTCATGGTAAATTTCCTTTCATGACAATGCCAGTTGTCTCTATTTTTCTGCCTTCCCTGGCTCCTTTCCACCTTCCCCTCTAAATTCTGCATTATTAACTCAATCTCGCCCTAAGACGGCATTTCAACAATAACTCTGCAGGTGTGACACCGGTTGTTGTGTGAGGGGGAGTCCTGTAATGAGAAAGAAAGTGTGCTAGCTAAGGAGACTCCAATTAGCTTTCTCATGCCTGCATTGAATGTTTGAACAACCCTTTCAGCCAGTCCGTTTGAGGAAGGGAGGTACAGTGTAGTTTTTACATGAATGATACCATTGAGGCTGATAAACCTTTGAAACTCAGCACTCGTAAATGCCGTGCCGTTATCAGAAACTACTTCTGGTAATCTGTGAATGGCAAAACTCTGATGTAGTTTCTCAATCGTAGCAGCTGACGGTGACTTCACCTCAGATACATCCAACCATTTTGAATGGACATCGACAATGAGCAGAAACATTGTTCCCAAGAAAGGTCCAACCCAGTCAATGTGTAACTGCACCCAGGGTCTACCTGGCCACTCCTGTGGGTGTAATGGAGCTGTCAATGGCAGCTTTTGCAGTTGCTGACATTGCACACAGTGCTTTACTAAACTCTCTATTTTGCCATTCATCCCAGGCCACCAAAGATAGCTGTGTGCTATGGTCTTCATTCGGGAAATTCCTGGATGGGCACTGTGTAGTTCAATTAAAATAGCTCCCTACCCTCTGGAGGAATGATCACTCGTGCTCCCCACAATAAGATGCCATCCTGACTGATTATTTCATGTCTTCATTTAATCAGATCGTATTTGAAATAGGATTGGATCCCGACTTGTCCAGATTCTGATCTGTCGAGTACATACCGGTGAGGAATCTATGAAATTTAACAGTAAAACAAGTTCCTGTAGAACTGAGAACATCATTTTCTTGTAAAGGCAAATGACTAAGGGCATCAATGTTTGCAATTTGATTGCCAGGCCTATGTATGAAAGTGAATTCATATGCTGCACAATTAAAGCCCATCGTTGTATTCTTGCTGAGGCTATGGGTGGTATAGCCTTGCTCTCACTAAACAATCCTGGCAATGGTTTGTGATTTGAAACGATTGTAAAATGGTGGCTGTATATGTACTGGTGAAATTTCTTGACACCAAAGATTGCGGACAGGCCTTTTTCTATCTGTGAGTATCCCTTTTCCGCTCTGGTGAGTGTTCTTGATATGTAACCTATTGTCCGTTCCGTGCTGTCATCAATCCGATGAGAGAGCACTGCTCACACTCCGTAGGGAGATGCATCACATGTCAGCACCAATTCTTTCGTCTGATCATAATGCACTAATAGATTGGGCGAGTGCAACAACTGTTTCATCTTTATGAAAGCTTCTTTCTGGGGTGCCTCCCAAGACCAATGTTGGTTCTTTTTGAGTACAGAATGCAGGGGGCAGCGCTGTAGACAAATTGGGTAAGAACCACCCATAATAATTGATCATTCCTAGGAATGATTTGAGCTCTGAGGCATTCTTTGGTGCAGGTGCCTCTCTTATGACTCTCACTTTCCCCTCAACTGGATAGAGGTCCTGTGAATTTACCCAGTGACTCAAGTAGATTACCTCCCTCGCTTGGAATGTCCACTTTTCTTTTTTTAAACGCACTCCAGCTTGCAAGAAACATTTTAAGACTTCTTCTAAGTTTGCCAAATGCTCTTTTTCAGTGGATCCTGTCAACAAAATATAGTGTAAATAGACACAACCCGGGGCAGTCCCTGCAGTAAGCTTTCCATTGCTCTCTGAAAGATGGCACAAGCGGAGGAGACGCTGAAGGGCAATCGTGTATATAGGTACAACCCTTTGTGGGTATTAATTGTGACAAATTCCCAAACAACTCTAATTGTTGGTAAGCATGACTCATATCAAGCCTTATGTATGTTGTCCCCCCTGCCAGTTTGGCATGCAGGTCTTTGATTTTTGGAATTGGGTGTCTGTCTAGCTTAGCTACTTTGTTAACCATCAGTTTGTAGTCTCCACAAATTCAGACGCTTTGGTCAGGTTTAAGGAAGGGACTATGGGTGCTGCCCATTCTGAGAACTGAACAGGTTATATAATGCCCAGTTTCTCTAGTCTGTCCAATTCAGTCTTGCAGTGCGTATGGCATCGGTCTCGCCTTCATGAAGTGAGGTGTTGCTTCCAGATCCTCATGAATCTTAGCCTGCAGGCCTGGATTTTCCCCAGTTTGTCCTTAAAGATGGTGGCGTACTTTCTAAGTCGCTCTGGTAGCCCACTTGTTCTCAACTGGAGAATTTCAGCCCATTCTGACTTAATCTCCTTTAACCAATTTCACCCCAGGAGGCTTGGCCCTTCACCTGCTACCACCATCAAGGGTAACTTTGCTGATTGGCTTCCATTGTGGACTGTTACTCTGCTTGTGCCTTTACTTGAATTGTTCACCCGTATATGGTTTTAGTTTGGCAGCTGTTTTTTCTAGGTTTAATTGATGTTCACCATTATTCAAATATCTGAAGGTAAGTCCCCAGTTACTGTAGTGGAAGCTCCTGTGGCCACTTCCATTTTAACGGTTTTGCCATTTAGTTAATATTGGTTCTGTCTTTCCAACTTTCAGATTAAACAATGAGTAAATGTCTGAATTTGTTGTTTCAGGCTCTTCTACATTGTAGGTTTCATTGGGCTTCTTCTTTTGTTTACAAGTCTGCTTGAATCTTTCCTTGCATTGCCTCATCATATGTCCATTTCTGTGACAATAGTAGCATTTGATTTTTTTTAAACTGCCAATCACTAGATGACTGCTTGTTTCTACCTTTATTGAAACTAATATTCGATTTCACTGCTAACTTATTTTTCTTTATTCTTCAGCTAATGGGATCTGTTTCCCGCTTCTCGGCAGAGTCTTGCATTTTTGTGCCCTTTACGGCTGAGATTTCCTGCCTGATGTGGAGGATGGTGCCATTTTGCACACTGTATATTGCTTTCGAATCTCTCACTGCGTTTTCCATAGCCAGTGCTATTTATAGCACCGTCTTGCAATCCAGATTCACTTTGGACAATAATCTTTTCTGAATAGTGTCCTCTTTCACACCACCCACTAAATGATCTCCGAGCATATTGTGTTTAGAGTTGTACCGACCTCACAATATTCCGTTAGCTGCTTCAAATTTGCTACATAGCATTCAATTGTCTCACCTAGGGCTCTAATTCACGAATTAAACCTGAACCCCTGCACCGTGACTGAGGGCTTGGGTTGAAAATGACCCTTCACGAGATCCCCCAATTCATCAAAATTTTTCAAATCTGGGACACTGGGTGCCATCAAACTTCCAATCAGACTGTAGGATTTGCTCCCACAAGTACTCAAGAGGATTGCTTGTCTCTTCTCTTCCCCTGTAATCTCGATCACTTGAGAAGAGAATGTGAGGCATTCTAAGTAATGAGACCAATCGTCTGTGGCTGGTTCAAAAGGATCAATTCTCCCAAATTGTGGAATTTTGAGAGAGGATAACTTCTTCAATTCTAATGGGGCTTGCTACTTACAATCACTGGGTGAGGTACAATGCTGATTTCTTCCTAACTTGATTTCTTCTGTTCAATCCTGTTTTATCCTCGTCACCAATTTGCTGTGTGGGTGCCAAGTTGCTACTATTGATAGAGTTGACTCGCAGCCACTTCTTGGGTGGAAACATTAAATTTATTTACAATGTACTTGGCAGCAACCACACATGTGCTTTCAAGTGCAACTCTATCTCTACACACTAATTCCTGAGGTAGCCTGCTATTGGTTATTTCAAATCATGTGATCTTCCTTAACAAGCATTATTCTTAAAGGTACATTGCACACTAAGTAAAACCATAATTACTACAGCAGGTCATCAGAGAATTGTAGGGATGGAGGAGGTTTCAGTGATAGGGAGGGGGGAGATCATGGAGGGATTTGAACAAAAGGATGACATTTTAAAATTAAAGCATTGCTAGACTGGGATCCAACATAAGCCAATGAGCACAGGGATAGTGGGTAAATGGGATTTGGTACGAGTTAGGTTGCAGGCAGTAGAGTTTTGTTCGAGTTGAAGTTTACGTCATAAATTGTCCATTAGCTGAAGTTACCTTGGTGATCTCTCTCTGGTGTTCAGAATTATAAATTCAGATTCATGTATTCTGAGTGTTAACATTACCAACAATGAGACTGAGTAAATGAATTTAACATCTGGGAGGTTTTCCCTGGAGATGGGGCTCTAGAATTTTCAACTTTTTTTGCCCAATTTGGTGCCATTTTGTGTAATGGGAGATTGAGTAAGACTGAGATTAACCAGGTGCCCACCCAGTAAAGCACATTCATGATCAATCATGGGCACGACAATGACTACACCAAATCCTTATCCAAATTTGGGTGAGTGAATGGAAACACCATGGAAACTGTGCTGTGAAGCAGGCCTCAAGCCTTTCAATTTATACAGGAATTTCTAGATGGAAAAAGTCCACCATTCATCTCTCATCCTGGTAGTCACATGGTACAATAATGGCGTTATTGACTAAGCATAGCAATTAATCTCTATCAACAGATCCAAGCATGAGGTAAACAAAACCCCCAGTGGGGGAGAGCTTTGGGAACCATCGATCCAAAGTCTCCTGTCCCCCTCAGCTTCTATAAACCCTCCATACATCATGTTGCAAAGTGCTCAGATTCTACACCTTATTTCCATCTGTTGCTGAGAGCACTTTTCTAACACAGCCACTCAGTGTTGCTAAGCAGAAACTTGGGGTTATTAAGGTAAGTTAAAAGCTGTATTTCTCGAACATTTCTCCTTGTGTATTTTGTCCTACCCACTGATGTTTCATTGTTTATCTTCCTGCTTTCCCTGATCAACAGAAGGAACTCTAGATCTTCAGCAATGGAAATCCCTCTCTGTTTATGTTACCTAGATGAAGAAACGAAGAATGAGGAAGAATGGAGAGTAGGCTGATAAGACAGAACCTGTGACAGACCTATTGTAAATTTTGTTCTGGAATATACAGAGCCAGGCACTATTACCTTGACCCAACTGGGAATCAGTGCTTGTGGTTGCTGCTCTTCATTGAATTGGATTAAGGTTGACCCCAATGCATTTTGGACAATTATAGATCAGAAAGACCTTTAACACATCTGCCTGGACAGACTTCAAAACCCTGCCCAAGGGTGAAAGTGCCATATAGCATACTCTCCTAACATTTCCCTACAAATCACACACCACCCTGGCTTGGAGATCTATATCATTATTCCTTGGTGAATATACTGGATTCTCACCTGTCAGTTGTGGCTCAATCTTAGTCTCTCACCTCTGAGCCACAAGATCACGGCTTCAAGTTGCAATCTAGTGTCTTAATCGCAAAATTCAGGTTTACTGTCCCTGCACAATAGTACTGGAAGTGCCATCTCTCTGGCACAATGTTAAACCGAGTCTCTCCTCTTGGGTGGATGAAAATGATCCTGTGAGAGTATTTCAAAGAGAAGGGGACGTTCTCCCTAATGGCCTGACCAATATTTACCTCTCAATCAACAATAGTAAAAACAGATTATCTGGTTATTCCCACAGTGGTGTTTATTGGCTGCTGCATTTCCTACATTACAAACTGACAACATTTCAGATAAACACTTAATTGGCATAAAATGCTTGGAATGCCTTGAGGTCATGAAGGGTGCCATAGAAATGTTAGTTCTCCTTACTCAGGGTAATGAAAGATGGACAATACCTATGGCCTCACCAGAGCTAACCTCATGTCAGAAATTTACATGACCGTGTATGAACCCCAATGTCTACACACAGTTTAACTGAAGTATGAACTCCAATGCCTGCACAGAGAGTGACTGGTGTGAGAATTTGATGTAACTGAGATTATACAATTAAATTAAAGGATTAGAGTTCAAGAGAAGCCAATGCTCCTGTTTATAGATATTTTACAGTCAGTATAATTTTATCTTTCCAGTCCAGTGGGACCTGCAGCTTATCGTGCCAACATCTTCCCTGTGTTCCTCTCAGTAATTTGCAATAATAATGAGAGGAAATACCAAAAAAAAAACAGTCCAACTTCTAACTGATAAATTAGAACTTCCACCAAAGTGAAGCTTGCTTAAACTGCTAAACTAATGACATGAGTAACTTTTGCACCTTCTTTTGTATTTTTTGTTTTGAAGATGCAGACTGGCATTGGGTACTGCAGGGCCTTGCTGTCCTTGTTACCTCCCCTAGGGGGCTGTTTGTTATTTGGAATGAAGGATAGAAGCTGCTCATCTCAGGCATGGGGAACCTCTCCCAGTAATGAGTATAGATGGTATTCACTGTCAGGTCTCAAATTTAAGAAAGAGCTTGCAGTTCTATAATGCCTTTCATGACATCAGGACATCCCAAAGCACTCTATAGCCAATGAAGTACTTTTAAAAAATGCAGCCATTGTTGTAATGTAGGAAACGCGGCAACCATTTTGTACACAGCAAACTCCCATATACAGCAAAGAGATAAATAATCAGATAATCTGCTTTGGTGATCTTGACTGAGGGATGTTTGGTCAGGAAATCAGGAAAATTGCCCTGGTCTTCTTTAAACAGTGCTGTGAGATCTTTCATGGTCACCTGAGATGGCAGATAGAGCTTTGGTTTAATGTCTCACCTGAAAGACTCTTTTGGAACAGCACTCTCTCAGCACGCCCTGAATGGGTGTTATGCATGGTAGTATAGGTTGAGAGTTTAAGATTAAGTTTGTTTCATTTTCTCCAGGATATAATTTCTCCTCATCTCTGTCTCTTATTTTTAAACTGTGTCCCCCAGTCCTAGTCTCTCCCACAGAAGGAAACATCCTCCCGGTATCCACCCTATCAAGCCTCCTCAGGATCTTATATGATTCAATAAGATCACCTCTCATTCTTCTAAACTCCAATACCTGTACAGCTGCAGTAAAACGTCTCTACTTTTATATTACATTCCCCTTGCAATAAATGCTAACATTACATTTGCCTTCCTAATCACTTGCTGTACCTGCATACTAACTTTTTGTGATTCATAGACACAGATCCCTCTGCACCACTGAGTTCTATAATCTCTCTCCATTTTAATAATATTCTGCTTTTCTATTTTTCCTGCCAAAGTGGACAAGTTCACATTTTCCCACATTATACTCCATCTGCCCTCTGAACTAACCAATCGCAATTGGGGTTACTAAATTAAGATGGGGGTCAGGGGAAGTCCTCTGGGATTCCTACTCCTGATTACTATCCTGGTAAAGTCTTGGCTGAGGTCAGACTGGATGCACTCGGCTGTGATACCAGTCAACTTATTCCTTGCAGGAAGAGTCTGGGGTGCTGGACGGAGAGTAGTAAGGGGAGAAGACATGGGCAAGAAAAACAGACATCATTTTGTTCAGCCTTTCATTTCTAACATTGTCACCTCCATTTATTTTATCTTTCTTTCTTTCTACCTTGGATCTCTCTTCCTGCAATCTGTTCAGCTCCTTATCATTTAGAGTTTATTTCCTTTTTGTTTCCAAAATATCATATGTAGCTTTTCTCATGGAACTTTGTTCAATCTCTCATATACCTGTGTCTTCCTGTACCCCTCGTATGTTTCCTCACAGTTTCCCAATCTCACAATTTAGTATCATTCCTCTTCACCCATGTCCAAACTTTTACATAATTGGAAAGCGCAAGAGATCCCAGGCAGGACCCAGGAGGCTCATCCCGTACCCACATATCGTAAACATTTATTCACTTTCTGTCCCCAAGTAATCTCTCTCTCTATACAGTATATTTTCTCCTTTAAGATCGCCAACAACAACTTCCATTTATATAACACCTTTAATGGAGTAAAAACATCCCATGGGCCTTCACAATCAGACTAAGATGACATTGATCCACATAAGGAGGTATGAGGACAGGTGGCCAAAAGCTTGGTGAAAGACAGAAGTTTTAAGGACTATCTTAAAGGAGGAAAGGGAGGTAAAGAGATTGGGGGCTAGCAGCAAGTAGAGCCATAGTACAAAAAAAGATGTGTAAAAATGTTAGAAAGCCAAGTCTGAAAGCACTGTATCTGAATGCACGGATATTCGCAATAAGGTAGATGAATTGACAGCACAAATAAAGGTAAATGAATACAATATGATTGTGATTACGGAGACATGGCTGCAGGGTGACCAGGGCTGGGAACTGAATATCCAAGGGTATTCGATATTTATGAAGAATGGGCAAAAAGGAAAAGAAGGTGGGGTGGTGTTGTTAGTTATGGATGAAATCAGTGTAATAGTGAGAAAGGAGATTGGCTTAGAAAATCTAGATATAGAATCAGCCTGGGTGGAGCTAAAAAACAACAAGGGGCAGAAAACATTAGTGTGAGTTGACTATAGCCCTCCAAATAGTAGTGGTAAGATAAGGAACAGCATTAAACAGGAAATCAGAGATGCATTTAACAAGGGTGCTACAGTAATCATGGGTGTCTTTAATCTGCATATAGACTGGGCAAACCAAATTAGCAATAATACTGTGGTGGATGAATTCCTGGAGTGTGTACAAAATGTTTTTTAGACCAGTATATTGAAGAACCAAATAGGGAACAGACTATCCTAGATTTGATATTGTGCAATGAGAAGGGATCAATTAATAATCTTGTTGCGTGAGGTTCTTTAGGGAAGAGTGACCATAACATGATGGAATTTTTCATAGGATGGAAAGTGAAGTAGTCCAATCCTAAACCATGGTCCCATATCTAAACAAAGGAAACTATGAAGGTATGAGGGGTGAGTTGGCTATGATAGATTGGGGAAGTTCATTGAAAGGCACGATGGTGGAAAGGCAATGGCTAATATTTAAGAAATGAATGCATGCACTGCAACAGTTATACATTCCTTTCTGGTACAAAAACACAATAGGAAAATTAGTCTAACCATGGCTAACAAAAGAAATTAAGCATAGTATTAGATCCAAAGAGGAGTCATATAAAGTTGCTAGAAAAAGTAGCAAGCATGAGGACTGGGAAGAGTTTAGAATTCAGCAAAGGAGGATCAAGAGATTGATTAAGAGGGGAGAAATAGAGTATGACAGTAAACTTTCAAGGAACATAAAAGAGTACTGTAAAAGCTTCAATAAGTAAGTAAAAAGAAAAAGATTAGTGAAGACAAATGTAGGTCCCTTACAATCTGAAATGGGAGAATTTTTAATAGAGAACAAGGGAATGGCAGAGCAATTAAACATCTACTTTAGTTCTGCTTTCACAGAAGAGGGCACAAATAACTTCCCAGGAATGCTAGAAACCAAGGGTCTAGTGAGAAGGAGGAATTGAAGGAAATTAGAATTCGTAAAAGAAAATGTTGGAGAAATTAATGGGACAGAAAGCTGATAAATCCCCAGGGCCTGATAATCTATATCCCAGAGTACTAAAGGAGGTGTCTATGGAAATAATGGATGCGTTGGTTGTCATCTTACAAAATTCTGTAGATTCTGGAACAGCCTGGCAGAATGGAGAGTGACAAATGTAATCCCACTATTTAAAAAAGGAGGGAGGGAGAAAATAGTGAATGACAGACCGGTTAGCCTAACATCAGTAGTGGGGAAATGCTAGAGTCTATTATAAAGGATGTGATAACCAGACACTTTAGAAAATATCAACAGGATTAGACAAAGTCTACATGGATTTATGAAAAGGATAAACCTACTGGAGATTTTTGAGGATGTAACTAGTTGAATAGATAAGGGAGAGCTTTTAATAAAGTCCCACATAAGAGGATAGTGTACAAAATGAAAGCACATGGGATTTGAGGTTATATATTGGCATGGATTGAGAATTGTTTAACAGGCAGGAAACAGAGAGTAGGAATAAGTGGGTCTTTATCAGAGTGGCAGGCGGTGACTAGCGGGCTTCTACAGGGATCAGTGCTTGGGCCCCAGCTATTCACAATATATTTCAATGATTTGGATAAGGGAACCAAATGTAATACTTCCAACTTTGCTGAACACACAAAACTTGGTGGGAATGTGACAGATGAGGTGGGTGTTAAGAGGCTTCAAGGTGATTTAGACGGTTTGAGTGGGTGGGCAAATACATGGCAGATGCTGTGTAACATGGATAAGTGTGAAGTTATCTACTTTGGTAGGAAAAACAGAATGGTAGAGTATTATGTAAATGGGGATATATTGGGAAATGCTGATGTACAAAGGGACCTGAGTGTCCTCGTACACCTGTCATTGAAAGTAAGCATGCAGGTGCAGCAAATAGTTAAGAAGGCAAGTGGTATGTTGGCCTTCATTGTAAGAGGATTCAAGCACAGGAACAAGGATGCCTTACTGCAGCTATACAGGGCCTTGGTGAGACCATACCTGGAATATTGTGTGTAGTTTTGGTCTCCTTACTGTTAGTACTGGTCAACGGGTGAGGTCCCCTAATTTGTTATGATCCCGGACGAGATATCCTAAATTGTTAACTTCTGGAATGGGAACCCAATTTTGTCACGTTCCCGGATGAGGATGAATGAGTTGACTCCCCTTCTTTATTCAACCCCCTCAGTTGGTCATATCAAGGCTAATTTAAAAGAGACCCCTTCCCCGCAACCCCCTTCACCTCAAAAGGTATCCAAATGGATACCTTTTCCCAGTCCAAATATATTTATGGTTTAGAAGGAATCGATTTAACCAGGCTTTCTTGTATCAAAGCAAGAGTAAGTTTATTAGTTACTAAAAGCTTAAGAAAAAATAATAAGAAAGCAATGCATATACATGCAGATTGGAGTTGAGTTTTGAGTCCAAAATAAAAAATTAAAAGATATATGAATCAGTCTTTGGCTTGTCCGTGAGGAGTAGATGGTGAAACTTGGCCATTAAGTTGGGTGATTCCGGTAGAGCTGACTTTGGCAGTTTAGCAGTTGGATTGGTGTCACTTAGCTCTGCAGGTTGGCTGAAGAAGCTGTCCTAATTCCTTTTTTGATTGTGGCTTTGCTGACTTGCCCCCAGCAACAGAAAGAGAAAGAGAGCCTTTGCCTTCAAGCTGCAAAGCGGCATTTGGCCAATCGTCTTCTGCTGTGACTCTCACCAGAATTAGAGTGCACAGATCAGACCTGTAGCTAGTTTTTTAACCCATTTCCCTGTGTATTCCTGGAAGGGAAAAAAACAAACATGTCTTTTGCTCGGTGTCCATTTTCTTTCAACTCAGGTCATTTCCACATTCCGAGATATAATTCAACAGAAGATGGTTTTGGATGTTTTGCTGAGATGTGGGAATCAGACTTCATTGTCTCTACCACCGCAGGAGATTAAAGTTCAGTCTTTTGCATGTCATCTCTTGCTTTCAAGTGTCTCTGTCTGAAGTAGACCTTGACACCTTTTTAGATGCAACATTCCATGATCTCTCTGGACTAGTCAAGTATAATCCACAGAGGAATTTTCCAGAAAGTGGTTACTTTACATTCTCAGTCAGCTTTTGCTTGTATGTCTTTTTTTAAAAATCACATGCCTTCCTTAAAAAGTGCAATATTCCTCTAAGTAATAGGTGGCTGTGTTCCACTGTCATGACGTTACCTAAGAAAGGATATATTTGCCATAGAGGGAATGCAGCGAAGGTTCATCAGACTGATTCCTGGGATGGCAGGATTGTCGTTATGTGGAGGGATTGGGTTGTCTAGACCTGTATTCACTGGAGTTTAAAAGAATGAGAGGGGATCTCATTGAAATGTGTAACATTCTGACAGGGCTGGACAGACTGGATACATAGATGATATTTCCTCTGGCTGGGGGCATGGGGGGGGTCTAGAACAAGGGGTCACAATCTCAGGATAAGGGGTAGACCATTTAGAACAGAGATGGGGAGAAACTTCTTCACTCAGAGGGTGATAAATCTGTGGAATTCCCTACCACAGAAGGCTGGGGAGGCCAAATCATTGAATATATTTAAGAAGGAAATCGATAGATATCTAGACACTGAAGTCACCAAGAGATATGGGGAGAGAGTGGGAATATGACATTAAGAAAAAGGATCAGCTATGACCATATTGAATTGTGGAGCAGGCTTGAAGGGCTGATTGACCTACCCCTGCTCCTATTTTGTATGTTTCTATGCTCCATTCATAGCATTGACATTCCTTATCTTCAATGCAAATATCCTAATGCCATTTTTGCTGTTGGAATCCAATTGCAATCCTGAAGCAAAGTTAGCCAATGAAATCTGTGAGTAGAACTGCTACTCAAAACTCATTGTACAAGTGCCTTACAAGGTTGCTAATGGGCTGCGCTCAACAGTGTTAGTTGTGCCTCAGTGGATAGCACTCTTGCCTCTGAGTGTAAAAGTTGTGGGTTCAAGATTTACTGAAGAGATATAAGCACATAATTCAGGCTGACAGTGCATTACTGAGGGAATGCGGCACTGCCGGTGATTGTTATATTTTTGGATGAGGTGTTAATCCAAAGGCCCTCTTGGGTGGATGTAAAAGATCCCATGGAACAATTTTGAGGAGAAACAGGGAAGTGCTCCTTGGTGTCCTCACCAGGGAATGATTGGCAGCAGCACACGACCTGTCAGTGTTTTCTCACAATTTTCACCTTCAGAGTTCAGAGAGTCATAGGGCACCCATGTGTCAAGTGCTATTAGCGTATAAGTTGGGTTTTGATAAATGCTGTCAGATAAAAATGTGGTTAACACCCTAACGTGTGATCAGAAAACAAAAATGATCACATGGTTTGATAAAATTGCACCCAGAAACACTTCAGGCGCTGATTGCTTCAATTCTTTCACAGCAGCATGTCCACAGTAATACCCCAGTGGAAGCTGGCATGTTTGGGGTTTGCTGCTTTTTGCCTCATGCCCCTCTTGAAACGTTTGTCTTTTTGTGGGATTATTCCACTGGAGGAATCTCCAACTAGGCCCTGTCTTATTGCTGGCGAGCACAAGAGGGGCTGGGGGATAAAACCCAGCTCTGTCCTCACTCCCAGTCCACTTGCACTTACTCCCACACATGAGTCACAAGCCACTGGCTAGCGAATCAGGAGCAGGATCGTGGCTGCCCTTTCCCTCCCTGATCCATTGACAGTGCTTTGACTGCCATCCTGAGTTACGGTTGTACTTAATGGGTTTGATGAGTATGTCAGAGTCTCTGACAAACATTAATGTGGCCTAGGTCCCCCTCGCCATGCGTCCCACTCCTGTTACTATCAGTACCAGACTGGACTGCTCGCCCCTACCCTCAGTCCCGATCCTGGAGCTAATGGGATTGATCTTGTTGCTCATTATAGTGAAAATTAGACTTGAGACCTTGCCTTCTTCTGACTTAAACAGAGAGCGATAACACTGAGTCAAACTGATACCCTGAGTTGGCACTTAAACAGAAAGGAGAAAATTAATGTCAACAGAGGGGAACAGAAAGGAATGAATGTGAAAGGGGAGACAGTGGTGGGAAAATCAAATGTAATTTTGGGGTGGGGAATGGAGAAATGAAGAGGAGGAAAGGGGACAGAAGTTGAGGTGGCGGGGGGAAGCAGAATGTTGGGTGAGGAAGGGAGGGAAGGTCTGGCAGCACTGGGGAAGGGGGACAGAGGCAGAGTATATTGGGGGAGAGGGGTGGGGAGAGGAGCAGGGTGAATTGGGGCAAAGTGGGAGGGGAGAAAGCAGAGTGAATTGGGGAGAGGGTGAGGGGCAGGGTCAATTGAGGTGAGAGGACAAATGGGTGAGGGGGCAGGTTGAATTGGGGGTGAGAGGGTGAGTGGGGGAGGGGCAGGGTGAAGACGGGTGAGAGGGGAAGACCACAGAGCCAGATAGTGGTTTGGGGGGGTGTTTGGGGGGTGGGGTGGGGGTTGTGGGGGAGCTGTGGTTGACCTTGGAACATTTTGGGTTAAATAGGTCAGTTGTTTCCTGAACTGATTTGTTTATTCTATGAAGAGGGAGATACAGAATTTTATTTTTCTTAAATTTAAAGGTGACTATTTCTCTGGTTTCTCTGTTTCTGGGTCTGGCGAGATGTACCATTGTCAGCTCAGGATGAGTCTCACTTTATGTTGCTTTGAGCTGACTGACTCGAGGCGTGTGAGAAATGCACCCCAGAGCCCTCCATAGGGATTCCTTGTGCATGCAACTCCCCTTCCTGACACCTGCCATGAACTGAGACCTGGCTGAGATCAGGAACTCAACTGAGTAAGCGTGGGGCTCAGGATATGGACACTGCGATAAAGGTCAAGGTGTGGGCAGTGTACAGGTGAAAGGGATCAAGGGATCAGGATGCAGGTATGGTACAGGTGACAGGGTCAAGGTGTGGGCACTATATGAGTGACAGGGGTTGGGGGCCAGGGGTTCAGGGGTGAAGGCTGTATGGGTAACCCAGGTGTTGTAAAATTTCTTTAAGGGTTAGCAGCATGCCATCGCTTGATGGGAAGTGTGTCATGGGATCCAGTCTAAGTTTCACTTTGGCATGTGAGCAGAACACAGCATGCAGACTCCTGCTGATGATGTCTTCAAGCTTTCTATCAATGTACACATGCTCTTATGTGCTTAGTTCAAATAAATGAACTCACAATGAGGTTACACGATCCTTTTTGAGTGATTGATGCCTTTATATTATTATAACAACACAACATGGGGCTCAGCAGTGGTCAAACAGCCTGGCAGCGAGATTAGGTACAGGTACTACATGGTGAACATCCTTATGTTATGCTAAATGTCATGAAATGACCCTGAACATTTTGGTCAGACTGCAACAAGGTCACAGTATCAGAGAGTGTTGAAACTGCAGCGCGTTCGGAGACACAGTGCTGGGATAGTGCTCAAGTAAAGAGCTGGTAAGCATACAGATCCCTCATGGTGAGATTGCAGCACAAAGCCTGTCAGTTCTGTAAGCGGGACAGCGCATCGAGAGGACCAGCACTGGGTTAGCTCAGGTGAGAAAGGCGGCTGCCCAGGTGTAGGCTGGATCGATAGCAAGCAGGGAAGAATCAAACAAAAAACCCAAACCAAACCATCATGAAAATCGGGCCAGAGAAGTTTGCGACTATAATGGATGGCTTTGGGAGTTGCTGAACAATACTTTGAATAAAATAAGGAGGAAGGTCATAGAGATATTGTCAAAATGTCCACAAAATTCTCCAGTTTGAATTGGGATGCATCTAACCTACTACCTGAATTCAAAATGTTTAAACGGCACAGAGCTGTGTTTTCTTGATTCAGGTGTCTCTGAACCAGACAATCAAGCCATAAAAATTTGCCTAGCAATTGGGAATGACAGCCTACATGGGTTGAACACGTCAGGATTAACAGCAGAAGAGCTAAAGGATCCTCAAAAGATATGGACTACGTTGGTAGATGTTTATATCATCTTCAAAATCCGTATTTTTGTTTCTCCAATTCTGCAGCTCCCTCAGGGAGCTTTCATCGCATGCTCCAGGACTATGGAACCTGCACACGAAATTAGTGAACCATTGTACGCCGAATATTGTGCAGTAGTAGGTTTCACCATGGTCTTCCATGCCTTTGGATACATGTCTTTTAGAATCCACAGAGATCGTATGTTGGCGCTTGCCTCTGTGTCAATTTTGGCCAATAACAAATAGTTGTCAACCATCTTAGGACAAATCATTTGAATCTTGGCAAACACTTCAGATGGCGGGACAGCATCTATGTTTTCCATGAGATTGACAGTGTGAAACATGTATGTACCACTCTTCATCTTGTGTACATCGTCGTCATTTTCTGGTCAGTCAATCACCTCATGTATGTGTTTCTGACAGTTCAGAATCAGGTTAAACTTCCATATTCATCGACTAGAGTTCATGTCATTTTGACAATAACCTACTGAATCCATAGACCACTTCAGCAGCAGATGCAGAGTAAAGGGTGTGTATTATGATTTTTCAGACCCAGAGCTAGCAGACAGAATTGTTGAGTTGGTAATCGCATCCACTCCCACTGGAAGCATTCCAGAGAGATCTGTGAGATAAGCCCAAAACATATAGCATCGAAAAGCTATTCAAGGATGGATGTAAGTACAAAGTGAACCTTGCAGGTCAATGAAGCTTTCAGGTCCTAAGTACAAACCCAATTGTTAGTGCACTCATTAGAACACCCAAACCTAGTGAGACGTGTGGAAGCTGTGGCCTTCTGCATGCACCAAGGGAATGCCCAGCCTTCCATCAATTCTGCAAGGCAAGGGGCAGAAAGGGTTATTGGCAGCAACTGTGCAATACAGCAAAGGCTGATGCAGCTACAAAGAGCTATGTACTGATCCAAACAGACTGTACACAATGGATACCTTCAAACAATAAGAATGACCATCTGGTATCCTGTCAGAAACACATACATGAGGTGATTGACTGACCAGAAAATGACAATGATGTACACAACAAAATGAAGAATGGTACACACATGTTTCACACTGTCAATCTCATGGAAAACATAGATGCTGTCCCATCATCTGAAGTGTTTGCCAAGATTCAAATGATTTGTCCTAAGATAGTTGACAACTATTTGTTATTGGCCAAAATTGACACAGGGGCAAGTGCTAACATACGATCTCTGTGGATTCTAAAAGACATGTATCCAAAGGCATGGAAGGCCATGGTGAAACCTACTACTGCACAATATTCGGCATACAATGGTTCACTAATTTCGTGTGCAGATTCCATAGTCCTGGAGCGTGCGATGAAAGCTCCCTGAGGGAGCTGCAGAATTGGAGAAACAAAAATACGGATTTTGAAGATGATATAAACATGTCCCCACATGTGACTCAGTCACATGAAGAGGGACATGTTTAAAATGATGGTGAAAAATTTTTAATGGATTTTTATTCACCGCTGGAAACCCCATCCTGACCGTGGGTGAGGTTTAGTTAAAAATACAAAGGCTGCCCGCCAACTGAACGGTTGAATGGGCAGTGGGAAATACAAATTAATTAATTGCTTAAGGGCCTTAAATGGCCCCTTAATTGTTGTCGGGCGCATTGCCGACTCTTGCATGCACCCGCCAACTGAAAGATCGCGAGTGTGCGCGATGAGGTTGGGACGCTCGCCCGATGTCATCGCATGTGGTTCTATGCCCGATCAGGTTGGGCGTGCACCCACCCGACGGATGTATAATCCTGCCCTAGAGCAGGTAAAGATAGATAGCAGGTTTCCCTTCCTTGAAAACATTCATCAATCAGCTGAGCTTTTATGACAATCCAACAGCTTCATAGCTACTTTCACTTGGGACCAGCTTTTTCTTTCCAGATTTAAAAAAAAACTGAATTTAAATCCTCAAACTGCCAAGCTGAGCTTTGATTTCACATTATCTGGATTATTAGTCTAGTGACGTGACCACTGCACCTGATGTAGATTCCCCTTGTTTCTTTACTGCTGCAGGGGGCTGGCAGCATCGCTCGAGTGGTCAAAGCCAAATGACCCCTTTCCTTGTGCAAGTCTGCAGATTGAGCTATTTGTGGGAGTCAGATCGGGGAAGCCAACCCTGTCCTCACTGATGTCTGCACAGTGTGCTGCCAGCAGTGGGTGAATGGGTCAGTAGCACAAACCCATTAATGGAGCATCGACTAGAACCTAAAACACTGAATGGCTTAGGTTTATATAGCGTCTTTACATCGATGAAGTACTTTTGAAGTGTAGTCACTGCTGTAAGATGAGACATATGACAGCAAATTTGTGCCTAGCAAACTCCCACAAGAGAGAGTGGTCAGATAATCTGCTTTAATGATGTTGATTGAGGGATAAATATTGGCCAGGTCACTGGGGGGAACTCCCCTTATCTTCAAGTAGAATCATGGATGGAATTTTTTGGCCCCAGTGTAGGGGGGCAGCCGGGAAATATGGTACGTGTTCAACACTCCATTGACTTCAGCAAGAATGGAAAATTCCACCAGTGGGAGAGGCTGTAAAATTCCACCCCACGGAATCTGTTAGATTTATTTGAGAGGGCAGACAAAGTTTAACTTCGAGAGCACTTCTGACAGTGCAGCACTTCCTTAGTACTACATCACCAGTCCACTGCTATAAAATGGTCACCAGTCCACTGCTAAAACCACTGGAGACAGAATTTTGCCCTTGGTAGGGGGTGCTCAGCAGGGGCAGGCGGGGGCGGCTGGGAAGCTGACCACCGTCCATGATCAGCACCGCACCATGATTTTATGCGGATGGGCCAAATAAGGTGGGGGGGGGGGGAGTGGGGGGTGGGAGGGTGAGTGAGCCTTGCGCAAACTTCACGTTTGTGTGTGTAAGAGCGCTTCAATCTCCTTGAGGCATGGAGCTGCCTCAGGGAGATGAAGCACTGTGTAAAAAAATTGATGAAGAGAATAAAAATAAAACATGTCCCCCCATAAAACTCTGCCACATGAGCAGGGACATGTTTTTAATTCAGGTGTGAAATTTTTTATTTTATTTTTATTTGCTTCAGGAAACCTCATCCCACCTATGGATGAGGTTCCCTAAAACGTGCACATGCCGGCAGCGTAAATTTGAAATTAATTGCCTTCCTAATGGCCTTAATAGGCTTTTTAATCGTTAGAAGGTGCGCTGCCGACTCCAGCGCATGCCTGCCGAATGAGACATGGTGGGACTGCGTGGTGATGTCGGGTAGCTCGCCCAATGTTATCGAACATCACCCGCCAGAGCTCAATATTCTGCCCTGGGATTATCAATTTGAAATATGTGCTCAAGTCTCTGGATGGTACTTGAAGTCTCAGCCCCTTAATTGGAGGCGCGTGAGGTAACAACTGAACCAGAGTTGGCACCTTCAGTAAGATAAAAGCAAAATACTGTGGATGCTGGAAATCTGCCAGATGGCCCTAGTGGGGGTGGGGTGGGGGGAGGGGATGGTGTGGGAGAAAAGATCAAAATAGGCTAAAAGGTGGGGATAAAACAATGAATAGAAATAAATTTAAAAAATAATAATAATAGAAACAGGTGGCGGAAAAATATAAAAATTAAAAAATAAATATTTGAAAAAAGAGGATCAAAAAGGGGTTGTGGATGGAAGAGAGAGTTCACGATCTGATGTTGTTGAACTCAATGTTAAGTCCAGAAGGCTGTAAAGTGCTTAGTCGGAAGATGAGGTGCTGTTCCTCCAGTTTGCGTTGAGCTTCACTGGAATATTGCAGCAGGCCAAGGACAGACATGTGGGCATGAGAGCGGGGTGGTGTGTTGAAATGGCAAGTGACAGGGAGGTCTGGGTCATGCTTGCGCACAGACCGATTTTATCAGACCTATTTTATCTTTTCTCCCACGCCGTCCCCTCCCCCCATCCCACCCCCACTAGGGCCATCTGTCACTTGCTCACCCTGCTTTCTAACCTTAATGCCACCAGTAACACCTCCTTTAGCTAATATCACCACCATCAACACCCCTTCGACCTTTTGTTTATGACATCTTTCGCAATCTCTCCTTTGCCTCCACCTATCACCGGCCTTCTATCCAGCTTCACCTGTCCCACCCCCCTTAAACAGTATATATTTCACCACATTTCTACACCTCTTTAGTTTTGAAGAAGAGCCGTCTGGACTCGAAGCAATAACTCTGTCTTTCTCTCCACAGATGCTGTCAGACCTGCTGAGTTTTTCCAGCAATTTTTGTTTTTGTTGGCACCTTCAGTAATTGCCTTGGCTGAGATCTTTCAGCAAAAATGGGTAGTGGTTGTGGCAGTGGACTAGTGATCATTCTATAGGAGTGGAAAGGTAGCTATTTTATAGCAGTGGACTGGTGACCACTTTATAGCAGTGGACTGGTGACCACGTTATAACAGTGGACTGGTGACCACGTTATAACAGTGGACTGGTGACCACATTATAACAGTGGACTGGTGACCATGTTATAACAGTGGACTGGTGATCACGTTATAACAGTGGACTGGTGACCATGTTATAACAGTGGACTGGTGACCACGTTATAACAGTGGACTGGTGACCACGTTATAACAGTGGACTGGTGACCATGTTATAACAGTGGACTGGTGACCACGTTATAACAGTGGACTGGTGACCATGTTATAACAGTGGACTGGTGACCATGTTATAACAGTGGACTGGTGACCACGTTATAACAGTGGACTGGTGACCTTTTTTGCTCCCAAAGTGGGTAGTGCGAGCCAGGAAATTTCTTGGTTCACTGCATCAGCCTCAGGAGAAAGTGCCCGGCCAGACCAGATTTTTGCTCTGGGGTGTGGAATAGAATTGGACTTGTCATCCCCGGATACAGATCAGAGGCAACCACAGGAGCCGCTGAGTTTTATTTTAAATTCATTTACGGGATGTGAGCTTCACTGGCTGGGCCAGCGTTTATTGCCCATCCCTAGTTGCCCTTGAGAAGGTGGTGGTGAGCTGCCTTCTTGAACGACTGCAGTCCATGTGGTGTAGGTACACCCACAGTGCTGTTAGGGAGGGAGTTCCAGGATTTTGACCCAGTGACAGTGAAGGAACGGCGATATATTTCCAAATCAGGATGGTGAGTGTCTTGGAAGGGAACTTCCAGGTGACGGTGTTCCCACGTACCTGCTGTCCTTGTCTTTCTAGGTGGCAGTGGTCGTGGGTTTGGAAGCAGTGTGCTGTTGAAAAGCCCTACCTTGGTTCACTAGGGGCAGCTTTTTCAGGTTGGCGAGTGGGGGCAGGGCCCGCTTGCCGATGCGTAAAATGACGCGGGGTGACATCGGGCGTGCGTCCTGATGTCTCCCCGTGTCATTTAGATTTTCAGTTCGGTGGGCGTGCAGCCGACTTGGTCAATTAAGGCCATTAAAAAAGTAATTAAAATGATTAATGGAACCGCCCATCCAACCTTAAGGTTGGCAGGCAGGCAGAGAGCCCAGGCAGCCTTCTGATAAAGCATGATACTCATCCACAGCAGCATGAGGTTTCATGAGAGATTTAAAATTTTGGAAATATTTTAAAATAAAAGTAATGGACATGTCCCAGCTCACGTGACAGTGTCACATGAGGGGACAGGTCAGGAAAAATTTTTCTAACTTTTAAAAATTTTTTATAACTTCAACTGATCTCGCTGAGGCAGCACTTTGCCTCAGGGAGATTTGTGCGCACTCTCGGCTGAGGGAATACGGCCTCCCTCCCCCCGCCTGCACAGAGAGCGCATAGCACTCCCGAGCGGACGTCACGTTAAGGCCAGCCCATGTAAAATGGTGGTTCGGGAACCCGTCTGTCCGCACCTGCTCCCGCACAACCACCCTTGACGGGGGGAATATGCTGCCCCTAGGATTTTGTTCCAGTTGTTTCCTTAAATTTTAGGCCCTCTAGCCCTCACACCCCATTACCCCACACCCACTCCTCATGCCACCTTTATGCCCCCATGCCAACTTATGCTCCTCCAGCCACTCCCTTGTACCATTATAGGCCTCACTGCCAACTTAATGTCAACTCATGCCAACCCATGCCCCTCAGCCACACCCTTTAGCCTTATACGCTCAATGCCAATGCACCCAGTATTCACCATGGGCAGGCCTCAGGAGCTACATTGAGATGAAATAATGCACAGGTCTAAATATTTATTAAAGCCTTTTTTATATTAAACTGTCAACTTCCTGGGGCTACCATTGGCCAGAGCCTGAACTGGACTAGTCATATAAATACTGTGGCATCAAGAGTAGGTCAGAGACTGGGAATCCTGCAGTGAGTAACTCATCACCCGACTCCCCATAGCTGGTCCACCATCTACAAGGCACAAGTCAGGAGTGTGATGGAATACTCTCCGCTTGCCTAGATGAGTGCAGCTTCATCAACACTCAAAAAGCTTGACTTCTTCCAGGACAAAGCAGCCTGCTTGTTTGGCACTCTGTCCACAAACATTCACTCCCTTCACCACCAATGCACAATGGAATCAGTATGTACCATCAACAAGATGCACTGCAAGGGCTCACCAAGGCTCTTTAAACAACACTTTCTAAAACCACGACTGCTACCATCTAAAAGGACATGGGCAGCAGAGACATAGGAACACCATTATCTAGAATTTCCCCTCCAGGACACTCACCATCTTGACTTGGAAATATATCGCCGTTCCTTCACTGTCACTGGGACAAAATCCTTGAACTCCCTCCCTAACAGCACTGTGGCTGTACATAGACCACATGGACTGCAGCAGTTCAACAAAGTAGCTCACTACCACCATCTCAAGGACATTTAAGGATGGGCAATAAATGCTGGCCTACCCAGCAACACCCACATCCAATGAATGAACAAAAAAAACTCACTCATGAAAGTCCATTCAAAACTTTTAAATCCCCTCAAGTCCCTTCAAAACAGTCTTGTATTTATAACCCCACCTTAAAGCTAATCCTTTAATAACGTCTTTGAGCTGTCAATCAAACTGTGAACTTACATCCCCCGCCCCAGACCCACTGAGGTAATTATAGATTGTAGAAAACAGCCAAGCATTAATAATGACATAATTATAGCTCTTGGGGAAATGTCAACAAACAGCTATTGTAACTACTAGAACAGATTGTTTTCAACTATCAATGACACAGGCAGGCCGTTTATTTTAGTTTTTAAAGGGCTGGGGTTTAAATAACTTCACAGTTTGAGTTTTTTTTACCTCTGACTGACATGGGAAGGCTGCTTTCTTTATTGTTAAAGGGCTAGGGGTTTATATAACTTCATAGCTTGACAATTGTACAGACCTTATCTGCCCTTCATGAGCATTTACGTCTACTCTACACATTTGTGACTTCCACACTGTGGGTCAAGGCCCTTGCTGCAGTGAAAATGGGGTATGTTTGAACTCAGCATTGAATGCAAATGGCCCTGCTGAGTTTGGGTTTCCCTCATGGGTGAATCACACCACGCCCCCTTTTCCCTAGGATCTTTTCGGGAATGGGCAAGGAATCTTCTGAATCTGGGCCCTGCCCGCCATTCTTAAAGGTCTGTAGAGTCTCCATGACTCTGCAAGAATCTGGCCCCATCAGTCTATAATCCACCATATAAAGTTGTAAACCTGCATTCCATAAATCCATGGCATGGAACCATGGGGGGAATAGATATTGGAATTCTCTTGCAACTGCTCTTGTTTGGGTGATGTTGGGAATACGTTCAAGGAGGTTGGGCCCCTAAGAAGTCTGTTGGACAGCAGCAAAAATCCTTCAGTCTGGTTCTCAGGTCTCCATGGGAATGGAATCTCACACCGTTATCCAGTCTGGGCCTGTCCGCCACAGCTTACCTTTGACTCAATGTCCTTAAGGTAGCAAGGGATGGGTAACAAATGGAATCCTGCCAACCTCGCTCACATCCTATGATTTTTAACGTGGCCCAATGAGGGCAACATCATTGCAGTTGGGGACCACGTCCTGCACTGTGTGAGTGGGCAGAACTCCTCAGTGATGACACTTTCTGAACCTCATGATGGACTTCCTGTCACAAACTTTCACCATTTCCTTGGCTCTTGTCAAACTTGTTCACAGAATTTAGCAGCTCTTAATCAGCGAGTATCTCTTCCCATTTGAATGAGACAAAAATATTTTGACATGATGAAACAGGAAGGGTTTGTATCTGCTTTGAGACGATAAGAAAATTTTTAATCACATTTCTCATCACTGTAATTGGCGATCATGTTACCCAACCTGTGTGACTGTCTCACACTGTCAGCTTTCAGCTTTCAGCTGAATACCTGCAACTTCAGCAGATTCCCAGCCAGTGAATATTTATGTTTAACAGAAGCCTTATCCCCAAGAATCTATCTGAATGAAAAAAAAAGAAAAATTGCATTTCTATAGTGCCTATCACAACCTCGGGATGTTCCAAAGCACTGTACAGCTAACAAAGTGCTTCTGAGATGTAGTTCCTGTTGTAATGTTTGAAACACAGCTGACAATCTATGCACAGTAAGATCCCACAAGCAGCAATAAGATAATTACCAGATCAACTGTTTATAGTGATTGAGGGTTAAATATTGAACTAGGAGACTGAGGAGAGCTCCCCTGCTCTTTATCTAAACAGTTCTGTGAAATCTTTTATGTCCACATCAAAGGGCAGATGGGCATCAGTTTAAAGTTTCATCCAAAAGACAGTACCTCCAAATATGTAGCACTCCCTCAGTACTGCCCTAGGAGTGTTAGCCTAGATCATATGCTCTCTGAAAGTGGGACATGACAGCACAACATTTTCACTCAGAGATGTGAGTTGACATCTGTAAGGTAAGGTTCTGCATGATCATTGGTGTATTTTACAATTAAATGCTTTCTTTTTGGTCAGATGTCTCCCCAGTTCTTTCCAAAGTGCGGCTCTGCCAGGTTCAGTTCCTCGTAAGTCGGTAACCCTCCAGTACCTCAGCTGTGTGGGCACTCCTCCTGTGTTGGGTACCATAGTGTTGTGTTCGTGGGCTAATAATCCAGAGAACATTAGTTCAAATCCCTCTGGAAGCAATGGAGTTGTGCAGAAGTCTTGAAGTTAAAGCTCCTCAGCTGTCACACAACTCCCTGTAGACTTTTGCAACCAATTGTAAAATCCTAGCAATAGCCAATAGAAATCAATCACCAACCAACTTGTAAGTAGCTGATGGTCCTTTTAAATGATGTTGGTGCTGTGTTCTGCTACTGAACACATGTTTAGTTGTGTGAGGTTAAGGAAGGGCATTAGCTGGAGTGTTGAGCTCCAAAGTTACATTGGTGATGTCAAATCAGCTGATTGCACAAAGATCGATGTCATGACCTGTCTGCTCTGCATTCTGTAATTTGCAGTGTGCACAAATGCCCTTGTCAACATACTGCTCAGCGCAATTTGTCTATAAATTGGCACATGCATGGTGCATGCCATTTTGGAGCTAAGGGCCCTCATATTAGATAGAATAAGCATAATGAGAGAAGGAGTACTGGAGGGACTGACTTCCTTGAAGGTGGATAAATCACCAGGGCCGGATGGATTGTATCTCAGGCTGTGAAGGGAAATCAGCAAGGAAATAACTGATGCTCTGAGGATAATTTTCCAATTCTCACTCGATATAGGCGAGGTCTGCGAACGTTGTATCATTATTTAAAAAGGGTGCGAGGGATAGGCCAGAAAATTATAGGCTGGTCAGTTTGACTTTGGTGGTGGGCAAATTATTGGAATCAATTCTGCGAGACAGGATACACTGTCACTTAGAAAGGCAAGGATTGATCAGGGGGAGTCAGCATGGTTTTGTTAGGGGAAGATAGTGTCTTACTAACTTCATCAAATTTTTTGAGGAAGTAACAAGGAGGATTGATGAGAGTAGTGCAGTGGATGTTGCCTACATGGATCTCAGTAAGGCATTTGACAAGGTCCCACAGTGCAGAGTGGTCAGAAAAGTGAAAACCCATGGGATACAGGGGAAGGTGGCGAGTTGGATCCAAATTTGGCTCAACAACAGGAAATAAAGGGTAATGGTCGATGGATGTTTTTGTGAATGGAAAGCGGATCCCAGTGGCCGTTCACAGGGCTCAGTGTTGGGTCCCTTGCTATTTGTTGCATATATTAGTGATTTGGACTTAAATGTGGGAGGTGTGATTGGGAACTTTGCAGATGACACAAAAATTGGCCATATAGTTGATAGTGAAAAGGAGTGCTGTCAACTCCAGAAAGATATCAATGGTTTGGTTGAATGGGTGGCTAAGTGGCAAATGGAATTCAATCCAGAAAAGTGAGAGGTAATACATTTGGGGAAGGCAAAGAAAATAAGGGAATATTCAATAAACGGGAGGATATTGAGAGGGTTTGAGGAAGTGAGAAACCTTGGAGTGCATGTCCACAGGCCCCTGAAGGGCAGGACAGGTAGATAAGGTGGTAAAGAAATCATATGGAATGCTTTCTTTTATTGGACGAGGTATTTAATACAAAAGCAGGGATGTAATGATGGACCTCTGTAGAATGCTGGTTAGGCCACAGCTGGAAGTTCGTGAATAGTTCTGGTCACCACATTACAGGCAGGACACAATTGCTCTGGAGAGAGTACAGAGGAGATTTAAAAGAGTGTTGCCAGGGATGGAAAATTGCAGCTATGAGGAAAGATTGGGTAGATCAGGGTTGTTTTCCTTAGAACAGAGGAGGCTAATTGAGATGTGCAAAATTGAGGGACCTGGATAGGGTAGACAAGAAAGACTTGTTCCCCTTACCTGAGGGGGCAAGTACCAGGGGGCATAGATTTAAGGTGATTGGTAGAAGGATTAGAGGGGACATGAGGAAAAACTTTTTCACCTGGAGAGTGGTGGGCATCTGGAATTCACTGCCTCAAATGTTCAACTCATTTAAAAGGTACCTGGATCTGCACCTGAAGTAGTGGAAGGCTACAGACCAGGTGCTGGAAAGTGGGATTAAAATGAGCGGCTAGTTTCTTTTTCTCATTTTTGGCTGGCACAGACACGATGGGCTGAATGGCTTCTTTCTGCGCCTTAACTTTTCTATGGTTCTATAGGGCTCCACAAGCAGGTGCTTAAGAGCCCAATTTCTCATCCAATAACTCTCTGTGTGCAGCAGGAGCTGGCATCCCTGACTCTTGGCTCTGCCATTCCTGCACATTGTTCAGTGTGTATCAGGACCCACTAGTCTCCCTATTTTCACAAATGGCTACACCAGACAGGAGGCCGCCTCAGTGTTAATCCAACACCAAACAAAAGTGGTCACTTTTTAGAAGGGCACATTAGTACTGAAATAAACTTTTAAAAAAATAAAGAAATAGATGAAATAAGAATTTCTGAATCATTCACCATATCCTCTTGCCCCTGATGTGCCCTCGGAAGGTCTCAGGTTTACCACATACTCTCTCTCCAGGTCCAACATGTGTAGAAGGCCTTGAAGAGAGGCAGACAGCCAGAGTAATACCAATCCCCCGCCCCCCCCCCCCCCCCCCCCCACCCCCCAACCTCCCCCATGGGGCGGTGAGTCCAACCCTCCCAAGTACTGTGGGGCTTAGCTCTGATCTCCAGCAAATTTCTGCTGTTGATTCCATCCTCCTCTGGAACTGGATGGATGGGCAGAGGGTTATGTGGATGATTCTCAGGAGGTGTCCATCTTCCCAGTGAGAATGGGACTGCTTTCCTTCCGAGGTGGTAACAGACACTTCACGATCTCTTCCAGGACAAGAATAGCTTCTCCTGTGACTGGAGACGAAAGACCTGCATCATAATGTGCTGTATACACCACACACTTGGACCAACCCTATAGCTACAATCACCTCACTGTGCACAACACACACACAAACACATACACTCATGGACATACATACAGGCACACACCCAGACATACACGCACTCACACACGCACACACACACACACACACACTCAAACACACACACGCACACACACACACACACACACACACACACTCAAACACACACTCACACACACACTCACTCATACACAAACACATACACTCACACACATACATACAGGCACTCACTCAGACATACATGCACTCACACACACTCACACACATATTTAAAAGCACACACACATACACACACTCATTCACACACACGTGCACACTCTCACAAACACACTCACGCATACACACAGGCACACACACACTCAAACACACACACACGTACACACACACTCACACTCAGACAGACACCTCATTCCCTCAGCTACACGCTCCTCACTGTGCACAACACATACACACCTTAATTTCTTAGCTCCCAAACTGAAACCTAAAAATACAGCTCGCGGTTTATTCTGACACAGAGGAACTGTTAACGTTTGTGTGGGACAGGATGTTGACTAAGTTCAAACATCAAACACTGTGAACTAACGGCTGTTGCAAAGGCAAAATATTTTGGTTATTTCATTGCTGGCACATTGTTTCAGTTAGTTTGGTCTTGTACTCTAACTTGTATTTGTAATATTTCCTTTTCTTCCTCTTCTCTCAGTGCTCTCTCTCACCATTTCCGCATCTCACCGTCCTATGCCCTCCCTCTCTGATCTTCATTCATGAATGTTAATGGGACACTAACTCAATAATTAATCTTGGTTACAACAGGGCCAAAGAAGTAACTTTGAAGTGTATTCACTACACGCACATCAGAGTATTTGACATCTTGGACAGTGGAATGGAAATAGGCTAATGGGCAGGTGTTACATCTAGAGTGGCACTAGGGAAGTGCCAGGAAGCAGCAGTGGTTGTGGTAGTGAAAGGAAAGAATTGCATTTATATTGCATCATTCATGACCACCAGAAGTCCCGAAGCACATTGAAGCCAATGGAGCACTTTTGAAATGTAATCTCTGTTGTAATGTAGTTGACACTGCAGTGAGATCAAGCAAATTGATAAATAACATTCTCCATGACTGTGACCATGAGGTTTTGTCTCCTCCTCACAGTAATTGACATAGGTGATCATGCCACCTTCCACCATTGCCTCGCTCTGTTGGCCAACCCTGTGCCCATTCACACTCCTGCGTAACTAAATGCAGCCACAGCATCACCCGCAACGGCTCCTTTTTCCTCCCTTGCACCATTATCTCTTGAGTCCTCCAAGGAACCAGCCTCAGTTCTCTCTTCTTCCTCATCTACATATTTCCCCTTGATGACCATCTTCAGGCACGAATGATGACTCTTAGTTTTATCTTGCAACCATTTCCCTTACTGGTCACCCATCATTCAGGTTCAGAAGAATCACAACTTCTTCCAGCTCAACACTGAGAAGACCAGTAAAATCACAGAATAGTTATAGCACAGAAGGAAGACACTCGGCCCATCATATCTGTGCTGGCTCATAGCAACTAATCTATTCCCACTGCCTCGTCTTTCACCTGTAGCCCTGAAAATTGTTTTCACTTCAAATAATTATCCAATTCTCTTTGAACGCCTTCATTCAATCTGCCTCCACCACACTTTCAGGCAGAACATTCTGTTGATCCTGCATTGCATTGAAAAAAGCTTTTCCTTGTGTCGCTTTTGGGATTTCTTTTGCCAATCACTTTAAATCTGTGCCCTCTGCTTCTTGATCCATCCAACCTTCCCTATCTGCTCTGTCCAGGCCCCATGTGATTTTGAAAACCTCAATTGCAAATCTTCTCCTTGCCAAGGTGAAGACTGCATTGTCTTTGGCCCCTGTGTTTTCACCATCAACATCATTCCTCTGCCTGGTCACTGTCTCAAGCTGAAGCAGATCATTTGCAATATTGCAATGTAGAAGCAGAGAAAATTGACAGCACAGAAGGAGGCCATTCAGTCCATGGTGCCCGTGCTGCCTGAGAAAGGGTTATCTAGTATAATCTCAGCTTTTGGTCCATAGCCCTGTAGGCTAGAACACTTCCAAGTTTTTTAAATGCAGTGTGGATTTCTGCCCTGCAACCCTTTCAGGCAGTGAGTTCCTGACCCCACCACCTTCTGGGTGAAACATTTCTTCTCAACTCCCCTCTAATCCCTTTATGAATTGCTTTAAGTCGATGTCCCTGGTTATTGACCTCACTGCTCAAGGAAATAGGCCCTCCCTATCCACTCTCTCTAGGCCTCTCATAATTTTATAGACATCAGTTAAATCTCCCCCCATCCGCCTCTGTTCCAAAGGATCAACCTTAGCCTATCCAATCTCTCCTCATAGCTAAATTCTCCATTGCTAGATCATCAACTCCTTCATATTTCCTCTCTCACTATGTTTGCCCATCCAATAATCTTGGCATCCTGTTTGACCCTGTTGTTCTTCTGACTCCTATATTCTTACTGCCCTGGTGACCATTAACATCTGCCCCCTGTAATGCAACAGTGAGTGATGCCAATGGGGGGCCTGAATGGGATTGGCTCAAACAATGTCCACCTCTCTAAGAAAAAGGCAAACATAGTCAAGAGTTGTGTAGGTTGCTTGATGACACCTTTTAACTGGAGAATATTAAAGTAATCAAGAGAAATTTGAGGGTGAAAGTAAGTTCAACCAAGTATAGGAAATGGGTAGCAGCGAGTGATGGGTTGGGGCAGTTTTGGTTTAAGAAGTGGAGGATCTGGTGAAGGTTGGAGGTGTACAGCGGTATTATGCCAAGTGAACCTGGAGAAGCCAAAATTGTCACATTTTCTCAGTATCAGAAGAGGACCAAACATGATTGGACAGGATTAGTGGAATGAGAATGAAATAGATACTACTGCAACCTGAATATGTATAGCACCTCTAATGCAGTGAGTGCCTCACAAGAGTATTATCAAACAAAATCTGGCACCGAGCCACATAAAGAAGTAATAGAATAGGTGTCCAAACACTTGGTCAAAAGGGGTAGGCTTTAAGGACCATCTGAAGGATGAGAGGGAGGAAGAGGGGCGGAGGATGTGTGTGATGATGCATATCATACCGAGCATTGTTAACCTACACTGTGACCAGTCAAAGGGCAGTGGAGTTCTCTGGAGTGGAATAAATGAAGGTAAGGCAAGAAGGAAGCTCTTCCAATTGTTGCAGTGCTGCCTTCTCGTCCTATCCTGCTGCCTTATGTTAATGTCCTGCCCAATCAGATCCTTGTGGCATTCCACTAGTCACAGCCTGCCAACTTGAGAATGCCCCATTTATCCCCACCCTCTGCTTCCTGTCAGATAACCAACCCTCTTTCCCTGCTAATATATCACCCCAACTCCATGGGCCCTTATCTTGTGTATTAACCTTTAATGTGGCACCTTGTAATTCAATTTTCCTGATCCTTTCTTTCTTGAATAGCAATGTAACATTTGTTATCTTACAATCCACCTGAACTGTTCCAGGATCTGGGCAAATTTGGAAGATCGCAACCAATGCATCCACTGCAGCTTTTAGAACCCTAGGATGTAGGCCATCAGGCCCTGGGTGTTTGTTGGTTTTCTTTAATTCTATTCAGTTTATGTGGTGACTTTCCTCTGTTAATATAAATCACTTTAAGTTCCTCCCTGCCTCTAGTTCCTTGATTCCTCAATATTTTTGATGTGCTCTTGGTGTCTTCAGCTGTGGATACTGATTCAAAATATTTGTTTAACTATCCCAGAAGGAAAAAACATTCAAAAATTTCAAATCTCACTACAACTCAGTAATAGTGGCAGCATTAACACTGGAGTTACATTTTAAGGTACACAAGACAATTCCAGACAAGTTTTACTGGATTTTCCTTCTGGGATGCCATTTTCACATTTCGTGTGAGAATTTCTCTTGTCTCAGAGATCAACATTTACTTTTGCTGCTGTCCTTTTTACATAATAGTAGAAGCGTTTACAATTTGTTTTTATACTTCTAACTAGTGTACTGTTATATTCTATTTTCCTCCTCTTTTTAACCAATCTTCTGGTTACCCTTTGCCTGTTTCTAACATTCCTCAGTCTCACTACTATTCATCACAATATTATAAGCTCCCTTTTTAATGTAATATTATCTTTAACCTCTTCATGTTTCCTGTGGAGTTTTTGTTTGCCAATAGAATGTATTTTTCCGAGAACTTTGAGTTATTTCTTTATATGTTTGTCATAGCTTATCTTCTTCCATTCTTTTTAATCTAGTTTCCCAATCACCTTAGTCTGCTTACCCTACATACTTATGTACTTGGCTTTATTTAAGTTTAAGACTCTTGTTTCAGATTTATGTATGTTACTTTCAAGCTTAATGTGAAATTTTATCATATTGTGATCACTCATCCCTGTAGGATCTATTGCTCTGAGGTTACTAACTAACCCTACCAAATTATGCAATTCAAGACCTAAATTAGCCTTATTTCTTCTGAAGAAGAGTCATACGGACTCGAAACGTTAACTCTGTTTCTCTCTCCACAGATGCTGTCAGACCTGCTGAGCTTTTCCAGCATTTTCTGTTTTTATTTCAGATTTCCAGCATCCACAGTATTTTGCTTTTATTTTAGTCTTATTCCTGGTTGGCTCCCCATGTATTGTTAAGTAAAACATTCTCGAAAGCTTTCTATGAAATTGTCCTTCAGACCAACTTTGCAATAATGTTGTTTATCTAATTGATATGAAGGTTAAAGTCACCAGAATCACTGTGTTACCTTTACCTATTATTTCTTGATTCATACTCTGTCCAATGTTAAAAATATTGTACCACTAATATTTTCTGATCCTTGTTATTCCTAATCTCCACCCGTATTGCTTCTACTTCCTGCTCTTTGAACCAAGACCCTTTCTCACTGGAAGTCGATGTGAAAACGATTTACATCCCACTAATGGGAAGCAGAGGAAGGGCTGACCGGAATCTTCTCTCTACGCCTATTCTCTGCAATGCCCGCAGAAAACACGCCGGTTCAGGACACGTCTGGACCAATGTGACGTGCAAATGTCAAGACTTAACTTAAGGGCCTTGGTCAGCTCACAGTTATCTAATGGCAAGATGGAGGCTTCCGACTACTGGGCCCTGGAACACCACGTGCAGCACAGAGTGGGTGGAGCTTCATCCACATGGCTCCTTTGCAAAGCAGCTCCCAGAATGTGGGAGTTCTCCACACAACAATATTGCTCTCATTTCGGACCTTCTTTCAGGGACTTCACTCAGGCCTCAAACTACTTCCAGGGCTTTTGCCATGGGATAGCTCAGGCTTTGGATCCTCGAACTGCACAATGGAAGGCAACAGGAGATACTCTTGGGTGACGATGGAGTGTTTTGGTTGGGGGTTGGTTAAAGGAGGCTAGAAAGACTGTAAATGTAGTGGGATGTGGGGGCCTAGAGGCGGACATTGGTGTTTAGGGTGCAGGAGAAGTTTTTATAGGGGTGCAGTGAGGCAGTACAGGGGACGGAGGGGGAGGCTGGGTAAGGGCCTTGTGGGTTGCTGGGTGGCGGGGGTTGGGAGAGGGTAATGTCCAGGTGAAGAGATTCACAGGGAGGGATCAGTGAAGTCAACTGCTGATTCCTGGGGAGCGAAATCAGGGTGGGTGTGGTAGGAGGAAATGGTCAAAGTTATAAGGGGCAGAGGCAGCAGTAAGGCGTGAGGGTAAGGGTGCGATGGTATCGTTTGTAGGGCTGGACTCGGCGGGGGGTGGGGGTGGTGCTGAGAAGAAGGAGGTCGGGCAAGTCAATGTGTATGGCAAGGGATGGTGAACGTTCACCTGGACATTATCAAAAGAAAGGGGTTCAGGTTGGAGAGTAACAGTGGCGAGGTTGAAGGTAATGCCGGGGAGGGTCAATGCTGATGGAGGAAAGGGTGTGGGTGACTGGGGGAGGGGAAATGGAGCCGGAGTGAAGAAGAAAGCTAATAACCACTATGCTGGTCAAATCAAAACTTAGCAGAGCCTCATGTTGAATGGGCTGAGATTTAGCATAGGAGTCGGGTCAATGAGTGGGCAGAGATGCAGGTCATCTCAACTGGACAATTAAAAGGGAACCCCAGCAGGCAGTATTGACAATGCTAGGGACCTGGGATATGGGTTTGGTGGATGAAGGCTGGGATCTTCTGTCCCTGCCGTGATGGAAGTGCCATGGGGAATGCAGCAGGCCTGCCAAAACTCCATTGGCTTTCGGCGGGACTGGGAGATCCCGGTCGGAGGCTCTGCGTGCACGGGAGGGTGCTTGCACATGGCTTACAAAGGCCCTTCTCCCTGCAGACTCCCTCGGGTGGTCGGGTGTGTGCAGGAGAGGTGCTGGTGGTTGTGAGGGAGGTGCAGGATTGTTCGCTAAGCCTTAAGGGCCACACTGAGAAAGAGACAGTAGACGTTAATCGGAGTGAAACTGTTTATATTTACAGAGATTATAATTGTGACAATGATTTGGTTGCCCATGCAACCAGTTGTAATCAAAATTTCTTTAGTGTACATGGTCTACTACTTCTTCTAGGCTCTCCCCCAACATCCACAGTAGGGGTGGAGGCAGCCTGCTGACCAGTTAGCCCTGTGACCTTGGATGACCTTGATGACCTTGGCGGCCATTCTCTGGAGACCCGAGGCCTGGAGGGCCTCAGCTCACCCTAGCTGTCTTGATGTGGACCAGCTGCTTCCACTGCAGTCACGAGACTGAAAGTATCACAGGTAAAGGGGATTTGGGAGGGCTGAACAACCTCAGAGGTTCCTGAATGGAGGTCTCAGGGGTGTCCAACTACCACCCCTCCTCCCTTAGAGTGCCGAAGGACCCTGGCCTGATTCCTTGAAGAGAAGGGGCACCTGGAGGGAGGTCGAGGTGCCCTGTCCCCATTTCGTGTAGCCACTGCAGAAGATCCCCCATGGCTACGGCAATTGAGTGCAGGTCTGCGTACATCTCTGGCAGGATCCGCTGCACAAGGGTCTCCATGGAGTCCACCACCCTCCCCAAGGAGACCTCAATGCACACACAGGTTACCACCACTTCATAAGAGAGCAGGTGGACGGACTCCTCCGACTTGTGTGCCACTCTGTTGAAGGCCTCCAATACCTGTTCCTGATGTTCCCCTGCGTCTTGCTGACTCTCCGCCCGCCATTAGTTGGAAGGCCATTTCCAGAGGCCGGTCATTGGGCTCGAATCTTGCAGATGTTTCTTCCACAGCACTCCCCCAAGTACCGGTGACCTTGGTTGACCCTGCCTCCTCCTGCTGCGGGCATGTGTCCCTGCAGTGACCACCAGATTATGAGAACCTTCCTTCCTAAACTGGAACTAATACCCACCATCATGTCCCTGGGCTGGTGGAGGGTGCAGGTATCTGCTGTGACCCCTCTATAGGTGTACATCTCTCCTGCTCAAAGACTACAGGAAAGGTATTTGAGAGGAGTTGTATGATGCGTCCATTTGTACATGACATTTCCACAGTCAATTCTCATTCCTGCACCCTGAGATAGCCCACTATTATGTGGCATGGCATTAGTGTGCTGTAGATTGTCCAGAAGGGTTGTGGACCAGCTCCCTTCAGAGCACTGAGCCCATTCACATGCAAGGAGAAGGCTCAGAAAGGCACCAGGTTTGTGGAGGTTGCTGGTGCTCTCTGCGCCTAAGCCCATTTCACTCCCCCAGACCAACACCCTCCCTTCCATATGGTGATCTCTGTTTGTGAAAGGGTAAAGGAGGCACAGTGGTCATGCCACCGCAGTGGGGGTCTGAGGCGCAACTATGCCATTGCCACAGAGACCTATGAACCCTAACATCTTGGTCTCATTGTGGTTGGTACGAGCAGCTGAAGCTTTACTTACCCTGGCGGATGGAATGAGGTCATTCATCCTTTTATGGCATTGTGTTGCTGACCTCACCTGCACCGCCTGGGCACTGGCAGCATCAGCCACCTGCGCCCAGGCAGGGTTGGGTTCACTGCTCAGCCTCCTCCTCCCATCAGCTGGGTACAGTACATCCCTCCAGACTGTGACATGGTCCAGGAGAACGCATGGGGAGTCCTCACTGAACTTTGGCATTGGACATTCACCTCCCCTTCCAGACATCTCCTTGGGTTTGCTTTAACAGTGAGGATGCCTGGGAGCCTTTTAAATACAGCACCCAGATATGACAGTGGGATTGGTGCCATCCAGCCCGCCCTGCCGCGGAAGACGTTGGGGACCCCCTGGCTACATAATTAATGATGTCGGGGATAGAAGATATCGCAGGATTTCCCGTCCACCTCCGCAGTAGAAAACACTCCCCATCCCCGGCCCCCACTGGGGACTTAGTCCCAGATGGGAGAATTCTGCCCTGTGTGTCTTATCAAAATGTCAAGTACCCTGGAATATTTAATTCCGAGCTTGGTCACCTTGCAACCACATCTTTGGTATGGCAACAGTCTGCGGCTGCAACAACAAGATCTCTGCTTAGGATTGCAATGGTCTGCAGCTTAAACCACGGGGTGAGGAGGGGGGTCAGGTGCACTCTTGTTTTACTTACTGAAAGCAGTGACAAGAGTATTTTGGTTTCGGAACTGAGCTGGAGCTGTTTAGAGACACATCAGGTGAGGATCAGAGCACAGATTGAAAGCTGTTTGGGCTGCAATTTATCCAGTTTTATCTGCTGCACTGTCAACCTCATTGCTCAATGGAATTTATATTTTGGAGAACTCAGGCAAGCTTGTAATTAGGTCCTTTTTTGTAGAGAGGGGTTTGAGGATGGAGGGGTTGAGGACAGAGTGCTGAGGGAGTGAAAGAGAGAGAGAGGGGCAACTGCTGCTTTGAAAGGATGTTGTCTCAATGGGTCAGATGTCTACAACCTTGAAGAGCCATTTTTTTTTTTAATTAATCAAAAATGCAATATCTGAAGAGCTGCAACACAGTGCCAAAAATAATGAAAAGCAAGGCTGAGGCACCTTTATAGATTTCTAAGCAACACTGTTTTAATAATACACTCATAACTGTACATATATTAATATCGATGAAAGAGGATTATCAACACATCTTAAAGATTTTGACTAAAAGTTGTTAACTTTATGATGCTTTCTCATAGGTACAATGTTAAGAAAAGCTTAAAAGAACAAAACAAACTATTTAATTAAAAGCAAAATAAAAGCAAAAAACCGCGGATGCTGGAAATCTCAAACAAAAACAGAAAGTGCTGGAAAAACTCAGCCGGCTTGGCAGCATCTGTGGAGAGAGAAACAGAGTTAACGTTTCGTGTCTGTATAACTCCGGAACTCAGCCAGACGGGCTGAGTTTTTCCAGAATGTTCTGTTTTTATTTAAGCCATTTAATTACCATCAACTAATTCCTTAAATAAAAAACCTCCAACTTCAATGGGATTTCTGGTGCTGGATTTTTTTGGGGAGTTATTTGCTACCTGAACAGTATGCTGTCACTTTCATTTTCAAGCAGGACTGTCAACTTTCACTGTTCAATTGTCTTGTCAACTTGCTTTCCCATTAAATTCATACTTGAATTTCTCTCCTCAATCTGCTGGATGCTGATATCTGTAGCTATTTTCTCTGTTCTGTCCCTTGTGGGCTTCACAGATAAAGGAATAACTTTATAATTTTTTGAATAATTTCATTTTTATTTTTAAAATCGCTGTACTGCTGCTCTGAGGCTATTGGTGAAGCACTCTTTTGCATATTCACCGCCTGTGAACTACTTTCCTTGTTTCACAATAGTTTGGAGCTGCTACAAAGCTTTGAGCTACCTGTTGATTTCACCTACTTGGTGAATGTGTATTTAGATTTCTCTGCCTTGTTCTTCAGCTCCTGCACTGTTTCTTTCTGGGCGTCACCAGCTGGCTAACTTTTGGCTGAGATGCTGTTCTTTTTAGTGGAGCGACTCTCAAGATTTGATTTCTTGTCTTTGGCGAGTTTCTCATTGTAAATGAGATCCACAGGGAGACTAGCCGAACTTGAGACGAATGTAAATGAATCAGAACATCCGTCCTGACATTGTTGATTTTCCTCTGCAATTCGTCTCCACTTTGCAACCATTTGCAAAGCTGCCTCAAAGCAGGGTCCAGGCTGCATTTGTCCCTTCAGCGGCCTATCTGGCTGCCTGCACCTGATGCACCTGCTCACCAGCACAGTCTCAGCAGCAGGGCCAGAGTGAGGGTGCTCTTCTATTGATTAATATGCACTTGCTCACCAACATAGCATCAAGAAAGAGCACCTCTGTTACAACTGATCAGGACCCTGTCTGTTGTACATTCACCCAATCGTGGAGCATTAGCCCACTAATAGCCATGAATCAGGACGGCAAGAATGCACCATTTTGGGTGAGATTTTTGACCTGACCAACCAAGGCCTGAGTGAGTGCAATGTTTTATTGATTTGTGTGCCTGCCTGTGCACCACCCACGTGATTGGATGGTGGCCAATAGTGGAGGATGCCACTTTTCCTGGTGAAGCTTTCAACAGTCAAGAATTCTTAGATAGCCAATGACTTTTTTCATGTTTCTACATTGGGAGCAGATTGGGGGAACAATTCTCTGAAAAATCATTCAGTCAATGTTTAAAAAGTGCGTTCTTTCGGGAACTGCACATCAGGCCTTGGGGACTGCAGGTTGCTGACCCCTGATCTGGACGCTGATCGACCTGAGTGGCAGCTGTGGCTCCGGTGGCCGCATTCTCACCACAAAGTTCTTGGTTCAAGTCCCACTCCAGAGATTGAGCGCAAAAGTTAAGGCTGACACTCCAGTGCAGTACCGAGAGAGTGCAGTAGTGTCAGAGGTGTTGTCTTTTGGATGAAATGTTAAACTAAGGCCCTGTTTGCTGCCTAAGATGGGCATAAAGGATCCCATGGCACTATTTGAAAAAGAGCAGGACAGTTCTCCCCAGTGTCCTGGTCAATACTTATGCATCAATCAACATCACTAAAATAGATTCCCTGGACATTCTCACATTGCTCTTTGTGGAATCATGCTGTGTAGATTGGCCGCTGTGTTTTCCACATTACGGCAGTGACTACACTTCAGAAACACTTCATCAACTGTAGAGTGATTTGAAACATCAGCTGGTTGTGAAAAATGAAAGTTTTTTTTAAATTAGAGAGTTGGGAAGAAGGCTTTTAAAGGACACAGAGCAGTTCCTCCCTGTGATTATCTGTGAGGATGTTTACAAAATGAAAAGGGGAAATTCTGCCAGGGGATCCTCCTGATTTTCAATTGTTTGATCCAGAAAAACACGTACCTTTGCCCTCTGTAGATTCTACAGGTGTTTAAAGCCTTTTTCAGAAAAACATATTCCCTGCGTGGTATACCTGTTACAGGGGCTCGTCCCAGCTATAACAACTGAAACATCCTGAGGTGTTCCACTAGATGATTGTCGAACAAAATCCAATATTGAGCCACATAAGACGAGAAAAGTGGGCGACCAAAATCTTAGTGGGAAAGAAAGATTTTAAGGACAGTCTTAAAGGGAAGAGAGAGAGGTAGAGGGGCTGACAAGCAATTCCAGAGCTTAGGGCCTTGGCATTGGAACCTTGGCTGCCAGTGGTGGATCCATTAAAATCAGGGATGCTCAAGAGGCCAGAATTAGAACAGCACCGAGATCTCGGAGGGTGGTGGGACTGGAGGAGATACAGGGATAAGGAGGGGCGAGGCCATAGGGGGATTTGAAAACAAGAATGAGAATTTTTAAAATTGAGGTGTTGCTGAAGAGAGTCAGTGTGGGTCAGTGAGTACAGGACAGGGCTAAGGGGAGAAGGGACTTGGTGTAGGCATGGCCAAGGCTATATTTGTCTATATGCCCTCCGTTGCTGCATTTAACTTGGTGCAATCGGTCATGTTGAGGAAAATAAATAAACTCAAATTACTGCAGAAGCTGGAAAACTGAAATAAAAACTGAAAACACTAAAACACTTGGCAGCTCAGGCAGCATCTGCAGAGAGGAGGGAAAACAAAGCAAGAACTTGCATTTTTATTGCGCCTTTCACTACCTCAGAATGTTTGAAAAGACTGCACAGCTATGGAGTAGCATTTTTAGTGTAGTCACTGTTGTAGTCATGGAAGCTGAACTGCTAATTCTCAGGCAGCAAAGTCTCACAAATAGCAATAAGATAAACAACTAAATGATTTGTTGGTTGAGGGATAAATATTGTTCAGGTCACAATTTAACATTTCAGGGTTCTGTTTTTAAAATGTCATATTTGAAGAAAATAGATATCTGAACCCTCTCATTTGCAAACCCCCTCCCCTTGACCCCACAACTCAATCTTCTCTCGCTGTAACCTCATACCCTTCTTCTCTCTGACTCTGGATTACAAATTGTGCCACAATCCCTCTTTCCTTTATTGGAGGCCAATCTTGTACTCATTACCATCTTTATTTTACTATTTTTTCATCTTGCAATCTCTCTCAGCTAACTCTTTGGGAATCTGCTATCTATCCCACGTATATCCCATGTGCACCTATCTTTTGTTAGCATGCACTTGCACCATCACCCTTTTTGTCGTTTAATCTCTTTGCCTCATACCATCCTCGAAGGAGATCGTGAGGCCTACAGCTCTGGAAGATTGAATTGGGGGAGTGCGGGGTTGGAGAGGGAAGGAGCCAAAAGAAGCCGGTTCAAATATCTATTTCCTTCAAATATGAAATTTCAGAAAAGGAAGGTCATTGAGCTGAAATGTTAAGTCTGTCAGCTGCCCAGTACAAATCCCACAACCAAAAGATCATTTGCTTATTTCTCACTCTTATCACAAACATTCCCTTTTGTTCCAACCCTTCCCCCCTTCTCTCTGTACTTGCTAAAAACCGTGTTGCATTTCAAACTATTTCCAGTTCTGATGAAAGCTTACTGTCCTGAAACGTTAACTCTCTCTTCATGTGAAGATTTTCTTCACAGCTGCTGCTTGATCTGCTGAGTATTTCCATAATTTTCTGATTTTAGTTTCAAATCCATAAATGCAGATTTTTGCGTTTAAGTACGAATGAAGTGTAGTCACTGTTGTAATGAAGAAAACATGGTCACCAATTTGGGCACAGCAAACAACAAGAAGATAATCTGATGCAGTGGTGCCTGATAAGGAGCAAGTGATGGGCACAACTTGGCAAAAAATCCTTGTTCTTCAAGGAAAACTTTTTGCCTCTAATTGAGCCTCAGTTTAATATCTTCTCTTAGTGACAACAACAGTGCAGCACCGGGATGTTGGTTTTGTTTATGTAAATCACTGTTGGAATGGCCTTCTCACTCAGGAGTTACTACCAGAGCCAAACTGACACTTTTTGATTAGTGCTCTCACCATGGGGAAAGTAGATCCAGCTATCTGTTGGGTCAGTCACTGTTATAGAGTTGATTTTCCAGGCAACTTTTCTTGCTGGAAACATAAAACTTTATTTACAAGACAGCAGCAGCAGCTACATGTGTGCATCCAACTCCATAACTAAAGAAGAACTCTCTCCTAGAGGTTCCCCATGCTGCTAACTCATTGGTTTACACAGATCATGTGATCTTACAGCACAGGGAATTCTTAAAGCTACATCCTAATGTTTATCAAACTATAATTATTACATTCCTCATCCTTTAACTTTCCTGTACATTTTGCATTTACAAGGATATTTATCTCATGACATTACAAAATCTACACAGGTCATGAAATTACAAGTTCAGTCTTTCAGGTGGTTTCCTGATCCATGTGGAACATTGTAGCTCCACAACTTCTGATTCTTTGACAGGAACCACATTCTTTGGAACCACATTAACATAGGGTACCTCATTAGGCAGTTCAGTGTCTTTCACTCCAACAGAGACATCGGGCATGTCCATCCTTGGTTGAGCAACTTCAACTGGAACCACAGGTTCAGCAATGGTAATAGGTGGAACATCATTCTGTTGGGGTATCTCCTTTCTTCTTAAATGATCTACATGCTTACGGGTGATCCGGCCCTCCATTTCCAAGTGGTACTACAATGGTCCGGTCACAGAATTTACTTTATCAGGAACCACTTCAGTCCTCCACCGAAATTCCTTCCATATACTACTTCTCCAACAGTAAATTGTCACTCACGACTGTGCAAATCATGAGTCACTCTTTGGTTCCCTTGACTTTTCTCCACCTTCCAGTCCAAATTGGGTAGTATCAGGCTTAGTCTTGTTTGAAGGCAGCACCTCATCATTAATTCTGCATCCTTTTCCTATGTGTCTTCTTCTTTCTACCACAGAATTTGGTCTCGGCCTTCTTTTTGACTTCACTGTTGGCCAGACTTCTCTCAGGTGAAATCTCAACTTGTCTTAGTTCAGTAGCTGAGCTACCCATGATTTCATTATCTACTCATACCTTGGAAAGTTCTCAGTCTTTTGCTTTCAAGGCTTCTTTAGCTTCATTCAACTGACTCTTCAGCTCTTCTGTCTCTTTATTGTATCTCTTGGCTTCCTCCTGGAACTTTGAACATTGCTGCATCTTCTCTGCCAACTGGTTCTTCAGTTTGTTCAAAGTGATGGTAAATCCTTCCTGTTTCTCTTTGTAATTTTCCAGAGACACGAACTTTGACCTGCGGGATCCATGTAGTGTGTGAAGGTCTTTCAACAGGTTTCCCTTTTCTTTGTGAAACTCACTTGTTTCATCTTGAATTCTATAATTTAGGAGAGTCTCCTTGAGATTTTTCTGCTGTTCTTCCATGTCGCTGTTTAAGACAGTCTTCATTTCTTCAGGTTACTGAATGGCTACACACTCCTTTTTCATCCTGTTGCAGCCCTTGGACTCTCCAGGCTCTTTCTGAAGTACCTTCCCTTGTTCCTTTTCCAACTCAGGAAGTCTTCCAGCTTCCTTTTGAAATCTCACTGGCCAATCAAGGTTAATTCCCCTCAACCAATTTTGACCTAGAAGACTTGGTCCTCTGCCTTCTAACACCATCACTGGTAGTTGTGCTGTTTGGTGTCTATAATATACAGGTACACTGGTATACCTTTTACCTGGATTTCTTCACCTGAGTACGTTTTCAGCTTGGCAGAAGTTTGTTCCAAATTTAATCATTGAGCACCTTTTATTTACATATCTGAAAGTACGTTCTCCTATTACAGTGATTGAAGCACCAGTGTCTACTTCCATTTTTAACGGTTTACCATTCACTTGCAATTTGAAAGTAATTGGCTCTGTCTTCCTAACTTTCATGTTGAATAAGGAATAGATGACAGAATTGGTTGTTTCTGGCTCTTCCACACTATACACTTCATTGGACTTCATTTGTTGCCTGGAAGCCTGTTTTAATCTCGCTTTGCAATGTTTCAACATGTGCCCACTTTTGTGACAAAAATAACACTCCGTCTTTTTAAATTGCCAATTGTTAGGAGTATGATTGTTTCCTTGTCAATAAAAATTAGTTTTCGAATTTGCTGCTAAGCTGTTTCCTCTAAGTTTTCGGTTAGCGGGGGCTGTTTCCCACTTTGCGGTGTAGTCCTGGCTTTATGTGCCACTTTCGGCTGACTGTTCCTGCCCAACTAAGAAAACAGTGCGATTTTGCACACTTGGAATCGCTTGCAAATCCCTTACAGCGATTTCCATCGCAAGCGCTATTTCTAACACTTTCTTAAAAACAAGATCCACTTCAGTCAGCAATCTTCGCTGAGTAGCATCATCTTGCACCCCACAGACCAAACAATCCCTGAGCGTGTCATTCAGGGTTTCACCGAAATTACAATATTCCATTGGTTGTTTTAATTTCATCGCATAGATAACAGTGGTCTCCGCTGGAGCTCTATTCCGTGAATTGAGTCTGAACCTCTGCATTGTGACTGAGGGCTTGGGTTGAAAACGTCCCTTAACAAGGTCCACTAATTCACTGAAGGTCTTCGAATCAGGGGCACTGGGGGCCATCAAGCTTCGAATTAAACTGTAGGTCTTGTTGCCACAAATACTCAGGAGAATCTCTCTCCTCTCTTCCTCCCTCATGTTTTCATTGGCTTGAAAGTAAAAACCAAGACGTTCTATATATTGAGACCAGTCTTCTGTAGCTGGTTCAAAGGGATCGAATCTGCCAAACTGTGGCATCCCAGGTGAGTATATCTTCCTTTATTTTAATTATCTCAAATACTCACAATCGCTGGGTGAGGGACTCATACCAGATCTGATTTATCCTCATCGTCAGTTTGTTATAGAGTTGATTTTCCAGGAAACTTTTCTTGATGGAATCCTGAACTTTATTAACAAGATAGCAACAGCAGCTACATGCATGCATCTAACTCCATTACTAAAGAAGAACTCTCCTAGAGGTTCCCCGCACTGCTAACTCATTGGTTTACACAGCTCATGTGATCTTACAATACAGGGATATTCTTAAAGCTATAGTCCTAACATTTATCAAAACTATAATTACTACAGTCACCCAAATCCCTATTGTTGAACATGACAGGAAAAGGCAATGTACGATCAAGGGTGGGGACTGGTTGGCAGAAAGTTAGGGGAGTTCTGTACAATGTAGCAGAAGACTGATTATCAATCGTATTAAAATTTTGTGGTCAATCTGTCAAGCTTTGGCTAATGCTTTCTACATTGTAATTTAAATTTCCACTTCTCATACTTTAAAAAGAAGCCAATTATTTCATTGTCTTTTTCTGAAGTTTATCAATGGATGCTGATCTAACAACCTCCCTAGCAACATTCTTCTCCTTTGGCTGTGCATTGCTGATAATTCAAATCTACTGCTCATCTGTGGTGAGAGTTCAGGTTAGAACACAGTCCAATTTGAGTAAGGCATTGTTGGTTGTAATGGGGATAGACTCATAGACATTTACAGCACAGAAGGAGGCCATTCAGCCCATCATGTCCGTGCCAGTCAACAAAGATCTGACAACACTAATCCAATTTTCCAGCGCTTGGCCCATAGCCCTGGAGGCTTTGGCAACACAAGTGAATATCTAAATAATTCTTAAATGTTACAAGAGTTTCTGACTCAACCACCCTTTCAGGCGCTGAGTCCCAGACACCTACCACCCTCTGGGTGAAAAAATTTCTCCTCAACTCCCGTCTTAGTCTTACATCCCTTACCTTAAATCTATGCCCCCGGTTATTCACCCCTCTACTAATGGAAAAAGTGCCTTCCTATCCACTCTATCTATGCCCCTCATAATCTTATACACCTCTATCCGGTCCCCTCTCAATCTTTGCTCTGGCAAGGAAAATGACTCCAGCCTATCCAATCTTTCCTCATAGCTCAGACCCTCCAGCCCAGGCAGGATTGTTGTAAGGATATTGTAGGTCATCATTTGCTGATGTAGGAACTACTGCTGCATGCTGAGCGTCAACTCACAGCCACTTCCTCCTACCTCCCCCTGGACCATGACCCCACCACTGAACATCTAGCCATTGTTTCCAGGACTGTCACTGACCTCATCTCATCTGGAGATCTTCCCTCCACAGCTTCCAACCTCATAGTCTCCCAACCTCGGTTGGCCGTCTCTACCTCCTACCCAAAATCCACAAACAGGACGGTCCCAGCAGACCAATTATGTCAGCCTGTTCCTGCCCCATGGAACTCATTTCTTGCTATCTTGACTCCATTCTCTCTCCTCTTGTCCAGTTCCTTCCCACCTACATCTGCGATTCCTCTCACACCCTACATCATATCAACAATTTCCAGTTCCCTGGCCCCAACCGCCTCGTCTTCACCATGGATGTCCAATTCCTCTACATCTCCATCCCCCACCGGGATGGTCTGAGGGCTCTCTGCTTCTTCCTCAAACAGAGGCCCGAACAAACCCCACCCACCACTACTCTCCTCCGTCTGGCTGAACTTGTTCTCTCACTGAACGATTTCTCCTTAAACTCGTCTCACTTCCTCCAAATAAAGGCTGTGGCTATGGGTACCCCCATGGGCCCCAGTTATGCCTGTCTTTTTATGAGGTAGGTGGAACATTCCTTGTTCCAGTCCTACTCAGGTCCCCTCCCACATCTCTTTCTCCAGTACATCAATGACTGCTTCAGTGCCGCTTCATGCTCTCGTCTGGATCTGGAAAAATTTATTAATTTTGATTCCAATTTCCACCCCCCCCCCCCATCATTTTCACGTGGTCCACCTGCGACACTTCCCTTCCCTTCCTTGACCTCTCTGTCTCAATTTCTGGTGATAGACTGTCCACCAATATCCATTACAAGCCTACCGACTCCCACAGCTACCTCGACTACAGCTCCTCACACCCCGCTTCCTGTAAGGACTCCATCCCATTCTCTCAGTTCCTTTGCCTCCGTCGCATCTGTTCTGATGATGCCACTTTGCAAAACAGTTCCTCTGACATGTCTGCCTTAACTGAGGTTTTCCACCCACAGTGGTTGACAGGGCCCTCAACCGTGTCCGGCCCATCTCCCGCGCAACCGCCCTCATACCTTCCTCTCCCTCCCAGAACCATGATACAGTCCCCCTTGTCCTCAATTATCACCCCACCAGCCTCCGCATTCAAAGGATCATCCTCCGCCATTTCTGCCAACTCCAGCATGATGCCACCACCAAACACATCTTCTCTTCACCCCCCCCCGATGGCTTTCCACAGGGATCGTTCCCTCCAGGACACCCTGGTCCACTCCTCCATCACCCCCTACACCTCAACCCCCTCCCACAGCACCTTCCCATGCAATAGCAGAAGGTGCAACACCTGCCCTTTTACTTCCCCTCTCCTCACCATGCAAGGGCCTAAACACTTCTTTCAAGTGAAGCAGCATTTCACTTGTACTTCCATCAGTTTAGTCTATTGCATTTGCTACTCCCAATGTGGTTTCCTCTACATTGGAGAGACCAAACGCAGACTAGGTGACCGCTTGGCGAAACACCTTCGGTCTGTCTGCAAGCATGACCCAGACCTCCCTGTCGCTTGCCATTTCAACACACCACCCTGCTCTCATGCCCACATGTCCGTCCTTGCCCTGCTGCAATGTTCCAGTGAAGCTCAGCCCAAACTGGAGGAACAGCAACTCATCTTCCGACTAGGCACTTTACAGCCTTCCGGAATTAATATTGAGTTCAACAACTCCAGGCCATGAACTCTCTCCTCCATCCCCACCCCCTTTCCGATCTCCCCCCTTTTTCCAATAATTTATAATAATAATAAAAAAAAATTTCTTTTCCCACCTATTTTAAAATTTATTTTGATCTATTGTTTTATCTCCATCTTTCAGCCCTTTTTGATTCCTTCCCCCTACCCCACCCCCACTAGGGCCATCTACCACTAGCTTGTCCTGCTTGCTACCCTTAATGTCACCATTAGCACATTCCTTGGATAATATCACCACCGTCAACACCCTTTTGTCCTTTTGAATATGTCATCTTTGGCAATCTCTTCTTTGCCTCCACCTATCACTGGCCCCCTATCCAGCTCTACCTGTCCCACCACCCTCTACTAGCTTATATTTCACCTCATTTCTATATCTCCTCAGTTCTGATGAAGAGTCATATGGACTTGAAATGTCAACTGTGTTCCTCTCCGCAGATGCTGTCAAGACCTGCTGAGCTTTTCCAGGTATTTTTGTTTTTATTTCAGATTTCCAGCATCCGTAGTATTTTGCTTTTAGCTGCATGTTCCTTCCTGTGTTGATACTTTCCTGGGGCAATCTGAATATGTAGCTCTTCAAATTTCCATGTTCCAGTGTAGAGACTTTGGCACCAAGTGCTTTGGTCATGTGCAATCTGCCATGAGAAGACGACTTACTCACATGAGTCCTTGTATCTTAGTTTTGGCCATCAGGGTCTGCTGGCACCATCGAGCTGTCCATGCAGTGTGTCTTTCAGTAGGCGACCATCATCCTTTCTAATGACATGGCCAAGCTAATTGTAGTTGACATCAGTTGAGCATTGTCATGAGCTTTTGTGAATTAGAAAGTGAGTTAGAAAGCTACAATATTTCTGTTTTGGGGACTGCTCTGGGAGAAATGATCACTGTCAAAGAAAGAAGGATGGATTGTTCGATTGTCTGGGTCTGGACAATGCACAAAATGCCAGGCGTGAAGAAGCACTGTGCTCTTATGACCAACCAGCTGCAAATGAACTAGATGCACCCACCACCCCCTGTAAGATGTTAGAGCAGCATGGAGTAGATCTGATGACACCAGGGCACATCGCCTCTTTAAGCCTGGTAAACATTCCTTGTGTATCACCATTTTCAGAACACATCTGGTTACATTGGCTGAGGTCAAACCAGTGTCCCCTATACGTCAGACATTTTGGGGTTTTCCCCTCATTTGCAATTTATTTACATTTCCATGGTACTACACTTTTACATTCCATATTTCTTCAATCATTGGAGCAGTCAACTTCATGAACTTTGAACCAGTTGGCATCATTCCTTTTCATTACAGTACGTCTCTTCCTGTCACATACATATGGCGGTATTTAAAGGAGGTGACGGGGGTTTTGCCCACCGACTCTCCAGTTGGAGGTAGCCCCACAACACATTTTGCAGACATTTAACTAGGCAACAGGCCACCCTCCTTGGGATCAAAGACCCTGAAGGCAGAAACCCTGACTGCAACCCCCCCCGCCCCCACACTCCCTGAGAGCTGCCAGCCAATCAGAGGCCGGCAGCTGTGCATTGCTCAGCAGATCACCAAGGGAGGGCCTTTTCTTAGGTGTCCCGGACCTTTGACCTCTTAAATATGTAAATGAAGGGGCTAATGCTCGTTGAAGGAACCCGTTAAAACATTTGATATCAATGATTGCAGTAGATGTTGGACCTGCCAAGGGTAATTGAAACATTTTTAATTTTATTTTAAAAAATGTTCCTGTGGAGAGAACGAACCGTGACCAATATCGACTCCAGTGTGTTCAGGATATAATCTGTTGTAAAAGTAAAAAGAAAAAAACTGCAGATGCTGGAAATCCAAAACAAAAACAAAAATACCTGGAAAAACTCAGCAGATCTGGCAGCATCTGAGGAGAGGAATACAGTTAACGTTTTGAGTCCAAATGACCCTTCAACAGAACTAAGTAAAAATAGGAGAGAGGTAAAATATAAGCTGGCTTAGGGGGGGGGACAAGTAGAGCTGGACAGACGGCCAGTGATAGGTGGAGATAACCAAAAGATGTCACAAACAAAAGGATAAAGGGGTGTTGAAGGTGGTGATATTATCTAAAGGAATGTGCTAATTAAGGGTAGAAAGCAGGACGAGCAAGGTACAGATAGCCCTAGTGGAGGTGGGGTGGGGGGAAGGGATCGAAATAGGCTAAAAGGTAGAGATAAAACAATGGATGGAAATACACTTAAAAATAATGGAAGTAGGTGGGAAAAGAAAAATCTATATAAATTATTGGAAAAACAAAAAGGAGGGGGAAAATCCGAAAGGGGGTGGGGATGGAGGGGAGGGTTCATGATCTAAAATTGTTGAACTCAATATTCAGTCCGGAAGGCTGTAAAGTGCCTAGTCGAAAGATGAGGTGCTGTTCCTCCAGTTTGCGTTGAGCTTCACTGGAACAATGCAGCAAACCAAGGACGGACATGTGGGCATGAGAGCAGGGTGGAGTGCTGAAATGGCAAGCGACAGGGAGGTCTGGGTAATACTTGCGGACAGACTGAAGGTGTTCTGCAAAGTGGTCACCCAGTCTGCGTTTTGTCTCTCCAATGTAGAGGAAACCGCATTGGGAGCAGCGAATGCAGTAGACTAAATTGAGGGATGTGCAAGTGAAGCGCTGCTTCACTTGAAAGGATAGTTTGGGCCCTTGGACGGTGAGGAGAGGGGAAGTAAAAGGGCAGGTGTTGCAACTTCTGCGGTTGCATGGGAAGGTGCTGTGGGAGGGGGTTGAGGAGTAGGGGGTGATGGAGGAGTGGACCAGGGTGTCCCGGAGGGAACGATCCCTACGGAATGCAGCCGGGGGGGGGTGAAGGGAAGATGTGTTTGGTGGTGGCATCATGCTGGAGTTGGCGGAAATGACGGAGGATGATCCTTTGAATGCGGAGGCTGGTGGGGTGATAAGTGAGGACAAGGGGGACCCTATCATGTTTCTGGGAGGGAGGAGAAGGCGTGAGGGTGGATGCGTGGGAGATGGGCTGGACACGGTTGAGGGCCCTGTCAACTACCGTGGGTGGGAAACCTCGGTTAAGGAAGAAATATAATCTGTTGTTATTGTTAATCTTCCACTCTCCCTCTTTTGTTTGTCCTACGCATCCTTCCTCCTCCATGCATCTCTATTCAAAACATAGGCCAGGGTTTTCCACACCTGCCGCTGTTGGGGGAGTTTGGTGGCGCGAGCAGACAATATGATGCAATCAGTTTCACGATGGTGTGAAAGCAGTTTGCGATTGTCCGCTCACTCTGTCGATGGCGGACTGCGGTTCCCACCATTTGTTGTTGGGAACCTCATTCTAGCATATCATTATTAGGCCTGCCTGCCAGAATTATCACCCCCCCCCACCACCCCGCACTGGATCGTCCGCCCACGTCAGTGCGAAAACACACTGGCGTGTTTCACAACAGCACAAAAGCAATGTGCACCTGGTGAGCTGCACTTCACTCGGAACTTCAAGGTTTGTTTGCCTACCTTGCTGTGGTCAGCGCTTGCAATCATCAGCGCCAGGCTTCGCAGGCAGCACCACATCACTTTTAGGGGCCGGTCTCTACCTACCAGATATGTGGGGGGCTTTTCAATGGCTGCAGGGCTGGGGCTTGCTTGGGGAAGGAGGAGAAGTGGCCTGAGGCAAGGGAAGAGATTGCAGGCTGAGAGCTGTACTGGAGAAGGAGGGTATCCCAGGGTGTGTGTGGGGGCACATGTTGATCTGTGCAAGTGGCCTCAAGATGGTGAGGGCTGAGGAGGCAGTCTCCAGAGGAGATGAGACCAGATGGACATGTAAGGGTGTGTGTGAGAAAGGGTGGTGATGTCCCTTGAGCTGGCAGTGAGTGAGATGCCAGTGAATGTGTGATAGGCTTGAGTGTGTGAGTTTAGAGTGATGAGATGGTTGCCTTACCCTGGCTGCACAGAAGAGATCATTCATCTTCTATCTGCACTGGATGGTCAACATCTTCTGTGCAGCATTGGCACTGATCACCACGGCCATCTCCTACCAAGCCAGAGTGGTAATGTAGCTGCCCCTCCTGCGGCCAGAGTGATAGTAAATGACATCAGAGTGGGTGTCCAAAAGGTGCTTGCGGGCTGCAGCTGTCTTGCCTTTTGGGGCCATGTCTCCTTTGCTGCAGTCCTGGGCTGGAAGCACTGAGCACGGCTGGAATTTAAATATGGTGCCTGGTGTGCTGAAGCAGCGAAGTGATGGTGTGGCAGGTGAATGAGGGCCCACCCGCCATTGAAACAGTGTGTTTCCCAGGATTGCATAAGTAGTGCAGTTGGTTTGGGATGATACAGCGTGAAAACCCGCCATTGCGGCCAGAGGGTAAAACATCAATTTACCCACCCGCTACTCCACCTGGTGCAAAACTGGAACAATTCCACCCATAGTCTGTGGCTTAGACTTTCTAAGTCTGTCCTACTGATGTTACAATGGATTTATAGGACAGGATCTAGGTTGTGGGGTGTCCTCCTGTTTAGGCAAAGCTTGATGAAAGAAAAGAAAACTTGCATTTCTATAGCACCATTCACAAGCCCAAGAAAAGAGCTTTCTGAAGTACTTTTAGAGGGTGTAGTCACTGTAATGTAGGAAATGCAGCTGCCAATTTGCAGGTGGAAATTGAGCTAATGCCTAGATAATCTGTTTAATTTATTGAGGGATAAACATTGTCCAGGGGATACCAGGGAGAACACCACTGTTTTTCTTCGAAATATGGTGTAATGGGATCTTTTATATCCACCTAAGAGAGCACACAAAGCCTTGGTTTAACATGTCATCTGAAAGACAGCACTTCCAACAGTGCCATACTTCCTCAGTACTGCACGGGAGTGTCAGCTTGAATTTTATGCTCAAGACCCTCCAGTGGGACTTGAATGCACAATCTCTTGAATTAGGGAACAGAGTGCTGCCCCTGAATTATGGCTGAATAGTTTAAAAGGGCTGTTTGCCAAGTGTTAACACTCACTAGTCAGTGGTGGATGCAGGCGACATTATAGCTGGGCACCTCACACAGCTGTCTTCCTGTAGAGATGGCCGCAGCCAAGGCCCCAGCTCCTGCACACAAATGACTCAAGAACTGGAAGTGCAGAATGGAGGTCAGGTGGATATCACTGAGATGGACAGAAACCTTTGTGCTCTAGTTCATTCCTTCTGAGATTCTTTGTGTGGTGGAGGCTGGTTCAACTGAAACAGTCAAAAGGGAGTTAGGCTGTTATCTGAACAGGAAGAATGTGGCTGAGTGGCAGCTGAGTGGCACTAGGTCAGTCGCTTGTTCAGAGAGCCGGTGCAGACACGATGGTAAATTACTTCCTTCTGCGCCGAAACAATTTTGTGATTCTTATGGGGCACAGAACTCTTCAGGGAAACTTTGTCCTTCCTGGTGTTAGATATTTGTATGGGGGCTGCACTGGAAGATCGGACAGAGTGGATGACACATTGAGTGAAAATAAAGGAGTTAGAATCAGGCAGGATCTATTCTGCCTGCGTATAACCCAACTGCTGCTATGGCCTACCTTCAAGTAAATTATTTTTCTTCATTCTTGGTCCAGCAATTACTGCCCATCCCAGACAATGTTAGGAGTGGGCCTTCATCGTGAACCACTGGCAGTTTGAAACAACTGGGTGACTTCCTGGGCAATTTGAGAGGGCAGTTAAGAGTCAGTTGCATTAAGATGTGGGAATGGAGTCACATGTGTGTCAGGCTGGATAAGGATGGCATGTTTCCTGGAGAATCAGTTGCTTTTTTTATGACACTCTGCCATGTTGATGGTCACTTCTGCTGATAACAGCCTTCATTTCTAGATTTGTTAAAATTGCTTTCAATCTTTTAAACTCCCCTGGTGGGATTTAAACTCATGCATTCTGGATTATCAATTCAGGTTTTATGATTACTATAATCAAATCACACAATCTTATTTCGCACTCAGTTCTTTCCTCCCCCAGTTTTCCCTTTGATAATCTCTGTGCTTTTCACACCCAATCTTGGTGAAGTGTAATCTAAACTCCTCCTTGATGGTAACTCCACTTTTTTTCCTCCACTTTCTACATTCAGTGTTCTCCTGCTCTAAAGTTCCTGAGTTTCAAAATAACCATCTTTCTGTCACCTGATATCAGGTGAGAAAAACAAAGTCGTGTTGTGATTTGTCTTTTGCTGGGAGTTTCTCAGCTCTGTGGAAGATGATGTGTTTGTGCAGCAGAGTGTGTTTTTGTGTGTGTGTGTGTGTGTGTGTGTATGTTAGCAGGTGAGAATATGACAGGTTTGAGTCCATGATCTTGATAAAGGAAGTGATAAAATCGCACTTCTGTCTATTGTCAGTTCCAAAGGTTGTTTGTGCCAACTCAGAATGACTGAAAACAACAGCAAACTGGCCTGATTTCTCAGAAAGCAAGTACCTAGCAGTTACCAAGATTGACTGATCATGTTACACCCACAGACAAGATACATTGTAATGTAGAAAATGTGGCAGCCTATTTGTGCACAGCAAGATCTCACAAATAGCAGTGTGACAATGACCAGATAATCTGTTTTTGTGATGTTGATTGAAGGGTAAATAATGACCAGGACACTGGGGAGAACCCCCCGACCTTTTTCAAGATACTTAGATGGGGACTTTCACATCCACCTGAGAGAACAGGTGGTCAAACATCTTATCTGAAAGGCAGTCTTCCCTCAGTGCTGTACTGAAGTGACAGCCTTGACTTTTATGCTGAAGTCTCTGGAGTGGAGCTTGAACTCTGACTCAGAGGTGAGAGTGCTGACCACTGAAGCATCACTGCTGTAGCATGGAAACATTTGTTTCTGAGACCATCATTTTTCTCCTTATTTAGTGGAAAGGCATCAGTGCTGGAACATGAAATGTTTCTCCACCCGCAATCTCAACTTTTGAGCTCAAGCCAGGCAGGTGTAAGGCAACAGCTCCTAACCGTGGCACCAAGAGAGAGAAAGGGCCAACTTTCTGGGAGCCAGCAGTACAGGAGCTCAGGGAGGTCTGCTGCTATCAAATCCATAGCTACCTCCTTGACCAAGCCATCTCACCCGACTTCCCAGGGAGGCCATCTCCAACCACAGACTTGAATCCCTTACCAACCATCTCCACACATCACCACTTCTAACTCCACTTCTTTCTGTATCTGCCTCTGGAATACACTTTCTACCAATCACATGCAGCTACCTCCAGCTCCTGACCCTCTAGCCTTTAGCCTCCATTTCCTCTGATGTTCCTGTAACTGTTGATATGCTCATTCATTCCCTCTCACCTTGTCCCTTTGATGCCCTGATCCTCAGTAAAACTTTTGCCCTCTCACCACCCTTGTTGTCCGCCTGATATGCCCTCCATCTTAGTGAAATGAGGGACGGGCAATAAATGTGCTCATCACATTATCTGTCACATTTTGAGAACAATTAAATAAAGAGTGGAGGACGAACATCTTTCGACTTGCTATATGGGGTGTACAATCAGAAAGCTGAGTCCCACCTGGGCTTGTGATGACTGACAGCTGTATCTAAGATCATGTGAAAAGGGGGCTTGGCCTGTGTAATTGATAACTTTGGGTCATTTCCTCAAGCAGGATTACATTGACAGGTAATGGCTGGTCTTCAGTAATAAGCTCTTGTGTGGGAACCGCATTCCCAAAGCTAAAGGACTAAAAGGCCTGCCTTTTAAATGTTTGTGTTAGTTTAGTCAGGGGACTAGACTGTGGCTATAACAAGTAAACCTCTGCATTTAAAATCCCTGCTTCAGGACAAAATGAGTTGCATGTTTGTTGTTCCATATATTGAGAAAAGTAGGGACAGAGATATCCTAGCATGAGAAGCTATCTTCTCTAATCTGTGTATATAATATATGGCACAGGCTTAGGGTGATTGGCAAAAGAAGCAATGAGACATGAGGAGAAACCTTATCGTGCAGTGAGTGGAAGTTCAATCACTGAGCATATTCAAAACAGGAATCGATAGGTTTCCGGAGATCAATGCCATCAAGGGATATGGGGAATATCGTGGGAAATGGTGTTGGGGTCGAAGATCAGCCATGATCTCATTGAATGGTGGAGCAGTCTCAATGGGCTGAATGGCCTCCTCCTGTTCCTATGTTCCTATGAGCACTTAAGTTCTGGAATTCTCTGCCTGAGAGTGTGGTAGAGGCAGGGTCAATCGAGGCATTCAAGAGCAAAGTGGATTGGTATCTGAAGAGGAAGAATGTGCAGGGTTACAGGGAGAAGGCGGGGGAGTGGCACTAGGTAAGTTGTTCATTTGGAAAGCAGACACAATGGGCTGAATGGCCTCTTTCTGCGCTGTAGTGATTCTGTGATTCTGTGTTAACACCACCTATTGGTTTAAAGGCTACGCCCAAATTCAGGAAAATGGTTTGCCCACGCTTGTTTAACCACACTTATGCATCCCCATGTGAGGATAAGGAAGCAGTGGAGGGCTGCTTGTGCCTTCAACCGATGGCTCACACAAGCACTTTTAAGAAAGCGACAACAGTGATCAGGAGCAAGTATGCTGACTGACCTTTCCTCACTCTGGGATAGAGGCCCTGAGGTCAACTGAAGAGCTTCTATTACTGCTCTGGCTGGGAACATAGGAACATAGGAGCAGGAGGAGGCCATTTGGCCCCTTTAGCTTGCTCTACCATTTAATTAGATCATGGCTGATCTTCTATCTCGATGACATCTTCCCATACTATCCCCATATCTTTTAACGTCAGTATCTAGAAATTTATCAATTTCTGTTTTGAACATTGTCAATGACTGAGCCTCCACAGCCCTCTGGGTTAGAGAATTCCAAAGGTTCACCACCCTCTGAGTGAAGAAATCCCTTCAGTCCTAAATGGCCGACCTCTCATTCTGAGACCCTGTCCCCTGGTTCTAAAGCCCCCCAACCAAGAGAAACATCCTTCCTGCATCTACCCTGTTGAGTCCTGTAAGAATTTTGCACACTTCAATGGGATCACCTCTCATTCTTCTAAACTCCAGGAAATACAGGCCCAGTCTCCTCAATCTTTCCTCATAGGTCAATGCTGCCATTGGTTACTCAGTCCTGACCAGAGTTTTAACAGGAAAGAGCCGATTGCTTTAATAGAGGCCTTTTACTACTGCTGTGAATGCTGGGATACCCTAACCTCCATAGCTACAGGATGTGTTGGAGCAAGAGAAAATGTCATTGCATATCCCACAGCTAGGTGAGGGCGGGAGAAATAAATGATACAAAGTGGAAATAGAGAATTAGAGATGAGAAAATAGAGCATCACAAAGTAATGAGGGGGACAACTGTATGAGAGCTGGCCCGTTCTGCAGGCTGCTTAATCCTCTGTCATCCCATGGAATTCAGGAGAGCCTAGTGCTAGGGACACAGAGGGAGCACCGTCATTGACTGTCCCACTGATGCAGATCCTTAATGATTGAAGGTAGTAAACCAGAACTACTCAATCATTAACAGCTGAGTGTTGATGTAAAGATTGGATTTTTTTTCATTTTATTATATGGCAAAAATTATATGGCCGTTATAACGCAGGACTTTAATTATCCGAATATAGACTGGGCTAGTAGTAGTGTAAAGGGCAGAGAGAGACAAGAGTTCCTTGAGTGTGTTTTGGAAAATGTTCTTCAGCTGCATGTTTCCAGTCCAATGAGCAAGGAGACACTGCTAAACCTGGTTCTTGGAAATGAGGTGGGCCAAGCGGATTAAGTGTCAGTAGGAGAACATTTAGGGACAGTGAATATTGTATCATAAGGTTTAGGCTGACTATGGAAAAGGACAAAGGACAATCCAGAATAAGAATAATTAACTGGGAGAAAGCCAATGTCAATGGGGGTAAGAATGGATCTAAGCCGAATAACTTAGAGTAAAAGGTTGGCAAGAGAGCTGGTAACTGATCAATGGGCTACCTTCAAAGAAGAGAGATATTGGGCACAGTCAAGGTATACTCCCTCGAAAGGGAAAGATAGGGCAAACAAACCCAGGACTGCCCGGATGACAAAAGAGTTAGAAATTAAGATAAAAAAAGAAGTGTGCTTATGGTAGATGTCAGGTAGAAAATACCATTGAGAACCAGGCTGAATAGTTCAGGGGGCAGGTGAAAAAGCAAGTCTTCTCTAGGCATATAAATATTAAAAGGGTGGTAAAAGGAGAGGTAAGGCCAACTAGGGACCAAACAGGGGGTTTACACATGGAGGCAGGGGTCATAGCTGAGGCATTAAATGAATACTTTGCATCTGTCTTTACCAAGGAAGAAGAGGCCATCTCAGGCCATGGTGACAGAGGAGGTGTTTAAAATTGTTAAGGAGGAGGTATTGGATAGGTTGTCTGTATTTGAAGTGGATAAGGCACCAGGACTGGATGAGATCCATCCAAGTGGAGGGAAATGAGAGTGGAAATTATGGAGGGTGGTGTCAGAGAACTGGAGAATTGCAAATGTTACACCCTTGTTCAAAAAAGGTGTAAAGATAAGCTCAGTAATTACAGGCCAGTCAGTTTAACTTTGGTGGTGAGGAAACTTCTAGAAACAATAACTTGGGACAAAATTAATAATCACTCAGCTCCTGACCTCATTACAACTTTGTCCAGACATGGACAAAAGAGCTGAACTCCAGGGGTGAGGTGAGAGTGACTGCCCTTGACATCAAGGCTGCATTTGATCGAGTGTGGCGTCAAGAAGCCTTGGATGAGAATCTGGGGGAAACTCCACTGGTTGGAATCATATCAAGCACAAAGGAAGATGATTGTTGTTGTTGGAGGTCAATCATCTCAGCCCCAGGATATCACTGCAGGAGCTCCTCAGGGTAGTGTCCTAAGCCCAACCAAGGTTTGGTCAGGGATAGTCAGCATGCCTTTGTCAGAGGGAGTTCATGCCTAACAGATTTGATTGAATTTTTTGAGGAGATGACCAGGTGTGTAGATGAGGGTAGTGCAGTTGATGTAGTTTATATGGATTTCAGCAAAGCCTTTGACAAAGTCCCACATGGGAGGCTTATAAAGAAGGCAAATGCACGTGGAATACAGGATAATTTGATAAGGTGGATTCAAAATTGGCTTAGTTGTAGGAGACAGAGGGTGATGACAGAAGGATGCTTTAGTGACTGGAAGCCAGTGTCCAGTGGCGTACCTCAGGGATCTGTGCTGGGTCCCCGATTATTCGTCATTTATATAAATGACATAGATGACTATGTGGGGGGTAGGATTAGTAAGTTTGCGGATGACACAAAGATTGGCCGGGTGGTTAACAGTGAGGTTGAGTGTCTTGAGCAACAGAAAGATATAGATGGGTTGGTCAAATGGGCAGATAAGTGGCAGATGGAATTTAACCCTGAAAAGTGTGAGGTGATACACTTTGGAAGGAGTAATTTGATAAAGAAGTATTCAATGAACGGCATGACACTAGGAAGTTCTGAGGAACAAAGGGACCTTGGCGTGTGTGTCCATAGATCTCTGTAGGTGGAGGGGCATGTTAGTGGAGTGGTGAAAAAGGCATATGGGACACTTGCCTTTATCAATCGAGGCATAGATTACAAATGTAGGGAGGTCATGTTGGAGTTGTATAGAACCTTGATGAGGCCACAGCTGGAGTAATGTGAGCAGTTCTGGTCGCCACATTATAGGAAGGGTGTGATTGCATTGGAGGGGGTGCAGAGGAGATTCACCAGGATTTTGCCTGGGATGAACCATTTAAGTTAAGAAGAGAGGTTGGATAGACTTGAGTTGTTTTCGTTGGAGCAGAGAAGACTGAGGGGCGACCTGATTGTGGTGTACAAGATTATAAGGGGCATGGACAGGGTGGATGGGGAGCAGCTGTTCCCCTTAGTTGAAGGGTCAGTCACAAGGGGGCATAAGTTCAAAGTGAGGGGCAGGAGGTTTAGGGGGGATGTGAGGAAAAACATTTTTACCCAGAGGGTGATGATGGTCTGGAATGCGCTGCCTGGGAGGGCGGTGGAGGCGGGTTGCCTCACATCCTTTAAAAAGTACCTGGATGAGCACTTGGCACGTCATAACATTCAAGGCTATGGGCCAAGTGCTGGTAAATGGGGTTAGGTAGTTAGGTCATGTGTTTCTCACGTGTCGGTGCAGACTCGATGGGCTGAAGGGCCTCTTCTGCACTGTGCGATTCTGTGATTCTGTGATCTTCAGCTGCTTCATCAATGACATTCACTCTATGATAAGGTCAGAAGTGGGGATGTTCGTTGATGATTGCACAATGTTCAGCACCATTCGCAATTCCTCAGGTACTGAAGCAGTCCACGTCCAAATGCAGGAAGACCTGGACAATATCCAGGCTTGGGCTGACAATTGGCAAGTAACATTTGCACCACATGAGTGCCAGGCAATGGCCAGCTCCAACAAGAGAGAATCCAACCTTGACATTCAATGGCATTACCATCGCTGATTCCTCCACTATCAATATCCTGGGGGTTACCATTGACCTGAACCTGAACTGGACCAGACATATAAACACTGTGGCTACAAGAGCAGGTCAGAGGCTAGGAATCCTGTAGCGATTAACTCACCTCCTGACTCCCCAAAGCCTGTCCACCATCTACAAGGCACAAGTCAGGAGTGTGATGCAATACTCTCCCCTTGCTCGGATAAGTGCAGCTCCAACAACACTCAAGAAGCTTGACACCATCCAGGACAAAGCAGCCCGCTTGACTGGCACCCCATCCACATACATTCACTCCCTCCACCATTGACACACAGTGGCAGCAGTGTGTACCATCTTCAAGATGTAGTGCAGAAACTCACCAAGACTCCTTCGACAGCACCTTCCAAACCCACGACCACTACCATCTAGAAGGACAAGGGCAGAAGACACATGAAAATACCAGCATCTGGAAGTTCCCTCCAAGTCACTCACCATCCTGATTTGGAAATATATTGCCCTTCCTTCACTGTTGTTGGCTCAAAATCCTGGAACTCCCTTCCTAACAGCACTGTGGGTGTACCTACACCACATGGACTGCAGCAGTTCAAGAAGGCAGCTCACCACCACCTTCTCAAGAGCAGTTAGGGATGGGTAATAAATGCTGGCCCAGCCAATGAAGCCCACATCCTGTGAATGAATAAAAAAAGAATGGACATAGACGGGCTAATTAAGGAAAGCCAGCGCGAATTTATTAAGGGAAAATCATATTGAACTAACTTACTGGAGTTTTTTGAGGAGGTCAATGCTGTTGATGTGGTGTACATGGACTTCCAAAAGGCACTTGATACAGTGCCACACAACAGACCTGTGAGCAAAGTTATAGCTCATGGAATAAAAGGGACAGTACTAACATGGATACAGAATTGGATGAGTGACAGGAAACAAATATTAGTGGTTAATGGATGTTATTCAGGTTGGAGGAAGGTTTGTAGTGGAGTTCCCCAAGGGTCAGTGTTGGGACCCTTGTTTTTACTGATATATATTAATGAACTAGACCTTGGTGTACAGGGCACAATTTCAAAGTTTGCGGATGATACAAAACTTAGAAGTATTGTGAACTGTGAGGGGAGGGTAGTATAGAACTTCAAAAGGACATAGACAAGTTGGCAGAATGGGTGGACAGGTGGCAGATGAAGTTCAATCTGGAGAAATGTGAAGTGATTCATTTTGGTAGGAAGAACATGGAGAGACAAAATAAAATAAAGGATGCAACTCTAAAGGGGGTGCAGGAGCAGAGGGAGCTGGGTATATATGTGCATAAGTCATTTATGGTGGCAGCGCAGGTTGAGAAAGCAGTTAATAAAGCATACAGTGTCCTAGGCTTTATTAGTAGGGACATAGAGTACAAGAGCAAGGAGGTTAAATTGAATAAATAAAAGCAAAATACTATGAATGCTGAAAATCTGAAATAAAAACGCAAAACACTGGGAAAACTCAGCAGGTCTGGCAGCATCTGTGGAGAAAGAAAGAGTTAACGTTTTGAGTCTATGGGCAGAATTTTGCCCTGGTCGGGCGGGCTTGGCTGGGGTGGGCGGGCATGGTCGGGAAGCTGACTGCCTGCCATCTGCGATCAGGGCCGGACCGCGATTTCATACTGGCGGGCCAATTAAGGCCCACCCAGCATGAAACAGACTCTGCTGCGCTCAGGAGGGGGCAGGGAGGAGGATGAGCAGGCTAGTGCGTGTATGTGCGCAGGGAAAAGCTCCCTGAGGCACAGAGCTACCTCAGGGACATGAAGATATAAAAAAATAAAAATAAAGCATTTTATGACGTTATAAAACATGTCCCCTCTTATGACTCTGTCACCTGAGCAGGGACATGTTAGAAGTTAATATGAAAACTTTTAATTTTTTTTTAATGACCAATTGAAACTTCATCCCACCTGTGGACGAGATTTCGCAAAAAAGGCAAAAGCTGGCATTTTTGCCTGTCTGCCAAATGTAAGGTTGGATAGGCAGTGAAAAATTTAACTCAATTATATTGTTAATGGCCTTAATAGGCCTTTTAATTGTTGGCGGGCACGCTCCCAACTCCTACAGGCACCAGCTGACCGAAATATTGTGCGAGTGTGCGATGACACCAGGACGCTCACCCGACGACATCATGTGTCATTTTACGCTCATTCGGGTTGGGCGTGCGCCCGCCTGACGAGCTAAAAATTCTGGCCTATATGACTCTTCTTCAGAAATGAGGTTATTTTGAGCTCGTATAAGTCACTAGTTTTGCCTCAGCTGGAGTATTGCATCTAGTTCTGGGCACTGCACTTTAGGAAGGATGTGAAGATATTGAAGACAGTGCAGAGAAGATTCACGAGAATGGTTCCTGGGATGAGAAACTTCAGTTGTGAAGGTAGATTGGAGAAGTTGGGACTGTTTTCCTTAGAGGCAAGAAGGCTGAGAGGAGATTTGGTAGAAGGATTCAAAATCATGAGGGGTCTGGACAGAGGGAGAAACTGTTCTTACTTGTGAAAGGATCGAGAACGAGAGGACACAGATTTAAAGTAATTGGCAAATGAAGCAAAAGTGACATGAGGAAAAACTTTTTCACACAGTGAGTGGTTACGGTCTGGAACCTGTGAATGTGGTGGAGACAGTTCAATTGAAATATTCAAAGGGGAATTAGATGGTTATTTGAAAATAAACAATCTGGAGGGTTATGGGGAGAAGGCAGGAGAAGGACACAAAGTGAAATGCTCATTTGGAGAGCCAGTATAGATACGATGGGCTGAATGGCCTCCTTCTGCATTGTAACTATTCTGTGATCCTGTGATGTCCATCCTTCTCGGTGTGGAATTACTGTTCACAGAGTATTGGTTGAAAGTATGGTTGCTGGGACACTAGCTAACGGTGTGTGAACATAGATTAAACTGCAGACAGAGTCATCTCTTCCTGAGGGATAGAGATGCTGTCCATTGCCTTAGTCCTTAGAGGCTTTCCTTTCAGTCTGTACTCACCTAGTGCATCCACTGGGCTGATACAAGTGATATCAAGAGTTGCTTGATGGGAGGTTCAATGATTCCCCTTTGATTGCTGGCCAATGACTGATGAAATAGGGTAGGTGGATAATGAGGGTGTGGTCAGGGCGAGGGTCAGAGTGACCCCTCTCTCTGAACAGGATCAGGGTCAGAGTGATCCCTCTCTGAGTGTGAACAGGATCAGGATCAGAGCGATCCCTCTCTCTGAGTGTAAAGGGGATCAGGATCAGAGTGATTCCTCTCGCTGAGTGTAAAGGGGATCAGGATCAGAGTAAGACCTCTCTCAGAGTGTGAACAGTATCAGGATCAGAGTGATCCCTCTCTCTAATTGTGAACAGGATCAGGATCAGAGTGATCCCTCTGAGTGTGAATAGGATCAGGCTCGATTCTGCCTGCAACGGCCCACAGATATTAGCTGAGGGCTTCAGAATATCAACCCATGGCCTTCAGCCCTCATGGGAATGACCTTGGAGGAGGGAGGGAGGTATTTCCTCAGGGCCATTATGGAAGCTCAGATATCTCAACGGCCTTTCCAACACATTCCTGCTGGTCCTTGAACCCAGATATGGCTGCTGATGATGTCACCCACTGCTTCCAAGATCATGTTGATTTGAGGATTGACATTGTATTAAAACACAAGTGTGTTTGGTATTTGTGAGGTGACCTCTGGCCTGTGAGGTCACAACAAAATAGGCCGTGACGCAGTGGATATTGGGATCTTCATACCCCACCTTAAACTTCCTGGTCCCTCTCTGTGTGAGGCGGCCTTTCTAAGTGAGTTTAGTAGTGGATCTTTAATTGTGGGCATTGAGTTAAACACATCACTTCATTTAGGCCCTGGTTCTGACGAAAGAGATTTTCAGCTCATCAGCTGGGTTGGATTTGTGTTCAGCCCACAGGTCAGCTGCATTTTAACAGGCAGAAGCCCCAGCATTAGTGTTTTTTCTTCAGTAAAAACCAGTGCCTGGCTCTCTGTTTCTTTTATCATCTCTGGGCCACACCCTGTGGTCTGTGGGAACTGTGTCTTCTTGGAAGTTGAGTTATAATTTTAACCAAATTGAGATTGTAATGTGTGGTCATGACCTCAGATCAGTTGAAGAAAAATAAGGGATAAAAATAGTGTCGAAATTAGTCAAGATCTAGTGACAAACATGATTGGCACCTGCAAATGTCAGCATTGCAATGAGGTGATTGCTGCATCTTCATTATAGGAGGAGCCTAGTTCATACAGTCAAGCTCTTTAAAATCTTTCCCTCCACAGCTCTTTAACTAGGACAGATTTTGTCTTTCCAATTCTTCCCTATTGACCCTCATAGAGCTACAGTTCCACCCATGACTGCACTCACTCTTCATTCGATGCCAGCTTGGCTCTGTCAGTAGAACTTTAGCCCATAACTCAGAAGAAAGACTTACATTTATATAGTACCCTAACCTCAAGACATCCTGAAATACTTTACACCTAAAGAGGCACTTATTGAGTTGCGGTCAGGGCTGTAATGTAGGGAGTACAGCAGCCAGTTTGTGCACAGCAAGCTCCTACAAAGTGCAATGCGATAATGACCTGATAATCTGTTTTTTTTGTGACATAGAGAAATAAATAGTACCCTGAGGACAATTCCCCTGCTCTTGCTGAACTCAGAGATCGGCTGCTTCAGTATCTGTGGAGTCGCAAATGGTGCTGAAATGATAAGTAGCTGAACAGATTGCCAAAAGAGAGATCCGGGGTAGAAAGTAAGAAAGATGAAATAAATGAGGTCAGGAGTTGAGTGGCCCTGGTGGAACCCAAACTGAGCATCAGTGAGCAGGTTATTGCTATGTGAGTGCTGCTTGACAGCACTGTCAACAACACCTTCCCTCACTTTGCAGATGATTGAGAGTAGATTGATGGGGTAGTAATTGGTTGGATAAGATTTGTCTTGCTTTTTGTGTACAGGACATACCTGGGCAATTTTCCATATAGCCGGGTAGGTGCCAGTGTTGTAGCTGTACTGGAACAGCTTGGCTAGGGGCACAGCAAGTTCTGGAGCACAAGTCTTCAGTAATACTGCCTGAATATTGTCAGGGCCCATAGCCTTTGCAGTATCCAATGCCTTCAGCCGTTTCTTGATACCAGTTGGAGTGAATCGAATTGGTTGAAGACTGGCATCTCTGATGCTGGGGACCTCCAGAGGAGGCTGAGATGGATCATCCACTTGGCATTTCTGGCTGAAGCTTGTTCCAAATGCTACAGTCTTGTCTTTTGCACTGATGTGCTGAGCATCCCTATGATGAGGATAGAGGTGTTTGTGGGGCCTCCTCCTCCTATTAGTTATTTAATTGTCCACCACCATTGATAATTGGATTTGGCAAGACTGCTGAGCTTAGATCTGATCTGTTGGTTGTGGGATTGCTTAGCTCTGTCTATTGTAATCTGTTTCTACTGCTTGTCATGCGAGCAATCCTGTGTTGTAGCTTCGCTAGTCATTTTTAAATATGCCTGCTGCTGGTGCTGGCATGCCCTCGTCCACGCCTCTCCAAACAGGATTGGTCACTTTGTTACTTGAAGTTACATATTATTGTGGAATATGAGTCAGCTGCTGATGGCCCATGGCACCTCACAGATGCCCAGTTTTGAGCTGCTAAGATCTGTTCTGAATCTATCCCATTTAGCTCATTGGAAGTGTCACACAGCACAATGAAAGTTGTCCTCAGTGTGAAGAAGGGACTTTGTCTCCTCAAGGACTGTGTGGTGATCGCTCCTATCGTAGACAGATGCATCTGCAATAGGTAGATGGATGAGGATGAAAGTAGATTTTTCCTTCTTGTTGGTTCCCTCACCACCTGCCACTGACTCAATCTGACAAATGTGTTCTTCAAGACTTGGCCAGCAGTAGTGAAACTGAACTTCTCTTGGTGAGAGACATTGAAGTTCCCCACCCAGAGTACATTCTGTGCCTTTGTTACTCTCAGTGCTTCTTCCAAATTATGTTCAACATGGACGATACTGATTGATCACCTGAGGGTGGGGTGAGGCAGTATGTGATAATCAGCAGAAGGTTTCCATGCCCATGTTTGACTTGATGCCATGAGGCTTCATGGTTCAATGTTGACGACCCCCAGGGCCATCACCTCTGGTGGGTCTATCCTGCTGGTGGGACAAGGCATACCCAGGGAAGGTGATGGTGGAATCTCTGGGGCATTGTAAGACTATGTCAGGCTATTTCTTGACTTGTCTAGAGTCAAATCTAGACTCTAGTGGGACAGCTCTCCCAATTTTGGCACAAGGCCCCAAATGTTAATGAGGAGGATCCAGGGTTAACTGGGCAGGATGTGTCTTTGTAATATCCAGTGCCTAGGTTGATTTGTCCTATTTTATTCTTATCTGACTTTTTGATAGTGGTTTTATATAACTGAGTTGCCTGCCAGAAAATAGTCAATCACATTGCTGTGGGTCTGGAGTCACAAGAGGCCAGTATTGGTAAGGACAGCAGATTTCCTTCCCTGAAGAATATTAGTGAACAAAATGGAACACTGGAAGAACAGCAGTTTCATGGTCATCATTACAGAGACTAGCTTTTTAAACTTTAGTTTTATTTAGTTCCCCCAGTTGCTATGGTGGGATTTGGACTCATGTCTCCAAAGTATTAGTCTAGGCCTTTGGATTATGAGCCCATTGACATAAGCACTATGCTACCCTACCTACCCATTAGGGGAGCTGAGACCAACCATAACATCTCTGTGGTTCAATCTTTCCATAGCCTCGCTGTTCCCTACCTTGTAACCTCCTCCAATCCTACAACTGTCCAAGATCGATGGTCCTCCAACCCTGCCCTCTTGGCTATCCCTGATTTCCTTGGTGGCTAAGCCTTCAGCTGTCTGAACCCTGGGCTCGTGAATTCCCTCCCTTAACCTCTCCTCTCTCTTCTACATTAAGACTCTAAAAATCGATGTATTTGACCCAGCATTTAATATCTGGCCCTAATGTCTCCTTCTTTGGCTCGGTGGGTTGTTTCCTTGTGTTAAAGGCAGTATCGATCCAAGTTGTTGTTGACTGGTCTCAGGTTAGTTGCAAAGCTGGTCAGTGTGACTCATATGAACATACATGCATACATACAAGCATATGTACATTCAAACATATGAATCAGGAGCAGAAATAGGCCATTCGGTCCATTCAATAAGAACATGGCTGATCTGATTGTGACCTCAACGTCACTATCCTGCCTTTCATTCCCTTGTTAGTCAAGATACTATCTATCTCTACCTTAAAAAAGTTCATTGACCCTGCCTCAGACTCGTGACCCCCTGAGAGAGAAAAATTCTCCTAATCTCTGTCTTAAATGGGAGACCCTTTATTTTTAAACAGTGGCCCCTAGTTCTAGTGTCTCCCACAAGGGGAAACATCCTTTTAGCATCAACCCTGTCAGGGCCCCTCAGGATCTTGTATGTTTCAATAAGATCACCTCGCAGTCTTCTAAACTGCAATGGATACAGGCCCAACCTATCCAACCTTTCTTCAAAGGATACCACCCTCGTCCCAGGGATCAGTCGAGTGAACCCTCTCTGAACTGCTTCTAATGCAATTATGTCCTTTATTAAATAAGGAGACCAAAACTGTACACAGTACACCAGGTGTGGTCTTGCCAATGCCCTGAACAACTGTAGCAAAACATCCCTACTTTTATATTCCACTCCTCCTCACAATAAACAACAACACAATCCATTTGCCTTCCCAATCACTTGCTGTACCTGCATATTAACTTTTCCTGATCCATGTACCAGGGCACCCAGATCCCTCTGTACCTCAGAGTTCTACAATCTCTCTCTATTTAAATAATATGATGCTTTTCTATTCTTCCTGCCAAAGTGGACAAGTTCACATTTTCTCATATTATACTCCATCTGTGAAGTTTTTGCCCATCACATATCCTATCTATATCTCTTTGCAGGTTCCTCATGTCCTTCTCACAGTTTACTTTCCTAACCAACTTTGTATCATCGGCAAAATTAGCTGCCATATACTCGCTCCCACCATCCAAGTCCTTGATATAAATTGTAAATAGTTGAGGCCCCAGCGCTGATCACTGTGGCAAACCACTTGGTGCATCTAGCCAAACTGAAAATGACCCAATAACGCCTGCCTACTCTCTGTTTCCTGTTAGCTAACCAGTCTTTTATTCATGCTAACATGTTGCCCTCTACGCTTATTTTGTGTAGTAACCTTTGATGTGGCACCTTATCAAATGCCTTCTGGAAGTCTAAATGCATCCTGCGACACATGGGTAGCCGTGTGTGTGAATCCGGGTTGGCTGGAAGTCCTTTCGCCCTGAAGGAAGTGCTACTCAGTCATCACACCGGTGACCGCATCAGAGGCTCAGTGACAGCACAGCCAATCTGGATTAAAGTTAAGACAGGCAGGGCCTCCTGAGGACTCCTGTTAGAGAGGTGTTGAGTCCCACCCTCCCAGGGCAGGTACAGCATGGGGTTAGATACAGAGTAAAGCTCCCTCTACACTGTCCCCATCAAACAAACCCAGGACAGGTAAAGCACAGGGTTAGATACAGAGTAAATCTTCCTCTACACTGTCCTCATCGAACACTCCCAGGACAGGTACAGCACGGGGTTGGATACAGAGTAAATCTCCCTCTACACTGTCCTCATCGAACACTCCCAGGGCAGGTACAGCATGGGGTTAAATGCAGAGTAAAGCTCCCTCTACACTGTCCCCATCAAACAAACCCAGGGCAGGTACAGCACAGGGTTAGATACAGAGTAAAGCTCCCTCTACACTGTCCTCATCAAACACACCCAGGACAGGTACAGCGTGGGGTTAAATGCAGAGTAAAACTCCCTCTACACTGTCCTCATCGAACACTCACAGGGCAGGTACAGCACGGGGTTAGATACAGAGTAAAGCTCCCTCTACACCGTCCCCATCAAACACACCCAGGACAGGTACAGCATGGGGTTAAATGCACAGTAAAGCTCCCTCTACACTGTCCTCATTGAACACTCACAGGGCAGGTACAGCACAGGGTTAGATACAGAGTAAAGCTCCCGCTACACTGTCCCCATCAAACACACCCAGGACAGGTACAGCATGGGGTTAAATGCAGAGTAAAGCTCCCTCTACACTGTACTCATCGAACACTCCCAGGGCAGTTACAGCACGGGGTCACATACACGGATGTGAGGTTGTGAATAGTCTGATACAATAATTGTTTAGGTGCTGGAATCGGAGCCAGGATTGCAGGTGAAGGTCACCCTCTTGCTGTGGTTCTGTTTTTTTTAAAAGACAAAGCAATAATTGGTCTCTTTATGTCCTCAGTGAGACTCTTTTTTTAGATAGTTGGAGTCACCCTTTACATTAGCCATCTGATACTGAGTTCATAAAGATCATAAAGACTCTAACACTATAGAACCTAGATTACAATACGTGCTGTTCAGAGTTTGGGTCCTTCTGTCTTGGACTCTAGGGCTGGAATCTTCCAGCACCCTGCGGCAGGATCACCCACGGCGAGGCTGGTGAACCTTTGAAATCTCCGTTTACATGAGTGGGATTGGAGGATCCTGCCTGGCGTGAGGAGCTGGAAAATTCTGGCTTAGGTGTGGGACTTGGTTAGTAGACAGACTGCAGACAGACTCTGGTCCCTCTTAACACTTGTTTAATCGTACTACATCTAAACAGGTTACAGAGTAGGCACATAATTCTGAAGCATGATTCCAACCTCTCTGTCTCAAAAGTCTAATACATGACTGACTGATGTCAGCGATACATCATCATCTATGGCATCTGTTAACCCTTTATACTACAAAAGTGAATATCTCCATTTCCCATCTTGTGTATCTCTATTTAAATGACAATACTGGGTCGATAAAACTTACTGTTGAGCCATCAGTGGGCTGTTAGGGCACTGTGCGCTCATTATGATCCCACTTTGATGATATAACGGTCAAGAGGAAATTTTAGCCTCATAGTGGAGCCCACCACAGCTTTCACTGTTATAGGGCCTTTAAAAAAATATCTCAAGGTACTTCCCAGAGTTGTATTCAGATAAAAATCCACAGCGAACTAAAGAAACAGTGATTAGGACAGGGCAGGGTGACAAGAAGATCAGTTAAAAAAGTTAGTTGTGGAGGCTGAGCCTTAAAGCAAGAGAGGGAGGTGGAGGCTGGAGAGATAGGTGGAGGGCTCCAGAGGGAGGTGAAGAGGGAAGTGGAGGGCTGGAGAAGGAAGTAGAGGGGTGGAGAGGGAGGTGGAGAAAGAGGTGGAGAGCTGGGGAGGGAGGTGGAGAGGAAGGTGGAGGGTTGGAGAGGGAGGTGGAGGGGTGGAGAATGGGGTGGGAGGTGGACAGGGAGGTGGAGAGACGGAGAGGGAGGTGGAGAGGGAGGTGGAGGCGGAGGTGGAGGGTTGGAGTGGGAGTTGGAGGGTTAGAGAAGGAGTTGGAGGGGTGGCGAGGGGGTGAAGGGATGGAGAGGAAGGTGAAGGGATGGAGAGGGACTTGGTGGGTGTAGAGGGTGGAGAAGTTTATGGAGAGATTTCTAGAGTGTGGGGCTAGATGGCTGAAGGCACCATATTTTCTGTGGTGGACGATGGGAGTGGGAGATGGACAGGAGAATTTGAACTCAGCAACCATTGGTTTTTCTGATCAGGAGATCTAATATTAGCTGCTTGTTGTCTTCAAAACCAGCGCTCTGCTCTCTCTTGTTTATTGTTCTGCAGCCACACCTTGTGGCCTGTGGTGATTAACTGATTTTTTTTGATTGTTGTGAGGGTCATGACCTCAGCTCAACTGAAGTGAAGCAGGAATTATAAACTGTAGTTGTAGGTACAGCAAGAGGCAAACACCTCGGCATCTGCTCGTGTGGGCACCAATCCTATCTTGAGTTAGATAATTGCAATATCTTCCTCAGGGAGCGAGTGTCAAGTTAAAAGACTTTTCCAAAGGCCTAATTTTTACAAACATGGAATGAAGGGCCCAGATACCTAAGCCTGTTACTACCTATAAATGTCCTACTATACCCTCAGTGCACTGGGCTTGTGACCCTCCAAAGCTTGGTGAGAAATTAATCAACTGTTGAGAAGCTGCTGTTTCACGTACAGACTACAGGATCATAAAGATCCCATAGTATTATCAGAAGAGAGCTGGGGGGCAGGGTTGAGGAGGAGGTAGTGTTCCCACTAGTGTCCCAGTCGGTCTTTATCTCTGAAAAACAGATTATCTGATGATTCATCTCATTGATGTTTGTGGGAGCTTGCTGTGCATGTTGTTTTGTTTCTTACATTACAACAGTGACTATACTTCAAAAAGTATTTCATTAGTTGTAAAGCACTTTGGAACATCCTGAGGTCATGAAAAGAGCTACGTAACCGCAATTTCTTCCTTCCTTTTCCCTCGCCCGCCTCCTGCCCTTCCACAAGGTTAACGGTGGGTCACAGGTTGCCAAGCTGCTTCAGTAAGAGGGGATGATGTGCCTTACTCTGATTGTCATTGTAAACATTGTCACATGAGGTGCTTGTCCTTGTGGTAAATGAAAAATGAGCACAAGAAAATATATTTTATCAAAACATGCACAAAATGCTAACAAAGTGGGCAGTGCCTATTTCAGTGGGTAGGCCTGTTACTACCCACAACTATATTCATCTCTTGCATCTCCTCTGAGTAACCCAGGGTCATGACCTTACACAGCTTAGCAAAAAATAAGTTAGTTGTTGAGAAGTTGCTGCGCCACAGACCACAAGGTGCAGAAACTGTGAGCAGCCACTGAAGAATCACAGGCCTTTGACAGGCTGACCTGGGTTTGTCGTTTGACCTTTCAGCAATTCCCTGGTGCTTATCCATTCTTGATCTACCCACTTTGCGCCCTCAAAACTCCACCAGAGTTATGGGCCCAGCTCCTCCTCTTAAGACCGAGAATGCCAACCAAGCCTCTCTGGCCTTTCTTTATAACTCGACACGGTGTCTGCAGGTAAGTGTGTGGGTGGCATTATGACCTAGCCAACAGCGAACCTACTCAAATATCACACACATGCACCTTCCAACATGAGTTACTGGATAATGATTAGGAGCAAATAGCCTATCTGATTGTCCCTAACCCTGGCATACAGGCTTACTGTGAATATCTGGAATGCACTGCCTGAGAGTGTGGTGGAAGCAGGTTCAATCGAGGCATTCATAAGGCCATTAGATTATTATTTGAAGAGGAAGAATGTGCAGTTACGAGAAGGGGGAGAATGGCATTAGGTGAATTGCTCATTCAGAGAGCCAATGCAGACACGATGGGCTGAATTGCCTCATTTTGCACCATAACAATTCTGTAATTCTACAGTGAACCAGTGCAGCACGGACACATGGCTCTGTATTACTGATTGCTATTATCCATTGATCCAGTAAGGGAGCCAAGCTATACCCCATCCCCAAAATACTTCACTTGCTTCAAAGCAGTGAAGCATCATGAAGAAGAACCTTCAAATCCTAAGATAAAAGCAAAATACTGCAGATGCTGGAAATCTGAAACAAAAACAAAAATAGCTGGAAAAACTCAGCAGGTCTGACAGCATCTGCGGAGAGGAACACAGTTAATATTTTGAGTCTGTATGACTCTTCTGATGAAGAGTCATATGAACCTTTAAATCCTCCTTATTTCAAAACCTATATGAGGTGAAGAAAATAAGTTGCATAACGGTGCCTTGTATACAGTTTAGAATGTTGAGGGGGTGATCAAGTTGAGGTTTTTAAAATGATAAATGGGTTTGATTGGGCCAATGGAAAGAAGTTATTTGCACTGATTGGGAAATGAGGATCAATCTTTACATTAGACCGTTCACAGGTGATGACATTTCTTCACACAAAGAGTAGTGAAAATCTGGAACTCTCTCCCCCAAAATACTTGGCATGCTGGAATCCAATGGAGTATTCAAAACTGAGATCAATAGGTTTTTACTGGGGGAGGGTAAGGGATATGGAACAATGGTGGGTTAATAGATATACCGTACAGATCAGGCATGCTCAGACTGAATGGCACAGCAAGTCCGATGAGCTGAGTGGCCTACTCCTGCTCCTACATCTCACCTCAGGAATGTGGACATTTCAAAGTTGTTGCAAAACAAAAGGATTTATAAATAAATGAGCCTGGACTGAAATATCAGGAGTACCAAACAATGTCCAGCTCCAGATGGTGAAGGAACGAGTGCGCAGTGATGTACACAGGACTCATTGTGTAGCTCAATGAAACTAGCTGCTACAATTACCTTACAGGAATAGCCTGTTCACTCAGACGCCACACAGGGCTGGGAACAGTTTCACCAGTGACATGCTGCAGGGAGAACTACTGGCATTGTGTGAGATCAGGCTCCATACAATAGGACTGATATCAGCCCATTGTCAGTGCACGGACTGAGTGACCTCATCTCTTCCACATTTACCCTGGGCTGGCACTTTCGTCAAGGCTGTGACTGAAACAAGTTTGAGCTAAGGAATGCCACTGCCATATTAGTGCCAAACGGTATGAGTGTGTCTAACTGAAGCGGAGGCTGTTGGGCAACGATCAGACAGCAGATGACATTTACTATAATAAAATGTCCCAAGGTGCTTCACAGGGGCATTTACCAGGCAAAGATTGACACTGAGTCACATTAGGAGATATTGGGACAGGTGAAAAAACACTTGGTCAAAGAAAAATCTTCTAAAGAGCAACTTAAAGGAGAAGAGAGAGCAAGAGAGAGAGATGGAGAGATTTAAAGAGGGAATTGCAAGCTTTATGGCCTAGGCACAGCCACCAATGGTGGAGTGATTAAAATGGGGATGCTCAAGAGGCTGGGATTAGAGGAGTGCAGATGTCTTGGAGGGATGTGGGGCTGGGGGGGATTACAAGGAGTGGGATGGTGAGGCCATGGAGGGATTTGAAAGCGAGGATGAGAGGATGAGAATTTTAAAATCAAGGTGTTATTAATTTGGAGCCAATTGCAGGTCAGTGACCCTAGGGGGCTGGGTGGTGAATGAGACTTGGGGCTGGGTTTGATGTGCCCTCGCTGGGTATGTTTTTGGCAGGGGGACATATAAAATATGTTGGGTGGCTAGCCCACCAGCTTCCTGCCCACCCTTGAGCTGATCCTCAGAGTACACTATGTGGCCGGGTTTCAAAATTGGCAGTCTGCTTACCGTATATAAATAAACAATTAAAGGTAAATTATTTTTATTAGCAAGCCTATTGGCCAGTATAATACACTGCCCATGTCATAATATGGTTGGCATGGGCAGATGGGCAGGTGTGGGCGGGTCATTTTTGTGGCCTAGATGTGAAAAGACGGGAAAGAAGGGGCGCATCTCGTTCAGGGAAATGCCCTATGTGAACCTTCCTCCAAGATGTTCCCCCACTTCCTTCCACGCTGCCTGCCCTCCAAAATCCAGCCTCCCACCCCCATCTCCACCCTCCCTGGGCTCTCAGATCCATCCCCGTCCTAAAAGTCCAGGACGTATCTTGGTTCCGGCAGCCATTGTTCTTTGTGTTCCTTCTTACATTCCTGGTTGTGTCTACCAGTGACATCTGTTACTGCCAGGACTGCTGGAGCTGCCAGATAATCAGGTTGGGGCAGAAGTCCCACTCTCATCTTCTTTAGCCCACCCGCAGTGTGTTACAGCAGTGAGGTGGGCTTCCTTCCGGCATGTCAGACCAGGACAGAGCATTGAGACTGAAGATAACAAAGGTATGGATGAGGGTTTCAGTAGTCAATGCGCAGTTCTTGGAGATTTCTAGGGCTGGAAAATATTAGAGAGATAGGGAAGGGCAAGGCCATGGAAGGAACTGAACACAAGAATGAGAATTTTAAATTTGACAGTTAAATGAAACCTTGGGGAGTGATGTGCTGGTGATTTGAAGTCTGAGGTCATGGCGGGGCGGGGGGGTGGTGGGGGGTGGTGTTGATGATCCCCGTGCCTCGGGTGCTGGTGAATGAGCATGGGGGCTGTCTTCAATGTCGGTCATGTACTCTCACGGGTTGGCCCTGGGCTTTGCCAACCCATCATTGGACGATCAGCAGACCTTAAAGAGAGATGGGGTAAGCTTCTGTCTCTCCACTCATAGTTCCATTTATCTCCCATCGGAGGAATTCCCGTGAATTTTTGAACAGTTATACATAAACAGACAGAGGGAGGGCCTTCTGATTACGCAGGGTGTTAATGTAGTTTCATAAAGACTTAGACTTCCCACAAGACTCATTCAGAGACCCCTCCCTTCCCCGAAGGACACTGAAACCTGATCACAGTGTCTCTTTACATTCAGTGTCAGTAATGATCCAAATAAATCAGGCATCCCGCATGATAGCCATTGATGAAGTTCCTCTTAAGACATGGCTGGGATGTGCTTCAGGATATACCAATGATGTACCTTTTGAAGTGTTCAATATAGAAAACATGGCAACCAATTTTCACACAGCAAGATCCCACAACAGCAATGTGATAATAACTAATTTGCGTGAGAATGGTTAAGGGATAAACATTGGTTTAGGACACTGGGGAGAACTTACTTGCTCTTCCTTAAGAGCACCATGGATCTTCTATCCCCACCTAAGAGGGCAGCCGGATCTTGCATGGGGAAGTGCTTTGTTATAGGATTGGGTTGTGGGGAGCTCCTGCTTGCTCCAGCTCCACATTCAGGAGAGTTACTTAACGTCTTTGTTTCCCTAGGCATCATGGTGCCATGGAAAAGCAGTGTTGGAGCAGAGACCTCCAGCAGGGGCATAGCAAACCCCGGCTCTGAGATCACAGTCTCTGACTCCAGGGTAATAATGCTCCCACTGAACCATGGCTGATGCTTCTGTGCATTCTAAAGAGGGGGTCCTGGCAGGTGGGCACAGCATTCCTCCTTCTTTGCCCATTGGAGTCCCTCCATTCATCCTCAAAAGACACATGTGTATTTCCAATTGCCTCCTTCAAAATTGGCGAGGTGGGGCGGGGGGTGGGGAAGAAGGGCCATTTGTGGGAAAAAGAAAAGAGATCAGCTGATATGTTTTCCGGTAATTTCTGCAAGAACCAACTGGGCCTTAAACCAATTTCTGTCTTTATTTGCTGCATTCCTGTGTTTGAGTAAGGGAAAGGTCCTGGGCCTAGTCTGTTGTTCATAAATGACATTCTAGGTCAGCCTGAGATGGTGCGTTTCTGATAAGGTGTTAAACCAAGGCCCCTTTCGTGTAGATGTGAAAGATCCTTTGGAATCATTGCCAATGAGAGCAGGGCTCTTCTCCTCCATTGTCCTGAGGATTAGCCCTCAATCATTAAAACATTGGCCTTATCACATTGCTGCTTGTGGGAGCTTGCTGTGTGTAAATTGACTGCCACATTTTGTACATTACAACAGTGACTACACCATGCTGCAAAAAGTACTTCATTGGCTGTAAAGCACTTTGACTTGTCCTTAAATCATTTTGTATAAATGCAAGTCTCTTTTGTTTCAGCTCCTTATTCCATTCAGGAATAATGTCAGAATTCTTTTAATTTTGACAATCCAATTTGTTTAAACTTGTAGCAAAGCTCATGGGGATAAAGTTGTGACATTACTCTCTCTGACTTCTGATCTCCCTGTGGTATTTAAGAGTAACAACACGCTTCCTGTTTATGGGCCTTAAAAAAACCCCTGCTGAATATTGGTGCGTTTTCAAATGGTGCTAATACCTGTGACCTAAAAATGACCCCAGGTCACAGAATGGCACAGAAAAATCTTTGCTGCGGAAAATAACCTGTCAGTTTGCCTCCGCCCTGCACACCGCAAAGCGCTCGAGAGAACAAGCACTGGTTTACCAAAGGAAAACAAGCAAGCCTCATGGCCAATCCAATCAAGATTAGAACTTTGACCTTTCACCCTTTTGGATTGGATCGGAGATTGGAGTTCAATTCTATTTTGAAGTGATGGTAGATTGTGATAATTACACATTTTTGCTTGTTTTTTACTTTCTATGATCTAAAGATAACCCCCCAGTTTCTTTTTGCCACTACAAATTGGTTCAACCTCTCTCCCCTGATCCCTCCATCCTCAACTCCAAGGCCAGAATTTTGCCCTTGACGGGCGGGCCTGACTGACTCAGCAGCGGGCGGGCAGCCGATTGCCGCTGCCGAAACGGGCCGCGTCGCTTTTTTCCGCGGGCGGGCCAGCGACTCCCGTGGAGAACGGGAAAATAGCCACAGAGCGGGTGTGTTCAGACTGCCGGTTCCAATGGGGAGCCTGCAGCCTGTATAAAGAGTGGCCAGGCAGCCTGCTTGAAGCAGTGCACCATGGCCGCTCGAGGAGAGAGAGAAGCAGCTGTCACGGGACAGCAGCATGAGCAGGAGGAGGGGGGCAGACTGCAGGAGAGACCAGCAGGGGACCACTGTGCCTCTCGCTTCTCCGATGCCTGCCTTGCTGTTCTCCTCCAAGAGGTGTCCAGCTGTCGGGATATATTGTATCCCGATGATGGGAGGAGGAGGGTCCCCCATGTCACCAGGCAGGCGTGGGAGGAGGTGGGTGGTGCTGTAAGCACCCATGAAGATGTGCAGCGCACAGACGCCCAGTGCCGCAAGAGATTCAATGATCTGTTGCACTCTGGAAGGGTGAGTACCATATCGGCCTTGGCCATTTGACCCAGCAGGTAGCCTTAGCCTTTAAGCCCCCCTCCCCTGTCTTGCTGTCGTTACTGCATTGGGCATTTGGTGCATGCTGGGTGGGCAAATGGGTACTGACCATGCTTACATCAGCCTTAGTGGTTGAGGAGAAGATGGGTTCTCCCTGCAGCATATGTTGGTGTTCCTCCCGTTGGAGTAGTCTGGGGGCAACCTGCAGGGGAGGACACTAGACACATACTCAGAACTCCAACACATGTCTTATTGATGGTGATGAGATGGTGGAAGGGGAGCCTCAAGGTGTCATGGCCAAGAGCCATGCTGGCCTCAGCACCGCACCTAGTTGCACCTCCTTGCCATGGGCGCTAAGACCCGTGTGTTATTCAAAGTGATGGACGCCGAATGTGTCCAAGGTGGCCATTGGGGGAGGAGGTTGGGAGCAGCCGTACTATCTTCTGGTGACTGATCACCAGTAGTGTGGAGAGGAGCCGCTGGAGGCCTCAGATGGGCCACTGTGGCTGGGGTGTGGTGTGCACGTGTAGGGTACATGAGAGATCAGCTCCAATAAATCCTCTTTGTTCTGCAGGCAAAAACTGAACACAATCAGCGGGAGCGCCAGAGGACTGGAGATGGGCACGCTCTGCCCCAGTGCCTCACGACCTTTGAGGAGCAGGCCATGGAGCTGGGGAGGAGGCAGGAGGCCAGAGAGGCAGGTGGCGGTGAGACTGGGGTCCAGTGGCCAGGTACTTGAGGTCCACAGTCCCATCCACTCTGTCTGCCCACCATCCAAACCACTGATGGCTGCTGCGATCGTTAATGTAACAACACTGCTCATTCACTGACTGAGACTCTCTGACGTGTGCGTCATACACAAAGGTCCCTCGTCACCTTGAGGATTCATGTCTCTAGCACCTTCCAAAGTCGCCTTATCCCATTTGTGACCACTATCACCATGGTCTAACATGCTATGGCATCGCTTCTGCACAGCCAAATACTTATTGCATCTTAGTGGGTTTGGGATCTCCAGCTCCCTTTCAGCCAGTGCACCCCACATTACTCTGTCCAGGAGGTCCTCAGCACCTCAGCTGTGAACCTCATGGCACTCAACTTAGATAAATACCACCACGTTACTCATCCCTGCACCAAGGGGAAATGTTGCCTTCTGCCCACCTGGTCTATGCCCCTCCCAACGGTACGAAGGCCAATACTGTGACCTGTCAATCTCCTGTGATCCACGGCAAATGTCGCAAGTGTTTGGAAAGTTTCCCCATTACTGCAACTCTCCAGGCCAGCATGAATCCAGGTCAGGTACCTCTGCACTCTCCCCACTCCAATGGTACATAACATTCCATGTGGCATTCCTGAGGCCATCTGACCAGTCTGCCTGTATGTGTGTCTAATGTTTGGGCCTCCTCTTGACTCTTTTCCACCCCACCAATGTTCCTCTCCTTAGGGTCTTGAAGGGTGAGTGACTTATGAGGCTGGGGGGGAAAGGGATGAAAGGTTTAATTGACTGTACACTAACTGATGCACTGTCCTTGTTGTTAATTTCAGCATCACCACCATATGGCTGCCCCCAAAGACACCACAGCGCCCCCTCCACACCTGAGGCCCAAGACGTGCAACTTGCGGCACGTCATTTCAGCCAGGCAGGCACCAGCGCAGACACAAACACTTGTGCTAGTGTCCTGGGTCACAGTGGAGAGGGCACTTCATAATCGCTGGAGGAGATGGCAGGGACAGAGAGTGCCAATGGCGCCAACAGCCGGAGGGCTGCAGGGGATGAGGCACATGCTGAGTCCAGCACTGATGACGTGCCTCTGGAATTGTCCTTCCGCTGCTGCATTGGTGACAAGCAGCAAGAATCGCGTTTGTGTCTGGCAGGGTTGCATGAGGGTATGCTTCAGTTGGTCTCTGCGATGGAGGTGTCCAGGCAGAGTGCAAGCGAAGGCATGAATCTCAGGGCAGAGCTTCACACTTCCTCCACTGAGAGATTGGCGACTCATGGAGAGGGGGTTCGATCAGATGGAGACTCTTCTGATTGGGTTACGCTCTGACCTGCAAGCCCTCACAGGGGTACCGACCACGGTTGGTCATTCCCAATGTGGGAGATGTTCTGGGCACCAAGTGTCGGCGCTCAATGCCCATGCATCTCAGTGAGCAGGGAGGTCCAATGTGACCTCATGTCAGAGCAGCAGCTGCCTGTCGTCGCTGCAAGCCCCTCTTGGGGCGCTCTGGATGAGGGGAGCAGCTCCTCCGCCCCTCTGCCAGTCAACGTTGCACCCATTGAGGCCAGTTCTGGAACTGGCCATTCCCTCCCAGGTGGGGCCATCACAGGCTCCACGGGCCAGAGGACAGCCACCAATGTCATCTAGGCCAATATGACAGCAGAGTCAGCAGGCTGTCTCACAAGACACTCCAAGCGATGGGGCAACACCTAGACGTAGCACCCAAAAACGTAAGCATAAGGCACCTTAGGCACACCAGGGGTATGTCACTGGTGATTTTGTGTTGGCCTTAGAATAGGGAAAAATATACTTATGTTTGCAATAGAGACCTTTCTGTTATATGTTGGACATAATAAAGTCTACTTTTCTGACCATGGTGAGGGTGTTTCCATTGTGCTGCATTTGTCTGTTTCACAGACCTATCATGAGTGTCTGAGTGGACATTGATGTTTCTGTACTAAGCCCTTAGTTGCAGTTGATGAGGTGGAAGATGTAGCACATAAGTGCCTCGTGTGGAAGTGCCAGGCAATGCTGGTCCTGCAGATCCATGTGTGTGGAGCTAGCTGAAGGTTCGTTAGATTAAATTGTCCCGGGTGTCCCTGCCTCCTTGGTGTAGTAGTGGGTCGGCGTGCTGCCCCTCATCATCGCCCTGTGCTTCCTCATCCTCTGAGCCACTGCTGGATTCATCATGTGCAGCCGCATCCACTGCATCAACGTCTTCATCGTCCACTGCATCCCCCCTTTCCAGCGCAGGATTGTGCAGTGCAGCAGACTACCCCTATCACAGAGACGCGATCTGGGGGGTACTGAAGTGCACCCCCTGAGCGGTCCAGGTAACGGAAGCGCATCTTGAAAAGACCAATGGTTCTCCCCATCACAGCCCTTGTGGTGCCGTGGCTCCTTTTGTAGCGCTGCTTAGCTTCTGTTGGAGAGGCGCCATGAGTCACCTTCTGAGGGGATAGACCTTGTCACCCAGCAGCCAACCATCCAGCTGAGCCGGAGCACTGAAGAGCCCCAGCACCAGGGAGTGTCTGAGGATGTAAGAATTGTGGGAGCTGCCTGGGTACCTTGCACAGACTTGTAGAATCTGCATCCTGTGGTCACACACTATCTGCACGTTCATGAAGTGGAAGCCCCTTCCTGTTGACAAAGGCACTGGGCTCACCTGCTGGCGCCTTGATGCCCACATGTGTACAGCCTATAGCACCCTGGACACGGGGGAAGACAGCAATGGCAGCGAAGCCTCTGGCTCACTGTGTCTGACTTGCTTGGTTGCAGCGGAAGTGGATGAAGGTCAATGCCTGTCTGAACAGAGCGTCTGTAACCTGCTTGACACAAGTGTGGACAGCTGATTGGGAGACACCGCAAAGATTACCACCCGAGTCTTGGGAGGAGCCAGATGCATAGAAGTGACGGGCAACTGTCAGCTTCAGAGCTACTGGCATGGGGTGTCCACCCACACAGTTAGGAGATATCTCAGGGGCAATCATCTGACAGATATAGTTGACTGTCTCCCTTGAGAGTTGGACCCTCCTTCGGTATTGCACCTCAGACATATTGAGGTAGCTGCTTCACCGCCTGTAAACCCTAGCAGCAGGATAGTGGCATCTTCTGCGGCCCCTTGCACCTTGGACAACCTCTTGGTCCTGCGCCCCTTGTGCCTGCACCTGGCCTCCCAAAGGTGGCTCCCCTGGACGCTGATTGTCCACTCCTGGCCTCCTCCTTATTCTATCCCTCCCTTCCTCTTCAGGGGAGCCGCCTCCATGGAAAGGTCAGAACCCATACCCCCAGGCTAAATGGAGGCCTCCGGAAAGCTGCAGGCCCGAGAAAGATTACTGTCTGCAGACTGGTTTCAAAGTACACAAAAAGCTCTTGGAAATCAGTGTGAACTGCTAACAATCAGACAGGCAACTTTAAAACAATTTCTGCAATTAAAACTTCCTGGAAAACATGAACAACCCCTCTGAGTCCACTTATCCCGACATTGCATGAGTTTTATTAAAAATTTCCGACCCGCCTGCCCATTGGGCCCATGCGCCGAGCTGAAGTTTGCACAGCCCCTCAAAATCCTGGACAGTTGGCAAGTTAAGGGGCTTAACGAGGCCTCTAATTAATGGCGGGTGCGCGTCCCGTTGCTGTGCGAGCTCACCGACCAAAGCATTGCAAAGCCGCGCGCTGACGTCAGGACGCTGGAGCAACATCAGCGCGTGACATTCTAAGTGCTGACATGTGGGCTCCGCCACCCGAATGTCAGCCAGAAAATTCTGCCCCAACAATAAAGATGAGCTGTCACAGGCTTCTTTAGCTCCAGGATGGGGCATCATTCAACTATTGCTTCTCCTTTTACCCATTTCCACCAAACAAAACTGCCCCTCATACCCCCCTCTCCTACTGCTGAAAGCCCCTTCTCTCCCATCTGCCCCCAAGCCCTCTGTAAACTCAATGCATCATCCATGAAACCTGCCTCCTGCTGCCTCCAGCCCAACCACACAAAACTGCTGACCACTAACTTCATGTCTGGGCCCTCACACTAGCTGACCCTGCAAATGTCACCCTACACACGATAAGGGAGGTGATTGTATAGTGGTATTGTCGCTGGACTAGTAATCCAGAGACCCAGAGTAATGCTCTGCGTTTTTGAATTTGAATTCAATAAAAATCTGGAATTAAAAGTCTAATGACGACCATGAAACCATTGTTGTAAAAACCCATCTGCTTCACTAATGCCCTTTAGGAAAATAAATCAGTTGTCCTTACCTGGTCTGGCCTTGCATCATGTGGTTGACCCTTGCAGCAATGTGGTTGACTCTGAAATGGCCTAGCAAGCCATTACTCAGTTGTAACAAACTGCTATAAAGTCACAAAAAAGAAATGAAACCAGATGGATCACCTGGCATCGACATCGACATAGGCATCGGAAATGACAACTCAGCTCTATTGACCCTGCAATGTCCTCCTTACTAAAATCTGGGGGCTAGTGTCAAAATTGGGAGAGCTGTCTCACAGACTAGGCAAGCAACAGCCTGACATAGTCATCCTCACGGAATCATACCTTACATATAATGTCCCAGACACCACCATTACCATGCCTGGGTATGTCCTGTCCCACCAGCAGGACAGACCCAGCAGAGGTGGCAGCACAGTGGTATACAGTGGGAGGGAATTGCCCTGGGAGCTCTCAACATCAACTCTGGACCCCATGAAGTTTCATAGCAGCAGGTCAGGTCAAACATGGGCAAGGAAACCTCCTGCTGATTACCATGTACCGCCCTCCCTCAGCTGATGAATCAGTACTCCTCCATGTTGAATACAACTTTGAGGAAGCACTGAGGGTGGCAAGGGCGCAGATGTACTCTGGGTGGGAGACTTCAATGCCCATCACTGAGAGTGTCTCAGTAGCACAACTACTGACTGAGCTGGCTGGGTCCTAAATGACATAGCTGCTAGACTGGGTCTGCAGCAGGTGGTGAGGGAACCAACAAGAGTGAAAAACATACTTGACTTCATCTCACCAACCTGCCTGCCGCAGATGTATTAGTCCATGACAGTATCAGTAGGGGTGACCACTGCACATTGTCGAGACAAAGTCCCACCTTCATTTTGTGTGGCACTACCATCATCCTAAACAGGATAGATTTCAAACAGATCTAGGAACTCAAGACTAAGCACCCATGGGCCATCAGAAGAAGCAGAATTTTACTCGACCATAATCTGTAACCTCATGGCCTGGCATATACCCCACTCTACCATTAACATCAAGCCAGGGGAATCAACTCTGGTTCAATGAAGGATTCAGAAGGCATGCCAGGAGCAGTACCAGACATACCTAAAAATAAAGTGTCAACCTGGTGAAGCTATAACACAGGACTACTTGCATGCTAAACAGCATAAGCAACAAGTGATAGATAGAACTAAGCAATCCCACAACCAACGGATGAGATCTAAGCTCTGCAGTCCTGCCACATCCAGTTGTGGATGGTGGTGGACAATTAAACAACTCACAGGAGGAGGAAGCTCCACAAATATCCCCATCCTCAATTATGGAGGAGCCCAGCACATCAGTGCAAAAGATAAGGCTGAAGCATTTGCTACAATCTTCAGCCATAAGTGCTGAGTGGAGGATCCAACTCGGCCTCCTCCAGAGGTCCCCATCATCACAGATTCCAATCTTCTGCCAATTCAATTCATTCCATGTAATATCAAGAAACGGTTGAAGGCACTGGATACTGCAAAGACTATGGGCCCTGACAATATTCCAGCAATAGTACTGAAGGCTTGTGCTCCAGAACTTGCCAGGCCCCCAGCCAAGCTATACCAGTACAGCTAAAACACTGGCATCTACCCAGAAATGTGGAAAATTTCCCAGGCATGTCCTGTACAAAAAAAGGAGGACAAGTCCAACCTGGCCAATTACTGCCCCATCAGCCTACTCTCGATCATCAGTAAAGTAATGGAAGGGGTCATCAACAGTGCTATCAAGTGGCACTTGCTTAGCAATAACCTGTTCACTGATGCCCAGTTTGGGTTCCACCAGGGCCACTCAGCTCCTGACCTCATTACAGCCTTAGTTCAAGCATGGACAAAAGAGCTGAACTCCTGAGGTGAGATGAGAGTGATTGCTCTTGACATCAAGGCTTGACATTTGACTGAGTGTGGCATCAAGGAGCCCTAGGACAACTGAAGTCAATGGGAATCAGGGGAAAACTCTCTGCTTGTTGGAGTCATATCTAGCACAAAGGAAGATGGTTGTGGTGGTTGGAGGTCAGTCATCTCAGTTCCAGGACATCACTGCAGGAGTTCCTCAGGGTAATGTCCTCGGCTCAGCCATCTTTAGCTGCTTCATCAATGACCTTCCTTCCATCATAAGGTCAGGAGTGGGGATATTCACTGATGATCACACAATGTTCAGCACCATTTACAACTCCTCAGATACTGAAGCAGATTATGTCCAAATGCAGCAAGACCCAGACAATATACAGGTTTGGGCTGACAAGTGGCAAGTAACATTTGCGCCACACAAGTGTCAGGCAATGACCATCCCCAACAAGAGAGAATCCAACCATCGCCCCTTGATGTTCAATGGTGCTACCATCACTGAATCCCCCACTATCAACATCCTGGTGGTTACCATTGACCAAAAACTGACCTGGACTAGCCATATAAATACTGCGGCTACAAGAGCAAGGCCAGAGGCTAGGATTCCTGTGATGAGTAACTCACTTCTTGACTCCCTGTTCACCATCTATAAGGCACAAGTCAGGAGTGCGATGGAATACCCCCCACTTGTCTGGATGAGTGCAGCTCCCACAACACTCAAGAAGCTTGACACCATCCAGGACAAAGCAGCCTGTTTGATTAGGAGCACATCCACAAACATTCACTCCCTCCACGCACAGTAGCAGCAATGTGTACCAACTAAAAGGTGCACTGCAGGAATTCACCAAGGCTACTTCGACAGCACCTTCCAAACCCACAACCACTATCATCTAGAAGGACAAGGGTAGTAGATAGATGGGAACACCCCATCTGGAAGCTCCCCTCCAAGCCACTCACCATCCTGACTTGGAAATATATCACCATTCCTTCATTGTTGCTGGAAAATCCTGGAACGCCCTTCCTAACAGCACTGTGGGTGTACCTACACCACAGGGACTGTAGTGGTTCAAGAAGGCAGCTCACCACTGCCTTCTCAAGGACAACTGGGGATGGGCAATAAATGCTGGCCCAGCCAGAGGAGCCCACAACCTGTGAATGAATTAAAAATGGCTCTGTCTCCACTGACACCATCCCCACTTTTTTTAGAACAGCCTCGATGGCTCATAAATTTCACTCTCAAACTTTGTCTTTGCAAACTACCGTTCTATCTCCAAACTCTGCAATGTCATTGAAGGTGTTATCACCTCTCAGATCCAAGCCCAGGTTTGAACTCCTGCTTCCCTTTTGCTCCAAAACTGAAACAGATCTGATCCTCTTCCCAAGAATGATTGACAGGCCTCACCCACTACCAGTGAGGTGAAGGATGGTAGGAGGACAGGATGGTAGAGTGAGGGAAAATGCGGAGGGTGAGGGGGAGGAGGAGGAGGGGGGAAGGGAGGGGAGGGGAACAGATGTTAAGGGATGGAGGGATTGAGGAGAGGACGGAGAGGACAGGAGGGAAGTGGAGAGGAGGGAGAGAAACGGAGCAGAGGGAGAGAGAGGTGGAGAGCAGGGAAGGGGAGGGGATGGGGGGATGGTGGAGATGGGTAATGCTCAGAAAAGGGAGGAACTTGGGTTTCATTTGGTGAAGCTATCATCTGTAATCGAATGGCAGAAGGAGGCCATTCAGCTACTTGTCCTGTGCCAGCTCTCTGATAAGCTTCAGCCCCACTGTCCTGTCCTTTCCCTATAATCCTGCATGTTATCCCCGATTGTTATTTATCCAATTCTGTTTTGAATGTTTATATTGATTCTGCTTCCAGCATCCATTCAGGCAGCACATTCTGGGTGATTCTAACTCTGTGATGACAGAAAGCTTTCACTGGTTCTTTTTGATATTGGGTAATAAATGCTATTTTTTCCACTGGTAGGTTATTTAAAAAAAGTGGTATGAGCACACACTCTCTCACAGTATAACCCTGTCCTTGTGGTTAGAGGTTGTGAAATTTAGTGTACCCTAGGAGACAATTGCTGGAAATTATTGCTTGAAGCTGTGTTGGAAATGTACTAAAAATAGCCCTGTACTGTTCTGCTTGATGGAAGGGAAGCTGGGGAAATGCTGACCGGTGCTGAGTTTATGAGAACGTGCAGTGAGTGACTGAGTGAGAGCGTGTTCTGCTCGAGTGAGCCCTTTATATACCAGCTCCCAAAATATTCAGCCCCTGATTGGGTTGAGGACTAGGCTGCACTCTTACACGGGTCCAATTACAGAGTGCGAGTTCCTCTTGACGGACAACATGTTTCCTGTTGATAGAGTAAGGGAAACAGAGTGAGTATGGGCATGGGGGGGAATGCCGCCAATCTTACTGCTGACCTCCGTGACCTCTCGGAAACCCAGGCAACAATGAATTTGCAGAGAGTTGGCAGCCAAGGTTCATTGTTCAGGAGCCAATCTGATGACACAAAGTCCACACTGGGATGTACATTACTCAGTTATAGCCTAGCTGTTTTAGTAAACTTGGCTCCATCTTGCAGCTGAGAAAGGATGACAAGACCCATAACTTCTGATTCATTCCTGGGAATCTGAAGTCTAAAGACAAATCAGCTCAGATGTCGTAATCTGACAAAATTCATTCAAATTACTGTAGCCAGTTTGGTCAAATCAAGACTTCAAACCAAATAGGATTCTGATTAAAAATACTGACCATTTAGTAAGAAATAAAACAGGATAGTGTTTTATTGTGTCTCCCTTGTAGATTTAAGTTCTGAATATCTGAGTCACAGTAGCAGACCATCAAACTAAATATCACATGGAATTCAAGGTTATCAGACAGATCTCAATCAGACCAATTTAGACAGATAGATCACAATCGAGTAGATTCCAGTCAGGTACATCCCAGCCAAGTAGATTCCAGTCAGTTAGATCCCAGTCAGGTAGATTCTAGTCAGGTAGACCCAGGTCAGGTAGATCCCAATCAGGTAGATCCCAATCAGGTACATCCCAGTCAGGTAGATTCCAATCAGGTACATTCCAGTCAGGTAGATTCCAGTCAGGTACATCCCAGGCAGGTGGATCCTAGTCAGGTAGATTGCAACCAGGTGGATCTCAGTCATGTTGATTCCAGTCAGGTAGATCCAGGTCAGGTATATCCCAGTCCAGTAGATTCCAGTAAGAGAGATCCTAGTCATGCTGATCCCAGTCAGATAATTTTAGTCAGGTAGATCTTAGTCAGGTAGATTTCAGTAAGATAGACCCCAGTCAGACTGATCCTAGTCAGATAATTTTAGTCAGGTAGATCTCAGTCAAATAAATCCCAGTTAGGCTGATCACAGTCAGGTAGATTCCCATCAGATAGATTCCAGTTAGGCTGATCCCAGTCAGGCTGATCACAGTCAGGTAGATTCCCATCAGATAGATTCCAGTTAGGCTGATCCCAGTCAGGGTGATCACAGTCATGCCGATCCCAGTCAGGTAGATTCTAGTCTGGCTGATCCCCATCAGGCTGATCCCAGTCAGGCTGATCCCAGTCAGGTAGATTCCTGTCTGGCTGATCCCAATCAGGTAGATCCCAGTCAGGTAGATCCCAGTCAGGTAGATTCTAGTCTGGCTGATCCCAGTCAGGCTGATCCCAGTCAGGTAGATTCCCGTCTGGCTGATCCCAATCAAGTAGATCCCAGTCAGGTAGAATCCAGTCATGCTGATCCCAGTCAAGTAGATTCCAGCCTGGCTGGTCCCAATCAGGTAGATCCCAGTCAGATAGATTCCTGTCTGGTTGATCCCAATCAGGTAGATCCCAGTCAGGCTGATCCCAGTCAGGTAGATTCTAGTCTGGCTGATCCCAGTCAGGCTGATCCCAGTCAGGTAGATTCCCATCTGGCTGATCCCAATCAAGTAGATCCCAGTCAGGTAGAATCCAGTCATGCTGATCCCAGTCAAGTAGATTCCAGCCTGGCTGGTCCCAATCAGGTAGATCCCAGTCAGATAGATTCCAGTCTGGTTGATCCCAATCAGGTAGATCCCAGTCAGGTAGAACCCAGTCAGGCTGATCCCAGTCAGGTAGATTCCAGCCTGGCTGGTCCCAATCAGGTAGATCCCAGTCAGGTAGATTCCAGTCTGGTTGATCCCAATCAGGTAGATCCCAGTCAGGTAGATCCCAGTCAGGCTGATCCCAGTCAGGTAGATTCTAGTCTGGCTGATCCCAGTCAGGCTGATCCCAGTCAGGTAGATTCCCATCTGGCTGATCCCAATCAAGTAGATCCCAGTCAGGTAGAATCCAGTCATGCTGATCCCAGTCAAGTAGATTCCAGCCTGGCTGGTCCCAATCAGGTAGATCCCAGTCAGATAGATTCCAGTCTGGTTGATCCCAATCAGGTAGATCCCAGTCAGGTAGATCCCAGTCAGGCTGATCCCAGTCAGGTAGATTCCAGTCTGGCTGGTCCCAGTCAGGTAGATCCCAGTCAGGTAGATCCCAGTCAGGCTGATCCCAGTCAGGTAGATTCCAGTGATGTTGATCCAGTCAGGCTGATCCCAGTCAGATAGATTTCAGTCAGGCTGATCCCAGTCAGGCAGATTCCAGACAGGTAGATTCCAGTCAGGTAGACTCCGTCAGACAGGATGCATCCTGTGTCAGATAGATATCAATTGCATAGATTCTATGGGCTGAATCTTCCCAGAGTGGCAATCATCATCGGGTTGGTCACTTGGCTCCAATTTACTTACCTTGCACAGGATCTTCACATTTTTCACCTGGATTTCCAAACCAGGCCTCCTGAGAAATATAATGCATGCCTGCTCTTGGAGTCCTAGTGTAGGAGTGTCAGGAGAAATGGAGCTACGCTTCCTTTTTACAACACCAGCTACTATATTCCGGTAAGGTTAAATGTCACTGTAACAAGCTAGGAGAGAAGCTGTGTAAGGTAAGAGGGTGAGGGTTGCTGCTAGGGAATAGGTATCTGTGAGGCCCGAGTCAGATGATGAACCATTGGATTTGGCTTTCCAACTCATTGTGGAGAGTCAGCAGAAGGCTGGGGACCATCATGTAGAGCTGTTGGAAGCCCTCAACAGAGTGGTAAGCGAGTCGGAGGAGTATGTCTGCCTGCTCTCTGATGAAGTGGTGCCCCCATGTGTGCCTATGGAGCTCCATGGGAAGGATGACAGATGCCATGGAGACCCTGGTCCAGCAGAATGCAGAGGTGTGAGCAGACCTGCACTCCATTGCGGGAGCCATGGTTGAGTCCCTGCAGTGGCAACGCAAGAGGGAAACGGGGCACCTCGATGACCCTCCAGGTTCTCCTTCCGCTCAAGGATCCAGGCCGGGCCCTCAGGCACCCGAAGGGAGGAGGAGCAGCATCTGGACCCCCTGTGTCATCTACTCAGGAATCTCAGAGGCTATCCTCTCCCTCCTAGTCCCCTTTGCTTATGAACCCCTCAGCCTTACCCTCTGTCACCGCAGAGGGAGCAGCTGGCCCACAGTAGGACAGGCAGAACAAGCTGGGACCCCTAAGGTCTTGGCTCTCCAGGGGACCCACACCAAAGTCATCAGAAGCAACAGGGCCAGCCATTACACAGTCTCCACCCCTGCTGTGGATGTCAGGGCAGCACCTAGAAGTGTAAGGCCTAGAAAAGTTAAGAATTTCTGATCACAGTTGGTTGCATGGGTGAACACATTTTGCCACTTTATAATCTGAAAATATAGTCACTTTCACTGAGTAATGTATAATGGTGTCTTTCAGCTTCACTTACAGACTTCGTAAGACTTCCCCCTGCACCCCCTCCACCACCGGCAGTTCAGCCGCATGCAGCTGGACCATGTGTGGTTCTGGAAGGAGAAGTGTGTGTGGCAGGGCCTTTCAGAGCCTCGTGCAAGCACACTCCCATACATGCAGACCCTTCCTCCATCACACTCCTCCCACTGTCCCGATTATTTTCAATGCTGCCTGCTGGGGTTCACTTTCAGTTGCCCCTCTGAGCTGACCTGCATCTCCGCCCACCCACTGATCACACTCCCATGCAGCATATGTCTCCACCCACCATTAGTCTTGTTTCACTTTTGGATTTAGGGGGAGGCGGTGCTGGAGTGGTATTTTCATTGGACTAATAATCCTGAGACCTAGAGTAATCCTCTGGGGACCTGGGTTCAAATCCCACCACAGCAGATGGTAAAATTTGAATCCAACGAAAATCTGGAATTAAAAGTCTAATGATGACCATGAAACCATTGTCAACTGTGGTAAAAATCCATCTGGTTCACTAATGCCCTTTGGGAAAGGAAATCTGCCATCCTTACCTGGTCTCCCACCAGAACCACACATGGTCCAGCTGCATGCGGCTGAACTGCTGGTGGTGGAGGGGATGCAGGGGGAAGCCTTGTGAAGTCTGTCAATGAAGCTGAAAGACACCATTACACATTACTCAGTGAAAGTGACTAAATCTTCAGATTATAAAGTGACAAAATCTGCCCTACAAGTGACTCCAGACCCACAGCAATGAGGTTGACTCTTAAATGCCCTCTGAACATGGGCATTTAGGGATGGCCAATTAATGCTGGCCTAGCCAGCGATGCCCACATCCCAGTTAAAAAAAAGCATGGTGCTTCTAACATTTTTCTTAAGCTCCCCGTCCTTTCCTCTCCCCGAGTCACCCATTTCCTTTCCTCCATCACTGTCGAACCCCTGGCTTCACCTTCCACCTCCCCACATTGATGTACCAGCCACAACCCATTTGTTTCGTGCATGTACCCTTCCTCCTTGAAAATCCCACCTATCCACATTAAGCTCCCTGACCTCCTACTTCCCACCCCCAGGGTGTGTGTCTGCTTCCAGATCCCCACCAACCACCCTAGCCGTCCTTTCAACTTTACAATCAAACCCTCACCCTCCCACCCAACCACCTCACTCTGCCCTCGGTCATTCTCACCATCCTTTCTTACCACACCCACCCTCAGTTTGTTCCCCACGAGGCAGTCATAGCCTCCACAGATCCCTTCCTTGCATGTCCACCTGGACATAACCCCTCCAGACTCCTTCCCACCTTGGATTTCCTTCCCCCTACCAGACTTCTTCCCACCCTTAGTCCTTCCCCCTTCCTGATTCCTTCCTCCAACTTTATTTCTTCCTCTACCCGTACTCTTTCCCCTCTCTGGACTCCTTCCTCCCCCGGACTCTTTCCCCTCTCTGAACTCCTTCCCCTTTCTAAACTCCTCCTCCTCCTCCGGACTCTTTCCTGCCCCTGGATTCCTTCCCCTTTCTGGATTCCTTCCTTCCCCCCAGACTCATTTATCCCCGGGACTCCTTCCTCCCCTCAGACTCCTTCCTCCCTGCAGTCTCCTTCCACCCTCCGGACTCTTTCTCCTCTCTGGACTCCTTCCTCCCCCCGGACTCCTTCCTTTCCCAGACTCCTTTTTCTCGCCGGACTCCTTTTCCCTTCCAAACTCCATCCCTTACACCTCCCTTCCCCACTTACACTTACCTCCCCAGTTGCCATGTTCTCCCCCATTACCCCCGCTTCCCCCAATGCTTCCTCCCTTCTCCTAACCTCACCCCCCTGACATCTTTGATGCCCCCCTCCCAATCTCACCCCGCCATCGACATACCTTCTTCGCCCGGTCGAACCTTGACCTTCCTCTCCCACCCCTCAGTACAATTTACTCTCTCAAGCACTTCTGGACCTTCCTCTTCATCCCATCGACCATCATCCATTGTGAGCAGACCCTCGATGGTGATGTTCCACCTTCCGTGAGCTGCTTCGCGGTGGAGCAGTGTCCATGAGAATCCAGAGAGCATGCCATGGACATTCCTGCAGGCTCCTGTAGTGGTCGGCCTCCAGCATCTTCCGCTCCTTGGATGTCCACCATGTGAGCAAGGCCCTGACGGTAAAGCCCAATTTCTGCACATCACACTCGTCAAGATGTGTTCTGCATGGGTGTGTTTTCCGGCTGACATGAGCGGTAAATTTGATGTTGGGTGATGATGCCGGTGATCTGGGCTTATAATGCTAATGCACTTATATTACAATGAAATTCCTGACGTCCTGCAGCGGGAAAGGCACCGCCGCCGGGCGGAGCAGACAATTGCAAACTGGTTTCACGACCTGATGGAACTGATTTTTGGCCTTCCCACCATACTGCCCGCTCATGGCCACCATGATGCCCAATGCCAGTAGGCACGTAAAAAATTCAGCCCATTGTATTTGGCCTGGTTCTTGCTTGAAGAGTTCACTTGACATGCACCATATATCCTCTTTTAGCTGTTTCATCATATTCTCTAACTTCCTGCCCATCCAAGGAGCCCAGGCTTTGGTTCCCCTGCTTTTCCCTCTTGTTGGAATGTACCTAGCTTGTACCTGAAACATCTCTTCCTCAAAGATCACCCATTATTCAGTTAGATTTTCCTGTCAGTCTATGATTCTGTTTTAACCTGGCTAGATCCCCCTTTATCCTATTGAAGTAAGCCCTCTTCTAATTTAGAAGTTCTACTTTAGATTGTTCCTTTCTCTTCTCCACTACTAATCTAAACCTTTTAACATGATCACTCTTACTCAAGTGTTCCCGAACAGACATTGGCCCACCTCATTCCCTAGCACCAGATCCAGCAATGCCTCTTGCCTAGCTGATGTGAAAACAGAATGGTCAAGGAAGTTCTCCTGAACACATTTCAGAAACACCTCACCCTCCTTTCCCTTCAATCTAACACTATGCCAACTGATACTTGGGTTTTTATCACCACTCTATAGTTCTTGCAAATCTCTGTGAATTCCCAGTCGGTTTGCTCCTATCTCTCTCTTTCTCTCTCTCTCTCTCCCCCTCTCTTACATTAATTGAAGGGCTATGGAATATCCCCAGTAGTACGGTTATACTTTATTTTTTCATTTTCTTTTATTCTTTTTCACCAACCCCACCCTCCAGGGCCTTCTGTAACCTATTCTTATGTTATGCTTTCACAGAATGCTGACCCTTTCTGCTATTACCACATTCTGCTATCTTACCTTTCTGCCACTATCAGCACCTTCTTTAGTCTTTAACACTACTATTAACACTCCCTTTGTCTTGTGTCCATGACATCTTTGTCAAATCTCTCCTTAGCTGTCATCTATCTCTGACCTGCCTTGCTCCACCCACTCTTAAACAGTATAAAATCCATTACATTTCTAATTCTCTTCAGCTCTGAAAAAGAGTCATATGGACTCAAAATGTTAACTCTGTTCCTCTCTCCACAGATGCTTCCAGACCTGCTGAGATTTTCCAACATCCTCTGTTTTTATTTCAGATTTCCAGCATCAGCAGTATTTTGCTTATATGATTATACCTTTCTTGCTTCTCAACTCGAACAAAATGGGTTCTGTCCTTTCTCCTCCAAGGACATGGTCTGTCTTCAACATCACTTTCCTAATCAGTACTGCCACAATGCTTCCCTCTTTATCATTCCAAATCTTTTCTGAATACATTGTTTCTGTAAATATTAAGTGCCCATTTTCACCATTTTTAAGCCATCTTTCTGCAATGATCATGACTATCCCGCGTGACTACTTGTAATTCTACATTAAATCTGGGCAGAATTTTAAACTCCCCATCCTCAGCGGTGGGTGGGGGAAGGGTGTGGGGAGTGTAAAACTCCTTGGATGGCCATCTCATAGGGCTCCTCAGATTTTAAGGTGGGACAGGAGAGGCTTAGGCTAGCCCACCCTTGTCCCAATTGAGGCCTTTAGTAGCCAATTATTAACCACTTAGGGGCCGTTTCACACCAAGCCTCCATCAACAGCCTCCTTTTGATTTAAAGTTTGTAAGTTTCCTTTAAACTTTGTTCTTGGTTTTATAGCTGACCTGAATTAGGGGCTGTGCCTGATTTATCCCAATTTTGTTGATTTGGTTTTCATTTAAAAGATTATCAACAGCCTCCTTTCAACATTGGGTGCACTCACACCACAAGGTCTGGTACCCATGGCTCCCATGATCCCTCCCCCCCACCACCTGCCCCCCACCAACACACCTAACCCCCCTCCGCCCACCACCCAGGCCTCACCTCCCCTCCCCGCTCTGATACCTGGGCAATTTTCCACATAGTCAGGTAGATGCCAGCGTTGTAGCTGTACTGAAGGCTGCCAGGAGAGAATCTTCGGACTCTGTCCAAGAGACCGGAACAATGGCCTTACAAGCGGCTGGAAACGTCTCTGGATAACTACTCCCAAAGATGAAGAGTTTTCTCGGTGCAGCTCTCGCTTTGCTGCCATGTCTCTTGCTGGAAGTGAGGCAGAAATTCTATTTCTACTCTTTGAATAATTCCTCCTTCATATATTTTCTTTAGTTTCCATATTCTCCATTTTACCACTAAAACATTGCAAATCACTTTTGTACAGGCTTGCTTCTATTTGTTAGATCAGAAAATTTGAATAATTTCTCAGTTAACTTATTGTAGCAAACTAAACTCCGGTGAAATTAAATCTTTGGTCTAATCATTCAGCCATTGGTTAATGAAGCAAAGCCAACTAAGGCCTTTACTTTCAAGATATTTTCCCCATGAAGTTTAAGGATGAATAAAATGTTGAGTTTGGTTCCATCTGTTTATCTTAGGCATGGCGGCCTTCTGTTCTGCCATGTTTTGTTAATATGTTTACTGGTGTGATCATTAACACCATATATTGTTATGTTCATTTGATGTGAGTGCCAACATGATATAAATTTTGCTTTTGTCTTAATGGCCTGAGTATGCTTCACTTGTTTTGTGGGTGCAGAGTACACCAGTATCTAATGCTGGATGTGAATAGCTCTAAACTTTATTGCACAAGCACTAGGTGGACTTTGGGTTCAAAAGAGAGGGTGATTTTGGACATCTGGGATGGAGGTGACAGCCCTGGCATGCACTTGAAGCTGATCTTTGGCAGCCTAGCTGAAGGAACGTTGGACCAAGGCATCCCTGCTATCCCTGCCTCCCTGGAGGCTACAGAAGTCTGCCTCCACGCCCTTAGCGTTCTCCTCACTATGCTCCTCTTCTGACTCACCACTGGATTCATCATGTGTCGCTTGTGGAGCTGCCTCAAGATCCTCTTCCCCCAGTAGGTCCCCTGTTGCCAGAGCCAGATTGTGGAGAACACAGCATGCAATCACGATCAGTGACACCCACTCAGGGGGGTATTGTAGTCCGCCCCCCTGAATGGTCCAGGTATTAAATGTGCATCTTGTGAAGGCCTATGGTCCTCTCTACCACTGTTATTGTGGAGACATGACTCCTATTATAACACTGCTTTGCCTCTGCTCTTGAGTAGTGGAGAGGCGTCAGAAGCCACCTTTTCAAGGGATAAGACCATAAGGCGTAGGAGCAGAAGTGGGCCATTCGGCCCATTGAGTCTGCTCCACCATTCAATGAGATCATGGCTGATCTGATAATCCTCAACTCCACTTTCCTGCCTTTTCCCCATAACTCTTTGATTCCCTTTTTGATTAAAAATCTGTCTATCTCAGACTTGAATATAATTAACGACCTAACCTCTACAGCCCTCTGTGGTAAATAATTCCACAGATTGACTACCCTCTGAGAGAAGAAATTCCTCCTCATCTCTGTTTTAAATGGGCGACCCCTTACTCTGAGATTGTGCCCTCTGGTACTAGATTCTCCTGCAAGGGAAAACAACCTCTCAGCATCTACTCTGTCAAGCCCCCAAAGAATCTTATATGTTTCAATAAGGTCACCTCTCATTCTTCTAAACTCCAGTGAGCACAGGCCCCACCTACTCAACCTCTCCATCCCCGGGATCAACCTAGTGAACCTTCTCTGGACTGCCTCCAATGACAGTATATCTTTCCTTAGATAAGGGGACCAAAACTGTTCATAGTATTCTGGGTGTGATTTAACTAGTGTCTTGCATAGCTTTAGCAAGACTTCCCTATTTCTATACTCCATTCACTTTGAAATAAAGGCCAACATTCCATTTGCCTTCCTTATTACCTGCTGAACTTGTATGCTAGCTTTTTGGGATTCATGCACGAGGACTCCCAAATCCCTCTGTGCTGCAGCTTTCTACAGTCTTTCTCCATTTAAATAATATTCAGCTCCTCTATTCTTCCTGCCAAAGTGCATAACCTCACTCTTTCCAATATTATATTCTGTCTGCCACGTGTTTTGCCCACTCACTTAACCTGTCTATATCCCTCTGTAGACTCTTTTGTCACTTGTCTTCCCACCTATTTTTGTGTCATTTGCAAACTTGGTGATAGTACATTTATTTCCCTCATCCAAGTCATTAATATATATTGTAAATAACTGTAGCCCCAAAACTGATCCCTATGGCACTCCACTAGTTACAGGTTACCATCCTGAAAATGCCTCCTGTATCCCAATTCACTGTCTTCCATTAGTTAGCCAGTCCTCTATCCATGCTAATATACTACCCCCAACACCATGGGCTCTTATCTTATTCACTAGCCTTATGTGTGGTACCTTATTAAGCGCCTTTTATCCAAATATGTTACATCTACTGGTTCCCCTTTATCTATCCTGCTTGTTACCTCCTCAAAGAATTCTAATAAATTTGTCAGACATGATTTCCCCTTCATGAAGCCATGCCGACTCTGCTTGATTAGATTATGCATTTCTAAATGCTCTGCTATAACATCCTTTATAATAGACTCCAACATTTTCCCAATGACAGATGTTAAGCTAACTGGCCCATAGTCACCTAATAGCTTTTGTCACCCAGCAGCCACCCATCCAGTCACTGGAGCTCTGAATAGCCTTGGCACCTGGGAGTGTCTGAGGATGTAAGCATCACAGGAGCTGCCAGGGTACTTTAGACAGGCTTGCAGAATCTGCATCTTGTGGTCACATCAAGTGGAATCCCTTCCTGCTGACAAAGGCACCCGGTTGACCCGCAGGCGCCTTGATGGCCACATGTGTGCAGTTGATGGCATCCTGGATGTGGGGGAACCCAGCAATCACTGCAAAGCCTCTGGCTCACTCAGCCCGGCTGGCTTCATCTGTTCGGAAATGAATAAATGTCATTACCTGCCTGTAGTAATTATGGTTTTATTTAGTGTGTAATGTACCTTTTATAATAATGCTTGTGAGTCAAGATGACATGATCTGTAGTAACAAATAGGAGAATAGCGCGGGCTACCTCTGCAGTCAGTGTAGAGATAGAACTGGAGTTGAAAGCACACATGTAGTTGCTGCTGAGTACATTGTAAATGAACTTAAAGTTTCCATCTGAGAAGTGTACGCTGATCAACTCTATTATTAATAGTACAACTCAGCCACCCTATGACAAACTGCTGATGAGGATCAAACAGGATTGAACAGAAGAAATCAAGTTAGAAAGAAATGGGTACTGTACCTCACCCAGAGATTGTAAGTAGCAAGCCCCATTAGAATTGAACAAGTTATCCCCTCTGAAGATGCCACAATTTGGGAGAATTGATCCTTTTTAACCATCCACAGACGATTGGTCTCAATACATAGAACACCTCACGCTCTTTTTTCAATTGAATGAGATTATAGGGGAAGGGAAGAGGCAAGAGATCCTCTTGAGTACTTGTGGGGGCAAACCCTACAGTCTGATTGGAAGTTTGACAGCATCCAGTGCCCCAGATTTGAAGAATTTTGATGAATTGGTGGACCTTGTGAAGGGTCATTTTCAACTCAAGCCCTCAGTCACGATTCAGGGGTTCAGGTTTAATTCACGGAGTAGAGCCCTGGGTGAGACAATTGAATGCTATGTAGCAAATTTTAAGCAGCTAGTGGAACATTGTGAGCATAGTAAGACTCTGAATGACATGCTCAGAGATCATTTAGTGTGTGGTGTGAAAGAGGACACTATTCAGAAAAGATTATTGTCCAAAGTGAATCTGGATTTCAAGAAGGTGCTAGAGATAGCACCGGCCATGGAAAGCGCAGTAAGAGATTCGAAAGCAATACAGGGCGCGCAAAATGGCGCCGTTCTCCACATTGGGTGGGAAATCTCAGCTGAAAGAGGCCCGAAAAAGCAACACCTCACCGAGAAGCGGGAAACTGCCCCCACTAGCCGAAGAATAAGGAAAAATAACTTAGCAGCAAAATTGAATAATAGTTTTAATAGAGGTGGAGACAATCAGTCTTTTAGCGATTGGCATTTTTAACAAATCGAATGCTACTATTATCACAGAAATGGACATATAATGAGGCAATGCAAGGAAAGATTCAAGCAGACTTGTAAACAAAAGAAGAAGCCCAATGAAATCTACAATGTAGAAGAGCCTGAAACAACAAATTCAGACATTTACTCATTGTTTAATCTGAAAGTTGGAAAGACAGAACCAATATTTGTCACAGTGAAAGTAAATGGCAAACCTGTTAGAATGGAAGTGGACATGGGAGCTTCCACTACAGTAACTGGGGACAATACCTTCAGATATTTGAATAATGGTGAACATCAATTAACTTTAGAAGAAACAGCTGCCAAACTAAAAACATATACGGGTGAAGACATTCAAGTAAAAGGCATAAACGTAGTAACTATCCATTATGGAAGCCACTCAGCAAAGTTACCGTTGATGGTGGTCGCAGGTGAAGGGCCAAGCCTCCTGGGGTGAAATTATTTAAAGGAGATTAAGTCAGAATGGGCTGAAATTCTCCAGTTGAGAACAAGTGGGCTACCAGAGCTACTTAGAAAGTACGCCACCATCTTTAAGGACAAACTGGGGGAAAACCCAGGGTCTGCAGGCTAAGATTCATGTGGATCTGGAAGCAACCCCTCACTTCATGAAGGTGAGACCGATGCCATACGCCCTGTGAGAGAATGTCGACATTGACCTGAATAGACTAGAGAAACTGGGTTCAGTTCTCAGAATGGGCAAAACCCATAGAGCTCGTCCTTAAACCCGACCAAAGTGTCCAAATTTGTGGAGACTACAAATTGATGGTTAATAAAGTAGGTAAGCAAGACAGGCACCCCAGTCCAAAAATCGAAGACCTGTATGCCAACCTGGCAGGAGCGACAATTTACAAAAAGTTTGACATGAGTCATGCTTACCAACAACTAGAGTTGGATAATGCCTCCTGGGAATTCGTCACAATTAATACCCACAAAGGGTTGTACCAATATACACGCTTGCTTTTCGGTGTCTCCTCCGCTTGAGCCATCTTTCAGAGAGCAATGGAAAACTTATTGCAGGGACTGCCCCAGGTTGTTGTCTATTTAGACAATGTTTTGCTGACAGGATTCACTGAAAAAGAGCATTTGGCAAACTTAGAAGAAGTCTTAAAATGTTTCTTGCAATTTGGGGTGTGTTTAAAAAAAGAAAAGAGCAAGTTCCAAGTGAGGGAGGTAATCTATTTGGGTCACCGAGGAGATTCACAGGGCCACCACCTGGCTGAGGAGAAAGTGAGAACCATAAGAGAGGCATCTGCACCAAAGAATGCCTCAGAGCTCAAATCATTCCTAGGAATGATCAATTATTATGGGTGGTTCTTACCCAATTTGTCTACAGCGCTGCCCCCTGCATTCTGTACTCAAAAAGAACCAACATTGGTCTTGGGAGGCACCCCAGAAAGAAGCTTTCATAAAGATGAAACAGTTGTTGCACTCGCCCAATCTATTAGTGCATTATGATCAGACGAAAGAATTGGTGCTGACATGTGATGCATCTCCCTACGGAGTGTGAGCAGTGCTCTCTCATCGGATTGATGACAGCACGGAACGGACAATAGGTTACATATCAAGAACACTCACCAGAGCGGAAAAGGGATACTCACAGATAGAAAAAGGCCTGTCCGCAATCTTTGGTGTCAAGAAATTTCACCAGTACATATACAGCCACCATTTTACAATCGTTTCAAATCACAAACCATTGCCAGGATTGTTTAGTGAGAGCAAGGCTATACCACCCATAGCCTCAGCAAGAATACAACGATGGGCTTTAATTGTGCAGCATATGAATTCACTTTCATACATAGGCCTGGCAATCAAATTGCAAACATTGATGCCCTTAGTCATTTGCCTTTACAAGAAAATGATGAGCATGTCTCAGTTCCGCAGGAACTTGTTTTACTGTTAAATTTCTTAGATTCCTCGCTAGGGCGTGCTCGACAGGACAGGGACTGGACAAGTCGGGACCCAGTCCTACCTTAGGTACGAGAACAAGTGTTACATGGTTGGTCACAGCAGCCCGTATCTGATTAAATGAAACCGTACTTCAACAGAAGACATGAAATAACCAGCCAGGATGTGGGGAGCACGAGTGATCATTCCTCCAAAGGGTAGGGAGCTATTTTAATTGAACTACGCAGTGCCCATCCAGGAATTTCCCGAATGAGGACCATAGCACGCAGCTGTCTATGGTGTCCTGGGATGGATGGTGAAATAGAGAGTTTAGTAAAGCACTGTGTGCAATGTCAACAACTGCAAAAGTTGCCAGTGACAGCTCCATTACACCCACAGGAGTGGCCATGTAGACCCTGGGTGCAGTTACACATTGACTGTATTGGATCTTTCCTGGGAACAATGTTTCTGCTCATTGTCGATGTCCATTCAAAATGGTTGGTTGTATCTGAGGTGAAGTCACCAACGTCAGCTGCTACAATTGAGAAACTATGTCAGAGTTTTGCCATTCACAGATTACCAGAAGTAGTTTCTGATAACGGCACGGCATTTACAAGTGCTGAGTTTCAAAGGTTTATCAGCCTCAACAATATGAAAACTGCACTGTACCACCCTTCCTCAAATGGACTGGCTGAAAGGGTTGTTCAAACATTCAATGCAGGCATGAGAAAGCTAATTGGAGATTCCTTAGCTAGCACGCTTTCTTTTTCATTACAGGACTCCCCCTCACACAACAACCGGCGTCACCTGCGGAGTTATTGTTGAAAAACTGTCTCAGGGCGAGATTGAGTTAATAATGCAGAATTTAGAGGGGAAGGTGGAAAGGAGTAAGGGAAGCCAGAAAAATAGACATGACTGGCATAGTCCTGAGAAGAAATTTACCATGGGAGAGCCAGTGTATGTGAAACACTTTGGGGAGGGACCAAAGTGGTTACCGGGTGAAATAAATGTGATGACTGGACTTTCTTACCACGTGGAGGTGGAAGGTTGGATCATCTGTAAACATGTCGACCATTTATAAGGAAGAGAGAGACAAATTGCCAAGATTTGGTTCCACCCGTGACCATCACTGGGCCTGCGTCTCCTGTTGAGGATACTCAACCCAGGACTGACATATCTGATGTTCCTGTAAGAGTTGAGGATACAGAACTGCAAGTGGCCACTGAAGCACCTGATGTTCAAGCAACTCCAGAAAAGGAGGTTCCTGACAGACAATCTGAAGTCGTGGAGCTGGGACGTTCCACACGTACCAGGAAACAACCTGAAAGAATGAACTTGTAAATTCCTTACCCAGTGTAAGTATTATGTTATCTTGAAAAATATGTACTTGTAAATTAGGGTGTATAGCCGAGTTAAAGGGGAGGAATATAGTAATAATGGCTTTATTTAGTGTGTAATGTACCTTTCAGAATAATACTTGGTAAGAAGTATCACATGATCTGTAGTAACCAATAGGAGAGTAGAGTGAGCCACCTCAGCAGTCAGTGTAGAGATAGAGTTGGAGTTGAAAACACACATGTAGTTGCTGCTGAATATATTGTAAATAAACTTAAAATTTCCACCCAAGAAGTGTCTGCAGATCAACTCTATCATTAATAGTACAACTTAGTCACCCTACAACACCGCCTGAACAGTGTCAGTCATCAGCTTGATGTAACTGTGGACAGCTGATTGGGACAGTCCACAAAGACACCCCACTGAACACTATAAAGAGCCAGAAGCATAGAAGTTCGGGGCCATGTGACCTTCAGAGCCACTGGCATGGGCTGTCCACCCACAAAGTTGGTGGTGATCTCAGGCCCAATTATCTGACAAATGGAGGTCACAGTCACCCTGGAGGGATGGATCCTCCTTTGGCATTGCACCTCAGACATGTTGAGTAGCTGCATCGCTGCCTGTAAACCCTGGCAGCAGGATAGTGGCATCTTCTGCCTTGGAATACCTGCTGGCCATGCGCCCCTTGTGCCTGGGCCTCTCCTCCCATTGGTCCTTCTCCTGGAAGCTGCATTGGGACACCTGGCCTCCTCTCCCTTCTGCCCCTCTCTTCCTCCTCAGCGGAGGTGCCTCCAGCAGAGAGCACAATCCCCATTACAAGCCTTAAGGCAAGCCTGTCTGTTACCTGGAAGGGTGCATTTGGTCAAAATCCCCCGGGGCCTTGGAGATACCAATAAGTCCTGGAATGAAGCCTAGAAACGTTAAGACTGAAGCTCAGAACAAAGATGAAATTGTCAAGTTCAAATAAGCAACCAGCAGCAAGCTATCTCCCAAACTCTTCACTACTCACACTGGCAATGCTGCTGACCCTTTTTATCCCACCCTTGGGTGAGGTTTTCTTAAAAGTGGGCTGCCCGCCTGCCCATTTTGCCCTTGCGATGAGCGCGAAATTGCGTGGGCAACATAAAAGCAAGTACAATTGGCTTTTTAATGGCCTTAAGTGGCACTTTAATTGTGGCTCCAACACTGTGCACACCTGCTGGCCTGAAGATTGCTCCTGTGCGGAATGATGTCGGGACACTCACCTGATGTCATCTTGCGCTATTTCACGTCTGTTTGGGCTGGGTGCGTGCCCGTCCACAAGACATAAAGTTCTGGCCATTAACTCTGTTTCTCTTCACAAATATTGCCCGACATGCTGAGTGTTTCCAGTATTTTCCATTTTATTTCAGATTTCCAGCATCTGCAATAATTTGCTTTTGTGGTTCTGTCCCTGAGTTTAAACAGTAGGTTATAAAATTGGACTCATGCTACTTCCTGCACCTCCTTTAAAATTGTGCCATTTAGTTTATATTGCCTCTCCTCATTCTTTTACCTAAATCTATCACTTCACACTTCACTGTGTAAAATTTCAACCGCCATTTCTTCGTCTGTTTCACCAGTTTGTCTGTGTCCTCCTGAAGTCTATTGCTATCTTTGTCATGTTTACTACATTTGAGTTTCATATCACCTGCAGACTTTGAAATGATGCTTTGTTAGGTGAGGTTATTAATGCAAATCAAAAAAGAACAATGACCCTAACACCCCGCCTTGGGGAATACCGCTGTATACTTCTCTTCAGTCTCTTTATCATTATTCGCTGCTTTCTATGTTTTGTATCAATGCTGCCACTATACCTGTCATAACCTATGTGTCAGCTGTGGCTCAGTTACCTCTGAGATAGAGGTTGTGATTCAAGTCCCCCTCTGGAGTCTTGAGCACAAACTTCTGCTACTCAGCTGCAGTACTGAGGGAGCACTGCACTGTTGGAGGCTTTCAGATGAGATACTAAACTGAGGCTCTCTCAGAATAAATGATCCCATAACAATCTTTTGAATAAGAGCAGGGTTATCCATGGCGCCTTGGTTAATATTTATCCCTCAGTCAATATTCCAAAAACAGATTATCCGGTCATTATCAGGTTGCTCTTTGTGGGGGCTTGCTGTGTGCAAAGTGGCTGCCGCATTACAACAGTGACTTCACCTCAAAGGTACTTTGTTAGCTGTAAGCGCTTTGGGATATCCTGGGTACAAAAGGCACTATATAAATGCGAGTCTTTTGTTTTTGCCTTCAATTCTATGAACAAGTTCATTATGAGGTACTTTGTCAAAAACCTTTTGAAGGTCCATGTGGATAACATCAACCGCACTACTCTCATCAAGCCTCTCCATTACTTCATCAAAGAAGTCTATCAAACTAGTCAAACATCATTTACCCTTCTCAATCTTTGCTGAATTTTATTTATAAATACATACTTTTTCATAAGTCAATTAATTTTGTCCTGGATCCAGTATCCTTCCTCCAACTGAATCCCTCTCTCTGTCCTCTTACCCTCTCTAGATCTTTTTATTGAGAACAACCAGTGTGACATCGGGACTGTTTTGGTAACCCCAGTGTTTCAGCCTGTTCTTGCCCCACTGAACTATTTTCTTCCTATTTCAACTCTATTTTTTCTCCCCTTGTCCAGTCCCTCCCTACCTACATCCTGTGACTCTTCCAAAGCCATCCTTCACTTTAACATTTTTTAGTTTCCTGGCTCTAACCACCCCCTCTTCTCCGTGGACATCCAATCTCTCTACACCATCAGCCCCCCACCAGGACAGCCTGAGGGCTTTCTGCTTCTTCCTTGAACAGAAGCCCGAACAATCCCCGTTACACTCCTCCACCTGGCTGAATTTGTCTCATATTGAATAGCTTTTCCTTCAACTCCACTAGCTCCAAGTGAAAGGTGTTGCTATGGGTACCTGCATAGGCCCTAGCTATGCCTGTATTTTTGTGGGTATGTAGAACATTCTTCATTCCAGTTCGATTCAGATCCCCTCCCTCAACTCTTTTTCAGATACTTTGACAAATATACTGGTGCTTCTTCCTGCTCTCACCCTAAAGTGGAAAATGTCTGCAACTTTGCTTCCAATTTTCACCTCCTGGTCCACCCCTGGCTCTCCCCTTCCCTTCCACAACTTCTCTGTCTCCATTCCTGGGGATAGGGTAGAACTAATATACACTATAAGCCCATACCAGACTCCCACAGCCACCTGGACTACACTTCCTCAGACCCTGCTTCCCCTAAGGACTCCATTCCAGTAATCACTTAACGTAGCAGACAGGTTTCAACTTGAAACAGTTAACTTTGTTACAGAGAGCTTTTCAGATGTTACATGCTTGAACTAGGTCCTCGAAAAGAAAGCCCTGCCTTTCCCGGATTACCCTCACTTAGGGCTCATTGGTTGGAGCCTCCAAGAACAATCACGTGACCCCGATAGGCAGTAGGAAAGTCTATACCTTCACTTACTACAATTCCGTTCTTCCAGTTTTTCTGTCCTCGTTGTATCCATTCTGATATCTTTTCCTTTTTCCTCAACTGAGTTTGACAGGGCCCTCAACTGTGTTCATAACCATTTCTTGTAATTCTGCTCTCACCCGTTCCCTCTGACCCAGACCCATAACAGGGTTGACCTTGTCCTCACTTTCCACCCCACCAGTCTCCGAATTCAATGGATCGTCCTCTGCCATTCCTGCCACCTCCAACCCGATGCTATCAGCTAACACATCTTCCCTTCCCCTTTGTTGTCTTTCAGAGGGATCATTCCCTCCGTAACACCCTGGTCCACTCCCCCATCACCCTGGTGTCACTAATCAGCACTGATGTGACTGTCATAGACCTGCAGGCAATTCCCTTTCTCCTACCAGCTCCCCCATGCTGCTGGGAAGATGTGGCACTCTGTAGCACGTGGAACAGCATCTTATGTTTTTATTGGGGATTTTTTTTTCTAATCACAGGACATGGGCATTGCTGGCTAGGCCAGCACTTATTGCCCATCCCTAGTTGCCCTTGAGAAGGTGGTGGTGAGCTGCCTTTTTGAACTGCTGCAGTCCATGTGGTGTAGGTACACCCACAGTGCTGCTAGGGAGGGAGTTCTGGGATGTTGACCCACTGACAGTGAAGGAACGGTGATATATTTCCAAGTCAGAATGATGAGTGACTTGGAGGAGAACTTGCAGGTGGTGGTATTCCCATCTATCTGCTGCTCTTGTCCTTCTAGATGGTAGAGGTTGCGGGTTTAGAAGGTGCTGTCTAAGGAGCTTTGGTGAGTTCCTGCAGTGCATCTTGTAGATGGTACACACTGCTGCTACTGTGCGTCGTTAGTGGAGGGAGTGAATGTTGAAGGTGGTGGATGGGGTGCCAGTCAAGTGGAGGCTTTGTCCTGGATGGTGTCAAGCTTCTTGAGAGTGGTTGGAGCTGCACTCATCCAGGCAAGTGGAGAGTATTCCATCACACTCCTGACCTGTGCCTTATAGATGGTGGACAGGCTTTGGGGAGTCAGGAGGTGAGTTACTCGCTGCAGAATTCCAGGTCTCTGACCTGCTCTTGTAGCCACAGTATTTATATGGCTAGTCCAGTTCAACTTACAGCCTTCCAAACTCAATATTGAGTTCAGCAATTTCATAACATGATCACTGCTCCTATTGGGCAGAAACTTCTGCCTCTATAAATTTTCAGAGATTGGGACCAAAAGCCTGTCCTGACCCCTCTAGTGATGCCTGACCGCTCGCCTGTGCTATCTCACATGAAACAGCCAATTACAAGGCTGCCTCTGGAAGTGTCGTCCAATTAAGGAAAGTGGGCGGGACTGTGTTACATCTTTAACCTTCCCAGTTCTGACCAAAGGTCATTGACTTGAAACTCTGTTTCTCTCTCCACAGATGCTGCCTACTGAGTATTTCCAGCATTTTCTGTTTTTATTCCAGATTTCCAGCATTTACAGTATTCTGCGTTTGTGACATTATTTCCACTGTTTTTGGGTGGGAGTCAGAGTCAGGGGCCTAACACACTGGGGAGCAAAGCAGGGTGTAGGGAGAGATGAAGCAGGGGGAAAGCATTCTGTGTATGGCCCCAGGTTCCTGAATCCTGCATCAAGGTAAAACTATTCTCTTGTTCTTTCTTTGTCCAGTGTGTTGATGGAGGGTGAGTAAGACTGTCAATGCGCACTGTGTGTGTGTGCGAAAAGCCATGTACTGTTGTTTGTTTACTGTTAGCATACTTCTTGTTTGAACTGATTTGGGGGATAAATATGTTAAATAATTATTCAAAGATACATTTCTTTAACTGTCGAATTTAGATAAGGAGGGGTGGTTAATTGCTGAGTCATTCCGAAACTACAAAAAAAATTATCGTTACAATAAATATGCCATCTGTAACCAAGAAGCACAAAATGAATATTTAACGGTTCAAATAAATACCACAGCATCAGTCCTATTCTGTTTTTCTATACCACTCACTTGGTTTGCCAGCTCTGATTCACCAGTAGCACTCTTGTTTGAGTCAGAGGCTTGTGTGTTCTAAGCTCTACTTCAGAAACTTGAACTAGAATATAGGCTAGCCCTCCAGAGGGAGACTTTTGGATGATGGTTCAAACACAGGGGGGCCATGGACAGGTGGGTGTAAAAGATCCCACGCCACTATTTAAAAGAGATTTGTCCCAATGTCCTGTTCCTCACCCAGCATCATTGAAACAGATTGGCGATTATCGCGTTGCTGTGGGTTGCTGCTGTGTGGAGCTTGGCTGCTTCTTTACTGAATTTACAACAAAAAGCAGATTTCAAAAGTTTATTGGCTGTAAAATGCTTTGGGACATGCTAGGGTGGTGAAAGGTGCTATGCAAATGAAAATTATTTCTACCACATCATCTACAGAATATACTGGGGTAGAATTTCTGCTTTTTCTGCAGATCTCTTTCTACAAGTCCCATAAAACCAAATTATTGTTCGCTCTCGCTGTGTCTCTCGGTGACTCCTAAACCGATCTTTGCGAGAATTCTCCTGGAAAAATGGACCGGGTTGCATCGTCAAGGGCAGCCATGGATGCTGCTCCCTGCCCTCCACCCCCATCCCCATGGCACTATATGTCTCCAAAATTGCCCCTACAGCCCTTGGCATTATTCCTTTTGAGGGTTGTTACTCAGCCTCACTTTTAATTGTTCCTCCATTGGTGGCTGTTGTACTGTAGCCTTGTGGCCTGTTTGTAATAGAGTTGACCTATAGACAACTTTCTAAGTGAAAACATTAGGTTTATTCACAATACAGCCAGCAGCAACTACACGTCTGCTTTCAACTCCATCTCTATCTCTACACTGACTGAGGAGGTAGCCCGCGCTGCTAACACTTTGGTTTACACAGATCATGTGATCTTAAATCACAGAACTATTATTAAAGATACAGTCCAACATTTAACAAAACCATAATTGCTACATTCCTTCCCCTTTAACTTTGCTGCACATCTATATTTATCTCATGACATTATAATATTTACACAAGTCATGAGATTTACAAGTTCAGTCTTTCAGGAGGTTTCCTGATTCATGTGAAATGTCGCAGCTCCGTGGCTTCAGATTCTTATTCAGGAACCACACTCTCTGGAACTGCATGAACAACAGGTACCTCGGTGGGTACTTGCAGTTCAGTGTGTTCCACTCTGATAGAGACATCAGGCATGTCAGTCCTTGGTTGAGCATCTTCAACAGGAAACTCTGGTTCAGTAATGGTTACAGATGGAACCGTATCTTGTTGTGGTCCCTCTCTTTTTCTTAAATCGTCCACATGCTTATGGGTGATCCAGCCTTCCACTTCCACGTGGTATGATAATGGTCCAGTCACTGAACTTATTTTACCCGGCAACTACTTCAGTCCTCCATCGAAATTCTTTACATATACTGCTTCTCCAACAGGAAATTGTCTCTCAAGACTATGCAGGTCATGCACAGCTTTTTTGTTTCCTTGACTCTTCTTCACCTTCCCCTCCAAATTTGGAAATATTAGGCTCAGTCATGTTCTAAGATGGCATCTCATCAACAATTCTGCAGATGTTGCTCCTGTCGTCATGCGGGGGGTCGTTCTGCAGTGAAACAGAAAACGTGCAAGCTTGGTCTCCAACAAATCACCTGTTAACTTCTTCATATTTGTCTACAGCATCTAGAATTCTTTCCAGATAAGGCCTTGGAAGTAACTTGAAGCTCTTTGATTTTATCTTCAGTATCTTCATCCAGCAAACCATTGTGAGGGACTGCAATAATATGAAAGGCACAGTTCAATAGTTTATTTATTGCCTCCTTTGAGTGCTTATTGATGCTACCAGCCACCATTTCATTGTATTTTCAGAAACCTCTTCCTTTTAGTCTTCTTTCTACTACAGAGTTTAGTCTTGTTCTTCACCTTGACTTCACTGTCAGCCAGACTTCTCTCAGATGAAATCTCATCTTATCTTAGTTCAGTAGCTGAGTCTCCCAATACTTCATTATCTGCTCGCCTATTGGAAATCTCTCCGGTTTTTGTTTTCAAAGCCTCTTTGACTTCATTTAGCCGATTCTTCAGCTCTTCTGGCTCTTTTATGTATTTGTTGGCTGCCTCCTGGAAACTTGAACATTGATGCATCTTCTCTGCCAACTGGTTCTTCGGTTTGTTCAGAGAGGTGCTGAATGCTTCCTGTTTCTCTTCCTACTGTTCCAGAGGCACAAAACTTTGCCCTGAGGGAATCTTGTCATGTGTGAAGGTTTTTCAACAGGTTTTTCTTTTCCTTGTGAACGTTACTCACTTTGTCTTGAACTCTGTCATTCAACAGCATCTCCTTGAGTTTCTTCTGCTGTTCTTCCATGTTTCTGTTTGAGATAGGCTGCATTTTTTCAGGTTGTTGAGTCCTAACACACTCCTTTTTCACCCTGTTGCTGTCTTTAAACTCTCCAGGCTCTTTCTGGCAAACTTCGCTTTGTTTCTTTTTCAAGACATTAACACTCCCAGCTTCCTTTTGAAATCTCACTGTCCAATCAAGGTTGATTTCCCTTAACCAGTTTCAGCTTGGTTCTCCGCCTTCCAATACCATCACGGGTAGTTGTGTTGATTGATTTCTATAATGGACAGTTACTCTGCTGATACCTTTTACTTGGATTTCTTTGTCTGTGTATGTTTTCAACTTGGCAGATGTTTATTCCAAAATTAATTGATGTCCACCATTATTTAAGTATCTGAAAGTTTGTTCTCCAATTACAGTAGTGGAAGTTCCTGTGTCTACTTCCATTTTTACTGGTTTACCATTCACTTGTACCTTCACAAATATTGGCTCTGTCTTCCCAACTTTCATGTTAAACAATGAATTGTTGTCAGAATTTATTGTTTCAGGCTCTTCTGCACTGCAGATTTCTTTGGGCTTCTTCTGTTTGCAAACCTGTTTAAATCTCTCTTTGCACTGTCTCTTTATATGTCCACTTCTGTGACAAAAGTAACATCCTACTTTTTTAAACTGACAATCACTAAAAGACTGATTGTTTCCACATCAATTAAAATAATTCTTTAATTTAGCTGCTAAATTATTTCTTCTTATTTTTCAGTTAGTAGGGGTTTTTTCCCACTTTGCGGTGGAGTCTCACTTTTTTGTGCCACTTTCGGCTGACTGTTCCTGCCTGATTTGGAGGACGGCGCTATTTTACGCCCCTTGTATTGCTTGTGAATCTCTTACAGCGCTTTCCATGGCCAGCACTGTTTCTAACGTTGTTTTAAAATTCAGATTCACTTCAGCCAGCAATCATCTCTGAATAGTATCTTCTTTCACACCACACACTAAATGATCTCTGAGCATGTTGTTCACAGTCTCACCGAACTCGCAATGTTCCGTTAGTTGCTTCAACTTCGCTATGTAGCTAGCAATTGGCTCACCTGGGGCTCTATTTCACAAATTGAACTGGAACATCTGCATCGTGACTGAGGGCTTGGGTTGAAAATGTCCCTTCACGAGGTCCACGAATTCTCTGAAATTCTTCGAATCTGGGGCACTGGGTGCCATCCAATTGAATCAAACTTTAGGTTTTGCTCCACCAAGTACTCAAGAGGATCGCTTGCCTCTTCTCTTCCCCCATGATTTTGTTTCGTTCTATATACTGATACCAATTGTCTGTGGCTGGCTCAAAGGGATCGATTTCACCAAATTGTGGCATTTTGGGCGAGTATATATTCTCTTATTTTAAAATGACGTTGATACTCATAATCGCTGAGCAAGGTACAGTACCAATTCCGATTTATCTTGATTTATCCTGATTTATTCTTGTAGCCAGTTTGTTGTAGTGTGGCCATCTCACCTATTTGTAATAGAGTTGATCTGCAGGCAACTTTCTTGGTGGAAACATTAGGTTTATTTACAATACAGCCAGCAGCAACTACACATGTGCTTTCAACTCCATCTCTATCTCTACAATGACTGTGGAGGTAGCCCATTCTGCTAACACATTAGTTTACACAGATCATGTGATCTTACATCCCAAGACTATTCTTAAAGGTACAGTCCAACATTTAACAAAACCATAATTACTACAGCGGCCATGTCTTCAGCTGCCTGGGCCCTAAGCTCTGGAATTCCTTCCCTAGATCTCGCTGTCTCTACCCCTCTCTTCTCCTTTAAGGGGTTTTTAAAAACTAACCATTTTACTAAGCTTTTGATCACCTGTCCTAATAACTCCTGTGAGATACTTTAGGATATATTGCTATGTTAGAGGTACTATATAAAAATGTTGCTAATTTTAAATTATTAGTCTACATTGCAAACATCAGGATGTTAAGCCCCATGTTTGGGTACATTAATATCCCATTTAGATGAATAAACTCCCTGCTCCCATTCTGTCAGACGTTCTAGTATTAATTGCCGATAGAGGTGGATATAGTTTTGGGAATGCCACCTGAGCAGTAGGATTTCCCTCACGATGGCCTCAGTAGCTCTCTCAGAGTCTTGCTTCTTTTCTCCGAGGTCAATGGATAATTTGGCAGCATTGTATTGTTCACCAGGGCTGCTTGTTAAAGGGGAGGACGAGGTTGCTGGGGCTTCACAATTAAAGGGGCTGTCAATGGAAGGATGATTAAAATCGAGGCTGAGTAACAACACTCAAAAAGAACTGAGGCAGTGTTGCTGCTCAGAAACAGAGGAGACTTATTTAATGCACACAAATTTTTAAAACAATGTTTATTGAATTCACGATTAATTCTAAAGCTTGTTTCTGTCAAAATGATACATTCAAAGCATAAAATACTTCAGGACTTATCAGTAAAATCAGTCTACTCTCCATCATCAGTACAGTGATGGAAGGGGTCATCAACAGGGCTATCAAGCAGTTCCTACTCAGCAATAACCAGCTTACTGATGCTCAGTTTGGGTTCTGCCGAATCATTCAGCTCCTGACCTTATTACAGCCTTGGTCAAAACATGGACAAAAGAGCTGAACTCCCAAGGTGAGGTGAGAGTGACTGCCTTTGACATCAATTTTTTCTTCAAGAGAGAAAGTCTCCAAGTGTGACATCCCAGTGAGGCAATGGCATGTTTCAACACAGTTAACATCACCAAGTGATCGCATATGAAACCCAGGTGATCAGGAAGAGCAAAGTTTCACTTGCTGCTGATTTTGGGTTGTGTTGACCCTGAGCTAAAGGGGAAAAGAATTAGCCGTTGTCACCCAGTGCTCCCCTGTTGAATATAATAGTTCAAAGAGGGGGAAACATTGCTTCAAGATAGATAGGTCTGGATTTCAGATCTGGACATTGCACCTCAGGATATGTCAAGCTTCGAGTGGGTGCAGAGTAGAGTCACCAGAACGATTCTGGAATTTTAGAGGGTTAAATAAGTATAGGGGGCATGAATTTAGTATGTATTTCCTTGAATATATAAGATTGAGTGTGATATAATTAATGTGTTTAAGATGTTTGAGGGTTTCATTAGTTAGATAGAGTGAAACTATTTCCTCTGTTGGGGAAATCCAGAAGAGGCATCACCTGAAAAATCAGAGCTGGACCACTGAGGAGTGAAATTAGGAAGCACTTCTTCACACAAAGGGTAATGGAAATCTGGAACTCTGTCTCCAAAGGCTTTGGATGTTAGGGTTCAACAGGAGCTTCCAGGCTAAGATTGAGAGATTTTGTTGGGGAGGGTAATGAAGGAAATGGAACCATGGTGGGTAAATGGAGTTGATAGATCATTCATAATCTAACTGAATGGCAGAATAAGCCCAGGTACCTGAATGACCTATCCTGTTGCTAATTTTTCCAAGGTTCCAAAGTAGCACATTCTTGACTGCTCTAGGCAATACCCTCCCCCAACTCCCTAACATCCCCACCACCCCCCGCAAGACTCCATCTCACACACATCACCCAGTCAGAGACTCCAAAGCTTTAATAACCTGTTGTTAAGTGCCCAAAGGGTGAGAATGGATAAGGGCTCTCTTCAGTAGAGCGAGAGAGAGAGAGAGAAAGTGATGGAGAGAGAGAGAGGCAGAGAGTGAGAGAGTTCTCCAGATTGACTCCAGTCTAAATTTGTGCTTTATGACTGCAGGTGCATTGTGTGTGAAAGGATATCAAATAGTTAGATAAATGTTTCTTTGAGAGGGCTTTCTGCATCTATTGACAAACGTGTCTCTATGACTTGGCTGTATCATGAAAGCAATGTCATTAACAGAACTGCCTCCAACACTGATAGTAATCTCTCCTGCTTATTTCTTGAGTGTTCTATTTGCAGAATGATTTATACTTTCATTCTGCTAAAACCTCTCTGAAATGCTGGAGTTTTGCTTTACTGGAATGTTTAGGCAGTGTATCATAATTTTAGTCACAGGTACCTGTGTTACCCACTGATAATAGGTTCATTGAGCTTAGAGAGCTCATAAAGCGAACTCAAAAAAAGGGGCCACTTTTCTAATTTCTTCTCTCCCTTTGGTCATTTACCCACGGTCAGGTTCTGAATCTCACAAGGAGGTGTTGGGGGGGTGGGGGGTGGTAGTTGCTGCACATTAATCACTTATTGCCTCTTTCTACATTGGAATTCTCAACACAAACACACTCAAAACAGGATGACTTAGCGCTGACCATGACTGGTAACAGCAGACAATATCTGGCAGTACCAGGAGCACTAGGCAGTACCAGGGGCACCAAGAGTACCAGACGGTACCAGGAGTACCAGTGAGAACCAGGCAGTACCAGGGTACCAGGAGTACCAGTGAGAACCAGGCAGTACCAGGGTACCAGGAGTACCAGCGAGAACCAGGCAGTACCAGGAGTACCAGACAGTATAAAGCAGTACTAGGTATTACCAAACAATACTAATCAGTACCATCACCACACAACATGCAAACAACTTGCATTTATATAGCACTATAGGAATGATGGTTTAATTTAGTGTGTAATATAACTTTGTGAATAATGTTTATTAAGGAAGATCACATGATCTGTAGTAACCAATAGGAGAGTGGCATGGGCTACCTCAGTAGTTAGTTGTGTAGAGATAGAGTTGGAGTTGAAAGCACCCATGTAGTTGATGCTGAGTATATTGTAGATAAACTTAATGTTTCCGCCCAAGAAATGTCTGCAGATCAACTCCATCAATAGTAGCAACTCAGCCACTACTCACAACAAGCACCTTCACCATAATAAACCATCCCAAGGCACTTCAAAGGAGCATTATAAAATAAGTATGACACTGAGTCCCATAAAGGGTGGAGTTTTCCATTCTGGACACTGAATCCGGTGGTGGGTGGGAAAGTCGGCGTGATTCTCGCTGGCTGGTGAGACCGCTGAACATGCGCCATCTCCCATTTTCAATTCATTAATTGTACATCAGGGAGGAGCTCGATGATTCTCATGGCAGGGCAGGCAGGAAGTCACCCACCCCGCCATTACCTTATGGGGTTGAAGGTCCTGGAGCCATTTTTAACGGCACCTAGACAGCCACTTACTCACTCACTGCAGGACAGGAGCTCCAGATTCTGCATCAACAGAATGTCCAAGAGAAGGAAGAGACCTTCAGCACCATGGCTCAATGCCAGCACCCCACCCCCAACACCGCCACTACCCCCAACACCCCCACTTTCCCACCCAACCCCCCACAACAGAGACTCACCTCCAGGCTGTCCAGGAGAGGTGGGAGGAGCCCTTTATGAGGGTTGGGAACAGGAGGCCCTCACAGCTGATCACAGTGACCTGGGAGAAGATTGCCTGGGAGATCAGTGCCCAAAAAAGGACCAGCCTGCAGCGCTGCTAGAGAATGAATGATCTGCTCTCTGCCAGGGTAAGTGAACCACCTACTCACTGCAAACTCTCACTCTCATTAGGGCATCAGGCAGTCTACGGGTTAAAATGCAGAGGAATGTCAAACACGACCAGCAGATGGGATATCAACACTGAATGTGTGCCAACCACTTTAAGCTCTGCACCTCATTTTAGTTCCTATATAAACAGCCTCTTAAACATTTACTGGAAGGGTTCAGCAGCTACCATGGGCACGCTTGCTTCTGACCAGCTCATTCACCCACTGGCCTCACCAATCCTTCTGTCCTTCTGCAGGACAAGCTAGCTCATAACAAAAGAGAGCCTGCAGACACGTGTTGGCATTCCGGAAATGCTTCCCCTCACTACCTTTGAGAAACAGGCTGCAGAACTGGCAGGACAGGAGGTACACAGTGCCTGCATGGAAGGCGAGGCTGGACTCCCCCAACAATGCAGTGATGATGCAGCCAGTATCCATCTCCAAATTGTGGGTATTGACTGCAAGTGATGTGTAATGTATGAGCCTGTTTAGTCGATCATTAAATCTCTCTCCTCTCTATTCCAGGGACCAGCAAGAAAAAGGAAGGATATCATCAGCGATATGCCACAGCCCCAGCCTCAGCCACCAGGCCATCTCTGAGGAGGAAGAACCGTCACTGTGTTCACCTGCACCCTCCACCAGCGCAGATACACGCACCTCAGTGGATCCTAGTTCTAGAGCAGGCTCAGGGTCATAACCTGGCGAATACCTCACTGACACGTGTCCACAGCTGCCAGAGGAAGTGACAGCCGAGGTCTCTGACACTTGGTGGACTGCTGGAGACCAGGCCCCTGCTGACACCGAGTCCAATGATGATCCTCTGGATTCAATCCCAACAGACCTCTTGCAAATGCATAGACAGGCAAGGGAATATCAGGCACAGTTGTGGCAGAGTGATCAGAGGCTGTTACAGGCTGGGCTGAAGGCTGACGAAGTCCGTCCACACTCTGTCTGGTGTCGTGGCTCTGACATTGAAGCCTCCAAGGGAAGGCTGACAGCCACCTTGGAAACCCATGCCCTGAAGTTTATACCAGATTTGCAGTTGGACCTGCGCTCCATCGCTGTAGCCATGGGTGCGTTTCAGCAGTGCCTAGGTGAGAGGTTGATGGTGTACCTCAACCTCTCTTCAGGCGCAAAGGAGTCAGGAAGGGGGGAGGAGGCATGCCAGTCAGGACGCTCCCAGGATGCCCTGTCGCTCCAATCCCCCTCTGCCAGTGACCCCATCAAGTCTAACAGGTCAAGCCAGCGAGGGTGCACCTACACCTGAGCAAGAGACCCTTAGCAGACCAGGGCCCTCAAGGCCTCGGGTCCTGAGAGGACTCCCACTAAAGTCATCTCAATCAACATGACATAGCAGTCAGCAGGCTGCCTCCACCTCATCTGCAGATGTCTTGGCTGCAGTTAGATGTAGCGGTAGGGTTAGAAAAATTAAAAGGTATTGAATGCATACTGGAGGCAAGAGTGTTCGCTCATTGTGTATAGTTGTCGCTTTTGTAACTATATGTTGAATCCATCCATCTCCAAGCCTCATGGCTTTCTATTCAACTTTCTTCAAAGTTGCACACTAATTTAACAGTCCAGAATGTTGCCCCCCACTGTAGTCCCATTAGGAACTTCATTTGCTTCGGTTCTCCCACATTTTCACCAAAGTGAGCAGTCAATAATCTCACATCAGCAATGTTATGACCCAGCAGTTTATTAAAGCTGAATTATTTAAAAATCTCAGAGGGAATCTTTAAACAACAGTCATAATCTATATTTTTACTTTTGAATGTTTGAGATGCAACTCTAAATTCAGGAATCAGATCACCAGTTCTCGAGAGGTTTTATATTAAACTAAATGAGACATTTTATTAATTTACACAAGATAAATATATACACATGGCTACAAATTACTATTATCATAACTTTTAACATATTCCCAAATTAATCTCCATTAACACAACAACACCCATAGACTTAACCAGACACCTGGCAAAGCATTTTCACTTTACGAATTCAAGATGAGGTTCTTTTCACTTTGGTTCCTGTAGAGACAGTTATAAGCTTACTGCTGCTTTGATCTTACATTGTCTCTGCTCTGCACACAAGAAAACTGCTATCGATTATATCCAGCATATCTCATTGAATGTAAATTCTCATTGTATCACCAGCATCTTTGAACACCACCTTTTCCAATAATGAAACCCCTTTCATAGTGCCAATTTTATTAGTAATATAAACATTGTTTGATCTCCGCTAGCTAAGTGCCAGATTTCACCCCACTTCTTGAATGCTCTATTCAAAAAATGCAAATGCACGCTACCTCTCTTACATCTCAAAACTAGTACACATCAAAGCACTCAGTTGGCTTGAATCCAATTAAGACACACCCATAGACTAAACCTCTACTTTAAAAGAAACATATTTTCCAATAATATTATATATATTAATAGCTTCACGCTAAGCAACATCAGGCAATGGTCATCATTTATAACTGTGTGGCCTGGCCAATACTCCCGTCAGCCAGTGATCACAGGTATATGCTTTGGCCTTGCAAGAGTGCTTATTGAGGATTTTTTTATTCATTCATGGGATGTGGGTTTCGCTGGCTAGGCCAGCATTTATTGCCCATCCCTAATTGCCCTTGAGAAGGTGGTGGTTAGCTGCCTTCTTGAACGTCTACAGTCCATGTGGTGTAGGCACACCCACAGTGCTGTTTGGGAGGGAGTTCCAGGATTTTGACCCAGTGACAGTGAAGGAACAGTGATATATTTCCAAGTCAGGATGATGAGTGACTTGGAGGGGAACTTCCAAGTGGTGGTGCCTGACACTTGTGTGGTGCGAATGTTACTTGTCAACTCAAGCCTGGGTATTGTCCAGGTCTTGCTGCATTTGGACATAGACTGCTTCAGTATCTGAGGAGTCACGAATGGTGCTGAACATTGTGCAATCATCAGCAAACATCCCCATTTCCGATCTTATGATGGAAGGAAGGTCATTGATGAAGCAGCTGAAGATGGTTGAGCCAAGGACACTACCCCGAGGAACTCCTGCAGTGATGTCCTGGAACTGAGATGACTGACCTCCAACAACCACAACCATCTACCTTTGTGCTAGGTATGGCTCCAATCAATGGAGAGTTTTCCCTGATTCCCATTGACTCCAGTTTTGATAGGGCACCCTGATGCCACACTTGGTCAAATGCCGCCTTGATTTCAACGGCAGTCACCCTCACCTCACCTCTAGAGTACAGCTTTTTTTTGAACCAAGGCTGTAATAAGGTCAGTAGCTGAGTAACCCTGGCTGAACCCAATCTGGGCATCATCAAGCAGGTTATATGTAAGCAAGTGCCACTTGATAGCAATGTTTATGTCCTCTTCCATCACTTTACTGACGATGAAGACTGACAGGGCGGTAATTGACTGGATTGGATTTGTCCTGCTTTTTGTGTACAGGACATACCTGGGCAATTTTCCACATAGCTGGGTAGATGCCAGTGTTGTAGCTGTGCTGGAACAGCTTGGCTAGGGGCGCAGCAAGTTCTGGAGCACAAGTCTTCAGTACTATTGCCGGAATATTGTCAGGGCCCATAGCCTTTGCAGTATCTAGTGCCTTCAGCTGTTTCTTGATATCACATGGAGTGAATCAGATTGGCTGAAGACTGGCATCTGTGATGCTGGGGACCTCTGGAGGAGGCCAAGATGGATCAAGTGCTTGGCACTGCTGGCTGAAGATTGTTGCAGATGCTTCAGCCTTATCTTTAGCATTGACGTGCTGGGCTCCCTAGTGAGTTGTTTAATTGCCCACCGCCATTCACAACTGGATGTGGCAGGATTGAGCTTAGATCTGACTTGTTGGTTGTGGAATCGCTTAGCTGTCCATCACTTGCTGCTGATGCTTTTAGTCCTATGTTCTAGCTTCAGGTTGACATCTTATTTTTAGGTATGCCTGGTGCTGCTCCTGGCATGCCCTCCTGTACTCTTCATTGAATCAGGGTTGATTCCTGGCTTGACGGTAATGGTAGAGTGGGGGATATGCTGGGCCATGACGTACCAGATTGTGTTCGGGTACAATTCTGCTGCTGCTGATGGCCCGCAATGGCTCATGGATGCCCAGTCTTGATATGCTAGATCTGCTCAAAATCTATTCCATTTAGCATGGTGGTAGTGCCACATAACACTATGGGGGTATCCTCAATGTGAAGACAGGACATTGTCTCCAAAAGGACTGTGTGGTGGTCACTCCTAACAACACAGTCATGGATAGAAGCATCTGCGGCAGGCAGGTTGATGAGGATGAGGTCAAGTATGTTTTTCCCTCTTGTTGGTTCCCTCACCACCTGCCACAGACCCAGTCTGACAGCTATGTCATTTAGTATTATTGGCTGTTAAGGTTATTGATTTTATTGCAGCTGTTGCACTGATGTCAGTTCTTTGTGGATGGCACAAGGAGTCATGGCGACTTAAATCAGATTTGACTGTCCCAAGAGGCATTTAGAATGATTTTTCAAGTGTGAGAAACTATTTTTGAGCACTGGAATATTAGAATTCAAAGCCCATAGGTTTTTTGCATGTCTGGAGGAAGATGAAGTGTCCACATTTAATACTGAATGCCCTCTCTTGGTGAATTGTCATTCTCAGTGACAATGGCGCTGAACTAGGCAAGTAAGGATACAACAGGCATCTTAGGCTTGACTGCAAGAGGGATGTTAGAGTGTATGATTTAAGAGGTGTATGTTCATCTTGCTGAATCCATTTCCTGAGCTCACATGATGTTTATTTAGACCTGCACTTCTCCTTAGCAATGGTTTCAGTAGTCCTTGGGTAAAGACACAGCACTTTACTCAAATGGGAAATCATTGCATGACAAGGCTTTCAGTGATGAGGAATGGCCTTCTGCCCTGTACCATCTTGAGGTCGGTGATGCTCTGAATTTGATGCAAAGCTAACTCTCTAAAACCACTGCAGGGTCTGAGCAGGAAACAATTCTTCGTTGGCTGGTGTGTCCAAAATGGCCACTCAAGGTCTTGCCCTAACACAAAGGTCACCTAGGACAGTGACGTCCAACAATTGCAGGCCCCCAATCGGTTGCACCTCAGCAAACCATAGTCCTGGTGAGGCTACTCTCTGTGAGGATAATGCAAACAAACTTTAGAAACTTTAAGCATTAACATCCCGATCATGTAGTTTTGTTCCATGATGTCCAAAAGGGCAATTGGTTGGCATTAGCAAGATGAGGCCTAATCATTCTGCATTGAGGAGTGCTGGCGATGGGGCACACGGTGCTCTCATGATGCTGCTCCCTGTTGAGCCATCTGTCCGGCAATGCCTGAAAGAGTGATGTGTGTTGTCGGAACGCCTTACTGAGCAGGTGTCAGGCTGACATGAGTGCATCCCTGGGTAATTTGGAATTCCAGCTGCTTATAAGTTGTCACACACACCGACTTGGTGAGGGCATGGGTGAAAGCACTATAATATTGAAAGTTGCCTCAGGTTGTACTGGAAAGGAGTGCTGTTCAGGTTTTACAATGGCCATATGTTGCCAAGGCTACTTATTTAACCGTGGTCTAAAGCTTTCCAAAGATGAACCCATCCTCAGGGCGGACGGTGAGCACTAATATTCCCTGATTATTAAGAAAGCATTGAGCTTTCGAGAGAATCTCTCTCTGGGGCCTTCCAGGCAGCAAAGATGAGAAAAACAAACAATTGTGAGAATATGTCTGCACTTTAATCCTCCTGGAATCTTGTAGCTATCAGATTGTCATGGGCATGTCTGCCGCATCATACGTGTGCGTTGGCCTCTTCATGTGGCTCGTCTATAGTCTAGCCCTCGTCAGATCTATCCCTTTCAACGTCCTGCTTGTCGGAGACTTCTCGCTCCTCCATTTCTCCCTCAGGCAACACGCCCACTGTTTGCAGCGCTTGGTTGTGCAGAGTGCAGCAAACAACGATGATCCAGGACACAAACTGTGGTGAGTATTGGAGAGCCTGTCTGAGCGGTCCAAATATCAGAAATGCATCTTCAGGAAGCCTATCGTCTGCTCTATCAAGGCCTGGTGGTGATATGTGCAGCATTGTATATCTCTTCATCAGCACTACGTGGATGGCTAATGGGCATCATGAGCCACATCTTCTGTTGGTATCCATTGTGCCTGAGGAGTCAGCCCTGTAAGCACTAAGGCCCTCAAAGAACTGTGGAACCTGTGAGTGCATCAAGATGTAACATTCGTGAGAGCTTCCTGGGTACTGAGCGCAAACATGCAGGATTTGCATTATGTAATCACAAATTAGCTGGACGTTTAGAGAGTGAAATCCTTTTTGATTGACAAATCTCACAGGCTGTTGCCAGGGAACCCTCAAGGTCATATGCATACAGTCCATGGTGCCCTGCACTTGCGGGAAACGAGATATCGCTGCGAATCCCACAGCTCTGGCTATCTGTATCCATGCAGAACTAGATATACTGGTGAACTCTAGTGAAAAGGGCATCCGTCACCCCCCTTATGCATTTGTGTGTCGCCAATTGGGGGATGCAGCAAATGTCCCCAGTGGTGTCTTGGAAAGATCCGCTGGCAAAAAAGGTGTGTGACGGCGGTTACCTTCAAAGCCACTGGCATGGGATTCCCTACAAGTCCTTGTGGCATCAATTCTTCATGGAGAAAATTACAAATGTGAGCTACCTCATCCATAGACAATCAAAGGAGTCTGTGGCATTGTCTTTTGCTTGTCTCTCTATATGAGCACTATCTTTGATATATCCTTGTTCGGGCCACTGGTCGTTGTTGCATTTGCCCCTCTTTAGGAGCATTTTGGATTCCTTGGGGCTCTGCTCCCTCTTGTAGCTCATGTTGCTGGACATCCTGGACCTGTGCCAATCAGTGATGAGCCCTTCTTCTCATTCATATTACAACTATAAGCAAGGCTGGATTGCCTGTAGCTGTGTTCTCCACAGCTTTTTTTGCCCGTCAACAAATACATTTGAGAACTTAATTCAAATTTCCCTTGACTGGTTTCCCTCTATCTCCAAGCTAGGAGGCCAGTGCATCCCCAGGCCACCCCTTACAGGTGAAGTACATCCTGGAGGACCACAGATGGCTGATTCTCCCCTGCAGACATGACTGTGCATGTAAAAGGAGGGCCTGGATCAGGATGATTACAACCATGTGTGAGATGCCTCCGTCAGTCAATTGTTGGCTTGCCTCCATGAGCATAGACACTCTATATAGAGAACATAGCCTTATCTGAAGACTTTAAGCATTGTGCCTTGTCAGTCATGGCCATTTAACTGGAGTTAAGGAGGCTCCGAGTGTGCATCTAGCTGCTGCCCAGCAGCCTTGCCCTGTGAATGATTTAACTTCCACCCCTTTCTTCATGCCTCTTTCAGGATCAGATGGCCAATCACACCTACTGAATTCTAGCTCCAAGATGTAATGAATTCTCACAGGAATGCACCCCATTAGTCATGGAGTAATGCTCCTTCACTGGGCATTTGACCCTCGAGAATAGGATCCAGCTGAGCTTGGTTTTCCATGGCTCGAGCAAGTAATAGGGTGCCCCTTCACGCGGCCTAAAAGAGGAGTCACTAACTCCTCCCACCTGCTTAGAGACACCTCCCATACGGTTTTTTTCATGTTTGCTTTATCAACTGTATCTTAACTGAGTAAAGATAAAGATGGCTCTTCTGGCGTTTGAGTGCAATCTCCCCATCACCCAAGCTCCTTCATCCTACCACACAGTCACCCCCTCCCTCCTGTGATCATCCAGCCTCCCCATTGTCTTTGATGCCTTTATTATTTATGTAGAATTGATATTCCTGTTCTCCCCATTTCCAGTTTTGATGTCCCCATGCCCCTTGTTAATCTCACCCCTCCCCTTCTCAAGACCACCTGCACCCTTACTTTTAGAGAACCCACCCCCATGAGACCATCCAATACACCCCCATGATATTGGGATTACCACCGTACGGATCCAACTGACCCCCACCCCTGAATGTGCTGTGCCCACCGCATTCCAGCACCATATATTGAACACCCAGGACCAAATACTGTAGGTGATGGACCACACCCTACACACAATTCTGTACATGACCATCACTGTCAAGAGAGGCCTTCCCCACCCAAGACCGGCACCATGTGGATGCCATGTAGAGCCCTCGAACGTGGCCCAGAAAATGTAGCCTCATTCCCCTGACAGTATCTTAAACATGCCATCCCCGGATGGTCTTTCACCCTTCCCCTCTGGTCCTACCACCTCCTAGTCCTGCCTCCATCTCACCTTTCTCCTCTGGTGCTTCTTCCCCAACAGTCCTGCCTCTGTCTCGTGCCTCCCGTGCCCAGCTTGGCAAAGCTTGTGCTTTGGGCATCTGATATGTAGAAGTGATGGTGTGAAAGGAAGAAGAAAGCAGCATCTACTGACCTCCAAGTTGTGGACGAAGTGAAGCTCGCCAGGTGTGCGATACTTATATACAGTCATTAAACAGAACGTTTGCAATTAGTCACTGGTGGGAATCTTAATTTGGAGGGGAATGTGATTCTGGCCAGTTGGCCTTTTAATTCATGAAATGAATTCAAATGAATGCAAATGGGGTTCCCAACATTGCTCAGTGGGAAACTCAACCCCCTTGAAAGTCGGGAAACAAAATTCCAAACTATTTTCCTGCCATTGGGAAACTGATTTTTATGGTTCATGCCAAACTAAGTGCCCCCACCCGCCACAATTCCTGCTGCTGGCAGGAGTGGGAAATTCCACCCAAGGAGATATTAGGTTAAATGACCAAACATTTGGTCAAGGAGGTGGGCTTTAAGGAGTGTCTTAAAGGAGGAAAGGGACATAGAGAGGTGGAGAGGTGTTCCAGAGCTTGGCGCCTAGGCAATTGAAGGCGTGGCCATCAATGGTGCAGCGATTTAAATTTTGGATGCACAGGAGGCCAGAATTAGAGGAGTGCAGATATCTTGGAGGCTGTGAAGCTGGAGGAAGTTACAGAAATAGGGAGGGGTGAGGCCATGGAGGGATTTGAAAACAATGATGAGAGTTTTAAAATCAAGATGTTGCTTGACCAGCAGCCATTGTATATCAATGAGCAAAGGGTGATGGGGGAACGGGCTTTTTGTGTGTTAAGACAAAGGCAGTGTTTTGGATGACTTCAAGTTTATGGAGGGTAGAATATGGGAGACCAGCCAGGAATGCTTTGTAATTAAAAACAAAAAAACTGCGGATGCTGGAAATCCAAAACCATAACAGAATTACTTGGAAAAACTCAGCAGGTCTGGCAGCATCGGCGGAGAAGAAAAGAGTTGACGTTTCGAGTCCTCATGACCCTTCGACAGAACTTGAGTTCGAGTCCAAGAAAGAGTTGAAATATAAGCTGGTGGGTGCAGTTGCTACAATGTCCCTTGAGCGAATATTCCAGAGGTGGCTGCTGGATATATCAGGCCATGCGCTGTGTAGGGGAATGGGAGTTCACGTTAGACTTGAGAGGCAGAGAGTTTGTGTTTGTGTCTTACGGGGAGGAGGAGCTGCAGACAGTTAAGTTAAATTAGCAATCAAAAGACACCCGGCGCCACGGAGACAGAGAGAGCAACTGACAATCAATTATCAGCCGTCCATCTCTGACATTTCCCTTCCCTTCCTTGACCTCTCTGTCTCAATCTCTGGTGATAGACTGTCCACCAATATCCATTACAAACCCACCGACTCCCACAGCTATCTCGACTACAGCTCCTCACACCCCGCTTCCTGTAAGGACTCCATCCCATTCTCTCAGTTCCTTCGCCTCCGTCGCATCTGTTCCGATGATGCTACCTTCAAAAACAGTTCCTCTGACATGTCCTCCTTCTTCCTTAACCGAGGTTTTCCACCCACGGTCGTTGACAGGGCCCTCAACCGTGTCCGGCCCATCTCCCGCGCATCCGCCCTCACGCCTTCTCCTCCCTCCCAGAAACATGATAGGGTCCCCCTTGTCCTCACTTATCACCCCACCAGCCTCCGCATTCAAAGGATCATCCTCCGCCATTTCCGCCAACTCCAGCATGATGCCACCACCAAACACATTTTCCCTTCACCCCCCTTATCAGCATTCCGTAGGGATCGCTCCCTCCGGGACACCCTGGTCCACTCCTCCATCACCCCCTACTCCTCAACCCCCTCCTATGGCACCACCCCATGCCCACGCAAAAGATGCAACACCTACCCCTTCACTTCCTCTCTCCTCACCGTCCAAGGACCCAAACACTCCTTTCAAGTGAAGCAGCATTTCACTTGCATTTCCCCCAACTTAGTCTATTGCATTCGTTGCTCCCAATGTGGTCTCCTCTACATTGGAGAGACCAAACGTAAACTGGGCGACCGCTTTGCAGAACACCTGCGGTCTGTCCGCAAGAATGACCCAAACCTCCCTGTCGCTTGCCATTTTAACACTCCACCCTGCTCTCTTGCCCACATGTCTGTCCTTGGCTTGCTGCATTGTTCCAGTGAAGCCCAACGCAAACTGGAGGAACAACACCTCATCTTCCGACTAGGCACTTTACAGCCTTCCGGACTGAATATTGAATTCAACAACTTTAGGTCGTGAGCTCCCTCCCCCATCCCCACCCCCTTTCTGTTTCCCCCTTCCTTTTTTTTCCAATAAATTATAAAGATTTTCCTTTTCCCACCTATTTCCATTATATAAAAAAAAACCCCACTAGAGCTATACCTTGAGTGCCCTACCATCCATTCTTAATTAGCACATTCGTTTAGATAATATCACCAACTTTAACTTTAACACCTATGTGTTCTATTGTACTATTGTCGTTGACATCTTTTGATGATCTGCTTCTATCACTGCTTGTTTGTCCCTACAACCACACCCCCCCCACCTCTCTCTCTATCTATCTCTCCGCCCCCCACACACACACCTTAAACCAGCTTATATTTCAACTCTTTCTTGGACTCGAACTCAAGTTCTGTCGAAGGGTCATGAGGACTCGAAACGTCAACTCTTTTCTTCTCCGCCGATGCTGCCAGGCCTGCTGAGTTTTTCCAGGTAATTCTGTTTTTGTTATGCTTTGTAATTGTTGGGTTTAGAGATAACGAAGGCATGAATGAAGGTTTCAGCAGCAGATAAGCTAAGACAGGGGTGAAGTCAAGCGATGTTTTGGAGGTGGAAATAGGTGGTCTTAGTGATAGAATGAATGTGAAGGCGGGGGTTCACCTTGGGATCAGATGTGAACAGACTGGCTTAATCTCAGTCTATTACCAGGGAGGGGAATGAAATCAGAAGCTATGGAACGCAGTTTGGAGCAGGGACTGAAAATAATTACTTCAACCTTCCTGATATTTAATTGGAGGAAATTTCTGCTCATCCAGTATTGAATGTCAAATAAGCAATCTGATAATTTACCAACTGTGGAGGAGTCAAGAGAGGTGGTTGTGAGGTAGAGCTGGGGGTCTTCAGCTGACATGTGAAAAATAATGCAGTGCTTTCAGATGATGTCACCAAGTGGCAGCATGTAGATGAGAAATAGGAGGGGGTCAAGGATCCTTGGGGAACACCAGGGGTATTGGTACAGGAGCAGGAAGAGAAGCCATTGTAAGTGAATCTCTGACTATGATTAGATCAATAAGAATGGAACCACATAAGAGCAGTCCCATCCAGCTGGGCGACAGTGGAGAGGTGTTGGAGGAGGATGGTGTGGTCATTGTGTCAAAGGCTGTAGACGAGAAGGGTGAAGTGGGAAAGTTTATCTTTTTCACAGTCACACACGATGTCCATTGTGACTTGGGTAAGAGCTGATTTAGTAGTGTGACAGGGGCAGAACCCTGAGTGGAGGATTCAAACATGGAGTTCCAAGAAGATGGAGATGGATTTAGGAGGTGACAACACGTTCAAGGACTTTGAAGATGAAAGGGAGGTTGGAGATGGGACCATAGTTTGCAAGGACCGTAGAATCAAGGGTTAAGGCTTTTGAGCAGTAATAAACAACAACAACTACAACAATAACTTGAATTTGTATAGCATTTTTAACCTCAATAAAATGTCCCAAGGTGCTTCACAGGAGCATTATGAAACAGAATGTTACACTGAACACACAGAAAGAGATATTAGGGCAGATGGACAAAAGCTTGATCAAAGAGGTAGGTTTTAAGGAGTGTCTTAAATGAGTGGTAGAAAGGCAGAGGGGGTTAGGGAGGGAATTATAGAACCTGGGGCCTTGGCAACTGAGGGCACAGCCGCCATTGGTGGAATGATAAAAAGTGAGGATATGCAATTGGCCAGATTTGGAGTAACTCAGAGATCCCAGAGGGTTGCAAGGCTGGTGGGGGTTACAGAGATAAGGCGGGGAAAGGCCATGAAGGAAATGTTATCTTTTTTTATTCATTCGCAGGAAAATCAGCATTTATTGCCCACCGAAGGCGGTGGTGAGTTGCCTCCTTGAACCGCTGCAGTCCATGTGGTGTAGGTACACCCACAGTGCTGTTAGGGAGAGAGTTCCAGGATTTTGACCCAGTGATAGTGAAGGAACAGCGATATACTTCCAAGTCAGGATGGTGAGTGGCTTAGAGGGGCACTTGCAGGTGATGGTGTTCCCATGCATCTGATGCCCTTGTCCTCCTAGGTGGTAGAGGTAGTGGGTTTGGAAGTTGCTGTCGAAGAAGCCTTGGTGAAATGTTTCAGTGCATCTTGTAGATGATATTGCTGCCACGTGCACCAGTGGTGAAGAGAGTGAATGTTTGTGGATGGGGTGCCAACCAAGCGGGCTGCTTTGCCCTGGATGGTATTGAGCTTCTTGAGTGTTGTGGGAGCTGCACTCATCCAGGCAAGTGGAGAGTATTTCATCACATTCCTCACTTCTGCCTTATGGATGGTGGACAGGCTTTGGGGAGTCAGGAGGTGAGTTACTCACCACAGGATTCCCATACTCTTATTTGCTCTTGTGCCCTAAGTATTTACATGGCTAATTCAGTTTAGTTTCTGATATTGAGACATTGCCAGCCTGTGTAAGTCATGAGCACAGGATTGATTGGTGAATGGGACTTATATGAGTTACAAATTAGGATTTGGGCAGCAGAGTTTTGGATGGACTCAAGTTTATGCAGGATGGAAGTTCGAACGATGGCTTAGAGAGTATTAGAGAGGTCAAATCTGGAGCTAACAGAGGCATGGATAAGGGTCTCCGCAGCAGATAAGCTGAAATTGGGCTGAAGTTGGATGATGTTATGGAGGTGGAAATAGGTGGACTCGGTGATGGAGTTGATATGGGGTTTTGGAAGCTCATCTTAGAATCAAACAGGACAGCTCGGTTGCAACCAATCTGGTTCAGCTTCAGGCAGAAGAATGGGGTCAGTGTCTATGGAATGGAGTTTGTGGAAGCAACTGAAGACAATGGGCTGGATCTTGTGGGCTGTGGTGTTCCCTGACATTTTAACCAGCAGGGGAACTGCCCACAATCCTGTCAGCTGACCCAGCTGTTTAACGCAGGGAGCAGCTTGAATTGCTTGAAGGTGAGAATTCCACCCCTGTCTCAGGAGGAAGTCCTGCCTTACAGTGCTGTCAGCCAATCGGATTGACCAGCAGGTCTATAGTCCCAGCAGTTACAGCCTGGACAGGTGACCACTGCTGGGGCTTCAGGCAGCCCCCAGTGCCATGGAGCTCAGACAAGTCCGGGGTCAGAGTCTCAGTGAAGGGCACCAGTTTCAGGAGGCCAGAGGAGAGGGTTAAAGGGGGGGATGATCTTTCTGTTGGGGGGGGAGGTGGGTCCCAAAGTAGCTCCCCACCCTCCCTTGCCCGACTCCAGCCTGACATTCTGTGCAACTAAAGCTATTGGGCTTCTGGCATGTCATGGGCCTCCCTGCACTGTGGGTAAAATACCAATGGCAATGGGTATGACCCTTGAGTGCCCATGAATTGGCCACTTAAGAGCCTCAATAAACCCGAGGGTGAATGGGCCCCATGCCCGTGGACAATTTTCAGACAGGTCAAGGGAAGATTGGTAGGTACTGGGCAGGTTGCCCGCTGGATTTTACATGCCCCCTGCCCCCTCAAGCTTCTAACCCGTCAGCCGGACAGCATAAATTCCAGCTCAGTAACTTTGATCTTCCCCATATTTAGTCAGAGTGAAGTTCTGCTCGTCCTGCACTGGATGTCAGTCAAATTTGCAGACAGTAGATGGGTCTAGAGAGACAGGGTGGTGACATGGACCTGCGCGTCATCAGGGCACATGTGAAAACTAATGCTGCATTTTTGGATGATGTCGCCAAGGGCAGCATGTGGATGAGAAATAGAAGGGACCAAGGATAGATCCTGGGGGGACACCAGAGGATATGGTGCGGGATGGGGAAGGGAAGTCACTGTTCCTCATTCACACTGAGCTTAAGGCACAGTGAATAGGCCGGCAGCCCCTCGGGAGTCACCCTCTGGAACAGGACCAGCAAGAACTGGGTGATGTGTGTGCAGCCATGTTTGTCTCTCAGAATGATTGTCACTGACCTGTGTGATTGGGTGGTATATAAATGCCAGTGATTTTTATGAATATCAATAAATGCTGATGCAGAGCTGCATGGGTGATGTCATTGCATTTTTTTAAGTATATTTGGTTGGCTTGACAACAGGGTGCAGCTAGAGATGACTGAAACAAGTACAAATGACTACAAACCTGACCTGATGGTTATGGAGAGAACAGAAAGGCTTGAGGAATGGGGGGTAGGGTGGTGTGGTGGTGTTGGGGGGGATTTTGGACAAGTATCAAAACCCGTCAGGTGGACTGGATGGAGCATTTGGTCATTTTCTGCCCATTTAACTGTTTCTGTTGCTAGCAGTGGGATGGCAAGAGTCAAGAAGCAGGTTTTTCATTGTCCAGTCAAGAGGAACTCCAGCCATATTCATCGAGCAACTGAAGATGATGCTGCTTGCTAGAGATAACGACCTAACTGGCAGCGGGGTGGGTCATGGAGCGTTGTCATGGCAATCCTTCTGGTGCCGAATGTTCAACAAGATGCCTGAGCTCAGCTTGTCCCAGTGTATAAGTGAGCTTGTACTTCATCTCAATCAGGCCATATAGTGGCCCCAAACAGATCCCAATCAAACCCCAATCAAACCTCAATCAGATCCCAAACAGACCTCAAATTGATCCCAATCAGATCCCACTCAAAACCCAATCAGATCCCACTCAAACCCCAATCAGATCCCACTCAAACCACAATCAGATGCCAGTCAGATCCCAATCAAACCCCAATCAGATCCCAGTCAAAGCCCAATCAAATCCCACTCAGATCCCAATCAGACCCCAATCAGATGCGATCAAACCCCAATCAAACCACAATCAGATTCCAATCGAACCCCAATCAAGTCCCAATTGGATTCCAATCAAACCCCAATCAGATCCCAATCAAAACCGAATCAAACCCTAATCAGACTCAAATCAGGCCTTAATGATCCCATTCAGATCCCAATCACACCAATCCGATTCCATTCAGATCCCAATCAGACCCCATTCAGATCCCAATCACACCCAAATCACACCACAATCAGGCCACACAGTGACCTCAATCAGGTTTCAAACTGGCTTTGAGGGAATATTGTTAAAACAGATTTCCTGCCACTGATGCCATTGCTATCACTATTAGTACCATTATTATTAAAACTCCAGCCACCATCATCACTACTGCTGCTGCTGACCCAACCAAGATAAACTCGAGTGTTTTTTAAATGGTGCAAAGCTAGGAAGCGTGGAGGAGTGGAGAGATTTAAGAGCTCAGGTGCAGAAATCACTGAACACTGGTAGTTAGTTGCAAGAAATAATCCATAAGGGCTAATTGAATATTGGCTTTCATGTTAAGGGACTGGAACACTAAGAGCTACAAATTATAATTGAGTTAGGTAGTGATCTGGTCCGGTCCCATCTGCAGTGCCTTGTTCAGTCATCACACCTTAAGGAAGATAGATTGTCCTTTGAGATGGTACAGCACAGACTCACCAGGGCTAAACCAGTTACGTTATGACACCAGATCGAGGTTTGTATTGCCTCAAGTATATAAGATTCAGAGGTGATCTAATCGGGGTGTTTATGGTCATTAAAGGATTTGATCAGATGGATAATGAGAAATTATTTGTATTGTGGGGGAATCCAGAACAAGTTGGCATTACCTTGAAACTACAGCTAGGCTGATTAGGGGGGTGATGTCAGGAAGCACTTCATCACATAACAGGTGGTGGAATTCCCTCCCCTAAAAGGCTAACAAAGTTCAAAACTGATAGATTTCTATCGGGCAAGGGTATGAAGACAAATGGAACTAAGGGTAGGTTGGAGTAAAGATACAGATCAACCATGATTTAATTTGATGCTAGAACAGACTTAAGGGGCCAAATGGTCTCCTCCTGTTCCTAATGATTTATTCAGGTAAGAGAATGAGAGGAAACAGAAAGCCAAAGTATTTAGGGAAAAAACAATGAAAAGAAATTATCTATTGGTCTCTCACCACACAAATGAAACAGTCTGAAGTTAAGGATATTATCATAAACTGACATCAAATAATCTCTCCTTTTTTCACCTGACAGTCTATAATTCTCTGGAGTGGTTCACAATTATGTGTTAATTGAAGCCTTTTGATAATATCTCACAGGCGACTCCACTTGGAGGTAACTTCTCCCTTCAATAAACTTTAGCCGCTCTAATACAGGGTTTTAGCTCTGTTTGTTCTTAATGCGAGGCTTGCATGCACCCTTTGGGAATTCCCAGATGAAATTCCCTGGGTTCCCCAATGTGGGCAGCAGGATGATTCATTTCAGCAACATTTTCCTGAGTGAGCCGTTGGTTTAGTGATAGTGTTCCTTCCTGTCAGTAGATGCCTTTTTGGAAACACCACTCTAGACAGTAACTACATTCTGGGTTGATGTCCAACAAGGTAGTTAAGTGCTGGGGGAGGGGTGGAGGAGGATGGGTTGCGGGAGTCCAAAAAAAGCCTTCTGTCTGTGTAAGACTAGCCATCCTATTGGCTGGTGGGGAGATGGTTACAGCGATGGAAGGAATGTTTACCTTGTGGCTTGTCAGTCTGTTAGCAGCCTGCAAATGCTTCCATTGCTTCACATTGCTCTATGAGGAATGTGTAAAAAATCTAACTCTGTGATATGGCATTTGTCCACTGTCAGATTTGTAGGGCTTGTTTTTCAGGCATCAACGCAGGCACCTAAGATGTATAGGCCCCTTGAAGATGTGGAACAGACTTGAGGAGCTGAAGGCCTATTTGAAAGACACCCCTCTCAAAATCAGTGACCAATAAGGGTGTTTTTGTCTCACACAGGATTCTTTAGTGGCACCCAACCAAAAGCAACTTAAAATTTTATTTTCTAAAGAACTCCTTCCTATGGCACCAATCGGGCATCACAATGGAGGCGTCTAGCCCTGCCCCCCCTACACTGGGACTTTACTGAAGGAGGCTACTGGTGAGGTAGGTGGCTCAGAATAGAGCACTGCCATTGGACATGCTGTCCATGAAGACATGACCTGTGCAGACAGCTCACACTGATCATTCAGGAGAGGCCTGAAGACCAATTTCCATCAATCCTTGGGCCTGTTGGTCTGGGCATTGCCCTAAAAACAACAAAGTCTTGCATTTATATAGTATCTTCTATGTAGTAAAACACCCCAAGGCTCTTCACAGAAGCGATTAATGAATAAAATGTGACACCTCTCTGAGCCTTATAAGCAGATAGTAGGACAAGCGATCAAAAACTTGGTTAGAGAATAGGACTTTAAAGAGTGTCTTAAAAGAGTAGAAAGATATAGAGAGGCACAGAGGTTTAGGGAGGCAATTCCAGAGCTTAGGGCCTAGGCAGCTCTGACATCCTACTGGAGCGATAGGAATAAGATCAGAATTGGAGGAATGCAGAGATCTTGGATCCACCTCAGACTGGGAGAGGTTAGAGAGGAAACAAGTTTAGACAGATCTTTACCCCAAGGTTTTTATTTTATGTTGCCAGCCATGATATTATTTGACTTGGTTTCCAAGGTGTATCCCGGCCAATTTTCCCAGGATTTCCACTTGAGTTATAACAGGAATGCAGAGGAAACTTGGGAATTGGCGAGGTTGGATTGGTTTGATTCTGATTTACTATGTAAAGAGTCTGATGCCAGCCTCTGGAACAATATTAGGGCCAGGATTTTGTGCTCACGGAGTGGGTGCGTGGAGATCTCAATCATTCATGAAATGGGCTGCGATGGTGTAGGGAGGGCGCCTGACATCATCACCACGGCCTCACAATATTTCGAATGGCATACACGCGTGGAAGTCAGAAGCGCACCCGTCAATTAAAATGCCAATTGAGATCATTTAAAGGGCAATTGGCTGTGATTTCACATGGTCCATATGCTATTACACTCGATGCACGGGCCACTTGGCTGGATGGCCTTCAGGTTTGACATGGATTCTACATCCAGGACGAGATAAAAGGCTGCAGGCAGATGCAAAGGTGAATAGTTATGAGATTGGCTGTGAGTAGCTTGGGGCTGGTTTAAAGATAGTTTCTGGCATTTTTGTGTTGTTGGGGACAACTCTCTGATTTCTTATCATTTGCAGAAGCCTTCAGCCAATAAGCCCCTTCAGTGCAGAAACCTGTAGAAACAGCACAAAAATGGGGATTGCCTACTCAGCTGGAGGGACCTCCCCAGTTGTAAAAAAAACAGGTTGGACCAGTATTCTTATTTCCCAGTTTTTGCTGTTTTTTTGTTCTGGGTGGAGGGGGGAGAAAGGAGGCCAGTTGCCTGTAGGCAGCAGCCCAGAGTGGGACCCGTGGATCAAAAGGCACAGCCAGAAGGGGTGCAGGGCCTGCAGGAAGTGAAAGGCAGGAGGGTCCGGAGAAGGCTCCATTACCCAGCAGGCAGAGTCTATGGGCAGTGCTCCTGCTACCTGGACATGTCTGGAGTTCAGTGCCGAAGAAGGCTCCACCACTCCAGGTCAGCTCAATATGCGAGATGATTGGTTCAGAGGTTGCCTCCAACAGTGTATGTGGCCACCCTATGCCAGTGGCTGTTAAGGTTACAGTGGCCCTGAACCTTTACACCTCAGGTTCTCTCCAGGGGTCAGTGGGGGATCTATTGCATCACCCAATCGGCTGCACACAGCTGCATCAAACTGATCACTATCAGTCTGTTCTGACGGGTCAGTACCTTCATTCACTTCTGGACCGATAAGGCCAGCTAGGCTGAGTGAGCCAGAGGCTTTGCTGCAATGGAAGGATTTCCCCGCATCCAGGGAGCCATTGACTGCACACATGTAGCCATAAAGGCGCCAGAGGGGAGCCAGGTGCCTTCGTCGGTAGAAAGGGCTTCCACTCCCTTAACGTATGGATTTTGTGACCATGAGGGTCAGATATTGTAGATCTGCACCAGGTATCATGGAAGCTGTCGCGATGCCTACATCCTCTGTCATTCCCAGGTGCCACATGAACATACGAACATATGAAATAGGAGCACAAGTAGGCCATTTGGCCTGAGCCTGCTCCGGCATTCAATAAGATCATGGCTGATATGTTTGTGTTTTGAGTTCCATGTTCCCATCTACCCCTAATAACTTTTGACTCCCTTGCCTAACAAGAATCTATCTACTTCTGCCTTAAAAATATTCAGTGACCCCACCTCCACTGCCTTCTGAAGCAGAGAGTTCCAAAGCCACACACCCCTCTGAGAGAAAACATTTCTCCTCATCTCTGTCCTAAAAGGGCGACCCCTAATTCTAAAACAATGCCCCCAACTTCTAGACTAGCTCACAAGAGGAAACATTCTTTCCACACCCACCTTGTCAAGACTGTTCAGGAGATCTTATATACTTCAATCAAGTCACCCCTCACTCTTCTAGCACAGACCCCTTCCAGGACTCCACTTATCACGTCTTGCCAATCAGAAAAAGACCCATTTATGCATAATCTCTGTTTTCTGCCAGCCAGCCAATCTTCTATTCATGCTAATATGTTACCCCCTATACCATGAGCTTTTATTTTCTGCACTAACCTTTGATGTGGCACCTTATCAAATGCCTTTTGGAAATCCAAATACAGGATGTTCACAGGCTCCCCATTATCCACAGCACATGTTACTCCTTCAAAGAACTCCAATAAATTGGTTAAACATGATTTCACTTTCATTAAACCATGATGACTCTTTCCAATTAGCTCAGCTTTCATGCCCTTATTTAAGTTTAGAATACTAGTCTTAGACCCATTCTTCTCCCTTTCAAACTGGGTGTAAAATTCAATCACATTGTGGTCACTGCCACCTAGGGGTGCCTTCACTCTAGGTTATTAATTAATCCTGTCACATTCCACAATATGAAGTTTAATATAACCTGCTCTCTGATTGGTTCCAGAATGTATTGCTCTAAGAAACTACCTCGAAAGCATCCTATAAGCCCCTCATCCAGGCTACAACTGATTTTTCCAGTTTATATGTAGACTAAAATCACCCATGACTATTGCTGTCCCTTTATCACAAGCACCCATTATTTCTACTTGTATACTTTGTCCTACATTGTGGTTACTGTTAGGAGGCCTGAAGACCACTCCCACTAGTCACTTATTTTATCTACTATTCCTCATATCCACCCAAGCCGATTCTACATCCTGATCTACTGAACCAAGGTCATCTCAAGCTATTGCACCAATGCCATCCTTGATCAACAATGCTACCCCTCCACCTTTACCTAGTTTCCTATTCTTCTTAAATATCATATAACCCTCAATATTCATTCTGCAGCCACGTCTCTGTAATGGCTACCTGATCGTATTTATTTCCTTCAATGTGTGCTATCAATTTGTTTACTTTGTTATGAATGCATTCAGATACAGAGCCCTTAGTTTTGTCTTTTTGTTATCTTTATAACAAACCTGTCTTGATTGTTGGTGCGTTCTTAGGTTTTACCTCTGTTCCTTCCGTCATTCCCTGACCTGCAATTCCCGTTTCACTATTTTCATCTCTAACCTTGGCTGGAATTTTCTGTCCCCGTTGGCTTCGGGCGTCATGGTGGACGTGAGTGGACAACATGGTGGGAAGGCCAAAAATCTGTTTCACGACGTTGTGAAACCAGTTTGCGATTGTCTGCTTCTCCCATCAATGGCGGGCCGAGTTTCCCACCACCGGGCGTAAGGAACTTCATTTTAATACATCTGCATATATACAAGCCCTGCTCATTGGGATCATCCCCTAGCGCTGGGTCACCTGGGATCATGCTGACATGTTTCACAGCAGCATTTAAAAGGCACACACCTGGCGAGCTGCACTTCGAAGGGAACACGGAGGTGAGTGCACACTAACGCTGGGCAGCGCTCGCAAGTGTCGCCTGTTGGACTTCAAGGTTAAGGCGTTGCGTATTCAGGCAAGTTGCTTTTTCCAGGCAGGCTAATAGTGTGGTGCTGGGGCAAGGGCTGCCCTGCAGTAGGGCACAGACTGCAAACTAATGAGCTCTTTAGTGGACTGCAGAAAGGCTGGGTGGTGGTGGGGGGAATGCAAGGCTGCCCAGTCTGATGGTAGTGCACAAGCACACCAAGCACATACGGTGGGGTGGGGGTGTTGGGTGGAGGGAAAGGGAAGCTTTGTATAAAGTGACCATTCCTCCGCAGCTGAGACAGTTCAGGCGCAGCCACATTGACATGCTTGGGGTCGGGCCTCCAGTGTATCTGCCCCCTCAAGCAAGGCAGAGGCCTGAAAGTGCCACCAACTGCTGCAGAGCTTTCCACCCCTCGGGCACAGACTGCAAACTAATGAGCGCTTTAGTGGACTGCAGAAAAGCTGGGTGACTGGGCATGTTGTACAATCTCCTTGCTAAAGTTGGCCATGGAGCAGTCACTGGTGGAGATGCTCACAGTCCCTTTCAATGTCATCATTCAGGTTTGGACCAGTCTCCCCAATGGTTCAAGACAACAGTGCAGCCTTGCAGTGTGGGTTAGGAGAATGGCTGTGCCTGAGCTGGGAGAACAGCATGCAGTCCAGTGGGCAAATCTGCCAATCAGTCAGGTGGAGTGGGGCGGAGGTGGGTGGGGTCTCGGTCAGCCATGCAGTGCGCTAAACTCTGGCCATCCAAGTGGTGGTCAGCACTGTCCGGGATGCGTTAAGCTGCCTCCAGACTTAACCAGGAGAGGTTCTTAGTACACACATGCTAACCCACAGGCTCTCTCTTTCATTCTGCATGAGGAGTACATCAGGAGCATGGAGCCTGGTGACCAGCTGTGTGCCTCATGGCTTACAAAGAGTGGAGACAAAGGAGAAGTGAGCGACAGAGGCACCTAGCTGGGCAGAGGGAGGAGCAGCATCCTCAGGGAGAAGGGGCAATTGGGGCTCCCGCACACACTGCTGAAGATCCACAGTGAGCCATGGCTGGTTGTTGGTTAGCTAGACCCAGGGTCGAAAGACAGCGCCTTTCATTCCTGCAGATAACTGAGAATCAGTGTCACTGAAGACTGCGCATGTCTAGGGAACTGGGCAGTCACATTTGCCAGCTGCTGCAGGACTTGGCGCCAAGGGGACATGGAGGGCATCCACTGCCAGTGGCTGTGAAAGTGACCACGGTGCTCAATTTCTATGCTAGTGGCTCCTTTCAGGGTTCCACAGGTGCCCTCTGTGGGATATCACAAACCTCTACCCAAAAATGCATCCATGAGGACCTGGATGCCATCTTCATGAAGGCACACAACTTAGTGCATTTCGCCCAGGATCAGGAGAGCCAGGATGCAAGAGCGCTGGGATTTGCCCAGGTCTCAGTTTCCCCACAGGTGCAGGGTGCCATCGACTACACTCATGTGGCACTCAGACCTCTGTGGCAACAAGTGGTCAACGATGTCGACCGCAAGGGTTTCCACTTGCTGAATGTGCAGCTGATGTGCGACCACCACAAATGCATCCTCCATGTCTGCACTCGGCTCCCAGGGGGTGTCCACGACTCCTACATCCTCAGTCAGTCACAGATCCCTGTCGTCTTCCAGGACCCGCAGAGGCTGCAGGGTTGGCTCCTTGGGGACAAGGGCCACAAAGGACGTGGCTGATGACACCCGTGCGGCGGCCTCAGACTGCAGCAGAGAGAAGGTAAATGGGGCTCATGCTGCAACTCGCAACTTGGTGGAGCAAATCAACGGGACGCCGAAAACATGCCTGGAACGGGCTGGTAGAGCCCTGCAATATCGTCCACAGAAGGTGTCGCACATCATCATCACCTGCTGCGCCCTTTCCAAACTGGGGCTGCAACAGGGAGAGGAGCTGGCTGAGGAGGAGATGGAAGAGTTGCAGGTTTCCTCTGATGAGGAGGATGTCGACGGGGATGAGGGTGAGGAGGTCCTCAAAGACAAGGATTGACAGCTTTGAGGCTATCTCATTGGCCAGACGAGGCAGGCACGCTCGGGAGGCCCTCGTAGCTTCTAGATTCATGGAGGATGATGACATGCAGTGAAGAGACACCATAGATCCTCACATTGCATCTGTGAATGTCCGACTGCTGTCGATGCACAATGATGTCCAATGGCAGATCATGTGCGCTCTGTGAACAGGGTCATATCATGGAGATACAGCGGGAAAACTTTAACTTCTCCTGATCCTATGGCATCCTTCATGAGCTGAACCCTTCAGGATCACACTGTCACTAGACACAGATGCTGATGAGATGGGGGTCCAGCCGCATTTCAAAGGTGCTGGGAGCACACGGAGAGAACGATGGAACTCTGCGCCACCAGCCCAGAACATTCTAGCAGCAACAATAAGCCCCATTGAGGTGCAGGCTGCCCAATGTGTCCAGTGACAGTGAGGGTGCACCATCAGTGTGTGGGAAGGCTGCACAAACCACAGGGAAGAGGCCCTGGACTGAGACACCTGCCTTTATCTTGTGCAGAAAGGTGTCACATCTGAGTGACACGAACACTGCTCATCAGAACAAGGAGCCATAGGCAGGGAGACATTCTTCAGAGTTTATTGACAATAGTGAACATTATGCACAAGTGATTAACACCCAGGCCCAGGCTGTGCAACTACATCTTCTTAGTGGCAGGATTAGGAAGGTTAAGAAGATGTAACTCTAAAAGAATTACATCTTCTTAACCTTCCTAATCCTGCCACTATGTCTTGGTGCTCCCCCGACATCCACAGCGGAAGTGGAAGCAGCCTGCTGACTGCTACGCCCTGTCTGTGATGACCTTGACGGGTGTCCTCTGGAGGGCCAAGATCTGGAGGGCCCTGGCCTACTTTCGGGGCCCTGCTGTGTGGCAGTGGCACCCTCCTCGGCCTGTGGAGCTGGAGCTGCTGAGGTCACAGGAAGAGGGGATTTGGATGGGCCGGACACTTCTGGAGTCACCTGGGTGGATGGCCCAGGGGTTTGCACCTGCTGATCCTCCTCCCTATGGGCGCCCGAGGGCCTCTGGCTGATTCCTTGACCAGAAGGGGAAGCTGGAGTGAGATCGAGTTGCCCTGCAGCCCTCTTGCATTGACATGAGTGGGAGGCCAACTATGGCGTCAGTGCTGGAGTTGAGCCCACACAGCAGTGCAGGACTGATGTTGACCTCAGTGCATCGGCATGCCAGTGCTATCACTTCAGATTGAAAGTGGACGGACTCCTCCATTGTGCCTTGCAATCTGAGGAATGCAGCGGACATCCCTTCCTTTGCAGCTCAAGCAACTGAGGTATGACCGAGTCTAGAGGCTCGTCATCTGACCTGGACTCAGCAGATTTCTGGTCTCCAGCAGTCTTCCAAGTGCTGGACACTTGAGAAGTCCCTGCCTCCGCCTGCTGCGGATCAGATGGTGCAATGTGCTTACCAGATTATGATCCTGAGGCTGCTCTAGAACTGGGTCCCACTGAGGTGTGTGTCTCTGTGCTGATGGAGGGTGTGGGTCAGGGTGTGGGTGGAGGGTGTAGATGGAGGGTGTGAGTGGAGGGTATGGGTGAGGGTGTGGGTGACGCTGTGACAGGACCTTAATTAGGGTGTCATCAGATTCTTCTTCCGAGGTGTCTTCGGGGCTTGAGTCGAAGGCCTTGGTCGTGGATCCCCTCGGCTGCTTCCCAGATGTGCCTGCGAAAGCAAAGAGAGATAATTAGTGTATGGCAGAGGAGTGTGGAACAGGGGAACTCACTCACAGCATGGTTGTCTGATGGATGTTGCACAGCTGGATCCTCACTTGGTTGAGTATCGATGACTTTCTCTCAGCACAGGAATGGTCCAGGTTGTTGCTGGCCAGCTGGATGACCCTATTTTCAAAGTATGTGAGGATCTTGATATTGGACATTCCTCCAACAGTCTGCAACCCCTTCCTTTCATTATGTGCTAGCTTGTCCTGCATGAATATAGATGGAGAGGCTGTAAGCAGGATGCCTGCCAGGCCAGATGAGAAGGATGCCTGGCATGTGTGGGTGGTGAGTGGTACCATGGATGGGATGAGCATCTGCCGCTGGGCAGATGAAGGTGTGTGTGAGAAAGTGAATGGTGATGTCCATTGAACTGGCAGTGAGTGATATCCCTGTGAATGTGTGATGGGTTTGTGAGTGTGTGAGTTCAGAGTGATGAAAAGAGTGACTTAGCCTGGCAGAATGGAGGAGATCATTCATCCTTTTTCAGCACTGGGTGGCTGTCCTCTTTTGCAGGGTGTCAATGCTGCCCAGCGCCAACGCCTCCCTGCTGGATTGGTGACCTTGCTCGTTGGTCTTCACCCAGAGGTGGGGTAGAGGAAATCTCAGTGGGCCTCCATTGTGTCTAGCAGGCACTCGAGAGAGGCATCACTAAATTTAGGGGCAGCACGTTTCCTCCCTTCGTCAGCCATCAGTTCCCAGCAGCTTCCTATCCCTTGAAGAGTGTTAGCTCTGTGCAGGGGCGACCTTTAAATATGGCAGCTGCTTCACTGAAGGCTTGATGTGATGGCCGGGTGGATGAGTCAGAGGTCTTCCTGCCAGCGGCCCAGTATGTTTCCCGGGAATGCATAATGAATGAGGCAGGAATAGAACGATTTGGCGCATCAACCCACCATTGTGGCCATTGGGTAAAATGTCCTTTTTTCCACCCGCTACTGCACTTAGTGTAAATCTGGGCTGATTCTGCCCCTTGTATAATATATTTAATATATCACATCTTTCCACATTTGATCCCTTGCCCCTCTATTTAGTCTAAAACCTTCTCTACTTCTCCAGTAATGCAGTTCACAAGAACGCTGGTCCCGGCATGGTTCAGGTGTAAACTGTCCCAATGGTACAGATCCCACTTTCCCCAGTACTGGTGCCAGTGCCCTAGGAACTGGAACACACTTCTCTCTCTCTCTCTCTCTAATCTTATTTGCATGAGGCTCAGGTAATAATCCAAAAATTATAACCTTTTAAGTTCTGCTTTTTAATTTAGTGCAGAACCTCTTTCCTAGTTCTACCTATGTGATTGGTACCTACATGGACCACAACATCTTGATCCTCCCCATCCCACTGCAAGTTCCTCTCCAGCCCTGAGCAGATGTTCCAAACCCTGGCACCAGGCAGACAACAAAGCCGCCTGGATTCTCAATCTTTGCTCCAGAGAACAGTGTCAATCCCCCTTGCTATAATGTCCCCTACTACCACTACATTCCTTTTTGCTCCCTCCACTTGGATGGCTTCCTGTACCACGGTGTCATAGTCAGTTTGCTCATCTACCCTTAAACCCCATTCAAACAAGCTGAAAGATCCTCAGACTTATTGGTCAATTGAAGAGGCTCACATTCCTGCTCTCTGGGTCCCCTTATCTGCCTCACTCGCAGTCACACCCTCCTGTCCCTGGCCACTGACCAAATCAGAAGACCCTATCCTAAGTGGTATGACTGCCTCCTGGTACAAAGCATTCAGGTAACTTTCTCCCTCTCTGATGTATTGTAGTCTGCAGCTCAGCCTCCAGCTCAATGAATCTGAGCTGAAGTTCCTCAAGCCACAAACACTTACTGCAGAAGTGTTTTCCCTGGATCACAATGTTGTCCAGGAGCTCCTACATGCTGCAGCCTTGACACATCACTGTCCTGCCATCCTTGATGTGTTTTGAATAATTACATAATTATATCAATCACTTATTTATTTTGCTTTCTTATATGTCTTATTAACTCTACCACCAAACTGTGCACTACAGTAAATCCCCGCCGTTCGCAACCCCCTCCATTGCGATTTTGCTTACCCACATGTGCCTGTTTGTGTATCAAATTGCAGTTTGCACCCCTGAAACCTTGCTCATCCATGGTTAAAAATGTAACAATCCCGATTTAAACAGCACACATGCACAGAGGGTTAATAAAGGACATCCTGTAACTTATAAAATTCCATTTGAAACACTGTCTATCCTCTTGTCCTCGAAGAAAGCGCATACTGCAGAAGCCCCCGCACTTGCACATGTGCAGCCTCCATGTGCATATGGGTTGCTGTGATTTACAGGATTCTACAGTGGTACAGTATTTTGCAGTACAGTTACAAGACAGGACAGAACTTCATTAAAAATGTGAGAGTCACAGCCAAGCAGAAAATGTCCCAGGAGGTAATGACACTTGAACAAAACGTCATTATCCTAGCAAAATGGTGCAAATGCTTCCATCCTGGCCAGGGAATACTTTGTGAGTGAATCCACAATCAGGTACATTAAGCAGTCTGAGGAAAAAATAAAGGCCAGTGTTAGTGTTTCTGGTCGTTGTACTGTCAAGTTAACCTTTGTGAGCAGGAGAGATCCACACTTAGAGGAAATGGAGAAGTTACTCACTGTGTGGATTGAGCATTAGCATCAAACGAGGACTCCAGTTAATGGTCCAATCATTCGAAACAAAGCCCTTGAATTGTATCAGAACATAAAGAGTAGTAAAGAGGGTACTGCTGATGACGATGAATATGGTGCAGAAGGTGCCTCTCCTTCAATTTCCAAAGAATTCTCAGCCAGGCCAGGACAGCTTGATCACTTTAAAGAGTGTTTCAGCCTGCATAATGTGAAGTTAGTGGGGGAGGCTGCTTCTGCTGACCGTGTAGCTGTAGGAGAGTTTCCTAAGGTGCTGCAGGAATACATTGAGCAGAGAGGCTACCAGGCAGAGCAGGTCTTCAACACAGACAAAACTGGCCTGTTCTGGAAGAAGACGCCAAGTAGGACCTACATTTCAAAAGAAGAAAAGGCAGCTCCTTGGTTTAAAGCAGCAAAGGACAGGCTGACACTTCTGCCGTGAGCCAATGTGGCTAACTAACCAATGCTGGTTTATTGGTCAGAAAACCCTTGAGCTTTCAAAGGGAAAAGAAAATGTCATCTGCCAGTCTTTTGGAAGGCTAACAACAATGCCTGGGTTACAGCAGTCATACTTGAAGGCAGAATTACCTGGAAAAACTCAGCAGGTCTGGCAGCATCGGCGGAGAAGAAAAGAGTTGACGTTTCGAGTCCTCATGACCCTTCGACAGAAACAGTTCTGTCGAAGGGTCATGAGGACTCGAAACGTCAACTCTTTTCTTCTCCGCCGATGCTGCCAGACCTGCTGAGTTTTTCCAGGTAATTCTGTTTTTGTTTTGGATTTCCAGCATCCGCAGTTTTTTTGTTTTTATATTTGAAGGCTGGTTTGCCGATTGCTTTCTGCATTTATCTGAGGGGAAAGAACTTGTCTTTCAAAATCCAACTGATTGTCGATCATGCACCTGGGCATCTGCACAGCCTCGCCAAGAACCATCCAGATGTTGAAATTTTGTTTTTACCCCCAAATACGACTTCACTTATCCAGCTGATGGACCAGAGGGTCATTGCCTCATTTAAGGCTTACTACACCTGACAAAGTTTCAGCCACATCCTTCATCTTCTAGAAGCAGAACCTTCAACCACAGTCTATGATTGCTGGAAGCAATTCAACATCCTCATAATTAATAAGGCATAATTAAGGACTCATGGGATGAGGTTAGAGCTTCAACCGTAAATGTCCACTTGAAAAAGGCTTGGCCTGAGGCTGTGAATGATTTCACAGTGTCCCCCAATGTGGAGGCTGAAGTGGCCATAATTGTTGCCTTGGCAAAAACAAGTTGGAGGGGAGGGATTTGAAGACATCAGCACAGCTGAAGTGGATGAGTTGCTTCAATCTCATCAAGAGGAACTCTCTACAGAAGAATGGGTTGAGCTGATGAGATTAAATGAGCCCAAACAGGAGCAGGAGCAGGAGTGGGGAGAAGAATCTAATAACTCTCAAGTCACAACCAAGGTGATGGCAGATCTTATAAGCTCAGCCAAAGATTTGTAAAAACAGGCAACAGACCATGATACAAGCATGAAAAGAAGCATCACCTTTTGTAGAGCAATTGACACAGCTATTGTTCCTTACAGAGCTTTACAAAATTGAAAAACAAAAGGCGAAGCCATCAACAATAAGATCGTCCTTCTCATCCAAGTCATCCATATCAACGCATGCATCAGCCATGTCTACATGCACTTCTCCAGTGAAGTAAGGTACCTGTACTGTGATTTGTACGTTGTACTATAAGGTACTGTATTCTGTAATTGAAAATTTTTAATTGTTTTTGTTTTCTTGTATTGACAATTTCTTCAATAAAATTGTCTTTAATCCAAAAAATAGTTTTTATTGACTCCATTAAGTTAAAAATGTGAAATTTGGGGATAGATGGAACATGCCTAATTCAGTTGCATTATAAACTGTGTTTGCTGTTGGCGATTTCATCCTTTGTGAGATTTCATGGGAATGGAACTCCCGCAAACAGTGAGGGATTACTGTATTTTAAATCTTAAGAATAGAATAGACATTAACCACTGACCAGATATTCACTAACAGCTAGCTCCTTTTCTTGTCATCGAGTAAGAACCAATTCCTACAGGGTGAGAAAGGTAGAAAAAGCAAAAGGAAATTAACACCTCTTTTCCCCCTCCATGAACTCCCCCACTCACCCAACTCTCAGATTTGCACTCAGTTTCCTCAGCTGCACTTGTTTGCCTTGGCTGCACAAAAGAAACCTACATTCATAGCTAACTGAACTGAGGCTAGAGAAACCAGATTCAATCAGTTAGCTAATTAACTAATTAATTACTCAGCTCTCAAGGCTTTTCGCTGCTCCAGCTTGCTTAGATGGTTGGCTCCTGGGGAACAAAGGCTATCTGCTGAAAAGGTGGCTGACATCGCCACTGAGACACCCAAGGACAGAAACCAAGGAGAGCTATAATTGCAGTCATGCCTCCACAGGGGCAGTAATTGAAAGGACAGTAGGCCTACTCAAGATGAGGTTCCGCTGCCTGGACCACTCAGAGGATAATTTCAATATCCTCCTGAGCATGTTGCTTTTATTGTCGTTGTGTGCTGTGCACTGCACAATCTGGCTCTGTCAAGGAGGGAAACATTGAAGGATGAAGACAATGACCCTGCTCCACAGGCCACAAGGACAATTCAGATGCTGGGTCTGAGGAGGAGTTAGAGGAGTCCCAGGGTGCGAAGCATAATCCCGATGTGAGGATCCTTATGGGAGATAGGGAGACCAGGGAGGCATTGACTCAGAGGACATTCAGCAATACATCCAATCCAAGGAGTCAAGGTGATGACAAAGGGTGCGCCACCTTAAAGATCGTTCCTGATGAGGCAATCCTGTCACCCTTAAGTAAAGTCCGACCTCAAATAAACTTTGCAGCCCTTCCTTGGTGTCACTCGTGACTCCCAGGCCTTTTCCCTATCAAATGCATGAAGCACACTAAGACCATTGCACATAGTGAGATATCTTTATAATGAAGGCAGATATACAAATGAACCAGTACACACATGCCAAGGAAACATAAATCACCCGTGACAACCCCATATGTGATAAAATTGACTTAAACTTCCGTTTGTGAGTGCTACATCTTGGTACTTCCCTCTTGCTGGCAGCTGGAATGGAGACAGCCTGCTGATTCTGATGCCCCGTCAGCCTTCGTCACCTTGGTGGCCGTCCTCTGGTCGCCGGAGTCTGTGCAGGCCCTGCCTGGGCTGGAGAGTCCAGTGCCACTGCTGGGCAATCCTCAATCATCGCAGTCTCATCGGATGTGATGGGCACTGGCAGAGGAGTGGAGGAACTGCTGCCATCATCCAGAGCACCCTGAGAGGAGCCCGCAGATGAGAGCTGCAGCTCGCCCACCAACATGAGGTTTGCTTGAAAATTTTTGCTCACCATAGATAGACGGGCAGCAAGCAGAGTTACTAGGTGCTTCATCCATCTCTCACAGGTCACTGCCAGGGTGTGGGCTTGCAGGTCTGCGTGCAACCCCAGAAAACTCTGATTGAATTCCTGGAGTTGCCTCTCCATGAGAGTCACCACTCTCTCTCTCTCTCTCTCTCTCTCTATGGAGGAAGCTGTGTGCTCAGACCTCCGGGTCAACACAGTGCTCATGCTCCGCAAGGACTCCCCCATGACAGAGACCATGGCACATAGGCTCACAGGGATCACTGCCAGATCTTCCTGCGCACCCTGCTGGACATCCAGCACCTGCCTCCTGATGGACAACTCCAGAGGCTCATCATCTGCCTAGGACTCAGCATCATCCTGGTCTCCAACAATTCTCCGACTGCCAGCACCCTGGGGACTGTCTGCCTCCACCAGCTCCTCAGTGTGATGTGTCTTCACCACTGTGCACTACCATCCAAGCCGAGACACTTATGCCCACTGCTGTGCCTGTATCTGCGCTGGTGTATGGCACAGAGAGAGGATGTGGTGCGGGTGCATCTGGCAGCTGCTCCTCCTCGGATGTCAAGAGGTTACAGTTCATTTTCACTGCCCTGTCACACACACGCATTTCACCACATTCACAGCATTCATAAATTTACCAAAGAGCTGCAAATGTCCCCCAAGCACAATTGGTGCAAATCCTTTTGCATCCCAACTCTGTGTCTATATAGCAGGGAGTAAGTAGGGGGTATACTCTGTTTCTTCGGGGGGCGGTGGGGGGTGAGGGAGAAAGCTGGAGAACAATGGACATGGTTGCGAAAGTTTTGGCAGTATTGTGGACAGAAATCATGAGGAATGGGAAGCTAAGTCAATTGAAGGGTTAAGGAAGGCTCAAAGTTCTGCGGTTGTGAGTCAGTTAGTTTTAGAGTGTGGGAAATACTAATAAAAGAACTGGTTCCTGTATAAGTCAGTCCTGAAACAATGCAATAAATAGAGAGAAAAAATCCTCCCCCTTAATCCCTGTTAATGCATATATAATTCTGTTAATCACAAGATTGATTGGCATTGCTGGGAGTCAGCAATAATAGCTGTTGTCATTAAATAGGTCATTCGAAAGATTCTCAAACTATTCCAAGTGGATTTCATTATCTCAGCAGGTAGATTGGTACTGCACTCTCCCAGAACGTTAGAAGGAGTTGGATTTGCTAACACGTGGTTATTTGGGCACAGTACCAAAGAATGAGCCCTCATCCTGGAGCCTCGGCAATGTGCCACCATCTCCATGTAAAAAAGGAATAGGACTGGCAAATAAAAAGTTTAAATTGTTGTCAATCCTGATGACATCAGCCATCTCTTATTGTCACACAGTGTCATGATTGACCGAAACCTGAGCACATGATGGTGTTAAGAAAACATTGGCAGTGTGATTGGTGAGGTGAGTGACTGCCCTTGACATCATGGCCGCATTTGACAGAGTGTGGCATCAAGGAGCCCTAGCAAAACTGGAGTCAATGGGAATCAGGGGGAAAACTCTCCACTGGTTGGAGTCATACCTAGCACAAAGGAAGATGGTTGTGGTTGTTGGAGGTCAGTCACCTCAGCTCCAGGACATCACTGCAGGAGTTCCTCAGGGTAATGTCCTCGGCCAGCCATCTTCAGCTGCTTCATCAATGACCTTCATTCCATCAAAAGGTCAGAAGTGGGGATGTTCGCTGATGATTACACGATGTTCAGCACTGTTTGCAACCCCTCAGATACTGAAGCAGTCCAGTCCAAATGCAGCAAGATCTGGACAATATCCAGGCCTGAGCTGACAAGTGGCAAGTAACATTCACGTCACACAAGTGCCAGGCAATGGCTATCTCCAACAAGAGAGAATCTAACCATTGTCCTTTGATTTTCAATGGCATTACCATCACTGAATCCCTCACTATCAACATCCTGGGGTTACCATTGACCAGAAACTGAATTGGACTAGCCATATGAATACTGTGGTTACAAGAACAGGTCAGAGGCTAGGAATCCTGCGACAAGTAACCCACCTCCTGACTCCCCAAAACCTGTCCACCATCTATAAGGCAAAATTCAGGAGTGTGATGGAATACTCTCCAATTACCTGGATGAGTGCAGCTCCCACAACATTCAAGAAGCTTGACACCATTCAGGACAAAGCAGCCCGATTGATTGGCACCCCATCCATAAACATTCACTCCCTCCACCACTGATGCACAGTTGCAGCAGTATACCATCTACAAGATGCACTGCAGGAACTCACCAAGGCTCCTTTGACAGCATCTTCCAAACCCACTACAATTATCATCTAGAAGGACAAATACAGCAGACACATGGGAACACCACCAACTGAAAGTTCCCCTCCAAGTCATTCACCATCCTGACTTGGAAATATATCGCCGTTCCTTCACTGTCACTGGATCGAAATCCTGGAACTCCCTTTTTTCTCAAGTCTTTTCTCCAGTTTAAAATAGAGTAAACTAAGGAAAGATAAGAGTTCTAGTTTTTATTTAAAGTACATAATTATTTTAACTTTTTTTTACTGTATTTAACTTAAAGTAAGGGTTTTTTTTCACTAGAGACATGGCAGGGCAGCTCAGTCCCATGTTATGTATCGTCTGCAACATGTGGGAAGTCCTAGTCGCTCCTTGCCCTCTGACCGACCAATTGTGCAGGAAGTGCCACCAGCTACAGCTACTTGAGCTCCGAGTTTCGGAGCTTGAGCAGCCGTTGGAGACACTGAGGTGCATCCGCGAGGCTGAGAGTTTCATGGATAGCACGTACTTAGACATGGTCACCCCACAGCTTACAGAAGTGCAGACAGAGAGGGAATGGGTGACCATCAGTCAGAAGAAAGGTGTCAGGCAGGTAGTCAGGAAATCCCCAGGGTGCATCTCGCTCGAGAACCGTCTCTCTGTGCTGGAAAATGGTGAGAGTGACGGCTCCTCTGGGGAGTACAGCCATGTTCATGGCACTGAGTGGCTCAGCTGCACGGGGTGGAGTGGGGGGGGCGGTGGGGGGTGGGGGCGGGGAGGGTTGGGGAGGAAAAAGAGGGGAAGAGCAATAGTGGTAGGAGGCTCAATGGACAGGCATTTTTACAGCCGTAGAAGTGATTTCAGGATGGTATGTTGCCTCCCTGGCGCCTGGGCCAAGGATGTCACTGGGCGGCTGCAGGGCAGTCTAAAGGGGGAGGTCAGACAGACAGAGATTGTGGTACTTGTTGGTACCAACGACATTGGTAGAAAGAGGGATGTGGTCCTGCAAGCAGAATTTAGGGAGCTAGGAAGCAGATTAAAAAACAGGACCTCAAAGGTAGTAATCTCTGGATTACTTCCAGTGCCACACGCTAGTGCGTATACAAACAGGAGGTTAGTCCAGATGAATGCGTGGCTGGAGAGATGGTGCAGGAGGGAGGACTTTAGATCTCTGGGACATTGGGACCATTTCTCGGGGCGGTGGGACCTGTACAAGGCAGACGAGTTGCACCTGAACCAGAAATGGACCAACATCCTTGCGGGGAGGTTTGCTAGTGCTGTTGGGGAGGGTTTAAACTAATTTGGCAGGGGGATGGGATCCTGAGAGGAGGTTCAACATGGGGAGATGCACAGCCAAAATTAGAAGAGAGAGCAAGTGAGTCTGGAAGGCATAGACATTATAGGCCAGTTAAGGCACAAGGGAGTTTGGCAAGGTTGGATGGTATTTATTATAATGCAACGAGTCTGATGAATAAGGCAGGTGATGTCATTGCTGTCATAGAGACATGGTTGAGAGAGGGGCAGGATTGGCAGCTCAACATTCCAGGATATAGGGTCTTCAGGCGAGACAGGGAAGGAAGTAAAAGAGGAGGGGGTATTGCAATATTGATTAAAGAATCAATTACAGCAGTAAGGAGAGATGACATCTTAGAAGGCTCCTCAAACGAAGCCATATGGGTAGAACTGAAAAACAAAAAAGGAGCAATCACATTGCTGGGAGTGTACTATCAGCCCCCAAACAGTCAGAGAGAAATAGAAAAGCAGATATGTAGGCAAATTTCAGAGAAGTGTAAAAATAATAGGGTAATAATATTGGGTGATTTCAACTTCCCCAACATTAACGGGTTGGTCATAGTGTGATAGGTTTAGAGGGAGCGGAGTTCTTAAAATGCATCCAGGAGAGCTTTTTAAGCCAGCACGTAGAAGGTCCTACAAGGGAGGGGGTGAACCTGGACTTAATTTTAGAGAATGAAGCCGGGCAAGTGGTTGAGGTATCGGTGGGGCAACATTTTGCAGATAGTGATCATAACTCCGTTAGATTCAAGGTTTTTATGGAAAAGGACAAGGATAGGCCAGGATTCAGAGTTCTAAATTGGGGGAAGGCCGATTTTAATAAGATCAGATATGATTTGGCCAGAGTGGACTGGGAGCAGCTACTCTTAGGTAAATTTGCATCAGAGCACTGGGACTCATTCAAGAAGGAAATAGGGAGAGAACAGGGCCAACATATTCCAGTAAAGTTAAAAGGTGGGACCAACAAATCCAGAGAACCCTGGATGTCAAGGGATATACAGGATTGGATAAAGAGAAATAGGGAGGCTTATGGCAGATATCTAGGGCTCAAAACAGCAGAAGCCCGAGAGGAGTATAGGATGTGTAGGGGGGGAGCTTCAAAAGGAAATTAGGAGAAAAAAAAGGGGGCATAAAAAAACATTGACAGGTAAGATAAAGGAAAATCCAAAGTTATTTTACAAGTACATTAGAGTAAGAGGATAACCAGGGAAAGAGTAGGACCCATTAAGGACCATAGTGGTAATTTGTGTGTGGAGCCAGAAAACGTAGGTAGGGTTCTAAATGAATACTTTGTGTCAGAGTTCACAAGTGAAAGGGACGATGTGGGTATGGAAATCAAGCAGGAGGACTGTGATATAATTAAAGAAATTAGCATGGAAAGGGAGGAGGTTCTAAGTGGTTTGGCAGGCTTAAAAGTAGATAAATCGCCAGGCTAGGATAAAATGTATCCCAGGCTGTTGAGTGAGGCAAGGGAGGAGATAGCAGGGCGCTGGCAATAATTTTCAATACCTTTCTGGCCACAGGAGAGGTGCCAGAGGACTGGAGGACAGCCAATGTGGTACCGTTATTCAAGAAGGGAGGAAGGGATAAACCAGGGAACAACAGGCCAGCCAGTCTAATCTCAGTGGTGGGGAAAGTGTTGGAAGTAATTCTGAGGGACAGAATTAATCTATACTTGGAGAGGCAGGGATTAATCAAGGACAGTCAGCATGGTTTTGTTAAGGGGAGGTCATGTCTGACCAATTTGACTGAATTTTTCAAAGAGGTGACCAAGTGTGTTGATGAGGGCAATGCATTTGATGTAGTCTACTTGGGCTTCAGCAAGTGGTAGAGGCAGAAACCCTAGTAACATTTAAGAAGTATTTGGATGTGTACTTGCAATGTTATGGCATACAAGGCTATGGGCCTAGTGCTGGAAAATGGGATTAGAATAGTTAGGCACTTGTTTAACCAGCGCAGACTTGATGGGCCAAATGGCCTTTTTCTGTGCTGTAGACCTCTATGACTCTATGACTCCTTCCCTAACAGCACATTGGGTGTACCTACACCACACAGACTACAGCGGTTCAAGAAGGCAGCTCACCACCACCTTTTCAAGGGCAATTAGGGATGGACAACAAATGTTGGCCCAGCCAGTGAAGCCCACTTCCTGTGAATGAATAAAAAAAAAGCAGTGCTGCTGGCACTTACGCCAGCCATTCCTGGTGCAAACATTTATAAATACCCTGGTGATAAATGAGATGGAGGATCCTGATTCAATATTGAGTGTTAACAGAGCCAACAGGATTGGCACAAAGCCATTTGACGGAATCCTGACCCATCTCTAGGGACACCAGCTTGACATCACCTTTAAGTGCACTTTCCAAACCCATGACCTCTACCATCTAGAAGGTCAAGGGCAGCAGATACATGGGAACACCACTGCCTGGAAGTTCCCCTCCAAGCCACTCACCATCCTGACTTGGAAATATATCACCGTTCCTTCACTGTTGCTGGGTCAAAACCCTGGATCTCCCTCCATAACAGCACTTACACCACACGGACAGCAGCGTTTCAAGAAGGCAGCTCAGCACCTTCTAAAGGGCAATTAAGGATGAGCAATAAATGCTGGCCCAGCCAGTAAAGCCCACATTCCCTGGAAGAATAATAAAAAAAACTTGTGAGAAGAGTAACATGCTCTGATGACCCTGAGCAGTGTGCTGACGGCAGTATGACTCCTGGGAGGACTGCACCCAAGCCAGACAGGTTGGATGTAGGAGTTGGATTGAAGCCCAGTCACTCGTTCTTCTGCCTGAGTTGGGAGTCAGTGGAATGACCTGTCCATGTTTAAAGTGCTTTTCAATGTGGACACACCCCAGAGAAAGGGGAAGCCCATTGTCACAATCTGCTGAGGGGAGATGGTACTAGCCTGCTCTAGCGGACAGCTTTGGAAGAAAAAAATTGCCTTATGTTCTGGGAATCTCTAACTAACTGCCTAGCAATGTAGGGCCAATGTGATACTTTCTGAAGTTTCCTGCTACATTATAAAGTACTGTGAAAGTCCTGTGCACTGTTGCACTGACAGAAACACCAAAAGTAATTGTAATGCCATTATTTACACAGACTTAAACATGTTGAAGATGAGCAGCCACCGGCTTTGTTCCAAGTGAATTATTTTTCCTAAGGGGCTTGCTGATGGATCTCTCTCATGCATGTATTGTATTTCAGGCTGTAAATAGGTTCATAATACTGTAAACATTTGAAGGAATTAAACAGTTACCAGAGTCAACAATGGAGCCAAAGGCTAAGCAAGCAGGCTGAGGTAAATGTACACACAGATTTACACACAGATTCACATTGATTGCTGCACAGCTTTACATCAGTCAAAGTGATGTTAAAAGGCAGAAAAACACACACTGGTGACGGAGAGAGAGAGAGCTGGAGAGCAGAAGGAGAGAGAGACACATACACATTCACTTATTTACATCCATACACGAAGAAGAGAGGGAGTGAGAGGGATAGAGGGGGAAGAGAAGAAACAAATACAATTATTTGCAAAAACAGGTAAAGTAAATGAAATGTTGGCAATCATTGAATATTCTATCTGTACCATGATCAAACCAGACAGCAGAGAGAAAGCATCAATCTCAGGAACTGGAGAGGTTTATCACAAGGAGTTAGGGGGTTACCAACTCTCCAGGATTGGCCTGGAGTCTCCAGGAATTGAAGATCAATCTCCAGGATACTGCTGTGTGCGACCCTGCAGAAAAAATAATCGGGACATGAAAAAGATTGTTATTTATCATTTTCTTTGAATATTTCTCTTTACCAGCATAAAAATATTGAAACGGTGGGGAAAGGCTGTTCGGCTGACATCATCCAACTGGGTAATGAGTCATTTTGCTTTCCAATTGATGTAGAAAGGCAGTACATCACAAGGATGGATGTGTCGGTGACTAATGGCTGGGGTTTGGGGGCAAGTCATGTGATGAAACCTCCAGGAATACACTTAATTACAGTTGGCAATCTGACAAACAGTATAGGATATAATAGCCAAGAGATGATGATGAGCCCACATGCGCTCTTTTTTAGAATTCAATAGGAGTACCGTGTGCAGTATTGGGCTCCACACCATAGGATGAGTATTGAGATTTTTGAGAAGGTGCCATGCAGTTTCATAAGGATGCTGCCTTGCGTGAGGAAGTAAAAATATGAAGAAACTTGGAAAGTGGGGACTGTTTTCATTAGAGCAAGGCAAATGATAGGCCAATATATTTCAATATGGGCGGGAGAGGCTGTTAGTTAACGGGCTCTTGACATAAGGTTAAATGTGTGAGAAGGCAAGAGGAACCTCTTCACACAGAGAGGAATTCACTTCCATGGTTAGGAACTATATGTTAACATTCAGGATTAGATAGGGAAGGAGAAAGGATGGATATGGGAACAACGGGTAAATGTGATTGGATCTATTAGCTCATGTGGAGAGTAAGCACCAATTTTGATTGTTAGAACTTCCACATATTATTTTGTAGAGTGAGAAAGCCAGTCACAAATGCATAGGCAATGAAAGGAGAGAGTGATGGATGGAGAAAGGAGAACCAGAGAAAGAAAATAGAATAAATGGGAAGAGAGGAGGAGGCAAGCACACATAAGTTATAAATTCACAAGTATCAGCAAAAACAGTCAAATACTTTACTTAAAACTAGTTTCATCTGTGGAATGCAATGGGTCAGAGATGAATAATTTTGGACCTGGTGACTTGTCTGAGGGCCAGTGCCCATAAGTGAGTGTTGGCAGGTGAGGAGGGCATCTCTGTTCAGCCTGATCCCATTCTCACATCAGGTGATGTCCAATACCATGGGTCCATCTAACAATTAAATGATCTTCCCTGAACATCAAGCAGCATCTTTAGTATGTAACCGAGGTAACTATGAAGTAACATTAGCTGTAACAGAGCAAGTCAGAGCTGAAAAGTCTGTGCAGAAGTCAGTGTAACAATTGTCCCAAGAGGAGGAATTGGGTAGACTAGACCTATACTTCCTAGAGTTTAGAGGAATGAGAGGTGATCTCATTGAAGCATATAAAATTCTTAAGGAGCTTGACAGGGTAGCTGCTGGGAGGAATTTTCCCCATCTGGGAACTAGAGGTCACAATCTTGGAGTAAGCGATCAGTCAGAGATGGAGATACGTAGAAATTTCTTCAAAGGATTTGAGGCTTTGAAATTCTCTAGACCTGTAGATGCTCAGTCATGGAGTATATTGAATATAGCGATAGATAGATTCTTGAGTTCTAAGGGAATTAAAGATATTGAAGTTGGCGTGGGAAGGTGGAGTTGAGGTCACAGAATGCAGAGCAGGCTAAGGCCCAAATGGTGTATTCCAGCTGCTAGTTCTTATGTTTTTACGAGAGCCTGCGCTTTGTGATTCCAAGTTGCTTATGTTGGCTGGGATTTTCCGGTCCCGCCACAGTGGGACCTGCTGCAGGGGATGCAGCGGGCTGGCCAAAAGCCCATTGACTTCCAGCAGGACCTAATGATTCCACAGCGGGCAGGACTGGAAAATCCTGGCCAGTGAATTATCGGCTAATTCAAAGCAAACTTGTGCAAGGGTAAATCTTGTGTTGTTCAATTAAAATTGCTCGATTCATTCAAAATAACTCTTTTGACTTCTTTTGAAAAACTGTTTTGTCTTTGAATTAAAAGTAATTTTCTCCAATGCAGTGCCAATTATGTTGAGACCATGAATATAACTGATAAATATACTCCAAATAGACAAAAATAAACACAGGTGTACTGGAGAGCAGATCACCAGTTAATAAAAAGATAAGAAAGTCATTTGGCAGAATGCCTCATTGCCAGAACTTTCCAACAAGTTGTAGCTTGGCTGGTGGTGAGAAAGGCCCTCCCCGTCAGATCCTTCCTACATGCCAGGAGTCTTACCCCCTCTGCACGTTGCCCTCATGGTGGCTGTAGTGGGGACGAGACCGTTGTTCAACTCCTTGTGGAATGTGCCTTTGCAAAGAAGGTCTGGAGAAGGATGCAATGGTTTTTGTTGAGGTTCACCCCGAGCAGTGCTGTGACACAGGACTCTGTGCCCTACAGGCTGTTCCCAGGGACAGACACCGCGTAGACAAACATCAATTGCAGCTGGAGGATCAGCAACTCGGTGAAAGACGCTCTTTGGTCTGCCTGAAACTTGTTGGTTTTCCAGTGCAAAGAGTTATCCCCGACCGAGTGTTGCAGACTGGCACATTCCAAGTTCCAGGACTACGTGCTGATGGATGCACTAAAGCTTGGGGCAGCCGCCACAAAGGCACAATGGGGAAAGGTCGCTGTCTAAGACCTTTCTGCCATAGTGCACCGCGGGGCTGGGAACTGTATAGACCTCAGGCTCTACGGCTCACAATACATGCATGCATTGAATACTAATTGTATTATAATTGAATTGAAGCACCTCAGAGTGCAACATGATGTATGTTGATAACTCCAATACCATTGCACCGTCTGACTGTCTGTAATGACCATATTGAAATGATTGTAATATTCATTGATTGTATTAAAGCACCTCGTGATCCATGTGTAAAAGTTGAATCTGATTGTACTTTTTGTGATGGCAATTTAGAAATGTTTTGTAATGTTCTTTCAAATAATTTATGAATAAAGTATATTTTTTGCAAAAACAAAGATAAGAAAGAATATTTAGTTAGCAGCTTTCATGAGGGCTGGTATAAGAGTATAAGGTGCCCTAGGTGAGCCTTCAGCCACCCCACCCCAACAATTAACTTTTGAAAACGAATACAGTAGATTAGCGGTAACACTCTGGCGCACTGACCTCTACCACGCGGAGGCTGAGCGTCAACTCGCAGACACTTCCTCCTACCTCTCCCTGGACCATGACCCCACCACTGAACATCAAGCCATTGTTTCCAGGACTGTCACTGACCTCATCTCCTCTGGGGATCTCCCTCCCACAGCTTCCAACCTGATAGTTGCCCAACCTCGGACGGCCCGCTTCTATCTCCTACCCAAAATCCACAAACAGAACTGCCCCGGTAGACCGATCGTCTCAGCTTGCTCCTGCCCCACAGAACTCATTTCTCGTTATCTTGACTCCCTTCTCTCTCCCCTTGTCCAGTCCCTTCCCACCTACATCCGTGATTCCTCTGACACCTTACGTCACATCAACAATTTCCAGTTCCCTGGCCCCTACCGCTTCCTCTTCACCATGGACGTCCAATCCCTCTACACCTCCATCCCCCACCAGGATGGTCTGAGGGCCCTTAGCTTCTTCCTCGAACAGAGGCCCGAACAATCCCCATCCACCACTACTCTCCTCCGTCTGGCTGAACTTGTTCTCACGCTGAACAATTTCTCCTTCAACTCCTCTCACTTCCTCCAAATAAAAGGTGTGGCTATGGGTACCCGCATGGGCCCCAGCTATGCCTGTCTCTTTATGGGGTATGTGGAACATTCCTTGTTGCAGTCCTACTCCGGCCCCCTTCCACAACTCTTTCTCCGGTACATCGATGATTATTTCGGTGCTGCTTCATGCTCTCGTCAGGACTTGGAAAAATTTATTAATTTTGCTTCCAATCTCCACCCCTCCATCATTTTCACGTGGTCCATCTCTGACACTTCCCTTCCCTTCCTTGACCTCTCTGTCTCAATCTCTGGTGATAGACTGTCCACCAATATCCATTACAAACCCACCGACACCCACAGCTATCTCGACTACAGCTCCTCACACCCCACTTCCTGTAAGGACTCCATCCCATTCTCTCAGTTCCTTCGCCTCCGTCGCATCTGTTCCGATGATGCTACATTCAAAAACAGTTCCTCTGACATGTCCTCCTTCTTCCTTAACCGAGGTTTTCCACCCACGGTCGTTGACAGGGCCCTCAACCGTGTCCGGCCCATCTCCCGCGCATCCGCCCTCACTCCTTCTCCTCCCTCCCAGAAACATGATAGGGTCCCCCTTGTCCTCACTTATCACCCCACCAGCCTCCGCATTCAAAGGATCATCCTCCGCCATTTCCGCCAACTCCAGCATGATGCCACTACCAAACACATCTTCCCTTCACCCCCCTTATCGGCATTCCGTAGGGATCGCTCCCTCCGGGACACCCTGGTCCACTCCTCCATCACCCCCTACTCCTCAACCCCCTCCTATGGCACAACCCCTTGCCCACGCAAAAGATGCAACACCTGCCCCTTCACTTCCTCTCTCCTCACCGTCCAAGGACCCAAACACTCCTTTCAAGTGAAGCAGCATTTCACTTGCATTTCCCCCAACTTAGTCTACTGCATTCGTTGCTCCCAATGTGGTCTCCTCTACATTGGAGAGACCAAACGTAAACTGGGCGACCGCTTTGCAGAACACCTGCGGTCTGTCCGCAAGAATGACCCAAACCTCCCTGTCGCTTGCCATTTTAACACTCCACCCTGCTCTCTTGCCCACATGTCTGTCCTTGGCTTGCTGCATTGTTCCAGTGAAGCCCAACGCAAACTGGAGGAACAACACCTCATCTTCCGACTAGGGACTTTACAGCCTTCCGGACTGAATATTGAATTCAACAACTTTAGGTCGTGAGTCCCCTCCCCCATCCCCACCCCCTTTCTGTTTCCCCCTTCTCTTTTTTTTCCCAATAAATTATAAAGATTTTCCTTTTCCCACCTATTTCCATTATATAAAATAAAAAAAAAAACCCACTAGAGCTATACCTTGAGTGCCCTACCATCCATTCTTAATTAGCACATTCGTTTAGATAATATCACCAACTTTATCTTTAACACCTATGTGTTCTATTGTACTATTGTTGTTGACATCTTTTGATATTCTGCTTCTATCACTGCTTGTTTGTCGCTACAACCACACCAACCCCCTCCACCTCTCTGTCTCTCTATCTCTCCGCCCCCCACACACACACCTTAAACCAGCTTATATTTCAGCTCTTTCCTGGACTCGAACTCAAGTTCTGTCGAAGGGTCATGAGGACTCGAAACGTCAACTCTTTTCTTCTCCGCCGATGCTGCCAGACCTGCTGAGTTTTTCCAGGTAATTCTGTTTTTGTGTTAGCGGTAACACTTGTTCCCTGTCAGTCGCTTTCTCACTTGCTAAAAATGGTCAAACATATCGATAATTGTCATCCACAACCTGCCCACGCTCGGGTCTCTGTTCTGCAGCGCCATATTCTCTCGATGCCACTCACATAGGCTCACGCACTCTACTCCACACCTCTCGCGAGTCTACAACACCTAAATCACTGTGAGATCATCCAGGAGCTCTCTCAAAAACACTGAACTCTTAGGTAACTGGCACGAGCGGCAGAGAACAGGAAAGGGGGGAAACTGTGATTGAAGGGTCAGTGAGCATGTGTGGGAGGGGGCAAAGAGAGGGAAAGCTATGATTGGATGGTCAACGAGCAGGTGGAGGGAAACGGGAGGCTGTAATTGGAGGATAAGCAAGCACAGAGGGGAAAGGGAGGTTGTGATTGGTGGATCAGTGAGCAGGGAAGGAAATGGGAGGCTGTGATTTGTGGATCAACGAGCACGGGTGGGATTGCTATCATTGGAGGTTTAATGAACGTGAGCAGGTGTGAACAGGTCCGGGAAAGAGCTGCTTCAGAAAATTCCAACTTCGGATTCATCTGTGGAAAGTTTGGGCTCTCATGGAAAGTTGCTCGTATCATTTTAAAACTCTATGTAGTGTCAGTTCAGTTTTTTGCTGCCCCAAAATTTTGCTGCCCTGGCGACCGCCTAGTTTATCTGGTATTAAGGGTTAACAGATGGGATATGCTAATGTGTGACATAGATGATGATGTATCACTGACATTAATCAGTCATGTGTTAAACTCTCTCTCTCTCTCTCCATGGGCCGGAATTTTATGTCATTTGAACAGGCATGCGCCTGACCCAACAGCATGTGAAATCGCGCGAGAAGACATCAAGTGCACATTCCGACTTCATCGCACAATATTTACGTGATATTTTGCTTGGTGGACATGCTTCCAACTGCCACATGCTCCTACCAACAATTAAGCTCATTAGGGAACCAATTGAAAATGATTTTACATGGGTCTGTCCACTTTTACAGGTGGGGAACAGGCTAGTCAGCCAGACAGCCTTCAGGCTTTCACTGCAGCCTCAGTCCAGGTCAACGGATGACGTATAATGAAAATACTGTCTGGGACTGAGGTTTTATGAGTTCTGCTGTCAGGTGCTTAATGTGCTGCATAGACCCAGTTTGCTGCACATTTTTCTTCTCATTTAATTTGTACAGGTCTGCAGATCCCTGAGGTAGCTCCACAGCAGCTGTCCGCCTTCAGGGAGCTCATTAGAAGTGCCCGCCACACACCCTCACTTTTCTCGGCGCCCATCCTCTTCCCACCACCCCCGCCAATCCCGGCAGTGCTGAGGCTCTCTCAGTGCATGTTTCACACTGGCTGCCCGTTAATTGGCCAGCCAGCGTGAAATCATGTTTGGGATCCAATTGCGGCTGGAATCACGTCTCGCTTCCAGACCCACCAATCATGCGCATTCAATGAGCATAAGATTCAGGCCCATGCCTAGGAGCAACATGTCTACTCTGTAACCTGTTTAGTTGCAGCACTAATAAACAAGTGTTAAGCAGATACCAGAGTCTGTCTGCAGTCTGTTTACTAACCAGGTACCACACCAAGAATTCACAGACAGGACCATCTCAGAACAGTTTGCATTGTGGTTGCACTCATCCTTCCTCTCATAACCTCAGGATATCCCAAAGTGCTGATGAATTATTATCTGAAGTGTAGTCACTGCTAAACTGGAGCAGCGCCAATGCACACAGCAAGATCCCACAATGTGCTAATGAGCAGATTATCTGTTTTTAGTGATGTTAGATGTTACTGGATGGATAGATATTGGCCAGGACATCAGGAAGAACTCCCTTGCTCTTCTGTTTTCATTCATTCATGGAATGTGAACACCACTGGTTAGCCCAGCATTTATTTACCATCCCTAATTGCCCTGGTTCAGAGGGCATTTTAAGAATTAACCACATTGCTGTGGGTCTGGAATCACATGTAGGCCAGACCAGATTTCCTTCCTTAAAGGACATTAGTGAACCAAATGGGCTTTTACAACAGTCGACAATGGTTTCATGGTCATCATTAGACTTTTAATCCCAGAATTTTAGTAGGTTCAAAGTCCACCATCTGCCATGGTGGGATTTGAACTCTGGTGCCTGGAGAATTACCCTGGGTCTCTTGATTACCAGTGACAATACCACTACGATACCATCTCCCCTATTCTTTGAATAGTAGCCATGGGATCTTATACATCCACCTGAGATAGTAGATGGGAAATCAGATTAACATTTCATCTGACGGATGGCACCTCTAACAGAGCGGCACTCCTTCAGTACAGCTTGGAATATCAGCCTGCTCACCCAGGATATGAGGCAAGGTCTGAAATCAAAAGCCTGGCATGAACCAAACCCTCTGAGAGGGAAGAAAAGTGGAAGAAAAGGACAACAGCATTTGAGAGTTGAATGGATGTTGGAGTTCAGGCAAAGGGCCATGTGGTTGATTTATGATGATATTTGAAGTGTGCGATCACATTAGAAGATGCAATGAAAGTAGTGTATTCATAAAGGGTTCCAACTCACTCTAGTCTTTCAATCCAATCCAATTATTCTGAACAATAGCAACTTGCAATGATGTAGGGCCTTTCTTGGATAATAGAATCTTACAGGACAGAAGGAGGCCATTCAGCCCATCGTGCCTGTTCCAGCTCTTTGAAACATCCGCCCAATTTAATCCCGCACCTTAGCCTTTTCACCATAATCCAGAAAATTTGCCCTTTGTGAGGAAATGTTCAATTATTTTCTGAAAGTTTTGATTCTGCCACCCTTTCGGGCAGTGAATTCCACATCTTAATAACTTTCTGTGTGAAGAAATGTCTTCTCATTTCCCCGTTAGCTCTTTGGGCAATGATCTTAAATCTATGAGCTCTGTTTACTGATCCATTTACCAGAGGAAACAATTTCTCCCTACTTGCTCTGTCAAAGCCTACCATCATTTTAAATGCAGGGCGAGTACGTCAGATCTGGCTATCCAAAAACCAGCAGTGTCTGAAAACCAGGCTGTGGTAATCTGAGGAGCAATACACCTTTAAGAGAATGTGAGCAGATTGACCACGTGACTGTATTACCCAATGGCTGTGCAGTGCAGGCTGCAATGTTTATCAGTAGTTTAGAATAGGGTCTGGCGTGAGGAGTACATATCGTGTTAGTGCTCTGTGATTTGTGTTAATAAGCAGCACGTGCTTCATCTTATATTGATCTCTGCCTCTGCAGGATCTTATTTACCAACTTACTCACCAGTAGATAGGCGTGCAAACATGTTCATGAGCAAAGCGCCCAACAGGGAAGGGACATAACACAGACGTTGTTACAGTTTAAGCCATTGCACACTGGTTTTTGTCTGCTTGAGAAATGCTTGCCCAGATGAACATCCACAAAGAAAACAATAAATCAATTTGAGTAAAGCAAGTTGAGAAACCAGTCATTTTTGAAGTGGTGTGCTGGTCAGGCCCAGGCTGAACCCCACCCTAGATCAGCTCCTACTTAAAGCGCGAGGAGGTTACCATTGCTTACTCTCTCTGATTCTGAATGGAAACACACCCTCAAAATATAAAAAGCCAGGCACGCACTGCTAACTGAAGATCGATGTTGCATGAGAATTGGAATTAACTCTAATTTATTGAACCCTGTGACTGAACCTATTGCATGATAACAATACTGGATTTGGGGTACTGAATACACCTCTATTAGGTCTCCTGTTAACCTTCTCTATTCGAAGGAAGACAATTCCAGCTTCTCCAGCCTCACCACATAATGAAGTAGAGGCTTCACAGTGATGGTGTCAGACAAAATTTGACACTGAGCCACATAAGGCATTATTGGGACAGATGACCATAACCAAAAAGGTAGGTTTTAAGGAGTGTTTTAAAGGACAAAAGACAGATAAAGATATCAAGAGGTTTAAAGAAGGAATTCCAGAGTGGCTGAAGGCACAGCCACCAAAGGAAATTGGGGATGCTCAAGAGAACAGGATTGGAAGAGTGCAGGGATCTCAGAGCTGTGGGGCTATGGAAAAATACAGTGAGAGGGAGGAGCGAGACCATGGACTTACTTGGGCATGAGGATGACAATTTTAAAAATGATGCATTGCTGGGGTGGGGAACAATATAGTTCAGCGAGCACAGGAATGATTGGTGAACATTACCTGGTGCAAGTTAGAGTACTAGCAGCAAAATTTTGAACGCCCTCCAGTTTAAAGAGGGGAGGCTGATCAGGGCAGTGTTGCAATGTTGCAAAGGAGCAATCACATCACGGATTCTCCCTCTTTCCCCTTCCTTCAAATGTAAATGAAGCCTGATCCTGGGAACTGAGTGAGGGTCATGGCAGGAGAGGTGGAGAGTGTGGGGAAGGATATTCCAGCCTCGTAGAGAGACAGGTGATCGGAACACTAATCATTCCACCTGGCACATACTAGAGAAGGTGTTGTGGATTTCTCACCCCTGATGCCACTCTCTAGCAAGAGTCAGGGGAAAAATAATCAATGTGGAATAAAAATTAACATCACAACGAGCTTTGAAAAGAATGAAGAAATTAGAGTTCCAAGGGCGAAAGGTTAGAGATGGGAGTTGCCCCTCTGGCTAGAGGTTTCATCATATGTTCTCCAACCTCCATCCATTCTTGGCTGGTCCGACAGCCTTTATCTCCTATCTGCAATAACTTCATAAAGGAAAATGGCCAAGGACAATTAGAAAGCCACATCATTTTTTAAATGCCTCGATGATTTTTCACCTATTGCTCAACAGTGTACCGGAGAGTAATCTGTAATTGTCAGTAATTCCAGGACAATATTGGATAGTCGGAAACCCTACAGGATTGAAGTTAGAGAAGAAATGAACTACCAACTGTTTGGAGCAAGGTCTACCTGTCTCTGATTAATATAATTTTATTTCATAATTAATAGCACAGGAACAGAAGGACAACAAAATGTTTGGATTTGACTTGCCAGTTTAAGTGGGACAAGGCTTTTGATGTGGCCAGTGAACGATTTTCAGATCATAAGAATTTTATTGCGATACCTAAATCAGAATTTTCTGTCAGCAACATTACATTCATGGTAGAACTTGCGAGGCCAGAGACACCGCATCAAAGAACTTCCCTCTTAAAGAGGAACAGCATGTCCCAACCATTCAGAAATAAGCAAAATGAGGATCTGGCAGCCCCCACTTTGTGCTTTGACTATACACCATGCAATTGCCATGAGGACTGACACATAACCACAAGCTGGGTCTTCCATGAACAAGGCAGTGTTAAATCTTTTGAAGGGTGAGTCATAAATTCTGTTCCCAATTGTATCCAGAGTGCCAGCGCTTACTCTATGGTAGCACATTTGACCTTGAATCTGAAGGGTTCAAGTCCCGCTCCAGACACCTGTGCTCATAATCCAAGCTGATATTCCTGGTCAATATTTGCCCCTGAATCAACACCACTGTTTGCAGGATCTTGCTGTACTGCATTTTCTATGATACAACAATCACTGCACTTTAAAAAGTGTATCATTAGCTGCAAGGGCTTTGGGATGTTCTACGTTGGTGAAAGATTCTGTGCAGGGAAAGCTGGTTGGGGTTGGGGCAGCATGTGGCAGTTGGTATATATATATATATATATATAGAGAGAGAGTGAGAGAGAATATATATATAAATATATGAAAATATATATATATATATATATAAAACTATTCATGGAACTAATACTTGTGGTGTTTGTGGCTGTGCTCTGTGTACTGCCACTGATCGGCAGGAAATCACAGTCAGCATAATGATGTGATTCGTTCACTGGAGAATGTTTGTCAACCGCACCCTTTGGGTTGCTCATGCTTCATTATCGATTGATAAACTTTCTATTGTTTACTTAAGCAATCAAGAAATTCTGCAGGAATATCTGAAGGTAGACGGCTGTAAGAATAACTGCTGCTGAGGCCTGTGGTATCAATTCATCTCCCATTTACTTCCCATTTATTCAATCTGTCAACCTCTCAGGTCAGGTTGTATTTACCCTCTTAACAAAGCATGTTTGCCATTGCACAGTTCTCCAAAACACAGTCAGGTGGCACTGAGTCAAAGAGGCACGGATCAGCAAAGGTTCATTCTGACCCTCAGCTCTAAGCCAAGAAAACAGAACAGGGGAAAGAGGTTCAAAGCAGCAAGACTGTATATAGACCAAGTGTGTTTGTGTGGCCGCTGCAATGACTAGGTTTAATTTTTTTGTTATTGGACTATGCAAATATTTAGGAATTATCTTTCATAGAAGGGCCACCTGCAATTCTCCCTCTACAGATCCTGGAAAGTTTCTTGTTCCTGACCTTTAAATTCCAATCAACAGTGGGAATTCTAGCTAAGATTGTCCCCTCTCTTTGTCCAGTTTTTCTTTCCCTCTCTCTATTTCTGGTTCTGATCCAGGTTGGACTGAAATACAGCTTCCTACTCCATTGTTCCTGTCTCTTTCTCAATCCTGAAATCTGAGCTGAAGTTTGGATGAGATTGTCTAACAGGATATGCTTCAAGAGGCACCACCACAGCAAGGTCTGGCACCTGATCTCTCTTCCAGTTCATGTGCTCTCCAGAAATGATCTCTCGTGCCTAAAGTGACAGAATGCTCCGCCTTCACCAGGGCCTCTCGGATCAAGCCAAGGGCCAAAGTGAGGGCCTCACTGGTCTGTATGGATAAGCTCACGGAGCTTTGGCGTTTGTGCCATGTTGGGTGGCAGTGGCTCAGTGGGCAACATTCTCACTTCTGATCCACGCTGTAATGTTTGACAGGGTAGCCTCTAGGTATAACATGAGTACCCCCTTGTGACCTGAACAGGATAGACCTGTCTACCCCACATCAAAGGCAGAGCTTGTAAACCACCTGCTAGAATGAGATCAGATACCAATTATTAAGCCATTTTATTCCTCCAGTCAGGAATGAACCTACAGAGAGCCATTTTTAATCAAAGTTCACATATTTCATTCAAATGCACATACCCAAAGCAGATGATGAACTCAGTACGCTGTTCCATATCGATACACTGTCTTACTCTTTGTACAGTAACTGAACCTCTCAAGTATTTGTCCTTCAGCCCTGGGACAGAACCTTCTCTCCCTACAGTCTCCAGTCTTTCCTCCCATCATCATAACACATGGGGAGATGGTGATGTAGAGGTTACATTACTACACATAATCCAGGGACCCAGGCTAATGCTTTGGGGCACAAGTTCAAATCCCACCACAGCAACTACTGGAATTTAAATTCAATTAACGATTTTTTAAAATCTGGAATTAAAAGCTAGCCTCAGTAATGATAACTGTGAAACTATCATTAAAATAAAAGCAAAATGCTGGGGATCTGAAACAGGAAGTGCTGGAAACCTCAGCCAATCTGGCAGTATTTGTGGAGAGAAATTGAGTTAATGTTTTGAGTCCAATATGACCCTCCTTCAGCACCCTTTCTCGAAACTTTAACTCTGTCTCTCTCTCTCCACAGATGCTGCCAGACCTACTGAGTTTTTCCAGCAGTGTTTTTACTATATATGAAAATATCATTGATTGTTATAAAATCCCATCTGGCTCATTAATGACCTTTAGGGAAGGAAATCTGCCGTCCCTACCTGGTCTGGCCTACATGTGACTCCAGGCTTTTAGCAATGTGGTTGACCCTTAACTGTCCTCTGAATTGGCCTAGCAAGCCACTCAACTCAAGGGCAATTAGGGCTGGGTAACAAATGCTGGCCTTGCCAGTGACACCCATTCAAGAATAAATTAAAATATTCCAGTGTCAACTTTTAGCCAAATTGACCACCTCACTATCCAAGAGCAAAATCCACTAACCATGACCTCCTTACAGCTGGCTGGAGTTGACACAACAGCAATGAATGTGAGTGATTGCTGGAATGTTAAACTCCCTTTCATTGTCAATGCATGCTGATTCAGATGGCCTGTTGATGGCCCCAAAAATCTCAACATGATAATCTGCATGTTTGGAAGATATTAAAAAAACATGGAACAGGGTTCCCCCAGCCCACTGGGCCATCTACCCCCTCCCCCTCCTCCCATAATGGCCCAGCCTGTGCAGTGAGTAACTAGGCCCTGCAGACCAGGGCAGTCCTCACTTTGATCCCTGGTATAAGCCTCTGTGGCCAGGTTAGGAGGATGGTCAAGGCTTCCACTCCTGCTTACTGCACCTTTCCCCTATTATTGTCCACACAGAAATCTGCAGAGCTGGGGCTGCACTGAGTGTCTGACTGTCACACTTGCATTGACTCATTCGTGGGCAATCATAATTAGCACCAAATCTAATATTTGCAAAGTATGTAGTGGATACAATTGTTCAGAAGCTAAATAAGCAGTACAGTACAATACTTAGCATTCTCCATGTATAATTAGTTGATGATTTCACCAACCTCATTCAACACAGCTGCAGAGAAGTTAAAGCATCTTAACTAATTTGTTCATGCAGCCAAATTCCAGCCACAGATTGCCTAATATTGAACTTCTATTCTTGGAATTCTGTAATGTTTACCTAATGAATTTTCTATTCATGGTCCCAGATCCCAGAACCAAAATATTAAAGCAGGAATTTACATCATGGCTATCTTTGTACAAATGAAATCGAGTTGCTGCAGTGACCCTATCATTCCAGTTGTACTGTTCTACCGTTCAGCTCCTTGAGTCAGCATCAATTCTCCTCAATAGAACCAGTCACTTTATATAACTCCCCAGAAGACTCAAGGGCTCGTCCCATTATTCAACTTCAAAGGGCTCTTCATCACTGAATGCAGCATATTCTAAAACAATCTTCATCTCCCTGCCCAAAACACCATCCTCCATGCCTATTTATCCATCCCCCACCCCAATATACCCAACCCCCGCCCAATATACCCAACCCCCACCCCAATGTACCCATCCCTCCGCACCATTATACCCATCCCCAACACCATCCCCTAGGCATAGTGGTATTGTCACTGGACTAGTAATCCAGACACCCAGAGTAATCCAGAGACCCAGGTTCAAATCCCACCATGTAAAATTTGAATTCAATAAAAAATCTGGAATTAAAAGCTTAATGGTGACCATGAAACCATTGTCGATTGTCGTAAAAACCCATCTGGTTCACTAATGTCCTTTAGGGAAAGAAATCTGTCGTCCTTACCTGGTCTGGCCTACATGTGACTCCAGACCCACAGTAACGTGGTTGACTCTTTAATACCCTCTGAAATGGCCTAGCAAACCACTCAATTGTATCAAGCTGCTAAAAAGCCTCAAAGGAATGGGACTGGATGGACCTCCCGGCATCGACCCAGGCACTGAAAACAACAACGGCAAACTCAGCCCTGTTAACCCTGCAAAGTCCTCCTTACTAATAGCTGGGGTCTTGTGACAAAATTGGGAGGGCTGTCTCACAGACTAGTCAAGCAACAGCCTAAGCTAGAGTGGAACTTGCCGAGCCCGCTGGTGGTGGGAGTGATAGATGGCGTGCACGGAAAATATGGTGCGGCCTGCTTCACAACGGTGTGAAGGCAGGTCACAATCGTCCGCTCAGCCCATCAGCAGCGGGCCGCGTTTCCCACCATCAGTCAGCAGGGAGCTAATTGTGATACAATACATTGCCAGGTTCCTGGAACACCTCCACATCGGCGGGAAAGCACGCAACGTGCACTTGGCGGCCTTCACTTTGGGGGAACTGAGGTGAGTGAGCAGCAGCTTTCTCCACAGCTCACCCATTGTTTACAGGCCTCAGGGGCGCCGAGGTTGGTGGGGGGGGGCAGCAACTGATGCCTGGAGGTAACTGCTGAGGTGGGGGTGGGGGTGGGATGTCCGGAGGTAAGTGCTGGCCAGCCTCGGAGGCAACTGCTGAGGTGGGGGGTCAAGTGCTGCCCTGGCGCTGAATCCAGCACACCAGCAATCGAGATGGGGAGCAGGGTAAGTGAGGGCAATGGCCATACATTAGGGACACCTGTATAAACTGACTATGTCTCTGCAGCTGAGACAGATCAGATGCAACATCAGTGAAAATATTGGGGTCAGGTTGCTAGCTTGCCCACCCATGCAAGCAACACAGAAGCACCAAAGTGCCACAATTGCTCCAGGCCTTACCAGCCCCACTATCCACCCGGCACAGACTTCGAGTCCGCCACCACTTTATTGGACTGCGGAGCAGTTGGACTGCACACATTGTACAATCTCCTCGCCAACACTGGCCATGTAGCAGTCTCTGCTGGAGGCACTCACAGCCCCTTGCAATCTCAGCATCCAGGTTTGGACCAGTAACTCCCATGTTGCAGGTTGACAGGGCAGCCATGCAGCGCACTCATCTCTGACCATCCGAGGGGTGAGCAGCACTCTCCGGGAAGCATTAAGGGGCAGTCACACAGGGCCAGGAAAGGTGCTAAGTACACCCATGATAACTACATCTCTCTGTCTTTCATGCTGCAGGACGACCACATCAGGATTATGGATCCTGGTGATCTAGCTGTATGCCTGATGGCCTACAGAGAGCGTAAAAGATGGAGGAGAGAGCAACTGAGGCTCCTGGCCTCTCAAAGGCAGGAGCAGCAACCTCATGAAGAAAGGGCAACAGGGTTTCCCGCACACCCTGCCCTGGAATGACAGTGAGCCGTGGCTGGTCAGCACCTAGCGACACCCAGGGCCTATAGACACCACCTGCCATTCCTGCAGATGACTGAGAACCAGTGTCACTGATGACTGCGCATGTCTAGGGACCTGGTGGCTCACATCTGCCACTTATTGCTAGACTTGGCGCCAAGGGGACATGGAGGGCATCTACTGCCACTGGCTGTGAGAGTGACCGTGGCACTCAGTTTCTATGCCAGTGGCTCTTTTCAGGGCTCTACAGGTGACCTCTGTCCCGCCATCTACAAATGTACCCATGAGGTCACAGCTGCCATCTTCTCCATGGCACACAACTTTGTGCATTTTGCCTGGGACTCTGACAGCCAGAATGCAAAAGCCATTGGATTTGCCTTGATCTCGGTGTTCCCACAGGTGCAGGGTGCGATTGACTGCACCCATGTGGCGCTCAGGTCTCCACCACTACACTTGGTGGACTTCATCAACTGCAAGGGCTTCTGCTCACTGAACGTGCAGCTGGTGTACGACCACCAGAAATGCATCCTGCAGGTGTGTGCATTGTTTACGGGGAGTGTAGACGACGTCTGCATCCTGAGCCGCTTGCAGATCCCTGCAGTCTTCCAGGGTCCACAGAAGCTGCAGGTTTGGCTCCTTGGGAACAAGGGCTATCCACAGAGGCCGTGGCTAATGACACCCGTGCTGTGGCCTCAGACTGCAGCAGAGAGACGTTATAATGAGGCTCATGCAGCAGCTCACAATTTGGTGGATCAAACCATCGGGATGCTGAAGATGAGGTTCCGGTGCCTGGACCAATCTGGTGGAGCCCTGCAATACAGTCCACAGAGGGTGTCAAGCATGGTCATCATCTGCTGCGCCCTTTACAACCTGGCATTGCAACGGGGAGACGAGCTGGCTGAGGAGGAGATGGAGGAGCTGCACGTATTCTCTGATGAGGAGGACGCCAACGGGAATGACGGTGAGGGGGTCCTCGGTGGTGACCATGACAGGGAGGAGGCTCTCGCACTGGCCAGACGAGGCAGGCGCACTCGGGAGGCCCTCATATTTGCCAGTTTTGTGGAGGATGATGACGACATGCAGTGAGGTGTCCCGGTAGATCCTCACAGCCCGCTTGTGAACATTTGACTCCAGTCTGGCTAATGGCAGCGCACATACCCTCTGTGATAATGCTCCTGTCATGGAGATGCAGTGATGGCCCTAATAGTCACTCAATTGCAGGAGGATGATGACAACATGCAGTGAGGACACTCCATAGATCTTCACATAGACTCTGAGAATGGCTGACTCTGCCGAGGGCAGAGATAAAAACAAAAAAACTGCGGATGCTGGAAATCCAAAACAAAAACAGAATTACCTGGAAAAACTCAGCAGGTCTGGCAGCATCGGCGGAGAAGAAAAGAGTTGACGTTTCGAGTCCTCATGACCCTTCGACAGAACTTGCGTTCGAGTACAAGAAAGAGTTGAAATATAAGCTGGTTTAAGGTGTGTGTGTGGGGGGCGGAGAGATAGAGAGACAAAGAGGTGGAGGGGGGGGGTGTGGTTGTAGGGAGAAACAAGCAGTGATAGAAGCAGATCATCAAAAGATGTCAACGACAATAGTACAATAGAACACATAGGTGTTAAAATTAAAGTTGGTGATATTTTCTAAACGATTGTGCTAATTAAGAATGGATGGTAGGGCACTCAAGGTATAGCTCTAGTGGGGTTTTTTTTATATATAATGGAAATAGGTGGGAAAAGGAAAATCTTTATAATTTATTGGAAAAAAAAAGGGAAGGGGGAAACAGAAAGGGGGTGGGGATGGGGGAGGGAGCTTACGACCTAAAGTTGTTGAATTCAATATTCAGTCCGGAAGGCTGTAAAGTCCCTAGACTTTAGGACTTTACAGCCTAGGGACTTTACAGCCTTCCGGACTGAATATTGAATTCAACAATAGGTCGTAAGCTCCCTCCCCCATCCCCACCCCCTTTCTGTTTCCCCCTTCCCTTTTTTTTTCCAATAAATTATAAAGATTTTCCTTTTCCCACCTATTTCCATTATATAAAAAAAAACCCCACTAGAGCTATACCTTGAGTGCCCTACCATCCATTCTTAATTAGCACAATCGTTTAGATAATATCACCAACTTTAATTTTAACACCTATGTGTTCTATTGTACTATTGTCGTTGACATCTTTTGATGATCTGCTTCTATCACTGCTTGTTTCTCCCTACAACCACACCACCACCCCCCTCCACCTCTTTGTCTCTCTATCTCTCCGCCCCCCACACACACACCTTAAACCAACTTATATTTCAACTCTTTCTTGGACTCGAACGCAAGTTCTGTCGAAGGGTCATGAGGACTCAAAACGTCAACTCTTTTCTTCTCCGCCGATGCTGCCAGACCTGCTGAGTTTTTCCAGGTAATTCTGTTTTTGTTTTGGATTTCCAGCATCCGCAGTTTTTTTGTTTTTATCTCTGTGTTTAATTGACTGCCACTGCTCTTCAAGAAATGCCTACCTCCTTGAAGAAGTTCTGTTCCTCTCTGCGACAAGATTTCCGTATCTCTCTGTTGTCTTGCTCACCTTCCTTGCTTTCCATTTCCCTCCTAGTGTTTGACAAGGTGTTTACTAAAACCCGCTTTCACAGCCATATCTCCTTTCTCAGTGACTGTCTCTGTCTCCGACTTACCCCATGTGATTTCAACTGAAATTCCACCCCTCATGTTTCGAACCCACCCAGGATTACAGGTATCTCCGGGACATAAAACATTTCTCGGACTGCTGTTCCCGTCACATTCTGAAATCCACACTCAGTGCCATGCGCCGCCATATGAACACACTCGACCTCTCCCTCCAGCAGCACCGCCGTACCCTTTTTCAAAGCTGCGCGTGCCCCCAGTTTCATTTTATCCTTCGGCTCATCCGATGCCTCAACAAGAAACTTTTTCTCTTTCTCTCAAGTGCTAAGGAACGCAAGCTGCAACAACTCATCGACACCAACACCCATCTAGGACCCTCCACCCCTGCCTGTTCCTCCGTCCCCACCCTTTCTTCCAATCCCAACCCCAGCCGTGTATTCACTATACCCCCTGACCTTCCCCTCTCCGATGCTGAACGTTCAGTGCTCAGCAAAGGACTTAGTTTCATACCCTTACGCCCTCACCTCAATAAATTTCGGGCTCGGCATGATGCTGAACTCTTCTTCCGCCGTCTTCGTCTCCGGGCTCACTTCTTTGGGCAGGAGTCCTCTCCCAGTTCAACGGATCCTTTTACCCATCTCCAATATTCTCCCTCCACCTGGACCCCTCCCTCTGGATTCTTACCTTCTCTCGATCTTTTCATTGAGAACTGTCGGCGCGACATTAGTCGTCTCAATTTCTCTGCTCCTCTCACCCATTCTAACCTGTCTCTCTCTGAACTTACTGCACTCCACTCTCTCAGGTCCAACCCTGACATTGTCATCAAACCCGCTGACAAGGGTGGTGCTGTTGTTGTCTGGCGCACTGACCTCTACCTCGCAGAGGCTGAGCGTCAACTCGCAGACACTTCCTCCTACCTCTCCCTGGACCATGACCCCACCACTGAACATCAAGCCATTGTTTCCAGGACTGTCACTGACCTCATCTCCTCTGGGGATCTCCCTCCCACAGCTTCCAACCTGATAGTCTCCCAACCTCGGACGGCCCGCTTCTATCTCCTACCCAAAATCCACAAACAGAACTGCCCCAGTAGACCGATCGTCTCAGCTTGTTCCTGCCCCACAGAACTCATTTCTCGTTATCTTGACTCTCTTCTCTCTCCCCTTGTCCAGTCCCTTCCCACCTACATCCGTGATTCCTCTGACATCTTACGTCACATCAACAATTTCCAGTTCTCTGGCCCCAACCGCTTCCTCTTCACCATGGACGTCCAATCCCTCTACACCTCCATCCCCCACCAGGATGGTCTGAGGGCCCTTAGCTTCTTCCTCGAACAGAGGCCCGATCAATCCCCATCCACCACTACTCTCCTCCGTCTGGCTGAACTTGTTCTCACACTGAACAATTTCTCCTTTAACTCCTCTCACTTCCTCCAAATAAAAGGTGTGGCTATGGGTACCCGCATGAGCCCCAGCTATGCCTGTCTCTTTATGGGGTATGTGGAACATTCCTTGTTGCAGTCCTACTCCGGCCCCCTTCCACAACTCTTTCTCCGGTACATCGATGATTACTTCGGTGCCGCTTCATGCTCTCGTCAGGACTTGGAAAAATTTATTAATTTTGCTTCCAATCTCCACCCCTCCATCATTTTCACGTGGTCCATCTCTGACACTTCCCTTCCCTTCCTTGACCTCTCTGTCTCAATCTCTGGTGATAGACTGTCCACCAATATCCATTACAAACCCACCGACTCCCACAGCTATCTCGACTACAGCTCCTCACACCCCGCTTCCTGTAAGGACTCCATCCCATTCTCTCAGTTCCTTCGCCTCCGTCGCATCTGTTCCGATGATGCTACATTCAAAAACAGTTCCTCTGACATGTCCTCCTTCTTCCTTAACCGAGGTTTTCCACCCACGGTCGTTGACAGGGCCCTCAACCGTGTCCGGCCCATCTCCCGCGCATCCGCCCTCACGCCTTCTCCTCCCTCCCAGAAACATGATAGGGTCCCCCTTGTCCTCACTTATCACCCCACCAGCCTCCGCATTCAAAGGATCATCCTCCGCCATTTCCGCCAACTCCAGCATGATGCCACCACCAAACACATCTTCCCTTCACCCCCCTTATCGGCATTCCGTAGGGATCGCTCCCTCCGGGACACCCTGGTCCACTCCTCCATCACCCCCTACTCCTCAACCCCCTCCTATGGCACCACCCCATGCCCACGCAAAAGATGCAACACCTGCCCCTTCACTTCCTCTCTCCTCACCGTCCAAGGACCCAAACACTCCTTTCAAGTGAAGCAGCATTTCACTTGCATTTCCCCCAACTTAGTCTACTGCATTCATTGCTCCCAATGTGGTCTCCTCTACATTGGAGAGACCAAACGTAAACTGGGCGACCGCTTTGCAGAACACCTGCGGTCTGTCCGCAAGAATGACCCAAACCTCCCTGTCGCTTGCCATTTCAACACTCCACCCTGCTCTCTTGCCCACATGTCTGTCCTTGGCTTGCTGCATTGTTCCAATGAAGCCCAACGCAAACTGGAGGAACAACACCTCATCTTCCGACTAGGGACTTTAAAGCCTTCCGGACTGAATATTGAATTCAACAACTTTAGGTCGTAAGCTCCCTCCCCCATCCCCACCCCCTTTCTGTTTCCTCCTTCCCTTTTTTTTTCCAATAAATTATAAAGATTTTCCTTTTCCCACCTATTTCCATTATATAAAAAAAAACCCCACTAGAGCTATACCTTGAGTGCCCTACCATCCATTCTTAATTAGCACAATCGTTTAGATAATATCACCAACTTTAATTTTAACACCTATGTGTTCTATTGTACTATTGTCGTTGACATTCTTTTGATGATCTGCTTCTATCACTGCTTGTTTCTCCCTACAACCACACCACCACCCCCCCCTCCACCTCTTTGTCTCTCTATCTCTCCGCCCCCCACACACAAACCTTAAACCAGCTTATATTTCAACTCTTTCTTGGACTCGAACGCAAGTTCTGTCGAAGGGTCATGAGGACTCGAAACGTCAACTCTTTTCTTCTCCGCCGATGCTGCCAGATCTGCTGAGTTTTTCCAGGTAATTCTGTTTTTGTTCTGCCGAGGGCAGCTTGTTTGCGCTTCATGATCAGGGCCATCTCAGACATACAGCCATGAAACTTTAGACGCATCTGATGCTGTGTCTGCCTTCAGCACCTCAGCCCTTCAGGAGCTGGTGCACAGCATCACAGGTCGCATATGCTTGTGTGATGAGGGCCAACCCCACCTTAAAGGTGCTGAGAACACACAGAGAGTATGAGAGAATTCTGTGGTGCCTGCCCATTACATTCTGGCAGCAATGACCAGCACAGTTGAGGTGCAGGCATCAGTAATGTTTCCAGGGAGCATGAGGCTGGGCCATCACTTTGGTCTGAAGGCTGCAAAGAGCTCAGGGAAGAGGCCCTGGACTGAGACACATGCATTTGATCTTGCGCAGAAAGGTTTCACATCTGAGTGACAAGAACACTGCTCATCAGAACAAGGAGCCATAGGCAGGGAGACATTCTTAGGAGTTTACTGACAATAGTGCACAGTATGTACAAATGATCAACACACATGCCCAGGCTGTGCAGCTACTTTTACCTAATTTTCCTAACCCTGTCTTGGTGCTCCCTGGACATCCACAGCAGAGGTGGAGGCAGCCTGCTGACTGTGATGCCCTGTATGTGATGACTTTGGCAGGCGTCCTCTGAGGGACCGAGACTTGGAGGGCCCTGGGCTGCTTTTGGGTTGCTGCTTTGTGTCAGTGGCACCCTCCTCGGCCTGTGAAGCTGGATCTACAGGAAGAGGGGAGCCGGATGGGCCAGTTACTCCCAGAGTCACCTGGGTGGATGGTCCCGGAGCGTGCACCTGCTGTTCCTCCTCCCTATGAGTGCCCGAGAGCCCCTGGCTGACTCCGTGAGGAGACGGGGAAGCTGGAGTGAGATCGAGATGCCCAGCACCCCTCTCGTGCACACACTGTTGGAGGCCAAGTATGGCATCAGCGATGGAGTTAAGCCCATGCAGTAGTGCAGGAGTGACGTCCTGAACCAAGGTCTCCATGGCGGCCGCCATCCTACCAATGTTGATCTCGGTGCGTTGACATGATGTTGCTATCACCTCAGCCTGAAGGGGGATGGACTTCTCCATCATGCCTCTCAATCTGAGGAGTACAGCGAACATCCCTTCCTGATGTTCCTGAGCTTGCCTTTGCAGCTCCAGCAACTGTGACATGACTGAGTCCAGAGACTCCTCATCTGACTTGGACTCAGCAATGTTTTGGCCTCCAGCAGTCATCCGAGTGCCGGGGACTGGGAAGTCCCTCCCACTGCCAGCTGTGGATCAGATAGTGTGATGTGCTTACCAGATTGTGATCCTGAGGCTACTCTAAAGCTAGGTCCCACTGAGGTGTGTGTCTCTGTGCTGGTGGGTGAGCGCTGTGACGGGACTTCAGGGAGATTTCTTCAGAGCTTGATTGGAGGCCCTGGGTCATGGACTCTGTTTAGCTGTTTGGCAGATGTACCTGCGAAATCAAGGGAAGATAACTAGCGCGTGGCAATGACCTGTGAAAGAGGACATATCACTCACTGATGGACTGGTTGTTTGACCAATGTTACACTGCTGGATCTCCACTTGGTAGAGCAACACTGACCTCACAGTCAGCACAGGACTGGTCCCAGCCATCACCGGCCAGCTGGATGACTCTGTTTTCGAATTCTGCCAGAACTTTGAATTCTGGCATCCCTCCAACCATCTGCGACCTTTCTCTCCTGTTGTGAGCCAGTTTGTCCTGCATGGATTGAGATGGGGAGAGTGTAACAGGATGCCTGCCGGGTCAGATGATAAGTATGCCTGGCCTGTGTGGGTGATGAGTGATCCCATGGACAGGATGAGGACAATGACGGTGTGTGTGAAAGAGTGATTGGTGATGTCTCTTGCACTGGCAGTGAGTGAGGGCCCTGTGGATGTGTGATGGGTTTGAGAGTGTGTGAGTTGAGAGTGATGTAAAGAGTGACTTACCTGGGGGAACAGAGGAGATCATTCATCCTTTTATGGCATTGGGTGGTTGTCCTCCTCTGAAGAGCGTTTGTGCTGCCACTGCCTCCCAAGCCGGGTTGATGACTTTGCTGCCCATCCTGCGGCCAGAGTGGGGTTAGAGCACATCACGGGGGGCCTCCACGGCATCCAGTAGTCGCTCGAGGGACCCCCATGTTGAAGCGGGGGGGCTGCAGTTTTTTTGCCTTTGCCAACCATGTCTCCCAGGCAGCGGTGGTGAGCTGGTGGCAATGAGCGCTTTGCTGGTGGCTGCCTTTTAAAGATGGCGGTCGGCGTGATGCAACAGTGGGGTGATGGCAAGCGGGCGAATGAGAGCTTGCTTGCCATGGTAACAGCGTGTTTCCTGGGAATGCTTAAATAATAAGGTAGGCTCAGGAAAATATAGCGTGAAAACCCATCATTTTCATCGGTGGGTAGGACTCCATTTTACCAGCCCACTACCACACTTAGTGCGATTCTGGGAAAATTCCGCCCATGGTCATACTCACAGAACCATGCCTTAATGTCTTGGACACTACCATCACCATCCTTGGGTGTGTCCTGTCCCACCAGCAGGACAGACCCAGCAGAGATTGCGGCACAGTGGTATACAGTCAGGAGGGAGTTGCCCTTAGATTCCTCAACATTGACTCTGGACCCCATGAAATCTCATGACATCAGGTTAAACATAGGCAAGGAAACCTCCTGCTGATTACCACATACTGCCCCATCTCTCATTCCCAGTTGATGAATCAGTGCTCCTCCATGTTGACCACCACTTGGAGGTAGCAATGAGGGTAGCACGGTGCAGAATGTATGCTGGGTGGGGGACTTCAATGCTCATCACCAACAGTGGCTCGGTAGCTCCATTGCTGACTGAGCTGACTGGGTCCTAAATGAGATAGCTGCTAGACTGGGTCTGCGGCAGGTGGTGAGGGAACCAACAAGAAGGAAAAACGTACTTGACCTCATTCTAATCTACCTGCTTGCCACAGATGCATCAGCCCATGACAGTATTGGTAGGAGTGACCACCGCACAGTCCTTGTGGAGACGAAGTCCCACCTTGATGCTGAGGATACCCTCCATCGTGTTGTGTGGCACTACCACCGTGCTAAATGGAATAGATTTCAAACAGATCTAGCAACTCAAGACTGGGCAACCATGAGGCGCAGCAGAATTGTACTCAATCACAATCTATAACCTCATGGCCCAGCATATCCCCTACTCTACCATTACCATCAAGCCAGGGATCAACCCTGGATTAATGAAAAATCTACGAGGGCATGCCAGGAGCAGCATCAGGCATACATAAAAATGAGGTGTCAACCTGGTGAAGCTATAACACAGGACTACTTGCATACCAAACAGCATAAACAACAAGTGATAGACAGAACCATGTGATTCCAAAACCAACGGATCAGATCTATGCTCTGCAGTCCTGCCACATCCAGCCATGAATGGTGGTGGACAATTAAACAACTCACTGGAGGAGGAAGCTCCATAATTTCCCGATCCTCAATGATGGGGGAGCCAAGCACATCAGTGCAAAAGATAAGGCTGAAGCATTTGCTACAATCTTCATCCAGAAAAGCTGAATGGATGATCCATCTCGGCCTTCTCCAGAGGTCTCCAACATCACAGATGCCAGTCTTCAGCTAATTCAATTCACTCCACATGAAAACAAGAAATGGCTGAAGGCACTGGATACTGCAAAGGCTATGGGCCCTGACAATATTCTGGCAATAGTACTGAAGACTTGCACTCCAGAACTTGCTGCACCTCTAGCCAAACTGTTCCAGTACAGCTAACAGCTACAACACTGGCAACGACCCAGCAACGTGAAAAATTGTCCAGGTATGTCAGGACAAACCCAATCCAGACAAGTACTCCCCCATCAGTCTATTTTCAATCATCAGTTAAGTGATGGAAAGATCAACAGTACTATCAAGCTGCGCTTGCTTAGCAAAAACCTGCTCACTGATGCTCAGTTTGGCTTTTGCCAGAGCCACTCAGCTCCTGACCTAATTTCAGACATGGACAAAAGACTGAATTCCCAAGGTGAGGTGAGAGTGACTGCCTTTAACATCAAGGCAGCATTTGACCGAGTGGCATCAAGGAGCCCTACAAAACTGGAGCCAATGGGAATCAGGGGGAAAACCCCACTGAATCCCCCACTATCAACATCCTGGGTGTTCCCATTGACCAGAAACTGGACTGGACTAGCCATATAAATACTGTGGCTACAAGAGCAGGACAGAAGCTAGGAAGCCTGCGGTGAGTAACTGACCTCCTGACTTCCCAAAGCCTGTCCACCATCTATAAGGCATAGGTCAGGAGTGTGATGGAATACTCTCCCCTTGCCTGGATGAGTGCAGCTCCAACAATACTCAAGACGCTTGATGCCATTCAGGACAAAGCAGCCCACTTGATTGGCACCACAGCCACCAACATTCACTCCCTCTACCACCGACGCACAGTAGCAGCAGTGTGTACCATCCACAAGATGCACTGCAGGAATTCACCAAGGCTCCTTTGACAGCACCTTCCAAACCAAAGACGACTACCATCTAGAAGGACAAGGGCAGCAGAGAGATGGGAACACCACCAGCTGGAAGTTCCCCTCCAAGTCACTCATCATCCTGACTTGGAAATAAATTGTCATTCCTTCACTGTCGCTGGGTCAAAATCCTGGAACTTCCTCCCTAACAGCACTGTGGGTGCACCTACACCACATGGACTGCAGCAGTTCAAGAAAGCAGCTCACTGAAACCTTTTCAAGGGCAATTAGGGATGGGCAATAAATGCTGGTCCACATGTCATGAATGAATAAAAAAAATACCCATCCCCCACACCAATATACCCTTTCTCCTGCACCAATATACCCTTTCTCCTGCAACAATATACTATGACTCTTCTCCACACCCCTTTATTTCTTTATAATGGACACCACTTTGCTCACATAGATTCCAGATTTGATCCTAATTGGGAGCCATGAATAGTTAATTTCACGGTTGTATCAATTCCTGACGGTGAGAACTCTTGACAGTGCTGCTTATCCAAAACAAGTGAAACCTGCATGCTACAGATCGGAAATGATTACACTCTGTACGTACCTGGCTCATAAATTAATATTTGTGTTGGTTAATATGAAACCTGGACGATAATTATATTTTAATGTAAACCAAACCTGTGCAACCTCTTAACACTGTAGGACTCAGTTACACCTAAGCAACTGATAGAGGCAATCAAGAATGCTGTGACACTCCCAAGCATAGTGTTGGTGTGAAGTGGTTCCACTTGATTACAGTGTACTTGATGCCTGAGCCAGAATCAATGCGATGAAAGAAAGTGAAAGTCTCACTTAATTTCACAAGGTTTGGCCTGACATGGTATATTGTAAATATCGAAACTACTGCAATTGTATTAAGGTACCTCAGAGTGGAACATACTGTATGGACAAAAGTTGAATTTTATTGTACTTCCTGTAATATTCAACTTAAAATATTTTGGAATGTACTTTCACAAATTTTAGGAATAAAGTATATATTTGGGAGAAAGAGAACGATTTGGCCCAGTCTTCCTCAATCAATTTACTGTCCACATTTAGCCTCAGTCTGAACAAGGGTTAATCCGACAGAGCATGATTGCACCAAAAACTCCCATTTTGGAAACCTTTACAAGACCTGAAAGATTTAAGCACCGTCTTTCCCATTGAAAATGGATCAGTCCTCAGCACTGTTTGTTAAACAGGCCCTTCTATAAACTGATGTATGAAGATAGATTTGGAGTCTTGCAGGATGACAGGGCTGGTTCTGTGTTCATCTGGTAGCACAAACACGGAAGAGGCGATTGGAGAATCATGGAGACAGGCCTCAGGCTTTTTGAGTATCAGCTGCAGCTCGGCCATTGCCTTGAAGTTAGAAGCTTGCAGTCTAGAAATTTGAACACATAATGACAGGTGACACTCCATGCTGCATGGTTGAAGGTGCTATTTTTCGATGAGTGTTAAATAAGAGGAAAGACTTACATTTATTTAGCATCTCCCATGACCTTTTTGAAATAAATTCATAATTTTAATGTAAGAACAAGATTCCACAAATAGGGATAAACATTGGCCTTGACACAGGGAGAACTCTACTCTTTTTCTAATGAAGGTCTTTTACACTCATCTGAAGGGCCAGATCCTAGGGTCTTGGATATGAGAAAAGGCTCTTCTGACAGTGCAGCACTCCCTCGGGAGTGACCCTCTGACAGTGCTGCACTTCCTCAGTACCTCAAGTGTAAGCCTTAATTTTATAATTAACTCTCTGGAGTGCGATTTGAACACAGAACCTTCAGACTCAAAAGTAAAAATGTTACCTACTGAGACAGCGACCAGCTGACACATCAATGCAATAATAAGGTGACAGCCTATTTATGTAGCATTCACAATGGTGACCCAGGCACTCCCCTGTTTTGGGGGTGTAAGTCTGGGCTCTAAGATGTACATAACACCCTGATGTATTTTTGACCTACCAATGGGTTTGGACCATGAGCTATTCAAGCTCCACCCATTTGTACTATGGGGGAGAGGCTGAATCAGCGATCCTTAAAGGGACATCGAGGAAGCTAAGTTTTGTAAGGAGTGGTTTGTAGTCAGGATTTCCCACTTGCTCCATATGGAAAGCTGCTGTGGAGGTTCGGAAGGAGGTGGAAGGTGGAAGCTACCTTCAAAAAAGAATTGGTTCGGGCACAGTCAAGTTATATTCCATCAAAAGGGAAAGGTAGGGCAAACAAACTCAGAGCTCCCTGGATGAAAAAGAAGTTAGAAATTAAGATAAAGAAGAAAAAGTGTGCTTATGACAGGTGTCAGGTAGAAAACACAATTGAGAACCAAGAGGAATACAGAAGATTCAGAGGGGAGGTGAAAAAGCATATTAGAGAAGCGAAGAGGGATTATGAGAAAAGACTGGCAGCCAACATAAAGGGGAATCCCAAAGTCTTCTATAGGCATATAAATAGTAAAAGTGTGGTAAAAGAAGGAGTAGAGCCGATTAGGGGCCTAAAAAGGATTTTACACATGGATGAAAGGGCCACAATTGAGGTATTGAATGAATACTTTGCATCTGTCTTTACCAAGGTGGTAGATGCTACTCAGGCCATGGTGACAGACGAGGAAACTCTTGTCATGGGAAGGGTTCAAAATTGATAAGGAGGAAGTGTTGAATAGACAGTTGGTGCTTAAAGTTGACAAGACACCAGGATCAGACAAGATGCATCCAAGGATACTGAAGGATGTGAGAGTAGACTCAGGGGAGGTGTCGGAGGACTGGAGAATTGCAAACATTATGCCCTTGTTCAAAACAAGTTGTAAGGATAAGCCCAACAATTACAGGCCAGTCAGTTTCTAGGTAAGATTCTAGAAACAATTATTCAGGATAGAATTAGTAGTCACATGGAAAAATATGGGTTGATAAGGAAAAGCCAGCATGGATTTCTAAAGGTGAAATCATGTTTAACTAACTTGCAGGAGGGAGAAATTTTCCTCCCCGTCAGGGGGTAAGTGCAGGAGTGGGCTCTGATTGGCACACCCAATTGGGGGGTGCTCCGCCATTTCACATTGGTGGGCCACTTAAGGCCTGTCCAGCATGACATCTGCCAGGAAGCGCTATGCGCTCCCTGTGTGGATGGTGGAGGGGATTCCCTCAGCTGGGAGTGTGCTCTTTCACGCGTGTGCACTGATCTCCCTGAGGCTAAGTTCTGCCTCAGGGAGATCATCTCGGAATTAAAACTTTTGAGACAAATGTTTAAAAAATTTCCCTGACAAGTCCCCCCATGTGACACTGTCACATGAGTTGGGACATGTCCATCACTTTTACTCAAACCTTTATTAAATATTTAAAAACCCTCAGGAAACCTCATCCTGCCCGTGGATGAGGTTTCATGCTTTTTCTTAAGCCCGCCAGGGCTCCCGGCCTGCCCGCCAACCCTAAGGTTGGACAGGCAGCCCTGTCAATTACCTAAATTGCTTTATTAAGGGCCTCCATAGGCCATTAACAGGTCGGCGGGCGCACAGTTGACTCGGCTGTGCCCTGCCGACCTGAAAATGGAAGTGACGCAGGTGACGTCGGGAGTTCTGCCGATGTCATCCTGCGTCATGTTATGTGTCGGCGAGTGGGCCCCGCCCCCCGCTCTCCAAGCAGAAGATCCTCCCCGGAGTTTTTTGAAGAGGTAACAGAAAAGGTCAATGAAGGTAATGCTGTTGATGTGGTGTACATGGACTTTCAAATGGCATTTGATACAGTGCCACACAACAGACTTGTGAGAAATATTATTGCTCATGGAATAAAAGGGAAAGTAACAACAGTAGCAATATTTTTATTGGCTAAAAATAGGAAGTAGAGAGTAATGGCCAATGGATAATTTTCGGGCTGGAGGAAGGTTTGTAGTGGAGTTCCCCAAGGGTCATTAATGGGACCCTTGCTTTTCCTGATATATATTAATGATTTAGATCTTGGTGTGCAGGGGACAGTTTAAAAGTTTGTGGATGATACAAAACTTGAGGGTGTTATAAACTGTGAGGAGGACAGTTTAGAACTTCAAAGGGACATAGACAAGTTGATGGAATAGGTGGATAAGTGGCAGATGAAGTTCAATGTGGAGAAGTGTGAGGTGATGCATTTTGGTAGGAAGAACATGGACAGACAATATAAAATAAGGGGTGAAATTTTGAAGGGGGTACAGGAGCAGAAAGACCTGGGCATATATGTGCATAGATCATTGAAGGTGGCAGAATAGGTGGAGAGAGCAGTTAATAAAGTATATAGTATCCTAGACTTTATTAATAGGGGCATAGAGTACAAGAGCAAGGAGGTTATGCTGAATTTATATAAGACACTCATTAGACCTCAGCTGGAGTATTGTGTACAGTTCTGGTCGCCACATTATAGGAAGGATGTGAACACATTGGAGAGAGTACAGAAGAGGTTTACAAGAATGGTTCCAGGTATGAGAAACTCCAGTTACGAAGATAGATTGAAGAGGTTGAGACTGTTCTCCTTGGAAAGAAGAAGGCTAAGAGGAAAAAAACTGCGGATGCTGGAAATCCAAAACAAAAACAGAATTACCTGGAAACACTCAGCAGGTCTGGCAGCATCGGCGGAGAAGAAAAAAGTTGACGTTTCGAGTCCTCATGACCCTTCGACAGAACTTGAGTTCGAGTCCAGGAAAGAGCTGAAATATAAGCTGGTTTAAGGTGTGTGTGTGGGGGGCGGAGAGATAGAGAGACAGAGAGGTGGAGGGGGTTGGTGTGGTTGTAGGGACAAACAAGCAGTGATAGCAAACACTAGGAGAGAAATGGAAAGCAATGAAGGTGAACAAGGCAACAGAGAGGTCCGGAAATCTTGTCGCAGAGAGGAACAGAACTTCTTCAAGGAGGTAGGCATTTCTTGAAGAGCAGTGGCAGTCAATTGAACACAGAGATAAAAACAAAAAAACTGCGGATGCTGGAAATCCAAAACAAAAACAGAATTACCTGGAAAAACTCAGCAGGTCTGGCAGCATCGGCGGAGAAGAAAAGAGTTGACGTTTCGAGTCCTCATGACCCTTCGACAGAACTTGAGTTCGAGTCCTTAAACCAGCTTATATTTCAGCTCTTTCCTGGACTCGAACTCAAGTTCTGTCGAAGGGTCATGAGGACTCGAAACGTCAACTCTTTTCTTCTCCGCCGATGCTGCCAGACCTGCTGAGTTTTTCCAGGTAATTCTGTTTTTGTTTTGGATTTCCAGCATCCGCAGTTTTTTTGTTTTTATCTCTGTGTTCAATTGACTGCCACTGCTCTTCAAGAAATGCCTACCTCCTTGAAGAAGTTCTGTTCCTTTCTGCGACAAGATTTCCGGACCTCTCTGTTGCCTTGTTCACCTTCATTGCTTTCCATTTCTCTCCTAGTGTTTGCTATCACTGCTTGTTTGTCCTTACAACCACACCAACCCCCTTCACCTCTCTGTCTCTCTATCTCTCCGCCCCCCACACACACACCTTAAACCAGCTTATATTTCAGCTCTTTCCTGGACTCGAACTCAAGTTCTGTCGAAGGGTCATGAGGACTCGAAACGTCAACTCTTTTCTTCTCCGCCGATGCTGCCAGACCTGCTGAGTTTTTCCAGGTAATTCTGTTTTGGCTAAGAGGAGATTTGATAGAGTTGTTCAAAGTCATGAGAGGGCTGGACAGAGTAGGTAGAGAGAAACTGTTCCCGCTCGTAAATGGATCATAAAAGAATAAGAAGGCACAGATTTAAAGTGATTTGCAAAAGAAGCAAATGTGACGTGAGAAAAAACTTTTTCACACAAGTGGTTTGGGTCTGGAATGCACTGCCTGGAAGTATGGTAGAGACAGGTTCAATCAAGGCATTCAAGAGGACATTAGATGATTTATTTGAATAGAAACAATGTGCAGGGGTACGGGGAAAATACAGGGCAATGGCACTAGGTCATAACGCTCATTTGGAGAGCAAATGCAGACACAATGGGCCGAATGGCCTCCTTTTGTTCTGTTAAAATTCTGTGATTCTGTCATTCTGTGATTCAGTTGGAAGCTCATTGGGACAATTACAATGGGGCCTCCCTAATCAGGCTGAGAGCTTTCAATTTTAGTTGGATATATTCTGGGAGTTTTGCATTGTGTAACATAGAAATTTAGGAGCTGCAGGAGGCCATTCAGCCCCTTGATTCTATTCCACTATTCTATTAGATCATGGCTTTTATGTACTTGAACTCCATTTACCTACTTTTACTCCATCTCCCTTGATGCAATTCCCAGCAAGAATCAATCAATCTCAGTCCTAACTGACCCCAGCAGCCTTTTGGGAAGGAGAGTTTGAGGTTTTCACTTGGGTGATTACATTCTTCAATTATTTATTTATTTATTATATAATAAATAAATACACAATTGATTAATGATCTGGCTCTCATTTTAAGGTTATGTCCCCTTGTTCTGGACTCCCTTGCCAATGCAAATGTTTTCTCTCTTTAATAAAAACAGAAAATGCTGGAAAAACTCATCTGTGGATCGAGAAGCACAGTTAATGTTTCAAGTCCAACATAACTCTTCTTCGGAACTGGAGAGAGGTAGAAATGTGATGCATTTTATGCTGTTGAAAAAGGGGGGAGGGTCAAGTGGAGCACAATAGGAATAGGTTAGCGGGCAGGAGGGATTAAATGACAAAGATGTTATGGAACACAAGACAAAGAGAGGGATAATGATGGTATTAAAGACTAAAGCTTTGGTCCAGAGTAGGCGGTAATAGTAAAATAGGGGTCAGCACTGTCTGAAAGCAAAGTAGCAGAATGCATTAATAACAGAATAAAGGTCAGCTCTGTCTGAAAGCAAAAACATGAGAAGAAGATACAGACTGGCACTTGAGAGAAAATAATTCAAAATGGAGGAGAGAGTTCATGATCTAAAGTTGTTGAACTCAATATTCAGTCCGGAAGGCTGTAAAATGCCTAATCGGAAGATGAGGTGCTGTTCCTCCAGTTTGCGTTGGGCTTCACTGGAACAATGCAGCAGGCCAAGGATAGAAATGTGAGCAAGAGAGTAAGCTTTCATTTCCTCTTTTCATCTGTGCTCTCAAATCCTTTAATCCCTTAGCCCCTAAATAAAGTCCAGGGCTTTAAACTGCAGTAAAACTGTGCACTCATATCCACAGGGGTCGGGGGCCCTGTGTGGTGCTAGGTTGCTGGGGTGGGGGGCAGAGACTGGAGGAGGAAGGGTTGGCGCAAGAGCCCAAGAGCTGGTGAAAAATTAGATAGCAACCAAAGATCAGCAGTAACATGCGGTGTGGTGCATGTGGAGCCAGACCCAAATTCTAGAGGCCTTGTTTCCAATGCTGAGGCTGGTGGATAATCTATTGACTTTTAGGAAGGTTAAGAAGGGAACCCCAAGAATATTTCCAAGCCTGCTATTTCTTAACTATCCATAAAGGCTTGAAGAGCTGGCTCTGTGTTCAGTGCAATGCATGCTCAGGGATGATTTGAGTCTTGAATGAAAGGCCTGGATTCTGCACACATAGGACAGGATCTTTCACTGAGCAGGCGGGCGGGCGCGCACCCAACCTGCTCTAGTGTAAAATGACACGCGGTGACGTCGGGCGAGTATCTCGACGTCATTCTGCATTTGCGCGATATTTCAGTCGGCACGCTACCAACTCCCAAGTTTATTAAAAGGCCTATTAAGGCCATTACAAATGTAACTGAAATAAAGTTTTTACTGCCCGTCCAACTCTCTGGTTGGTGGGCAGGCGAAAAAACAAAGTGGCCTTGCATTTTTGTGAAGCCTCGTCCACGGGCAGGATGAGGTTTTGATGCATCAATAAAAAAAATGTTAATATTTCATCCTAATTTCTAACATGTCCCTGCTCATGTGACAGATTCACATGAGGGGACATGTTTTCTAACATTTTAAAAATCTTTACTTTTAATTTTCAAAAATCTTCATCTTCCTGAGGCAGCTCTGTGAACTTGCGCTCTGGCCCTCCTCCCCCACCCCCCCCACCCCCACCCAAACAGGCAGCGCTGAGCACTGAAGCACGCGTTTCACACTGGGCATGCCTTAACTGGTCCGCCAGTGTGAAATCATAGAGTCATAGAGTTATACAGCACAGAAACAAGCCCTTCGGCCCATCATGAAATAACAGTGCTGCCCTGATCGCGGGTGGCACTCAGCTTCCAGACCGCTCCTGCCCACCCTTGCCGAGCCCGTCTGGTGAGGAAAGATCCTGGCCATAGAAAATTAGGGAGACTGTGCAGGAACAGGGTCACTTGTACAGCTGTGTAAAGAAAGAAAAAGTCAGGAGATTCATCTTTTCAGAGAATAGTAGGCCTTGGTCACGAACCTTGACATAGGATGCATGCTGAAATTCATGCCCCAGGACTGAGGGAGTGCTGCACTGTCGGAGGATCAGTACTGAGGGAGTGCTGCTCTATTGGAGGGTCAGTACTGAGGGAGCACTGCACTGTCAGAGGGTCAGTATTGAGGGAGCGCAGGGAGTGCTGCATTGTTGGAGAGTCAGTACTGAGGGAGCACTGCACTGTCGGAGGTTCAGTATTGAGGGAGTGCAGGAAGTGCTGCACTGTTAAAGGGTCAGTACTAAGGAAGCGTTGCACTGTTGGAGGGTCAGTACTGAGGAAGCACTGCACTGTTGGAGGGTCAGCACTGAGGGAGTACTGTACTGTTGGAGGATCAGTGCTGAGGGAGTGCTGCGCTGTCGGAGGGTCAGTACTGAGGGAGTGCTGCACTGTCAGAGGTTCAGTGCTGAGGGAGTGCTGCACTGTCAGAGGAGTCAGTAATGAAGGAGTGCTGCACTGTTAGAAGGTCAGTACTGAGGGAGTGATGTCCTCTCGGAGGGTGAAATGGAATGCTGCATGTCGGAGGTCAGTACTGAGGGATCACTGCACTTTTGGAGGGTCGGTCCTGGGGGTGTGCTGCACAGTTGGAAGGTCAGTACAGAAGGACCGCTGCACTGGTGCAGGGTCAGTACTGAGGGAGTGTTGCACTGTTGGAGGGTCAGTACTGAGGCAGTGCTACATTGTCGAAAGTCACAGATGAGGGAGTGCTGCACTGTCGGAGGGTCAGCACTAGGGGAGTGTTGCACTGTCAGAGGGTCAGAACTGAGGGAGTACTTCACTGACAGAGGGTCAGTATTGTGGGAGCGCTGCACTGTTGGAGAACCAAAGGAGGCACTATAATATCGGAGTGTCAGTGCTGAGGGAGTGGTGTTCTATCAGAAAGTGGCAATGGTGTAGTGGTATTGTTGCTGGGCTAGTCATCCAAAGGCCCAGGATAATGCTCTGGGGACCTGAGTTCTAATTCCACCATGGCAAATGGTGGAATTTGATTTCAGTTACAATCTAGAATGAAAAGTCTAATGATGATCATGAAACCATCTGGTTCACTAATGCCCTTTAGGGAAGGAAATCTGTCATCCTTACCTACATGTGACTCCAGACCCACAGCATTGTAGGTGACTCAGATATAACAGCCATTCAGTTGTCTCAAACAACTACAAATCCTCAAAAAAGGAATAGATAACAGTAAACTCAGCCCTGTCAACCCTGCAAAGTCCTCCTTACTACCTAAATTGGGAGAGCTGTCTCACAGACTATTAAAGCAACAGCCTGATAGTCATACTCATGGAATCATAAACTTACAGATAATGTCCCAGACACCACCTTTGCCATCCCTGGGTATGTCCCATCCCACTGGCAGTACAGGCCCAGCAGATGTGGTGGGACAATGGTATAAAGTCGAGTTGCTTAGCATGAGTTTGGGCCACTCAGCTCCTGACCTCATTACAGCTTTGGTTCAAACACAGACCAGGAAATCTCCTGTTCATTACCACGCACCGCCCTTCCTCAGCTGATGTATCAGTGCTCCTCCATGTCGAACTTGGAAGAAGCACTGAGGGTGGAAAGTGCACAGAATGTACTCTGGGTGGGGGGCTTCAGTGTCCATCACCAAGAGTGGCTCGGTAGCACCACTACTGACCGAGCTGACAAAGTCCTAAAGGACATAGCTGTTAATCTGGGTCTGTGGCAGGTGGTGAGGGAACCAACGAGGGAAAAATGTACTTGACCTCATCTTCACCAACCAGCCTGCTGCAGATGCATCTGTCCATGACAGTATCAGTAGGAGTGACCACCACATGGTCATTGTGGAGACGAAGTCCCGCCTTCACATTGAGGATACCCTCCATCGTGTTGTGTGGCACTACCACCGTGCTAAATGGGATAGATTTTTAACAGATCTAGCAACTCAAGACTGGGCAACCATGAGGTGCAGTAGGCCATCAGCAGCAGCAGAATTGTACTCAAACACAATCTGTAACCTCATGGCCTGGCATATCCCCCACTCCACCATTACCACTGAGCCAGGGGATCAGCCCTGGTTCAATGAAGAGTGCAGGAGGGCATGCTAGGAGCAGCACCAGGCATACCTTAAAATGAGGCATCAACATGGTGAAGCTATAACACAGGACTACTTGTGTGCCAAACAGCATAAGCACCAAGTGATAGACAGAGCTAAGCGATCCCACAACCAACGGATCAGATCTAAAGTCTGCAGTCCTGCCACATCCAGTCATGAATGGTGGTGGACAATTAAACAACTCACTGGAGCCAGGAGGCTCCACAAATATCCTCATCCTCAATGATGGAGGAGCCCAGCACATCAGTGCAAAAGATAAGGCTGAATGAAGCATTTGCAATGATCTTCAACCAGAAGTGCCGGGTGGATGATCCATGTCGGCCTCCTCCAGAGGTCCCCAGCATCACAGATGCCAGTTTTCAGCCAATTTGATTCACTCCACATGATATCAAGAAACGGCTGAAGGCACTGGATACTGCAAATAGTATGGTCTCTGACAAGATTTCGGCAATAGTATCGAAGACTTGTACTCCAGAACTTGTCGCTCCCCTAGCCAAGCTGTTCCAGTACAGCTACAACACTTGCAACTACCCGGCAATGTGAAAAATTGCCCAGGTCTGTCCTGTCCACAAAAAGCAGGACAAATTCAACCCGGCCAATTACCGCCCCATCATTCTACTCTCGATCATCAGTAAAGTGATGGAAAGGGTCATCAGCAGGGCTATCATACGGTACTTGCTTAGCAATAACCTGCTCACCGACGCCCAGCTTGGGTTCTGCCAGGGCCACTCAGCTCCTGACCTCATTACAGCCTTGGTTGAAACATGGACAAAAGAACTGAACTCCTGAGGTGAGGTGAGAGTGACTGCCCTTGACATCAAGGCAGCTTTTGACTGAGTGTGGCATCAAGGAGCACTAGCACAACTGGAGTCAATGGGAATCAGGGGGAAAACTCTCCGCTGGTTGGAGTCATACCTAGCACAAAGGAGTATGGTTGCAGTAGTTGGAGATCAGTCATCTCAGCTCCGGGACATCACTGTAGGAGTTCCTGGCTCAACCAGCTTCAGCTGCTTCATCAATGACCTTCCTTCCATCATAAGATCAGAAGTGAGGATGTTCGCTGATGATTGCACAATGTTCAGCACCATTTGTGACTTCTCAGATACTGAAGCCATCCATGTCCAAATGCAGCAAGACCTGGACAATACCCAGGCTTGAGCTGACAAATGGCAAGTAACATTCGCGCCACACAAGTGCCAGGCAATGACCATCTCCAATAAAAGAGAATCTAACCATCACTCCTTGCCATTCATGGCATTATCACCACTGAATCCCCCACTATCAACATCCAGAGGTTACCATTGACCAGAAACTGAACTGGACTAACCATATAAATACTGTGGCTACAAGAGCAAGTCAGAGGCCAGGAATCCTGCAACAAATAATTCACCTCCTGACTCCCCAAAGCCTGTCCACCATCTACAAGGCACAAGTCAGGAGTGTGATGGAAACTCTCCACTTGCCTGGATGAGTGCAGCTCCCACAACACTCGAGAAGCTTGACACCATCCAGGACAAAGCAGCCCGCTTGATTGGCAGCACATCAACAAACATTCATTCCCTACATCACCGATGCACAGTAGCAGCAGTGTGTACCATCTACAAGATGCACTGCAGAAATTCACCAAGACTCTTCAATAGTACCTTCCAAACCCAAAACTGAAAGAGCTGCCAGAGAGTCAGTACAGAGGGAGTGCTGCACTGTCTAAGGGTCAGTACCAAGGGAGCGCTGCACAGTCCGAATGTCAGTACTGATGAAGCGCTGCACTGTCAGAGGGTTAGTGCTGAAGGAGTGCTGCACATTTGGAGGGTCAGGACTGAAGGAGCGTCGCACTGTCAGAAGATCAGTACTGAAAGAGCGCTGCACGATCACAGTACTGGGACTGAGGATGCGCTGCTGTTTCAGAGGGTCAGTGCTGGGTGAGTGCTGCACTATGAGAGGGTCAAAAGGAGCGCTACAATTACGGAGAGTCAGTACTGAGGGAGTGCTGCACTGTTACAGCGTCAGTACTGAGGATGTGCTGCACAGTTGGTGGGTCAGTACTGAGCGAGTAGGACACTGTTGAAGGTCTGAGCGGAGGGAGTGCTATACTGTCATAGGGTCAGTACTGAGGGTGTGCTGAACTGTCATAGGGTCAGTACTGAGGGAGTGCTGTACTGTCATAGGGACAATGCTGAGGGAGAGCTGCACTGTCATAGGGTCAGTACTGAGGGAGTGCTGCACTGTTGGAGGGTCAGTACTGAGGGAGTGCTGCACTGTCAGAGTATCAGTCCTGAGGGACTAACACACTGTTGGAGAGTCATTACTTAGAGAGCACTACACTGTCATAGGGTCAGTACTGAGGGACTGACACACTGTTGGAGAGTCATTACTGAGAGAGCGCTGCATATTCATAGGGTCAGTACGAAAGAAGTGCTGGACTGTTGGGGAGTCAGTACTGAGGGAGCGCTGCACTGTTGGAGAGTCAGTACTGAGGGTGTGCTGCACTGTCAGAGGGTCAGTGCTGAGTGAGTGCTGCACTGTCAGAGTCAGTACTGAGGGAGTGCTGCATTGCTAGAGAATCAGTATTGAGGGACTGACAAACTGTTGGAAAGTCATTACTGAGAGAGCAGTACATTGTCATAGGGTCAGTACTGGGGGAGTGCTGCACTGTCAGTGAGTCATCACAGAGGGAGTGCTGCACTGTCATAGAGTTAGTACTGAGGGAGTGCTGCACTGTGAGAGAATCAGTATTGAGGGAGTGCTACATTGTCAGAGTGTCAGTACTGAGGGAGTGCAACACTGCTAGAAAGTCAGTATTGAGGAACTGACACACTGTTGGAGAGTCATTACAGAGAGAGCGCTACACTGTCATAAGTTCAGTACTGAGGGAATGCTATAATGTCTTGGGTCAGTTCTGAGGGAGTGCTGCACTGTTGGGGAGTAAGTACTGAGGGAGTGCTGCACTGTTGAAGAGTCAGTACTGAGGGAGTGCTGTACTGTCAAAGGGTCAGTGCTGAGGGAGGGCTGCACTGTCAGAGAATCAGTCCTGAGGGACTAACACACTGTTGGAGAATCATTATTGAGAGAGTACTACACTGTCATAGGGCCAGAACTGAGGGAGTGCTGCACTGTTGGAGAGTCAGTACTGAGGGAGTGATGCACTATCAGAGGGCCAGTACTGAGGGAGTGATGCACTATCAGAGGGCCAGTACTGAGGGAGTGATGCACTGTCTAAGGGTCTGTACTGAGGGAGCATTGCACTGTGAGAGAGTCAGTACTGAGTGAGTGCTGCACTGTCAGTGAGTCAGCACAGAGGGAGTGCTGCACTGTCATAGAGTTAGTACTGAGGGAGTGCTGCACTGTCAGAGAATCAGTATTGAGGGACTGACACACTGTTGGAGAGTCATTACACAGAGAGCGCTACACTGTCTTCAGGTCAGTACTGTGGGTGTGCTATACTGTGTTAGGTCAGTGCTGAGGGACTGACACACTGTTGGAGAGTCAGTACTGAGGGAGCGCTGCGCTTTCATAGGGTCAGTACTAAAGGAGTGCTGCACTGTTGAGGAGTCAGTACTGAGGGAGTGCTGCACTGTTGGAGAGTTAGTACAGAGGGAGTGCTGCACTGTCATAGGGTCAGTGCTGAGCAAGGGCTGCACAGTCAGAGTCAGTACTGAGGGAGTGCTGCACTGCTAGAGAATCAGTATTGATGGGCAGACACACTATTGGAGAGTCATTACTGAGAGAGCGCTACACTGTCATAAGGTCAGTACTGAGGGAGTGCTATACAGTCTTGGCTCAGTACTGAGGGACTGACACACTGTTGGAGAGTCATTACTGAAAGAGCGCTGCACTTTCATAGGGTCAGTACTAAATGAGTGCTGCACTGTTGGGTAGTCAGTACTGAGGGAGTGCTGCACTGTCATAGGGTCAGTACTGAGGGAGTGCTGCACTGTTGGAGGCTCAGTACTGAGGGAGTGCTGCGATGTCAGAGAATCAGTCCTGAGAGACTAACACACTATTGGACAGTCATTACTGATAGAGCACGACACTGTCACATGGCCAGTACTGAGGGAATGCTGCACTGTTGGAGAGTCATTACTGAGAGAGCGCTACACTGTCATAGGGTCAGTACTGAGGGACTGACACAGTGTTGGAGAGTCATTAGTGAGAGAGCACCACACTGTCAGAGGGTCAGTACTAAATGAGTGCTGCACTGTTGAGGAGTCAGTAGTGAGGGAATCCTGCACTGTTGGAGAGTCAATAATGAGGGAGTGCTGCACTGTCAGTGAGTCAGCACAGAGGGAGTGCTGCATTGTCATAGAGTCAGTACTGAGGGAGTGATGCACTATCAGAGGGCCAGTACTGAGTGAGTGCTGCACTGTTGGGAAGCCAGTACTGATGGAGTGCTGCACTGTTGGAGAGTCAGTACTGAGGGAGTGCTGCATTGCTAGAGAATCATTATTGAGGGACTGACACACTGTTGGAGAGTCATTACAGAGAGAGCGCTACACTGTCATAAGTTCAGTACTGAGGGAATGCTATAATGTCTTGGGTCAGTTCTGAGGGAGTGCTGCACTGTTGGGGAGTAAGTACTGAGGGAGTGCTGCACTGTTGAAGAGTCAGTACTGAGGGAGTGCTGTACTGTCAAAGGGTCAGTGCTGAGGGAGGGCTGCACTGTCAGAGAATCAGTCCTGAGGGACTAACACACTGTTGGAGAATCATTATTGAGAGAGTACTACACTGTCATAGGGCCAGAACTGAGGGAGTGCTGCACTGTTGGAGAGTCAGTACTGAGGGAGTGATGCACTATCAGAGGGCCAGTACTGAGGGAGTGATGCACTATCAGAGGGCCAGTACTGAGGGAGTGATGCACTGTCTAAGGGTCTGTACTGAGGGAGCATTGCACTGTGAGAGAGTCAGTACTGAGTGAGTGCTGCACTGTCAGTGAGTCAGCACAGAGGGAGTGCTGCACTGTCATAGAGTTAGTACTGAGGGAGTGCTGCACTGTCAGAGAATCAGTATTGAGGGACTGACACACTGTTGGAGAGTCATTACACAGAGAGCGCTACACTGTCTTCAGGTCAGTACTGTGGGTGTGCTATACTGTGTTAGGTCAGTGCTGAGGGACTGACACACTGTTGGAGAGTCAGTACTGAGGGAGCGCTGCGCTTTCATAGGGTCAGTACTAAAGGAGTGCTGCACTGTTGAGGAGTCAGTACTGAGGGAGTGCTGCACTGTTGGAGAGTTAGTACAGAGGGAGTGCTGCACTGTCATAGGGTCAGTGCTGAGCAAGGGCTGCACAGTCAGAGTCAGTACTGAGGGAGTGCTGCACTGCTAGAGAAACAGTATTGAGAGACTGACACACTGTTGGAAAGTCTTTACTGAGAGAGTGCCACACTGTCATAGGTTCAGTACTGAAGGAGTGCTATACTGTCATAGGGTCAGTACTGAGGGACAGACACACTGTTGGACTGTTATTACTGAGAGAGCGCCGCACTTTCATAGGGTCAGTACTAAAGGAGTGCTACACTGTTGGGGAGGCAGTAATGAGGGAGGGCTGCACTGTTGTAGAGTCAGTACTGAGGGAGTGCTGCACTGTCAGAGGGTCAGTGCTGAGCGAGTGCTGCACTGTCAGAGTCAGTACTGAGGGAGTGCTGCACTGTTGGAGAGTCAGTACTGAGGGAGTGATGCACTATTAGAGGGCCAGTACTGAGGGAGTGATGCACTATCAGAGGGCCAGTACTGAGGGTGTGATGCACTGTCTAAGGGTCTGTACTGAGGGAGCATTGCACTGTGAGAGAGTCAATACTGAGTGAGTGCTGCACTGTCAGTGAGTCAGCACAGAGGGAGTGCTGCACTGTCATAGAGTTAGTACTGAGGGAGTGCTGCACTGTCAGAGAATCAGTATTGAGGGACTGACACACTGTTGGAGAGTCATTATTCAGAGAGCGCTACACTGTCTTGAGGTCAGTACTGTGGGTGTGCTATACTGTGTTAGGTCAGTGCTGAGGGACTGACACACTATTGGAGAGTCATTACTGAGGGAGCGCTGCGCTTTCATAGGGTCAGTACTAAAGGAGTGCTGCACTGTTGAGGAGTCAGTACTGAGGGAGTGCTGCACTGTTGGAGAGTTAGTACAGAGGGAGTGCTGCACTGTCATAGGGTCATTGCTGAGCAAGGGCTGCACAGTCAGAGTCAGTACTGAGGGAGTGCTGCACTGCTAGAGAATCAGTATTGATGGGCAGACACACTATTGGAGAGTCATTACTGAGAGAGCGCTACACTGTCATAAGGTCAGTACTGAGGGAGTGCTATACAGTCTTGGCTCAGTACTGAGGGACTGACACACTGTTGGAGAGTCATTACTGAGAGAGCGCTGCACTTTCATAGAGTCAGTACTAAATGAGTGCTGCACTGTTGGGGAGTCAGTACTGAGGGAGTGCTGCACTGTCAGAAGGTCAGTGCTGAGGGGTGCTGCACTGTCAAAGGGTCACTACTGAGGGAGTGCTGCACTGTCGGAGGCTCAGTACTGAGGGAGTGCTGCGATGTCAGAGAATCAGTCCTGAGAGACTAACACACTATTGGACAGTCATTACTGATAGAGCACGACACTGTCACATGGCCAGTACTGAGGGAATGCTGCACTGTTGGAGAGTCATTACTGAGAGAGCGCTACACTGTCATAGGGTCAGTACTGAGGGACTGACACAGTGTTGGAGAGTCATTACTGCACCACACTGTCAGAGGGTCAGTACTAAATGAGTGCTGCACTGTTGAGGAGTCAGTAGTGAGGGAATCCTGCACTGTTGGAGAGTCAATAATGAGTGAGTGCTGCACTGTCAGTGAGTCAGCACAGAGGGAGTGCTGCACTGTCATAGAGTCAGTACTGAGGGAGTGCTGCACTGCTAGAGAAACAGTATTGCGAGACTGACACACTGTTGGAAAGTCTTTACTGAGAGAGTGCTACACTGTCATAGGTTCAGTACTGAAGGAGTGCTATACTGTCCTAGGGTCAGTACTGAGGGACAGACACACTGTTGGACTGTTATTACTGAGAGAGCGCCGCACTTTCATAGGGTCAGTACTAAAGGAGTGCTACACTGTTGGGGAGGCAGTAATGTGGGAGGGCTGCACTGTTGTAGAGTCAGTACTGAGGGAGTGCTGCACTGTCAGAGGGTCAGTGCTGAGCGAGTGCTGCACTGTCAGAGTCAGTACTGAGGGAGTGCTGCACTGTCAGAGAATCAGTATTGAGGATTGACACACTGTTGGAGAGTCATTACTGAGAGAGCGCTACACTGTCATAGGGCAGTACTGAGGGAGTGCTATACTGTCTTGGGTCAGTGCTGAGAGACTGACACACTGTTGGAAAGTCAGTACTGAGAGAGAGCTACACTCTCATAGGGTCAGTACTAAAGGAGTGCTGCACTGTTTGGGAGTCAGTACTGAGGGAGTGCTGCACTGTTGGGGAATCAGTAATGAGGTAATGCTGCACTGTCAGAGTGTCAGTGCTGAGCGAGTGCTGCTCTGTCAGAGTCAGTACTGAGGGAGTGCTGCACTGTCAGAGGGTCAGTGCTGCACTGTTGAAGGGTCAGCGCTTTGCGCGTGCTTCACTGTCATAGGGTCAGTACTGAGGGAGTGATGCACTGTCAGAAATTCAGTACTGTGCGAGTGCTGCACTGCCAGAGAGTTAGTACTGTGCGAGTGCTGCACTGTCATAGGGTCAGTACTGAGGGAGTGCTGCACTGTCGGAGAATCAGTACTGAGGGAGTGCTGCACTGTCGTAGGGTCAGTACTGAGGGAGTGCTGCGCTGCTAGAGAGTCAGTATTGAGGGACTAACACACTGTTGGAGTGTCATTACTGAGAGAGCGCAGCATTTTCATAGGGTCAGTACGAAAGGACTGCTGCACTGTTGGGGAGTCAGTACTGAGGGAGTGCTGCACTGTTGGAAAGTCAGTACTGAGGGAGTGCTGCACTGTCAGAGGGTCAGTGCTGAGTGAGTGCTGCACTGTCATAGGGTCAGTATTGAGGGACTGACACACTGTTGGAGAGTCATTACTGAGAGAGCGCTGCATTTTCATAAGGTCAGTACTAAAAGAGTGCTGCACTGTTGGGGAGTCAGTACTGAGGGAGTCCTGCACTGTTGGGAAGTCAGTACTGAGGGAGTGCTGTACTGTTGGAGAGTCAGTGCTGAGCTAGTCCTGCACTGTCATAGTCAGTACTGAGGGAGTGCTGCACTGTCAGAGGGTCAGTGCTGAGGGAGTGCTGCGCTGTCAGAGAATCAGTCCTGAGGGACTAACACACTGTTGTAGAGTCATTACTGAGAGATCACTACACTTTCATAGGGCCAGTACTGAGGAAGCACTGCACTGTCGGAGAGTCAGTACTGAGGGAGTGCTGCACTGTCAGTGAGTCAGCACACAGGGAGTGCTGCATTATCATAGAGTTGGTACTGAGTGAGTGCTGCACTGTCAGAAAATCAAGATTGAGGGAGTGCTATACTGTCAGAATCTCAGAACTGAGGGAGTGCTGCACTGCTAGACAGTCAGTATTGAGGGATTGACACACTGTTGGAGAGTCATTTCTTTGAGAGCGCTACACTGTCATAAGGTCAGTACTGAAGGAGTGCTATACTGTCTTGGGTTAGTACTGAGGGTGTGACACACTGTTGGAGCGTCATTACTGAACGAGCGCTGCACCTTCATTGGGTCAGTACTAAAGGAGTGCAGCACTTTTGGGGAGTCAGTACTGAGGGATTGCTGCACTCTCAGAGGGTCAGTGCTGAGGGAGTGCTGCACTGTCATAGGGTCAGTACTGAGGGAGTGCTGCACTGTCAGAGTATCAGTCCTGAGGGACTAACACACTGTTGGAGAGTCATTACTGAGAGAGCACTACACTGTCATAGGGCCAGTTCTGAGGGAGTGCTGCACTGTTGGAAAGTCAGTAGTCAGGGAGTGCTGCACTATCAGAGGGCCAGTACTGAACAAGTGATACACTGTCTAAGGGTCATTACTGAGGGAGCACTGCACTGTCGGAGAGTCAGTACTGAGGGAGTGCTGCACTGTCAGTGAGTTAGCACAAAGGGAGTGCTGCACTGCTAGACAGTCAGTATTGACGGACTCACACACTGTTGGAGAGTCATTATTGAGAGAGCGCTACACTGTCATAGGGTCAGTACTGAGGGACTGACACAGTGTTGGAGAGTCATTACTGAGAGAGCACCACACTGTCAGAGGGTCAGTACTAAATGAGTGCTGCACTGTTGAGGAGTCAGTAGTGAGGGAATCCTGCACTGTTGGAGAGACAGTAATGAGTGAGTGCTGCACTGTCAGTGAGTCAGCACAGAGGGAGTGCTGCACTGTCATAGAGTCAGTACTGAGGGAGTGCTGCTCTGTCAGAGAATCAGTATTGAGGAAGTGCTACATTGTCAGAGTGTCAGTACTGAGGGAGAGCTGCACTGCTAGAGAAACAGTATTGAGAGACTGACACACTGTTGGAAAGTCTTTACTGAGAGAGTGCTACACTGTCATAGGTTCAGTACTGAAGGTGTGCTATACTGTCATAGGGTCAGTACTGAGGGACAGACACACTGTTGGACTGTTATTACTGAGAGAGCGCTGCACTTTCATAGGGTCAGTACTAAAGGAGTGCTACACTGTTGGGGAGGCAGTAATGAGGGAGGGCTGCACTGTTGTAGAGTCAGTACTGAGGGAGTGCTGCACTGTCAGAGGGTCAGAGCTGAGCGAGTGCTGCACTGTCAGAGTCAGTACTGAGGGTGTGCTGCACTGTCAGAGAATCAGTATTGAGGATTGACACACTGTTGGAGAGTCATTACTGAGAGATCGCTACGCTGTCATAGGGTCAGTACTGAGGGAGTGCTATACTGTCATAAGTTCAGTACTGTGGGACTGACACACTGTTGGAGTCATTACTGAGAGAGCGCAGCACTTTCATAGGGTCAGTACTGATGGAGTGCTGCACTGTTGGGGAGTCAGTACTGAGGGAGTGCTGCACTGTTGGGAAGTCAGCACTGCGGGAGTGCTGCACTGCTGCAGAGTCACTACCGAGGGAGTGCTGCACTGTCAGAGGGTCGTTGCTGAACGAGTGCTGCACTGTCAGAGTCAGTACTGAGGGAGTGCTGCACTGTCAGAGTCAGTAATGAGGGAGTGCTGCACTGCTAGAGAATCAGTATTGAGGGACTGACACATTGTTGGAGAGTCATTACTGAGAGAGCGCTGCACTTTCATTGGGTCAGTACTGAAGGAGTGCTGCACTGTCAGAGGGTCAGTACTGAGTGAGTGGTGCGCTGTCAGAGAATCAGTCCTGATGGACTAACTCACATTGTTGGAGAGTCATTATTGAGAGGGCACTATACTGTCATAGGGCCAGTTCTGAGGGAGTGCCGTACTGTTCGAGAGTCTGTACTGAGTGAGTGCTGCATTATCAGAGGGCCAGTACTGAGGGGGTGATGCACTGTCTGAGAGTCAGTACTGAGGGAGTGCTGCACTGTCAGAGTCAGTACTGAGGGAGTGCTACACTGTCAGAGGGTCAGTGCTGAGGGAGTGCTGCACTGTCATAGAGTTGGTACTGTCAGTGAGTTAGCACAGAGGGCGTGCTACATTGTCAGAGTGTTAGTACTGAGGGTGTGCTGCACTGCTAAAGACTCAGTATTGAGGGACTGACATACTGTTGGAGAGTCATTACTGAGAGAGTGCAGCACTTTCATAGGGTCAGTACTAAATGAATGCTGCACTTCTGGGGAGTCAGTACTGAGCAAGTGTGGTCTGTTGGAAAGTCAGTACTGAGGGAGTGCTGCACTGTCAGAGGGTCAGTGCTGAGCGAGTGCTGCACTGTCAGAGGGTCAGTGCTGAGCGAGTGCTGCACTGTCATAGGATCAGCACTGTGGGACTGATACAGTGTTGAGAGTCATTACTGAGAGAGCGCTATATTGTCATAAGGTCAGTACTGAAGGAGTGCTATACTATCTTGGGCCAGTACTGAGGGACTGACACACTGTTGGAGAGTTATTACTGAGAGAGATCTGCACTTTCATAGGGTCAGTATTAAAGAAGTGCTGCACTGTTGGGGAATCAGTACTGAGGCAGTGCTGCACTGCTAGAGAATCAGTATTGAGGGACTGACACACTGTTGGAGAGTCATTACTGAGAGACCGCTGCACTTTCATAGGGTCAGTACTGAATGAGTGCTGCACTGTCAGAGGGTCAGTACTGAGTGAGTGGTGCGCTGTCAGAGAATCAGTCCTGATGGACTAACCCGCTGTTGGAGAGTCATTACTGAGAGAGCACTACACTGTCATAGGGCCAGTACTGAAGGAGTGCTGCACTGTTGGAGAGTCAGTACTGAGGGAGTGCTGCACTCTCAGAAGGCCAGTACTGAGGGAGTGATGTACTGTCTAAGAGTCCGTACTGAGGGAGCACTGCACTGTCGGAGAGTCAGTACTGAGGGAGTGCTGCACTGTCAGTGAGTCAGCACAGAGGGAGTGCTGCACTATCATAGAGTTGGTACTGAGGGAGTACTGCACTGTCAGAGAATCAAGATTGAGGGAGTGCTATACTGTCAGAATCTCAGAACTGAGGGAGTGCTGCACTGCTAGACAGTCAGTATTGAGGGATTGACACACTGTTGGAGAGTCATTTCTTTGAGAGCGCTACACTGTCATAAGGTCAGTACTTAGGGAGTGCTATACAGTCTTGGGTCAGTACTGAGGGACTGACACACTGTTGGAGAGTCATTACTGAGAGAGCGCTGCACTTTCATAGGGTCAGTACTAAAGGAGTGCTGCACTGTTGGGGAGTCAGTACTGAAGGAGTGCTGAACTGTTGGAAAGTCAGTACTGAGGGAGTGCTGCACTGTCAGACGGTCAGTGCTGCGCAAGTGCTGCAATGTCAGGGTCACTACTGCGGGAATGCTGCACTGTCATAGGGTCAGTGCTGAGGGAGTGCTGCACTGTCATAGGGTCAGTGTTGAGGGAGTGCTGCACTGTCATAGTGTCAGTGCTGAGGGAGTGCTATACTGTCATATGGTCAGTACTGAGGGGCTGACACACTGTTGGAGAGTCATTACTGAGAGAGTGCCACACTGTCAAAGGGTCAGTACTGAGGGAGTGCTATACTGTCATAGGGTCAGTACTGAGGGACTGACACAGAGTTGGAGAGTCATTACTGCGAGAGCGCTAGATTTTCATAGGGTCAGTACTAAAGGAGTGCTGCACTGTCAGAGTCACCACTGAGGGAGTGCTGCACTGTCAGAGGGTCAGTGCTGAGGGAGTGCTGCACTGTCATATGGTCAGTACTGAGGGAGTGCTGCACTGTCGGAGGGACAGTACTGAGGGAGTGCTGCGCTGTCAGAGAATCAGTCCAGAGGGACTAACACACTGTTGTAGAGTCATTACTGAGAGATCACTACACTGTCATAGGGTCAGTACTGAAGGAGTGCTATACAGTCATTAGGTCAGGAATGAGGGACTGACACACTGTTGGAGAGTCATTACTGAGAGAGCGCTGCACTTTCATAGGGTCAGTAGTAAAGGAATGCTGCACTCTTAGGGAGTCAGTACTGAGGGAGTGCTGCACTGTTGGAAAGTCAGTACTGAGGGAGTTCTGCACTGTCAGAGGGTCATTGCTGAGCGAGTGCTGCACTGTCAGAGTCACTACTGAGGGATTGCTGCACTATTAGAGGTTCAGTGCTGAGGGAGTGCTGCACTGTCATAGGGTCACTACTGAGGCAGTGCTATACTCTAGAGGGTCAGTACTGAGGGGCTGACACACTGTTGGAGAGTTATTACTGAGAGAGTTCCACACGGTCAAAGGGTCATTACTGAGGGAGTGCTGCACTGTTGGAGAGTCAGTACTCAGTGAGTGCTGCACTATCAGAGGGCAAGTACTGAGGGAGCACTGCACTGTTGGAGAGTCAGTACTGAGTGGGTGCTGCACTGTCAATGAGTTAGCACAGAGGGAGTGCTGCACTGTCAGAGAATCAGCATTGAGGTAGTGCTACATTGTCAGGGTGTCAGTGCTGAGGGAGTGCTGCACTGTCAGAGGGTCAGTGCTGAGGGAGTGCTGCACTGTCGGAGGGTCAGTACTGAGGGAGTGCTGCACTGTCAGTGAGTTAGCACAAAGGGAGTGCTGCACTGTCATAGAGTTAGTACTGAGGGAGTGCTGCACTGTCAGAGGGTCAGTGCTGAGCGAGTGCTGCACTGTCAGAGGGTCAGTGCTGAGCGAGTGCTGCACTGTCATAGGATCAGCACTGTGGGACTGACACAGTGTTGGAGAGTCATTACTGAGAGAGCGCTATATTGTCATAAGGTCAGTACTGAGGGAGTGCTATACTATCTTGGGCCAGTACTGAGGGACCGACACACTGTTGGAGAGTTATTACTGAGAGAGATCTGCACTTTCATAGGGTCAGTATTAAAGAAGTGCTGCACTGTTGGGGAATCAGTACTGAGGCAGTGCTGCACTGCTAGAGAATCAGTATTGAGGGACTAACACACTGTTGGAGAGTCATTACTGAGAGACCGCTGCACTTTCATAGGGTCAGTACTGAATGAGTGCTGCACTGTCAGAGGGTCAGTACTGAGTGAGTGGTGCGCTGTCAGAGAATCAGTCCTGATGGACTAACCCGCTGTTGAGAGTCATTACTGAGAGAGCACTACACTGTCATAGGGCCAGTTCTGAGGGAGTGCTGCACTGTTGGAAAGTCAGTAGTCAGGGAGTGCTGCACTATCAGAGGGCCAGTACTGAACAAGTGATACACTGTCTAAGGGTCAGTACTGAGGGAGCACTGCACTGTTGGAGAGTCAGTACTGAGTGGGTGCTGCACTGTCAATGAGTTAGCACAGAGGGAGTGCTGCACTGTCAGAGAATCAGCATTGAGGTAGTGCTACATTGTCAGAGTGTCAGTGCTGAGGGAGTGCTGCACTGTCAGAGGGTCAGTGCTGAGGGAGTGCTGCGCTGTCGGAGGGCCAGTACTGAGGGAGTGCTGCACTGTCAGTGAGTTAGCACAAAGGGAGTGCTGCACTGTCATAGAGTTAGTACTGAGGGAGTGCTGCACTGTCAGAGAATCAGTATTGAGGTAGTGTTACATTGTCAGAGTGTCAGTACTGAGGGAGTGCTGCACTGCTAGAGAGTCAGTATTGAGGGACTCACACACTGTTGGAGAGTCATTACTGAGAGAGCGCAGCATTTTCATAGGGTCAGTACGAAAGGACTGCTGCACTGTTGGGGAGTCAGTACTGAGGGAGTGCTGCACTGTTGGAAAGTCAGTACTGAGGGAGTGCTGCACTATCAGAGGGCCAGTAATGAGCGAGTGATACACTGTCCAAGGGTCAGTACTGAGGGAACACTGCACTGTCGGAGAGTCAGTACTGAGGGAGTGCTGCACTGTCAGTGAGTCAGCACACAGGGAGTGCTGCATTGTCATAGAGTTGGTACTGAGTGAGTGCTGCACTGTCAGAAAATCAAGATTGAGGGAGTGCTATACTGTCAGAATCTCAGAACTGAGGGAGTGCTGCACTGCTAGACAGTCAGTATTGAGGGATTGACACACTGTTGGAGAGTCATTTCTTTGAGAGCGCTACACTGTCATAAGGTCAGTACTGAGGGAGTGCTTTACTGTCTTGGGTTAGTACTGAGGGTGTGACACACCGTTGGAGAGTCATTACTGAGCGAGCGCTGCACTTTCATAGGGTGAGCACTAAAGGAGTGCTGCACTGTTGGGGAGTCATTACTGAGGGATTGCTGCACTGTCAGAGGGTCAGTGCTGAGGGAGTGCTGCACTGTCAGAGTATCAGTCCTGAGGGACTAACACACTGTTGGAGAGTCATTACTGAGAGAGCACTACACTGTCATAGGGCCAGTTCTGAGGGAGTGCTGCACTGTTGGAAAGTCAGTAGTCAGGGAGTGCTGCACTATCAGAGGGCCAGTACTGAACAAGTGATACACTGTCTAAGGGTCAGTACTGAGGGAGCACTGCACTGTTGGAGAGTCAGTACTGAGTGGGTGCTGCACTGTCAATGAGTTAGCACAGAGGGAGTGCTGCACTGTCAGAGAATCAGCATTGAGGTAGTGCTACATTGTCAGCGTGTCAGTGCTGAGGGAGTGCTGCACTGTCAGAGGGTCAGTGCTGAGGGAGTGCTGCGCTGTCGGAGGGCCAGTACTGAGGGAGTGCTGCACTGTCAGTGAGTTAGCACAAAGGGAGTGCTGCACTGTCATAGAGTTAGTACTGAGGGAGTGCTGCACTGTCAGAGAATCAGTATTGAGGTAGTGTTACATTGTCAGAGTGTCAGTACTGAGGGAGTGCTGCACTGCTAGAGAGTCAGTATTGAGGGACTCACACACTGTTGGAGAGTCATTACTGAGAGAGCGCAGCATTTTCATAGGGTCAGTACGAAAGGACTGCTGCACTGTTGGGGAGTCAGTACTGAGGGAGTGCTGCACTGTTGGAAAGTCAGTACTGAGGGAGTGCTGCACTATCAGAGGGCCAGTACTGAGCGAGTGATACACTGTCCAAGGGTCAGTACTGAGGGAACACTGCACTGTCGGAGAGTCAGTACTGAGGGAGTGCTGCACTGTCAGTGAGTAAGCACAAAGGGAGTGCTGTACTGTCATAGAGTTAGTACTGAGGGAGTGCTGCACTGTCAGAGAATCAGTACTGAGGTAGTGTTACATTGTCAGAGTGTCAGTGCTGTGGGAGTGCTGCACTGTCAGAGGGTCAGTGCTGAGGGAGTGCTGCGCTGTCAGAGGGCCAGTACTGAAGGAGTGCTGCACTGTCAGTGAGTTAGCACAAAGGGAGTGCTGCACTGTCATAGAGTTAGTACTGAGGGAGTGCTGCACTGTCAGAGAATCAGTATTGAGGTAGTGTTACATTGTCAGAGTGTCAGTACTGAGGGAGTGCTGCACTGCTAGAGAGTCAGTATTGAGGGACTAACACACTGTTGGAGAGTCATTACTGAGAGCGCAGCATTTTCATAGGGTCAGTACGAATGGACTGCTGCACTGTTGGAAAGTCAGTACTGAGGGAGTGCTGCACTGTCAGAGGGTCAGTGCTGAGGGAGTGCTGCACTGTCAGAGTATCAGTCCTGAGGGACTATCACACTGTTGGAGAGTCATTACTGAGAGAGCACTACACTGTCATAGGGCCAGTTCTGAGGGAGTGCTGCACTGTTGGAAAGTCAGTAGTCAGGGAGTGCTGCACTATCAGAGGGCCAGTACTGAACAAGTGATACACTGTCTAAGGGTCATTACTGAGGGAGCACTGCACTGTCGGAGAGTCAGTACTGAGGGAGTGCTGCACTGTCAGTGAGTTAGCACAAAGGGAGTGCTGCACTGCTAGACAGTCAGTATTGACGGACTCACACACTGTTGGAGAGTCATTACTGAGAGAGCGCTACACTGTCATAGGGTCAGTACTGAGGGACGGACACAGTGTTGGAGAGTCATTACTGAGAGCGCCACACTGTCAAAGGGTCAGTACTAATTGAGTGCTGCACTGTTGAGGAGTCAGTAGTGAGGGAATCCTGCACTGTTGGGAAATCAGTAATGAGTGAGTGCTGTACTGTTGGAGAGGCAGCACAGAGGGAGTGCTGCACTGTCATAGATTTATTATTGAGGGAATGCTGCACTATCAGAGAATCAGTATTGAGGGAGTGCTACATTGTCAGAGTGTCAGCATTGAGGGAATGCTGCACTGCTAGAGACTCAGTATTGAGGGACCGACACACTGTTTGAGAGTCATTACTGAGAGCCTACACTGTCATAGGGTCAGTATTGAAGGAGTGCTATACTGTCATAGGGTCAGTAATGAGGGACTGACACACTGTTGGAGAGTCAGTACTGAGGGAGTGCTGCTCTGTCTGAGGCTCAGTGCTGACAGAGTGCTGCACTGTCATAGGGTGAGTACGGAAGGAATGCTGCACTGTCGGAGGTTCAGTACTGAGGGAGTGCTGAGCTGTCAGAGAATCAGTCCTGAGGGACCAACACACTGTTGGAGAGTCTTTACTGAGAGAGCACTACACTTTCATAGGGCCAGTACTGAGGCAGCGCTGCACTCTCAGAGGGTCAGTACTGAGGGAGTGATGCACTGTCAGAGAGTCAGCACAGAGGGAGTGCTGCACTGTCATAGAGTTAGTACTGAGGGAGTGCTGCATTGTCGGAGAATCAGTATTGAGGGAGTGCAACATTGTCAGAGTGTCAGCATTGAGGGAGTGCTGCACTATCATAGGGTCAGTACTAAAGGTGTGCTGTACTGTTGGGGAGTCAGTACTGAGGGAGTGCTGCACTGTCGGAGGGTCAGTCCTGAGGGAGTGCTGCACTGTCAACGAATCAGTCCTGAGGGACTAACACACTGTTGTAGAGTCATTACTGAGAGAGCACTACACTGTCATAGGGCCAGTACTGAGGGGGTGCTGCACAGTTGGAGAGTCAGTACTCAGGGAGTGCTGCACTATCATAGGGCCAGTACTGAGGGAGCACTGCACTGTCGGAGAGTCAGTACTGAGTGAGTGCTGCACTGTCAGTGAGTTAGCACAGAGGGAGTGCTGCACTGTCGTAGAGTTAGTATTGAGGGAGTGCTGCACTGTCAGAGAATCAGTATTGAGGTGGTGCTACATTGTCAGAGAGTCAGTATTAAGGGACCGACACACTGTTGGAGAGTCATTACTGAGAGAGCACTGCACTGTCATAGTGTTAGTACTGAGGGAGTGCTATACTGTCATAGGGTCAGTACTGAGGGACTGACACACTGTTGGAGAGTCATTACTGAGAGGATGCTGCATTTTCATAGGGTCAGTACTAAAAGCATGCTGCACTGTTGGGGAGTCAGTACTGAAGGATTGCTGTACTGTTGGAGCATCAGTACTGAGGGAGTGCTGCACTGTCAGAGAGTCGGTGCTGAGCGAGTGCTGCATTGTCAGAGTCAGTACTGAGGGAGTGCTGCACTGCTGGAGAATCAGTACTAAGGAACTGACACACTGTTGGAGGGTCATTACTGAGAGAGCGCTACACTGTCATAGGGCAGTACTGAGGGAGTGCTATACTGTCTTGGGTCAGTGCTGAGAGACTGACACACTGTTGGAGAGTCAGTACTGAGAGAGAGCTGCACTGTCATAGGGTCAGTACTAAAGGAGTGCTGCACTGTTTGGGAGTCAGTACTGAGCGAGTGCTGTTCTGTCAGAGTCAGTACTGAGGGAGTGCTGCACTGTCAGAGGGTCAGTGCTGCACTGTTGAAGGGTCAGCGCTTTGCGCGTGCTTCACTGTCAGAGGGTCAGTACTGAGGGAGTGATGCACTGTCAGAAATTCAGTACTGTGCGAGTGCTGCACTGCCAGAGAGTTAGTACTGTGCGAGTGCTGCACTGTCATAGGGTCAGTACTGAGGGAGTGCTGCACTGTCAGAGGGTCAGTGCTGAGGTAGTGCTGCGCTGTCGGAGGGCCAGTACTGAGGGAGTGCTGCACTGTCAGTGAGTTAGCACAAAGGGAGTGCTGCACTGTCATAGAGTTAGTACTGAGGGAGTGCTGCACTGTCAGAGAATCAGTATTGAGGTAGTGTTACATTGTCAGAGTGTCAGTACTGAGGGAGTGCTGCACTGCTAGAGAGTCAGTATTGAGGGACTCACACACTGTTGGAGAGTCATTACTGAGAGAGCGCAGCATTTTCATAGGGTCAGTACGAAAGGACTGCTGCACTGTTGGGGAGTCAGTACTGAGGGAGTGCTGCACTGTTGGAAAGTCAGTACTGAGGGAGTGCTGCACTATCAGAGGGCCAGTACTGAGCGAGTGATACACTGTCCAAGGGTCAGTACTGAGGGAACACTGCACTGTCGGAGAGTCAGTACTGAGGGAGTGCTGCACTGTCAGTGAGTAAGCACAAAGGGAGTGCTGTACTGTCATAGAGTTAGTACTGAGGGAGTGCTGCACTGTCAGAGAATCAGTACTGAGGTAGTGTTACATTGTCAGAGTGTCAGTGCTGTGGGAGTGCTGCACTGTCAGAGGGTCAGTGCTGAGGGAGTGCTGCGCTGTCGGAGGGCCAGTACTGAAGGAGTGCTGCACTGTCAGTGAGTTAGCACAAAGGGAGTGCTGCACTGTCATAGAGTTAGTACTGAGGGAGTGCTGCACTGTCAGAGAATCAGTATTGAGGTAGTGTTACATTGTCAGAGTGTCAGTACTGAGGGAGTGCTGCACTGCTAGAGAGTCAGTATTGAGGGACTAACACACTGTTGGAGAGTCATTACTGAGAGCGCAGCATTTTCATAGGGTCAGTACGAATGGACTGCTGCACTGTTGGAAAGTCAGTACTGAGGGAGTGCTGCACTGTCAGAGGGTCAGTGCTGACTGAGTGCTGCACTGTCATAGGGTCAGTATTGAGGGATTGACACACTGTTGGAGAGTCATTACTGAGAGAGCGCTGCATTTTCATAAGGTCAGTACTAAAAGAGTGCTGCACTGTTGGGGAGTCAGTACTGAGGGAGTCCTGCACTGTTGGGAAGTCAGTACTGAGGGAGTGCTGTACTGTTGGAGAGTCAGTGCTGAGCTAGTCCTGCACTGTCATAGTCAGTACTGAGGGAGTGCTGCACTGTCAGAGCGTCAGTGCTGAGGGAGTGCTGCACTGTCATAGGGTCAGTACTGAGGGAGTGCTGCGCTGTCAGAGAATCAGTCCTGAGGGACTAACACACTGTTGTAGAGTCATTACTGAGAGATCACTACACTTTCATAGGGCCAGTACTGAGGGAGCACTGCACTGTCGGAGAGTCAGTACTGAGGGAGTGCTGCACTGTCAGTGAGTCAGCACACAGGGAGTGCTGCATTGTCATAGAGTTGGTACTGAGTGAGTGCTGCACTGTCAGAAAATCAAGATTGAGGGAGTGCTATACTGTCAGAATCTCAGAACTGAGGGAGTGCTGCGCTGTCGGAGGGCCAGTACTGAGGGAGTGCTGCACTGTCAGTGAGTTAGCACAAAGGGAGTGCTGCACTGTCATAGAGTTAGTACTGAGGGAGTGCTGCACTGTCAGAGAATCAGTATTGAGGTAGTGTTACATTGTCAGAGTGTCAGTACTGAGGGAGTGCTGCACTGCTAGAGAGTCAGTATTGAGGGACTCACACACTGTTGGAGAGTCATTACTGAGAGAGCGCAGCATTTTCATAGGGTCAGTACGAAAGGACTGCTGCACTGTTGGGGAGTCAGTACTGAGGGAGTGCTGCACTGTTGGAAAGTCAGTACTGAGGGAGTGCTGCACTATCAGAGGGCCAGTACTGAGCGAGTGATACACTGTCCAAGGGTCAGTACTGAGGGAACACTGCACTGTCGGAGAGTCAGTACTGAGGGAGTGCTGCACTGTCAGTGAGTAAGCACAAAGGGAGTGCTGTACTGTCATAGAGTTAGTACTGAGGGAGTGCTGCACTGTCAGAGAATCAGTACTGAGGTAGTGTTACATTGTCAGAGTGTCAGTGCTGTGGGAGTGCTGCACTGTCAGAGGGTCAGTGCTGAGGGAGTGCTGCGCTGTCGGAGGGCCAGTACTGAAGGAGTGCTGCACTGTCAGTGAGTTAGCACAAAGGGAGTGCTGCACTGTCATAGAGTTAGTACTGAGGGAGTGCTGCACTGTCAGAGAATCAGTATTGAGGTAGTGTTACATTGTCAGAGTGTCAGTACTGAGGGAGTGCTGCACTGCTAGAGAGTCAGTATTGAGGGACTAACACACTGTTGGAGAGTCATTACTGAGAGCGCAGCATTTTCATAGGGTCAGTACGAATGGACTGCTGCACTGTTGGAAAGTCAGTACTGAGGGAGTGCTGCACTGTCAGAGGGTCAGTGCTGACTGAGTGCTGCACTGTCATAGGGTCAGTATTGAGGGATTGACACACTGTTGGAGAGTCATTACTGAGAGAGCGCTGCATTTTCATAAGGTCAGTACTAAAAGAGTGCTGCACTGTTGGGGAGTCAGTACTGAGGGAGTCCTGCACTGTTGGGAAGTCAGTACTGAGGGAGTGCTGTACTGTTGGAGAGTCAGTGCTGAGCTAGTCCTGCACTGTCATAGTCAGTACTGAGGGAGTGCTGCACTGTCAGAGCGTCAGTGCTGAGGGAGTGCTGCACTGTCATAGGGTCAGTACTGAGGGAGTGCTGCGCTGTCAGAGAATCAGTCCTGAGGGACTAACACACTGTTGTAGAGTCATTACTGAGAGATCACTACACTTTCATAGGGCCAGTACTGAGGGAGCACTGCACTGTCGGAGAGTCAGTACTGAGGGAGTGCTGCACTGTCAGTGAGTCAGCACACAGGGAGTGCTGCATTGTCATAGAGTTGGTACTGAGTGAGTGCTGCACTGTCAGAAAATCAAGATTGAGGGAGTGCTATACTGTCAGAATCTCAGAACTGAGGGAGTGCTGCACTGCTAGACAGTCAGTACTGAGGGAGTGCTGCACTGTCAGAGGGTCAGTGCTGAGTGAGTGCTGCACTGTCATAGGGTCAGTATTGAGGGACTGACACACTGTTGGAGAGTCATTACTGAGAGAGCGCTGCATTTTCATAAGGTCAGTACTAAAAGAGTGCTGCACTGTTGGGGAGTCAGTACTGAGGGAGTCCTGCACTGTTGGGAAGTCAGTACTGAGGGAGTGCTGTACTGTTGGAGAGTCAGTGCTGAGCTAGTCCTGCACTGTCATAGTCAGTACTGAGGGAGTGCTGCACTGTCAGAGGGTCAGTGCTGAGGGAGTGCTGCGCTGTCAGAGAATCAGTCCTGAGGGACTAACACACTGTTGTAGAGTCATTACTGAGAGATCACTACACTTTCATAGGGCCAGTACTGAGGAAGCACTGCACTGTCGGAGAGTCAGTACTGAGGGAGTGCTGCACTGTCAGTGAGTCAGCACACAGGGAGTGCTGCATTATCATAGAGTTGGTACTGAGTGAGTGCTGCACTGTCAGAAAATCAAGATTGAGGGAGTGCTATACTGTCAGAATCTCAGAACTGAGGGAGTGCTGCACTGCTAGACAGTCAGTATTGAGGGATTGACACACTGTTGGAGAGTCATTTCTTTAAGAGCGCTACACTGTCATAAGGTCAGTACTGAGGGAGTGCTATACTGTCTTGGGTTAGTACTGAGGGTGTGACACACTGTTGGAGAGTCATTACTGAGCGAGCGCTGCACTTTCATAGGGTGAGCACTAAAGGAGTGCTGCACTGTTGGGGAGTCATTACTGAGGGATTGCTGCACTGTCAGAGGGTCAGTGCTGAGGGAGTGCTGCACTGTCAGAGTATCAGTCCTGAGGGACTAACACACTGTTGGAGAGTCATTACTGAGAGAGCACTACACTGTCATAGGGCCAGTTCTGAGGGAGTGCTGCACTGTTGGAAAGTCAGTAGTCAGGGAGTGCTGCACTATCAGAGGGCCAGTACTGAACAAGTGATACACTGTCTAAGGGTCATTACTGAGGGAGCACTGCACTGTTTGGGAGTCAGTACTGAGCGAGTGCTGTTCTGTCAGAGTCAGTACTGAGGGAGTGCTGCACTGTCAGAGGGTCAGTGCTGCACTGTTGAAGGGTCAGCGCTTTGCGCGTGCTTCACTGTCAGAGGGTCAGTACTGAGGGAGTGATGCACTGTCAGAAATTCAGTACTGTGCGAGTGCTGCACTGCCAGAGAGTTAGTACTGTGCGAGTGCTGCACTGTCATAGGGTCAGTACTGAGGGAGTGCTGCACTGTCAGAGGGTCAGTGCTGAGGTAGTGCTGCGCTGTCGGAGGGCCAGTACTGAGGGAGTGCTGCACTGTCAGTGAGTTAGCACAAAGGGAGTGCTGCACTGTCATAGAGTTAGTACTGAGGGAGTGCTGCACTGTCAGAGAATCAGTATTGAGGTAGTGTTACATTGTCAGAGTGTCAGTACTGAGGGAGTGCTGCACTGCTAGAGAGTCAGTATTGAGGGACTCACACACTGTTGGAGAGTCATTACTGAGAGAGCGCAGCATTTTCATAGGGTCAGTACGAAAGGACTGCTGCACTGTTGGGGAGTCAGTACTGAGGGAGTGCTGCACTGTTGGAAAGTCAGTACTGAGGGAGTGCTGCACTATCAGAGGGCCAGTACTGAGCGAGTGATACACTGTCCAAGGGTCAGTACTGAGGGAACACTGCACTGTCGGAGAGTCAGTACTGAGGGAGTGTTGCACTGTCAGTGAGTAAGCACAAAGGGAGTGCTGTACTGTCATAGAGTTAGTACTGAGGGAGTGCTGCACTGTCAGAGAATCAGTACTGAGGTAGTGTTACATTGTCAGAGTGTCAGTGCTGTGGGAGTGCTGCACTGTCAGAGGGTCAGTGCTGAGGGAGTGCTGCGCTGTCGGAGGGCCAGTACTGAAGGAGTGCTGCACTGTCAGTGAGTTAGCACAAAGGGAGTGCTGCACTGTCATAGAGTTAGTACTGAGGGAGTGCTGCACTGTCAGAGAATCAGTATTGAGGTAGTGTTACATTGTCAGAGTGTCAGTACTGAGGGAGTGCTGCACTGCTAGAGAGTCAGTATTGAGGGACTAACACACTGTTGGAGAGTCATTACTGAGAGCGCAGCATTTTCATAGGGTCAGTACGAATGGACTGCTGCACTGTTGGAAAGTCAGTACTGAGGGAGTGCTGCACTGTCAGAGGGTCAGTGCTGACTGAGTGCTGCACTGTCATAGGGTCAGTATTGAGGGATTGACACACTGTTGGAGAGTCATTACTGAGAGAGCGCTGCATTTTCATAAGGTCAGTACTAAAAGAGTGCTGCACTGTTGGGGAGTCAGTACTGAGGGAGTCCTGCACTGTTGGGAAGTCAGTACTGAGGGAGTGCTGTACTGTTGGAGAGTCAGTGCTGAGCTAGTCCTGCACTGTCATAGTCAGTACTGAGGGAGTGCTGCACTGTCAGAGCGTCAGTGCTGAGGGAGTGCTGCACTGTCAGAGAATCAGTCCTGAGGGACTAACACACTGTTGTAGAGTCATTACTGAGAGATCACTACACTTTCATAGGGCCAGTACTGAGGAAGCACTGCACTGTCGGAGAGTCAGTACTGAGGGAGTGCTGCACTGTCAGTGAGTCAGCACACAGGGAGTGCTGCATTATCATAGAGTTGGTACTGAGTGAGTGCTGCACTGTCAGAAAATCAAGATTGAGGGAGTGCTATACTGTCAGAATCTCAGAACTGAGGGAGTGCTGCACTGCTAGACAGTCAGTATTGAGGGATTGACACACTGTTGGAGAGTCATTTCTTTAAGAGCGCTACACTGTCATAAGGTCAGTACTGAGGGAGTGCTATACTGTCTTGGGTTAGTACTGAGGGTGTGACACACTGTTGGAGAGTCATTACTGAGCGAGCGCTGCACTTTCATAGGGTGAGCACTAAAGGAGTGCTGCACTGTTGGGGAGTCATTACTGAGGGATTGCTGCACTCTCAGAGGGTCAGTGCTGAGGGAGTGCTGCACTGTCAGAGTATCAGTCCTGAGGGAGTGCTGCACTGTCAGAGTATCAGTCCTGAGGGACTAACACACTGTTGGAGAGTCATTACTGAGAGAGCACTACACTGTCATAGGGCCAGTTCTGAGGGAGTGCTGCACTGTTGGAAAGTCAGTAGTCAGGGAGTGCTGCACTATCAGAGGGCCAGTACTGAACAAGTGATACACTGTCTAAGGGTCATTACTGAGGGAGCACTGCACTGTCGGAGAGTCAGTACTGAGGGAGTGCTGCACTGTCAGTGAGTTAGCACAAAGGGAGTGCTGCACTGCTAGACAGTCAGTATTGACGGACTCACACACTGTTGGAGAGTCATTACTGAGAGAGCGCTACACTGTCATAGGGTCAGTACTGAGGGACGGACACAGTGTTGGAGAGTCATTACTGAGAGAGCACCACACTGTCATAGGGTCAGTACTGAGGGACGGACACAGTGTTGGAGAGTCATTACTGAGAGAGCGCCACACTGTCAGAGGGTCAGTACTAAATGAGTGCTGCACTGTTGAGGAGTCAGTAGTGAGGGAATCCTGCACTGTTGGGAAGTCAGTAATGAGTGAGTGCTGTACTGTTGGAGAGGCAGCATAGAGGGAGTGCTGCACTGTCATAGAATTATTATTGAGGGAGTGCTGCACTATCAGAGAATCAGTATTGAGGGAGTGCTACATTGTCGGAGTGTCAGCATTGAGGGAATGCTGCACCGCTAGAGACTCAGTATTGAGGGACTGACACACTGTTTGAGAGTCATTACTGAGAGAGCGCTACACTGTCATAGGGTCAGTATTGAAGGAGTGCTATACTGTCATAGGGTCATTAATGAGGGACTGACACACTGTTGGAGAGTCAGTACTGAGGGAGTGCTGCACTGTCAGAAGCTCAGTGCTGAGCGAGTGCTGCACTGTCATAGTCAGTACTGTGGGAGTGCTGCACTGTCTGAGGGTCAGTGCTGACAGAGTGCTGCACTGTCAGCGAATCAGTCCTGAGGGACTAACACACTGTTGCAGAGTCATTACTGAGAGAGCACTACACTGTCATAGGGCCAGTACTGAGGGGGTGCTGCAAAGTTGGAGAGTCAGTACTGAGGGAGTGCTGCACTGTTGGAGAGTCAGTACTGAGGGAGTGCTGCTCTGTCAGAAGATCAGTGCTGAGCGAGTGCTGCACTGTCATAGTCAGTACTGTGGGAGTGCTGCACTGTCTGAGGGTCAGTGCTGACAGAGTGCTGCACTGTCATAGGGTGAGTACGGAAGGAGTGCTGCACTGTCGGAGGTTCAGTACTGAGGGAGTGCTGCACTGTCAGAGAATCAGTCCTGAGCGACTAACACACTGTTGGAGAGTCTTTACTGAGAGAGCACTACACTTTCATAGGGCCAGTACTGAGGCAGCGCTGCACTCTCAGAGGGTCAGTACTGAGGGAGTGATGCACTGTCAGAGAGTCAGCACAGAGGGAGTGCTGCACTGTCATAGAGTTAATACTGAGGGAGTGCTGCATTGTCGGAGAATCAGTATTGAGGGAATGCTACATTGTCAGAGAGTCAGTATTAAGGGACCGACACACTGTTGGAGAGTCATTACTGAGAGAGCACTGCACTGTCATAGTGTCAGTACTGAGGGAGTGCTATACTGTCATAGGGTCAGTACTGAGGGACTGACACACTGTTGGAGAGTCATTACTGAGAGGGCGCTGCATTTTCATAGGATCAGTACTAAAAGCATGCTGCACTGCTGGGGAGTCAGTACTGAGGGATTGCTGTACTGTTGGAGCATCAGTACTGAGGGAGTGCTGCACTGTCAGAGGGTCAGTGCTGAGCGAGTGCTGCATTGTCAGAGTCAGTACTGAGGGAGTGCTGCACTGTCAGAGAATCAGTACTAAGGAACTGACACACTGTTGGAGGGTCATTACTGAGAGAGCGCTACACTGTCATAGGGCAGTACTGAGGGAGTGCTAATCTGTCTTGGGTCAGTGCTGAGAGACTGACACACTGTTGGAGAGTCAGTACTGAGAGAGAGCTGCACTGTCATAGGGTCAGTACTAAAGGAGTGCTGCACTGTTTGGGACTCAGTACTGAGGGAGTGTTGCACTGTTGGGGAATCAGTAATGAGGGAGTGCTGCACTGTCAGAGTGTCAGTGCTGCACTGTTGAAGGGTCAGCGCTTTGCGCATGCTGCACTGTCAGAGGGTCAGTACTGAGGGAGTGATGCACTGTCAGAAATTCAGTACTGTGCGAGTGCTGCACTGTCAGAGAGTCAGTACTGTGCGAGTGCTGCACTGTCAGAGAGTCAGTACTGAGGGAGTGATGCACTGTCGGAGAATCAGTACTGAGGGAGTGCTGCACTGTTGGGGAGTCAGTACTGAGGGAGTGCTGCACTGTCGGAGAGTCAGTACTGAGGGAGTGCTGCACTGTCGGAGAATCAGTACTGAGGGAGGGCTGCACTGTTGTAGAGTCAGTACTGAGAGATCACTGCACTCTTGGAGGGTCAGTAGTGGGGGAGTGCTACACTTTCGGAGGTGCTGCCTTTCTCTCTCCTCAGCTGAATGTAAATGACCCATGGCACAGTTTGAAGAACAAAAGGAGAGTTCTTTGCTTTTAATATTTATCCCTCAACAACTTCACTAAAACTTGATGTTATTGTTTGCTCTTTTGGTTCTTGCTGTGCACAAATTGACTGCCATGGTCCCTCCATTACAGTGGTGATTACACTTTAAACTTCACTGGCTGTCAAGCAATTTGGGATGGCTGAAGTGGTGAAAGGTGCTATATGAAGCAGATCCTTCCTTGTATGGACAGTCACTGACGCGTGTGGCTCAGAATGAACCTGGACAGATGCCTGGAGAGGAGGTCAGTTTGCAAAAACACTGATCAATGAGGTGTCTTGGACACAGTGTGATCATCTAGAGGGATTGAAGAGGCATGTTGCAGGGACTCTGCTCCCCATCTGATGACCTTGTATTTTTAAAGTGTCTTTCTCAATCCTCCCAGGGGCTCATGTGCTGCAGATCTTACCAAAGGCAGAAGACAGCACCTGCACTGTGTGAAACAGGCTTGTTGGTGTGGCTGCTATCTTCTTCACTGATGTTGCAGCATACTGTTAACTTGCAAAACTGGAATATTGAGACAGGTGCACCTGGAGAGTGCTATTGTTTTAAATACACACAACAGCTTGCCTCATCCTCATCTACGTAACAATGCTGTCAGCAGCTTTCCAGATAACAACTTCATAGTGGAACAAATCATTAGATTGCTTAGATTACAGACCCTGAACCCACACTGATCTCCAGCTACCTTCCAGGGAAGTATTCAGATAAGATATTAAACCAAGGCCCTGTCTGCCATTTTAGGTGGCTGTAAACGACCTCATTGCACTACCTTAAAGAAGAGCAGGGGATCTCTACCCATTGTCCTGATCAAGATTCATCCCTCAATCAACATCACAAAACCAGATTATCTGATTATTATCTCATTGTTGTTTGTGGGAGCTTGCTGTGCATGAGTTGACTGCTGCATTTCCTGCAACAGTGACTACACTTCAGAAATACTCCATTAGCTGTAAAGTGCTTGTGGGACATCCTCACAACTGGAAAGGCACTATAGAAATATTAATTCTTTCTTGCTTTTCATTTTATAAAATGTATTGATTATACCTGACGGGCCAACACTGCCTTATGACCCTCCCAAATTCTGCCTGTTGGGATCCTCCTGGATTCTGCCTGTGGGGATCCTCCCAGATTCTGCCTGTTGGGGTCCTCCTGGATTCTGCCTGTGGGGATCCTCCCAGATTCTGCCTGTTGGGGTCCTCCTGGATTCTGCCTGTAGGGATCCTCCCAGATTCTGCCAATTGGGGTCCTCCTGGATTCTCCCTGTGAGGATCCTCCCAGATTCTGCCTGTTGGGATCCTCCTGGATTCTCCCTGTGGGGATCCTCCTGGAATCTGAATGGATCTTCCCTGGATTGCTTGCAGCAGGTGCCTATGGGGATCAGCATTTCATCCATAGACTGTCTGGAAAGTTTGGCATGAAGTACAATTGCTGCTCTCTCAGAGTTACAACCTCCTCACCCTCCCAAAGTGTGACTGTCAGCTGACTGCTGGTGTTTCTCCCAAAGTTTGGCCACAGAATAACAGAATTTGAAATCAAGATCGCTTGGGTTTATATTCATGTGGAGGTCTGATTTCGTGTTCCCGGCAGAAACAACAACAATATCTGTCTCTGAATTCTCAGTGAATATAAGCCACATAGAGAAACAGAAGACAATCAGAATGCTTCAGGCCAGGATTGTTACTGATGTCCAGTGGGGCCACAGGCTAGGAACTGAAACTAATTGAGTGCCTTATTTACATAATGCTGCTTTCTTGGTTGGAAAAGTTACATCTAGTTATTAAATACAACAAGTCTTTCTATTAACTCATATTTTGCCTTTGTACCAACAAGGGCTTGTTCACTATCCTGGGATATCCTCCACACTTCCTGATATCTCCCTGGAACTCTGAGTGACAGATGTCTGCAGCCAGTTTATTTGGATAGTGTAGTTACACACACACACACACACACACACACACACACACATAGGCTGACTCAGACACACACACATACACACACACTCAATCACACACTCAGACACTCACGCACGCACACATGCACAATCACACATTCACACAGACTCAGACACACATATACACTTACATGCACACTAAAGCAAGGGCAGGGATGAGGCTTTCAGTGGGTCCACCCCTTCCCATTCCAAGACCCTCGATCAGACACTGAGTAGCTTTGAACAAGGGAGTCTCATTGGAAGTCCGCAAACAAACACAACAGAGTTTGTGTTTTGGGCTTCCTGCAAGGCAGGACTCTGTTTGCTGCTATGTTAATATCAGTAGTGGTGGGATGAGGCCCCTAAGTGGTCATTAATTGCCCACTTAGGGACCTCAACTGGCAGCGGGGCAGGCAGGCCATCCACAAGACCGATTAAATGCACCCCCGCCACCAATCCATCCCTGGACACAGCCACTTTTACACATTCTCACTCACACACACTCACGTATATGCAGCCACTCTTACACACACACACGCACGCTCTTATGTACACTCACACACTGTCACACATACTTTGATAGGTTACCCTGAGCACTCCTTCAGTGCTTCACCGTCAGGAAGAATGTGGTTGTGCATGTAAGAGTGTTAAGGCTGACACCTAAATAAGTAAGTGTTGGCAGGATTGTCTTTGTATTGTAAAGGGGAAGGTTACAACATCCAAACTCTTATGTGAAAGCTCTAGGTCTGAGCTAGTAGTCGGGCCTCAAAGATCCAGTGAGCTGCAAGTGGTGCAGTTTCATTGCAGGTAGCTCGTTGTGCAGAACAGATATGAAATCCAGTCATGCCTGGCCGTCTAAACTCTATATAAAAACTTACTTTTGCTGTTTGTATAGAGCAGCTAGCTTGTAATGGCAGTTTTAATTGGTTCAACCTATGGATGGAGCCTATGTGGTGCACAATCCAATTCTATTAGTAAGTCAAAAATTAGATCAGGATCTAATGTAAGCCATGCAGCCCCGCTTTACAATCTCTGATGAGGCTCCCACCTGGAACAGGCAAGTGCAAGACCGTCTATGTGAAAGCCCCCAAACAAAATGGAGGCAAGCACATCTAGGACAACAACAGGGCGTATCCTTGATGCTACTATTTTCTGCTTCATGCAGAGGAGCCCTGGAATATCATTCCTTTAGAGTTTGCAGAGATTGGAGTAAAAGCAAATCAAGATAAAAGCAGCAGAAATGTTACTCCATGAGGTGACTCATTCAAACAGGTTGGGTACAGGTGAAAGGATCAAGTCCCAGATTTCTGGGCTGTGCCTTATCTAGACTTAGTCACCATCCCTATCACAACGGAAGTTTGCAGTAAATGTATATAATATTATGAATAATAACAGGTCTTTAGTCCTGCAGCTGTTTATGAATAGATTACATATATCGTAGACCCCCACCCCACCCCATCCCAACCCACCCCAGAGGCTGAAGTCCCCAGAGGGAGGTGACTAACCACCTGCCTAACGTGATGCTCTTGCACAGGTGCGCAAAAGTCACCGTCAGGCCCAAGGCCAGCGGATCGGCCTCCTGGCCTCAATCTGGCATTTTGGAGGCTGTCAGCTTGGTGCAGCACCTAAGGACCCCTTAGTTTATCTTAATCCAAACTCAACACATTCGAAAGGCAGGATTGCAGGGGGAACACACCTGCTCTTCTTCAAAAAGGTGCCCTGGGATCTTTTGGATTCACCTGAGAGTGTTGGAAGGGGCCTTGGTTCAAGGTTTCAGCTAAAGCACCTCTATCTGAGATAATGTGCTCAAGTCTCTGGAGTGGGCTTCAAATCCAGAGCAATGTGTCAGCTTTGGCTCAGTGGCAGCACCTCTGAAGGTTTGAACAGCTAACATATGTAAAGAACTGGTGTCTTTCTGTACAGGCACAGGCATAGTGGTTGTGTATTTTTGATGTTGCCAAGCTATTTCAGTAAAAGGCCTCAATGACGGTGCCTCAAAAACTTAGCTTTTCTTCCTACCAGTTGCTTCATGTTAAATTCTACTGAGAATGGACCTGCTAACAGGGCTGGAGAGTTAAAACTCAGACAGTACAATGGCCAGGATTTTCCGGTTGTTAGGCAGGCTTGGTGGGGGTGAGCGGGAGCAGCAGAGAAACAGACCGCTGCCCGCAATCAGGCCCCAACTGTGATTTCACAATTAACGGCCAGCCAGGGTGCATCGCGTGCTGCAGCGGTCAGCGCTGCCGGGGTGGGGGCAAGAGGAGCGCGAGCACTGAAGTTCATGCAGTAAAAGCTCCCTGAGGCCTCAGGGAGCTGAAGATTTTAAAAATAAAAAATAAAGAAATTAGAAATGTTAAAAACATGTCCCCTCATGTGACCCTGTCACATGAGCAGGGACATGTTAGAGATGAGTTTGAAAAATTTTTAATTTTTTTCAAGCACTGCCCGTGGATGAGGTTTCGCCAGAATGCAAAGGCTGTTTGGCCTTTTCATCTGCCCAAACGGTTGGACGGGCAGTGAAAAATTTCAATCAATTAGTTAATTCAGGGCCTTAATAGGCCACATAATTGTTGGCGGGCGTGCTGCCAACTTCTGCACATGCCTGTCGACTGAAATATCGCGTGAGTGTGCAATGAGGTCAGGTCGCTCTCCTGACGTCATCGCGCATTGTTTTACGCTCATTCGGGCCTGGCGCATGCCCGCCTGACGAGCACAATATTCTGTCCAAGGTGTGGGATGGGAAAGCAAGGGGATTAAGTGGAACAGCTGGGGCCATAAGTGAGGTGTTTAAGGCCAAGAGCCAGAGGTTGATTCCAGTGTCAGACGTTTGAGTAACGAGAGATTGCGAGTACTTAACTTCATTTAGCTCAGACATGATCAGACTTGGGGCTTTCGTGGTTAGTGAGGCCTGATCTGTTTGTGTGTAAATATCAGTGGGATCTTCAGCCATGCAGTCAAGCGTAGGTGATCAGCACCAGCTATTGTTTTCTCTGGTTTCATCCTTCACAAACCCAACTGGCCTACAGTGGTGGGATTGTCCCTGACTACGTCCCTCCTGTATTTCGGGATTGGATGGTGCACACGCTCCCTGGGCGTTAGTATAACTTTAGTCTCCATTGACAAGAGATTGAAACCACCTTGGCCACTAACTCTCACTAAAAAGGTGTTAGAAGGTCATGGGTTTGAGTTCCACCCCAGAAACTTGAGTCTGCGATCTAGGTCCCTTGGCACTCATTTGAAGAGGAACAGGGAAGTTTTCCTCAGTGCCATGGCTCAATATTTTTCCCTCAGCTAGGAAGCAGAGAAACAAAATACTGTGGATTCTGAAAATCTGAAATATAAATAGGAAGTGCTAAAAATACTCAGCATGTTTGGCAGCATCTGTGAAGAGAGAAACAGAGTTTCAGGTCAATAACTTTCATCAGAACTGGGAAAGGTTAGAGATGTGACAGGTTCTAAGCAATTACAGAGGCAGGGAAAAGGGGGATTGGGGAAAGGACAAAAGGGAAGGTCTGTGTGGTAGGTAGGAGTGACAAAAGTGGTGGTGGTGCCAAATGGAAGCACCTCAGAAACCTGTTGAAAATTTAAAATTAAAGAAGGCACAGAGTCATTAGAACCATCCGTGTGAATGGGAAACCCTGCAAAGGAATGGCATAGGCCATGACTGAGGTTTTTTGGGGCCAGTGAGGAGGCCCTGATAGGTCCCTGGCCTAATGCTGGGAGACTATTGCCAAGTTGCTGGTTGAGGAGGAGGTGGCCAGTCTGATGCAAGTTCTTAAAACAACCCTGAAGTACAGCCTTAATCGGCCCAATTGGCTGCCTGCCTCTATGGAGCCAGATTCTGATTTCTGTGGGAAACTCATCCAGAATCGGGACAGCAGTGGACAGCCTTCCCAATGCGGTACTATCTGAATTTCAACTCTCCCCCACCACCCCCCACCCCACGCCCCACCACCAAAACCTCTGAAACTGCCTCCACTTCCATGATAATATTCAGTTTGGTAACTTTCTGTTAGAACTAAAACAGAAAATCTGGTCAATGACCTCATTATTGTGGGATCTTGCTGTACACAAATTGGCTCCTATGTTTCCTACATTACAACAGTGACTTGTCACTTCAAAGAGAAAAACAAAAAAACTGCGGATGCTGGAAATCCAAAACAAAAACAGAATTACCTGGAAAAACTCAGCAGGTCTGGCAGCATCGGCGGAGAAGAAAAGAGTTGACGTTTCGAGTCCTCATGACCCTTCGACAGAACTCCTCCTCAAGTTCTGTCGAAGGGTCATGAGGACTCGAAACGTCAACTCTTTTCTTCTCCGCTGATGCTGCCAGACCTGCTGATTTTTTCCAGGTAACACTTCAAAGATACTTCATTGTTTTCATTGTCTTCCTGAGTGTTTAAAAGCTGCCATCCAGCTTTTGCAGAGGGTATGAGCTTCATCTTATTTCCATTGCATGGCATTGCTTACAACACAGCATTAATTTGCACAAGGGGATTTAAGATTTGCCTGGATTTGCATGTGAACCTGCTTGTAAAGTAAACATACAAGCCTCTTAAAACTATTTGCTATTTGAAGCCAATGATTGTGGATTCCAAGAACACTGTGCACAAGTCCAAGGTATAACTGAACGTGAATCATTTAAAAACCCAGGCACACCTCACCACCCAATCAGCCTCATTAAACCATCGCATCAATCAATTAAGTGGTGAAATATTTAAGAACAGCAATTAAATTGTCAGGATCAGTTTAAAAGCAGCAGAATAATTATTGTCTTCTTTCTTGTTTTTTTCAATGATGCACACAGGTCGACGATATTGTAGCTGAGCTAACTTTACTGATAACACATTGCCCTGAAATAAACAGATTACCTGCAGTAACTGAATTCTAATAAGGCAGGTTCCAACATGTGCTATCTGACCGTCAATTCCCAGATATAGACCCCTCGGGCTGTAAGGCTCACAATGAATGTATGTAGTAAATAATAATTGTATTATAATTGTATTGGAGCACCTCAGAGTGCAACATGATGCATGTTGACAATTCCAATACCATTGCACTGTCTGACTGTCTGTAATGACCATATTGGAATGATTGTAATATTCATTGATTGTATTGAAGCACCTCGTGATCCATGTGTAAAAGTTGAATCTGATTGTACTTTTTGTGATGGCGATTTAGAAATGTTTTGTAATGTTCTTCCAGATATTTTATGAATAAAGTATTTTTTTCAAAAAAAAGTCAATTCCCAGGTCAGTTGACCCTCCATCGAGTACAGGGTACTGTATAGTATCTAATACTGGAGTCCACTATCACAATCAGTTATTATCATGACATTTCCTTTTTTTAAAAAAAACCTTCTATACAACTCAAGTACACAAAGTCTCTTATCTATTCTTTCTCACTTTGTTTTGATCAGTCTGTTTTGTCTTTTACTCATCTCTGTATCTCGATTTTTTTTTCACAATTCTTCCATTGAATGTTCTGAATGGTGACAGAGGTGATTTTGAAGGACAGGGGGCCTTCTCCAGCTCTGTATCACTATCACCCCTTGGATAGCTTTTAGGACTCTCAGGCTTTGTCTAGTTATCTGTTTCTTTACCGGGGCTTTTTAAGTGTAGCTTCCAAAGGCTTATGATCAAACTCTACCTTTACATAACAAAAACAGAATTACCTGGAAAAACTCAGCAGGTCTGGAAAGAGTTGACGTTTCGAGTCCTCATGACCCTTCGACAGAACTTGAGTTCGAGTCCAGGAAAAAGCTGAAATATAAGCTGCTACCTTTACATCTTTGCCATAGACAAACTGGTGGAAACATTCTAGGCCAAACACAATTGCTAGCATTTCTTTCCCTGTTTGGGCATACTGCTGCTGTGTTCAGTCATTGCCTTTGAAGCGTATGCCACTGGTGCCTCATTTTGCAAGAGGACAGCTCCCAGGCCAGTCTTTGAAGTGTCCACTAGATCTTGGCCAGCTGACTGACATCATAATACTTTAACACTGGTGCCTGGGTCAGTGTTCTCTTCAGGCTGGTCAAAGCTTCCTGGTGACTTTGTTTCCAGTGCCATTCCACATCATTTTGTAGATGTTCTTTGAGAGGTGCTGTCAGGTCTGACATGTTTGGAGTGAATTTCCCAAGATAGGTCACCATTCCCAAAAGCCTCTCCAAGTCTTTTTTACATTCTGGGGGTGGCATGTTCACAAGTGCTTCAATTTTACTCAGCTCCGGTTTCAGTCCCTCACTTGTTAGCACATGTCCCAAGTACTTTTCCTTTTTAAACTTGAGGTTATTTCTCTAGCTCTGGCCAGCACCTGCCTCAGTCTGTGGTCATATTCTTCTCCTGAGGCTCCCCAGACCAGCACATTGCCGATATAGGTTTCCATGCCCTCTAACCCTTCAAACAGCTGCTTTACTGTTCTACAGAATACCTCTGGAGCTGAATTAATACCAAAAGGTAAGTGTAAAAACCTGCATCACCCATATGGTGTGTTAAAGGTACAGCAATAGGAGCTGCATTCATCTAGCTTGACCTGAGAGAAACCTGAACTCGCATCCAAGACTGAATAGTATTTAGCATCAGCTAGTTTACACATGATCTCTTCTACTGTGGGTAGCTGGTAATGCTCTCTTTGTACTGCCTGGTTTAGGTCTCTGGAATCCAGACAAAATCGCAGATTCCCATCTGTTTTTTCTACAATTACAATTGGATTAACCCACTTTGTTGGTTCTTCAATTTTCTTGATGATATGAAGTTTCTCCATTCTATCCAACTCTGCTTTCAGTCGCTCTCTCAGCATTACTGATATTTTCCTGGACGGGTGTATTTTGTGTGTCATAGTTTCGTCAGTCTTGATGGTGTGTTCTCCTATTAGGCAGCCAATCCCCTGGAACATATCTTCATACTCGCTCAGGATGTCTTCAGTGGTGACGATCATTATTCTTTTGATTAGCTTCAGATTCTCACAAGCTTTGATTCCAAGAATGGGTTTTGCATCAGTTTTCACCGTTATGAATGGATGTGCTTGAGACTGTTTTTTTGTAGTTCAGTTTAAGTGTATACTTATCTTCAACAGCAATTTATTCACCTGTTTAACTAGACAGCTTCACTTTTGTTTTAGTTAGTTGTTTTGCTTTGTTTATCTTATGGTACAGGCTTATGGGAATGAAATTTGCTTGTGCATGTGTCAAACATGAAATTTACCATCATGATAGCAATTTTTAAATCAACCTTCCATTCATCATCTTCAAAATCTTTTGTTACTGCACCAACAAAAAGTTCAGTTTCAGTGTCTGAATCATCTGCAATTGTGTGCACTTTCTTGAATTTACACATCTTAGCGAAGTGATTTAGTTTATCACAGTTCTTACACTGCTTTCCATAGACTGGACAACTACCTGGTAAATGCTCTGTTCCACATCTGCTGCATTTAAATGTTTTAAAAGCAATTTTGTTCTTTCCCGGGGCTGTTTCTGATTAGCTGCATCTCAATTGACCATGTGCAGCTTATCATCTTCTGTCATCTGTTTAAACTGGCATTTCGTTGCCTCTGCCACTCTGCAGGTTTTTATTGTTTTCTCCAATGTGCGATCAACTTCTCTCAAAAGCAGTTCTCTCAGAGAATCATTTGCGATCCTGCAAATTATTCTATCTCAGATGAATGATTCTTCAAGCTCTCCAAATTCACCCAATTTAGCTCATTTTCTTAGCTCAGTTACGTACTGACTAATTTTATCATTGCCTTGTGTGCACGTAAAAAATCGATATCTTTCATATGTGATGTTTTTCTTAAGGCTGTAGTAGTCTTCAAATTTTTCCATTATTTCTTTCAAGTTATTTCGTTTCTCATCACTTTCAAATCTGAATGTGTTGTAGACTTTTTGGGCTGCTTCCCCTGCTATGCAAAAAAAGATGGTAGACTGTACCTGAGGGTCTCTTTTTATCACGGTCCATCACTGTGAGGTATAGCTCGAATCGCTGTCGGAACCTCCTACAGTTTTCAGCAAGATTTCCCTCCAAACTGAGCTCTGTGGGTGGCTTCAGAACTTCCATTGTTGTGTTTAGTTTACTTCTGACACCTTGGACAGAATTTTATGGCCCTGTTTTGGCAGGGACGGTGAGACATTCTAACCCTCATTGGCTTTGGCGGGAACGTTAAATCCTGCCGCCGTAAAATTTCGCCCCATGTCTTGTTCCTTGTTTCTTGTTTTGATGATGCACACAGGTCATTGACATTGTAGCTGAGCTAACTTTATCGATAACACGTTTTCCTAACATGAACACATATCTGCAGTATCTGAACTCTATCAAGACAGACTCCAACCTGCACTATCTGACCTTCAACCCCCCCAGGTCAGGTGACCTTGTATCTAGTACAGAGTGCCATATAGTTTCTAATACTGGAGTCCACAACCACAATCAGCTAATATCATGACAATTACTGATGAGTAGGGCTGCCAACTCTACTTGAAGGCATTCTTGGAACCATATGACATTTGATCACATGTCTTCTGCCTGCAGTTTTATATTGATCTGATAAAAGCGGAGACCCTTGGCGTTGAGCCTTTTCTCGGTGTTTCCATGGCAGCTGCTATTGCGTGAGAAGCTTCAAGAAGCAGGAGGGAAAGCACATGGGTGCAAGACAACATCTGCAAATACAAAGTGCGAACTCTACTTCCCTCCCCACTCATGGTCCAAAGGCTCTGGGACAACCTGACTGTCACTCTCATCCCTACTCAGGGTTTCTGCCTCAGGAGAAAGTGCTACCACTGAGCCAGGGCTAAAACCCAGGGTGACTGTATTTCTCTGTTTAGTGAGCCTGCTGCCATGTCTCACACAGCAACTCCATTCTCCACACTAATGAACCCCACACAGTCTGTGGACCTGGAGCCCTCTCTTAATTTTGATCAGGAACAGTATCAGCAGACTTGGAATGTGTGTGATTCAGTGAGTGGAGGAGGGAGAGGTAGAGAGTGAAGAAATGTGGGAGTTACATTGTAATGGATGTTGGCAGTATTTTTTATATTTACACCTAGATTTTTACCTGGTTTATTGTCTAACCTGCGATGGTTCCATAACATGGATTCTAAAAACATTTTTTTAAAAATTAGATGGAAACGGATTGTTAAAATTCTCACTCTGAAGAGTCATTCAGACTCAAAACATGAACTCTGTTTCTCCCTCCACAGATGCTGTCAGACTTGCTGAGTTTTCCAGCATTTTCTGTTTTTGTTTCAGATTTCCAGCATCCACAGCATTTTGCTTTTATCTTAATGTTAAAATTCCAATTTGTCTTGTACCGAAAAAGCTGTAAATGCTGAGAGATTACGGCCTGCATGGCCTGGGGTTGGGAGGTTGGGTGGTGAGGGGTTGCGGAGGAGGGAAGAACATACCTTGGAGGTACCCCAGAAGATGCGCTGAGGGACTTCACACAGGGACTGCACAGCAATTGCCTGGGAAGTTTAAACTTCTGATGGGAAATTACCCTGCACTGGCGAACTATCTGAAACTGTGACTTCATTCAGAGACTTTGGATGGTTCCAATTGTCTTACCAGAATAATTACCCAGAAAACTCCTATCTCCTGGGTAAATGGTTGCTCTGGGGTGTTTAAACTAGATTTGCAGGGGGAGGGGAATCAGAGTGTTAGAGCAGATAGTGAGGTGGAGGAGGATAAAGGTCAAGAGAGGAATGCATGTATAGACAGAAATCAAGGGTCTGTACATGATAGAAATGTTCTCAGGTGCATCTATTTCAATGCAAGGAGTATTGTCGGAAAGGCAGATGAGCTTAGGGTGTGGATTGGCACGTGGGATTATGACATTATTGCTATTAGTGACACTTGGTTGCAGGAGGGGCAGGACTGGCAGTTCAATGTTCTGGGGTTCCGTTGTTTCAGACGTGATAGAGGGGTAGGGATGAAAGGGGGAGGAGTGGCATTAGTAGTCAGGGAAAATATCACAGCTGTATGTAAGCAGGACAGCCTGGAGGGCTCGTCTACAGTGGCCATATGAGTGGAGCTGAGGAATGGAAAAGGTGTGATCACACTAATAGGGTTGTATTATAGACCGCCCAATAGTCAGAGAGAATTGGAGGAGCAAGTCTGTAGAGAGATAGCAGACCGATGCGAGAAACAGAAAGTTGTGATAGTAGGAGATATTAACTTTCCACATATTGACTGGGACTCCCATACTGTAAAAGGGCTGGATGGCTTGGAGTTTGTCAAATGTGTTCAGGAAAGTTTTCTAAATCAATATATAGAGGTACCAACGAGAGAGGATTCCTATTAGGGAACTAGACAGGTCAGGTGACAGAAGTATGTGTAGGCGAACATTTTGGGTCCAGTGACCACAACGTCATTAGTTTTAAGCTAATTATGGATAAGGATAGGTCTGGTCCTCGAGTTGAGATTCTAAATTGGAGAAAGGCCAATTTTGTGGAAATGTGAAAGGATCTAGGAAGAATGGATTGGGATAAGTTGTTTTCTGGCAAGGATGTGTTCAGTAAGTGGAAGGCATTCAAAGGCAAAATTTTGAGAGTGCAGAGTTTGCATGTTCCTGTCAGGATTAAAGGCAAAGTTAACAGACATAGGGAACCTTGGTTTTCAAGGGATATTAGCGATCTGGTTACGAAGAAGAGAGAGGTGTATAGCAGGTATAGGCAACAAGAAGCAAATGAGGTACTTGTAGAGTATAGAAAATGTAAGAAAATACTAAAAAAGGAAATCAGGAAGGCAAAAAGAAGACATGAGGTTGCTTTGGCAGATAATGTGAAGGTAAACCCGAAGGGTTTCTACAAGTATATTAAGAGTAAAAGGATAGTAAGGGACACAATTGGTCCCATTGAAGATCAGAGTGGTCGTCTATGTGTGGAGCCTCATGAGATGGGGGAGATCTTAAACAGTTTTTTTGCATCAGTATTTACTCAGGAAATTGGCATAGTGCATAAGAAAGGAAGGGAAACAAGCAATAGTGTCATGGAACATATAGAGATTAAAGAGGAGGAGGTGCTTGCTGCCTTACAGCGAATAAAGGCAGATAAATCCTCCGGGCCTGACATGATATTCCCTCAGACCTTGAGGGAGACTAGTGTAGAAATTGCAGGGGCCCTGGCAGAAATATTTAAAATGTCCTTAGCTACGGGTGAGGTGCTGGAGGATTGGAGGGTAGCTCATGTTGTTCCGTTGTTTAAAAAAGGCTCCAAAAGTAAACCAGGTAATTACAGGCCAGTGAGCCTGACGTCAGTAGTAGGTAAATTATTGGAAGGTGTTCTGAGAGATCGGATACATAATTATTTGGACAGCCAAGGGCTGATTAAGGATAGTCAGCATGGCTTTGTGCATGATAAGTCATGTTTAAAGAACCTTGTAGAGTTTTTCGAGGGGTTTACCAAGAAAGTAGATGAAGGAAAGGCTGTGGATGTTGTCTACATGGACTTTAGTAAGGCCTTTGACAAGGTCCCACATGGGAGGTTAGTTCAGAAGGTTCAGACACTTGGTATCCATGGAGAGGTTGTTAACTGGATTTGAAATTGGCTGTGTGGGAGAAGACAGAGAGTGGTAGTGGATGATTGCTTCTCAGATTGGAGGTCTGTGACTAGTGGTGTGCCTCAGGGATCTCTGCTGGGACCATTGTTGTTTGTTGTCTATATCAATGACTTGGATGATAATGTGGTGAATCGGATCAGCAAGTTTGCTGATGACACTAAGATTGGAGGTGTTGTGGAAAGTGAGAAAGGCTTTCAAAGCTTGCAGAGGGATCTGGACCAATTGGAAAAATGGGCCAGAAAATGGCAGATGGAATTTAATGCAGAAAAGTGTGAGGTGTTACACTTTAGAAAGTCAAACCAAGGTAGGACATACACAGTAAACGATAGGGCACTGAGGAGTGCGGAGGAACAAAGGGATCTGGGAGCCCAGATACATAATTCCCTGAAAGTGGCATCACAGGTAGACAAGGTTGTAAAGAAAGTTTCATAATCAAAGTATTGAGTATAGGAGTTGGGATGTTATGGTGAGGTTATATAGGACATTGGTGAGGCCAACTTTGGAGTATTATATGCAGTTCTGGTCACCTAACTACAGGAAGGATATCAGTAAGATTGAGAGAGTGCAGAGAAGATTTACTAGGATGTTGCCAGGTCTTAAGGAGTTGAGTTACAGGGAAAGATTAAACAGGTTAGGATTTTATTCCTTGGAGCGTATAAGAACGAGGGGAGATTTGATAGAAGTTTACAAAATTATGAGGGGTATAGACAGAGTAAATGTGAGTAGGCTCTTTCCACTTAGATTAGGAGAGATAAACACAAGAGGACACAGCTTTAGGGTGAAAGGGGAAAGGTTTGGGGGAACATTAGGGGGAACTTCTTCACTCAGAGAGTGGTGAGAGTGTGGAACGAGCTACCATCTGACGTGGTAAATGCAGGCTCACTCTTAAGTTTTAAGAATATATTGGATAGATACATGGATGGGAGAGGTTTGGAGGGTTATCGACAAGGTGCAGGTCAATGGGACTAGCGGAATAATATTTCGGCACAGACTAGAAGGGCCGAATGGCCTGTTTTCTGTGCTGTAGTGTTCTATGGTTCTAACTATAGTACTGACCGCCCTGAACTCCCACTGGACACCCCCGACTACCATCCCAATTATTCCTGACTAAATCTCCACACCCCTGAGTACCCATTCCACCCTTCTGACTATCTTCCTGACCCCTACAGCCCCTGACTACCCCCACCCCTCCAACTACCCCTCCACCCCCCCAATTACCCTCCTGACCCCCAACTACCACTACTACTGACAACCCTATCTCCCCAAATGACCACCTGATCTAACCCCCCATGACTGACCACCATTCCCCAATCCTACCCCTGTACCTTACATGTTTACCTTCTCCCTGGATTCTCAAAGTGACTGGACCTTTAAACTTATCTGGCTTATGGTAGCTAGTGCTGTAAAAAAGAGATGTGGCTTCCTTTCCCCTTACTCTCCTGCCCTTGACACAAGGCCTCAGGAACCTGCTGCAATGCATTATTCTCACTGGGCCTGAGTTAGAAGCTTGGGTGAAAATGTGCGGCTCTATTCCAGTGTAAGTAAAAAGGAGCACAGTGGCAATCCAATGGTGATTACCATTCCTCGGAAGTTCTGGCCCATTGTATAGATGCAGTAATGCCCTGCATAGCTTTTTCCTTCCATACAAGTTCAAATTCTCAAACAGCCATGGTGGGATTTTCCCTCTCTCTGGATTCTTGATCCAGTGACATTTCCACTGTGCGATCACACTCTGAATCCATTATTTGATATTCGACATTAACTTTCAAGTCATATTATAAACCCACCCTCTATGTCCAGGAAACATAAGGGACATTAATATTAAGGAAATCTTGTATTCTGTGGGCAGAATTTAATGCCTTCTCCTGTAGCAAATTTGGTGGCGGGCAGGGTGGTGGGGGCCTCTTCAGCTTCCTGCCTCCAGTTTGATTAAGCTCATGGCAGGAGGGTCTCACCCCATCCCCCCAATTGGGGCCCTAAAGTGGGCAGTAAATAACCACTTAAGGGCCTCATCCTGCTGCCAGTGGTATTAACCCAGCAGTATTGGTGGGGGTGGTGGGATGGTGGGATCCTGTGGTAATCTGAGGTGCAATACACCTTTAAGAGAATGTGAGCAGATTGACCACGTGATTGTATTACCCAAATGCTGTGTAGCACAGGCTATATTGTTAATCAGTAACTTAGAATGGGTTTTGGTTTAAGAAGCACACGTGTCAGTGTTCCATTTCTTATGCAAATAAACAGCATGTGCTTCATTTTACAATGGTCTCTTTGTTTACACCATCTTGATTACCAACTCACTCATTAGTAGATAGGCGTACAACCGTGTTCACTGTACAAAGCAACCCGATAGAAGGAACATGACAGGTCCCTTGTTCAAAAGCACTCAGTGTGAGGGTCCCAGCATCGGGAAGGGGTGATCTGTTGGGAGCCAAAACCCTGCTCTTTCTGCCAACCCCGCTATCCCCCTCTCCCCCACGACTCCCACTCTGTGAACGGTCTCCCACATCACTCACCTGTGGCCTGTAATTAAGCAACGATCCTAGGCCCTGGGAGGGTGTCATACTGGCAGCAGCCACTGTCTCCCTACTGGTGCTGCTGTTCAATAGAAATTGGCCGGCATCTCCCAGTAGGATTTTGGGCCCCTGGGCCCTTGAGCCCAGAAAGACCCGCTGCTATTCAGGTAAGTGCCTGAGTTGCATTTACATTGGTGGGCCTTCCCTGAAAAAGGCATATAGAGCTTTCACAGGCTCTCCAGCCCCCATGTACTGTCCCACTTGTCTTTTGGTTTTATGAATATTATAAATTCATATTTTAATTGAGAAATACTTAGAATTGACCAGGCACCAGTGGTGGCCCAAGGTGTAGCCAACTGGAACAAATTTCCAGTTGGGTATAGCCCTTAGTCCTCCTGTTTGGGGTCATGACAGTGAAGAAATGGCAATATATTTCCAAGTCAGGATGGTGAGTGACTTGGAGGGGAACTTCCAGGTGGTGGTGTTCCCATCTATCTGCTGCCCTTGTCCTTCTAAATGGTAGTGGTCATGGGTTTGGAAGGTGCTGCCTAAGGAGTCTTGGTGAGTTCCTGCAGTGTGTCTTGTAGATGGTACACATTGCTGCCACTTTGTGTGGTAGTGGAGGGAGTGAATATTTAAGGTGGTGGATGGGGTGCCAATCAAGCGACTGCTCTGCCTGGGATGGTGTTGAGCTTCTTGAGCGTTGTTGTCCAATCAAGTGGAGTGTATTTCATCACGCTCCTGATTTATGCCTTGTAGATAATGGACAGGCATTGGGGAGTCAGGAGATGAGTGACTTGGTGCAGAATTCTCAATCTCTGACCTGTTCTTATAGCCACAGTATTATATGGCTGGTCCAGCTAAGTTTCTGATCAATGGTAACCCCCAAGATTTTGATGGTGAGGTATTCAGCAGTGGTAATGCAATTGAATGTCAAGGGGAGATGGTGAGATTCACTGAACACTGTGCAATCATCAGTGAATAACCCACTTCTGATCTTATGATGGAAGGAAGGTCTTTGATGAAGCAGCTGAAGATGGTTGGGCTTAGGGCACTACCCTGAGGAACTTCTGCAGTGATGTCCAGGAGCTGAGTTGATTGACCTCCAACAACCACAACCATCTTCCCTTCTGCTAAGTATGATTCCATCCAGTGGAGAGTTTTTTCCCAATTCCCATTGACTTCAGTTTTGCTAGGGCTCCTTGATGTCACACTTGGTCACATGCTACCTTGATGTCAAGGATAGTCATTCTCCCTCACCTCGAGAGTTCAGCCCTTTTGTCCATGTTTGGACAAGGATAGTAATGGGGTCAGGGTCTGAGTGACCCTGGTGAAATCCAATTGAGTGTTAGTGAGCAGGTTATTGTTGAGTAAGTGCTGCTTGATAGCACTGTTGATGACCCCTTCCATCCATTTACTGATGATCAAGAGTATACTGATGGGCAGTAATTGGCTGGGTTGGATTTGTCCTGCTTTTTGTGTGCAGGATACACCAGGGCAATTTTCCACATAATGGATAGTTCTAATAAAAGGGCATGGTGTTAGGAAATAGAGATAGTTTAAGTAAGTTATTTGGTATTTGTGGGCATTAGGAATGAGTTTTACCTTTAGTGTTAATGTTTGATTTGTATTTCTGTATCTGTGTTAAGAAAGGTCTAATTGAGTTTTAGTTTCACCTTAAAAGGAGCCTGCATTTCTAATAAGAGTTTTACAACTGTTGCAGCTAAGTTAAACAAGCAAGATTGGAGAAACTGGACTGTAGACTAGCAACACATGTCCAGAGAGGCAGGTCCCTCCCATAGACACACAGGAGAAATTAGAAACAATGTTTGATTTGGAAGCTGCTTGATTTCAATTGGTTTTGAAAGTAGTTGCCAGGAGAGACTAGAGTAAAGAGGACAGATAGACAGTCCCAAACTAAAGAAAAGACCCCAAAATCCAAGGGATTGCAACAGGAAAAAGTCCTAAGACCTTCTAGTCAAAGGGAAAGACAGGAACCTGGAAAAGATCCTGTTAAGTGAAATTAAGAGTGAGGGGCAGAGGGAAAGGCTCCAAGCTTCAGATCTAAAGAGACAAAAGCTGCAGAAAGCAGATTTATAGTGAGAACAACTTGCAAGAGGCAAGAAGGTCCAAAGAGACAACTGAAGGTCTGTAACTCTTTGCCAAGGGCATGTGCGGCAGTGGTGTACTGTTGACAGCTGAGCTGGTGAGAGAGAATGCACGGAAGAAAACTTGAATGCATGTGGTGACCCAGGGAAAGGAACATCAGAAAGAGAGTTAGAAACCCTAGAGGTGAACTCTTGCAAAAGGCAAAAGAGATAAAGCGCGGTTTGGGAGAAGATTCCAAAGTGAGTTCTTGGAGAATGTAGATTGGAAACCCTCATGTGAAAGAGAGCTCAGTGAGACCAGTTGACTCATGGTGGCGCAAGCACCTGGGGGGAGTTGATAAAAGATCCATAGCATCAGATTGAGGTGGCATCTGACACTTGGTTTGAGAGTGTGATGTGTCTGACCACAGGGTGCCTATTGGTTTACGTGGACAGTAATTACTGTGAACATTAGAGTATAAGATAGCTTTTATAACTTGTGTTATCCTTACAAATCTGTATATATCTGTAAAGGTATAGTTATGGATGAAGGAGTATTGTAAAACAGTTCATCTTTTCTTATTTAATAAATGTTTTATGCTTTTGTTATAAGTTGATTAGCTGACTCCGGTGACTCTGTTCAGTAGTCCCTCTCCAAGTATCTAAACAAACAAATAAAAGTTAGGATCTATCAAGCTGGGTTCCACCCTGTGATCAGGCTTATCCAGGGGTAGCCTCAGCTGGGGACTGTAACAGAAGGCCTAAAATGTTAACGTTCTTTCTCTACCCACAGCTGTCTGACTTGCATATTGAGCATTTTCTGTTTTTATTTCAGATTCCCAGCATTTGGATTATTTTGCTTTTGAAATTTCCACATAGCCAGTTAAATGCCAGTGTTGCAGCTGTACTGGAACAGCTTGGCTAGGGGAACGGCAAGTTCTGAAGCACAAGACTTTAGTACTACTGCTGGAATACTGTCAGAGCCCATAGTCTTTGCAGTATCTAGTACCTTCAGCTACTTCTTGATATCATGTGGAGTGAATCGAATTGGCTGAAAACTGGCATCTGTGATGTTGGGGACCACCGGAGGAGGCCGAGATGGATCATCCACTCAGCACTTCTGGCTGAAGACTGTAGCAAATGCTTCAGCCTTATCTTTTGTACTGATGTGCTGGGCTCCTCCATCATTGAGGATGGGGATATTTGTGGAGCCTGCTGCTCCAGTGAGTTGTTTAATTGTACACCACCATTCACGGCTGGATGTGGCAGGACTGCAGAGCTTAGATCTGATCCGTTGGTTGCGAGATCACTTAGCTCTGCCTATCACTTACTGCTTATGCTGTTTGCCATGCAAGTAGTCCTGTGTTGTAGCTTTACCAGATTGACACCTCATTTTTAGGTATGCCTGGTGCTGCTCCTGGCATCCCCACCTGCACACTTCATTGAACCAGGGTTGAACCTCTGGCTTGATGGTAATAAGAACATAAGAAATAGCAGCAGGAGTAGGCCATTTGGCCCCTCAAGCCTGCCTTGCCATTCAATAAGATCATGGCTGCCCTGTTCCAGGCCTCAAGTCCTCTTTTGTGCCAGCTTCTTATAACCCTTAACTCCCCGATATTTCAATAATCTATCTATCTCGTCTTTAAATGCTTTCAGTGATCTCACCCTCACAACTCTCTGGGGTGGAGAATTCCAGACATTCACTACCCTTTGAGAGAAGAAATTCCTTCACATCTCAGTTTTAAATGAATGTCCCCTTATTCTATAACTATGCTACTAGTTCGAGATTCCCTCACTAGTGGAAACATCTTCTCAACATCTAGCCTGTAAAGCCCCCTCAGAATCTTGTACATTTCAATAAGGTCACCCCTCATTCTTCTAAGCTCTAATGAATAAAGGCCTTACCTGTTTAACTGTTCTTGATAAGTCAACCCCTTCAACCCAGGAATCAGCCTAGTGAATCTCTTCTGAGCTGCCTCCAAATGCCAGGAGATCCTTTCTTAAATATGGGAACCAAAACTGCACATAGTAGCTCCAGGTGCGGCCTCATCAACACCCTGTACTGTTGTAACAAGACTTCCCTATTTTTAAACTCCAACCCCCTAGCAATACAGGTCAAAACTCCATTTGCCTTCTTAATTACTAGCTGCGCCTGCATACTAACCTTTTGTGTTTCATGCACAAGAACACCCAGATTCCTCTGTGCTGCACTTTTTTGGAGTCTCTCTCCATTTAAATAATTGTCTGCCTTTATATTTTTCCTACCAGAAATGTACCTCACATTTTCCTACATTAAACTCCATCTGCCAAGTTTTTGCCCACTCACTCAACCTGTTTATATCCCCTTGCAGATTCCTTATGTCCTCATCATAACATGCCCTTCCGTCTATTTTTGTATCATCAGCAAATTTGGATACATTTGCCCCCTCCTCCAAGTCATTAATATGAATAGTAAATAATTGAGGGCCTAGGGCTGCTCCTTGTGGCACTCCACAAGCATTGTCTTTCCAACCTGAAAAAGACCCATTAATCTTGACTCTCTGTCTTCTGTGTTAACTAATCCTCAGTCCACGCTAATACATTACCCCCAATACTCTGAGCTCTTATCTTGTGCAATAACCTTTTATGTGGCACCTTATTGAATGCCTTCTGGAAATCCAAATACACTACATCTACCGATTCCCCTTTATCAACTCTGCTTGTTATATCCTCAAAGAACTCTAGCAAATTTGTCAAACATACTTTCCCTTTCACAAAACCATGTTGACCCTGTTTGATTGCGTTAAGCTTTTCTAAATGTCCTGCTATTTCTTCCTTAATAATGGACTCTAGCATTTTCCCAATGGCAGATATTAGGCTGACTGGCCTATAGTTTCCTGCTTTTTGTCTCCCTTCCTTCTTGAACAGGGGCATCACATTAGCAGTTTTCCAATCCGCTCAGACCTTGCCAAAATCCAATGAGTTCTGGAATATTTCGACCAATGCCTCCACTATCTCTGCAGCCACTTCCTTTAAGATGCTAGAGTAGGGGATATGCTGGGCCATGAGGTTCCAGATTGTGGTTGAGTACAAATCTGCTGTGCTAATATGGCCTACATGCCCAGTTTTGAGCTGCTAGATCTGTTCAAAATCTATCCTAGTTAGCACAGTGGTAGTGCCACACAACAAGACTAGCTTATGGGGATGACACATTTTGTAATGTGTGTGTGTGTGTGTGTCAGAGCATGTGTGTCAGAATGTGTGCCAGTGTCTGGATGTGTGCCAGTGTCTGGATGTGCCAGTGTGTGTGTGTGCCTGTGTGTGTGCGTCAGTGTGTGTGTGTGCACGTGTGTGTCAATGGTCCTTCCCTGCTTTTTGATTTTAATTTCTTCATTCTATTTTGGGAGAGGCATTGTGAAAAAAAATCTGCAAAATAATTTGAGTTGTCAAGGAGTGCTAGAATTAGTCATCAATGAATTACAGCTGGTGCCGCCTCTGATCTCCGCTTTCTTTTCTAGCTGCTGGAAGCTCGCTATTTGTCCAGTGCATACCGTCATGTGCTGCGTTGGGCGAAACTGGAAGCTGATGCCCCACCATCCCATGTAAAACTGATCTTTGGGAAAGCAGCAGCCATTAGGATTGGCCTGGAGGCTGTAGAAGTGAGCACACACTCACAGATCCAGGATTCAGCACTTGTCTTGCCTTAACAAAAGTTTTCTCTGAGCTCAAAGGTCGTGGGTTGAAGTTCTGCCCCGGACACTTGAGCACAAAATTTAGAATGATGCTTCCGGTTCCGAAGCTGAGGAAGTGCAGCACTGTTGAGGGTATAGGCTTCTAGATGAGATATTAAGATATTATGATATATTATGGGCTATTTGCCTTCTCAGGTGGATGTAAAAGATCACATGACTGTTTTGAAGCATAGCAGAGAGGTTTGTCCTGGTGTGCTGACCAACATTTGCCCCTCAACCAATACCTAATGGGGATAATCTGGTCATCTGTCTCATTGTTGTTCATATGATCATACTGTGCTCAAATTGACTGTCATGTTTTCTTCACTAAGTTAGTGACTACACTTTAAAAGTACTTAATCGGTGTAAAGCACTTTGGGAAGCCCTGAGAATGTGTAAGATGCTATACAGCCTTTTTATCTACTTTGACAAGGTTGCAGAGGCACAAGTAGTTGAAACTCCAACTGGTGGGCTGTTGCCCGATGTGGTATGGTACACGTCCATGCCCTGGTCTAGAGGATGGTGCCAGTGTCTTCACACATATTTTTGCTGTTCTTCATCCCTGGCACCTTATATTTTGTTGATAAAGGCTCGTTTCCTTGTTTTTCATTGGCTAACTCTGATTCTCCCTCTATGGCCTAGGCCTCTCTTGAGGGTTGTGTTGCCTCCATGACAACTTACCTGTCAAGGGGTAATGGGATTTGGGTGGAACACTTGTTAAACTGAGACCCAAATTAAACAATCCCATCAGAGCCCCGGTGCTGTGAATGATACCCAGTCTACCACACTGGTGTTCATTTGTCCTGGTACATGCCAGATTAACCCCATGTATCCTTCACATTCTTGGCCATGTCACATGTGCCTACATGCTGTGGGGTTTATTGAGTTGCATGGGTCCCTGTGAACAAGAAGGCAAACCACATTGGTAAACAGAAAAACTCAATCTACGTTTCTCAGAAGGTAAGTTTGCAGAGTCTGGGGGAAGGCACTGAGCTTCCAACATGTCAAAGAAAAAACTGAACACAGGAATCTCCTGGTGTGACTGAAACTGGGTGAGTTCATTGTAGTAATTATCATTATTAAGAGATTTCATTCTTCTCCTTGTGGTGAGATCAGACTGGGAGTATGCAATCATTAATGAGGTTGAAAGTTACCAATTACTTCAGGGTGTATGATGAGGATATGAGGGAGCCGGTTACATTGAAAGGATAATCCCAACAGTTTCTGTTACTGACATTGAAACAAGAAAAGGTTGAAAGGAGTTTGAAATATACAGTTGCTGGAGTTAGGTGGTGGTGGTGGGTGGGGTGGGCGGGGGGGGGGGGGGGCGGTGTGGGGTTTGCGGTGGGTGGGTAGCCTGAATACGCTGATGGTGACAACAACAATAACTTGCATTGATGTTGTGCCCTTAGCATTATAAAACATTCAGGCACTTCACAGAAACGTAAAGTGGACAAAATTTAACATTGAGCCTCATAAGGTGATATTAGAACAGTTGACAACATATTTCATCAGAGGTAAGTTTTAAGGAGTGTCTTAAAGGAAGAGAGAGAACTCAAGAAGTTCATGGAGAGAATTCTAGAGCTTAGGGTCTGAGCAGCTGAGGGCACAACCATAATGATTGTACGGAGAACATTGGCAATGTGCAAGAGACCAAGACAAGAGGAATACTGCATTCTGTGAGGTCTGTAGGTAACATGTTTGTGTTTTGTGCATATGGATGTGTGCCCCGTGACGAAAGCACATATGTGTTTGCATGCATTATCGCTCATGGGTCTGCGGATTTATTTCTTCCTTCTCTTCAATTCTACATTCATTCTGAGATGTGGGCATTGCCGGAAAGGCTGGGATTTACCACTCAATCCGAGAACTGAATGGCTTGCTCAGTCACTTCAGAGGGCAGTTAAGAGTCATCTATGTTGGTGTTGACTGCAGTCACATATTGTCCAGACTGGGTAAGGGTGGCAGGCTCCCTTAATAAAAAACAACAATTACAGCAGTGAGGACATTTTGAGAGGGCTTTATTGAAAGTACTTTGGGACGTGCTAAAGGTGTGCAATCAACTGTATAAAGATAAGGTTGTTTTTATTGTAGCAAACCGGCTCGATTTTAATGATAAAATGGCAGCTTCTTGGTTATTTTTACGGAGAGCTGCTTTTTATTTCCAATTTTTTTCAAACTGAAAGCTACTATGGTGGGATTTGAACTCATGTTTTCAGGATTACCATAACCATGATCCGTCCATAAAATGCTTCAGTTCATTTCCAAGCTGGACTCTTGTTGTATACCTGATACTGATGGAGGAGGGGAAACAGTCAGCCATGATAACTGAACGTTTCAGAAACAAGATTGCGCCTCTTCTCTTGAATGGAATTCAGAGAGGATGTAAAATGGTGCTACACAAGCCAAGCTCTTCCTGAAACAAAGGACTGATGTTGTCTACAGTCAGAGTGGGTCATTATGATATTCTACTTCAGAATGTCAGGGTCACAGAACAGATCAAGACCAGAGCAAAACATTATCCAGAAACTAGCAGGTACCAGATAGGGATCCAGTATACTCACTTTTTGCACTGCTAGCCTTGTGCTTGTATACTCTCCAGAATACTGTTCCCCTGCATGGGCAGACAGCAGTCACACAAAACGCTTGGACACTGTCCTCAACATATCAATGTGGATAATTAGTGGTACACTGAAATCAACTCCTGTACAATGGCTCCCAGTCCAGTCTAATATCCCAGCTCCTACAAGGAAAAAACACTGAAAGTGTTTGACTGCATTGAAGGCAATCCAGAACTGTGACCCAACAAGGATTTTCAGAACCTTCCAAATATACGACTGAAATCATAGAAACCTTTCTGGAGTTCTGTGAACAATTTGAGTGATGCAGGTTTTGACAAGAAGGACAAAAGGCGTGACCCCTGAACTGACACTAATATCATCAACAGAATGATCCGATAGTATAGCCTCTAGGGTTTGAGCTCCTGTGAACATAGTGGTCTACACTCAACAGGATCCATATTGTCCTTGCAAGGACATCACGGAATTGTGATGCAGCCCAGCGTGTGACTGTATCACCAAGATCACACTATTCACCACATTATGAATGAATGTGGTGTATGAAAATTCAAGACAATCCACCTAAGTGCAAAGTCCCAGCTCTCCAACTTGGACTTAGACTTGAAAAATGCAAGATGTCATATACAAGAAGAAGGTGTTGGGAAATCTTTAAGACTTGCCCACATGTCTGTTCTTAATGACCATGCCAACAATGTACTTTGTGATTTGGATCTGCAGTCACGTGTAGGCCAGACCAGGTAAGGATGGCAGATTTCCTTCCCTAAAGGGCATTAATGAAGCAGATGGGTTTTTACAAGAATCAATTCATGGTTACCATTAGACTTTTAATTCCAGATTTTTAATGAATTCAAATTTCATCATCTGCTGTAGTGGGATTTGAACCAAGGTTTGCAGAGACCCTGGGTCTCTGGATTACTTAGCCCAGAGATAATGCCACTATGTCACTGCCTCCCCACTTCTGTTTCTGGGAATATTCCTCAGCCAATACTGCTGTCCCTTAGTACATATAAATTTAAGCAAGGAAGAACATGCATTTATATTGCATTTACCTCACAAGGAATTATTAGTGAAGTGCTACCACCATTACGATTCACATAAACCCAGCAGCCATTTGCTGCACAACAAGATTCCATAAATTGCAATGTATGTTTCTGGCAGTGTTTTTGGAAGGATTAATGTTGCTGGGAGAACTCCCTGCTCTTACAACAGAGCCGTAGGATCTTTATCAGCAAGCGGAACCATCAGGCCAGACAGGCTGGGCCTTGGACTTAACACATGTTCAAAATGAAGCATTCCCTCAAAATACATCACCCAGACTGTGCACTGATGTCCTGCAATGCGGTTTGAAGCTACAATTTTCAATATAGAGATAACTGAGCCAAGTGCATTGGAACATGGGATCACAGGAGGTCTGCTATGGCTGATGTAGCTGGTACTATCCCTCTCAGCCTTTCATTGTTTGCAGACATGAGGGTCACATTGGTCAGATATCCATCTTTGCTGCTTACTCAGTTAGCTATGGTGGGAAGCGAGTGTGAAATTGGAGATGAGCAGAGGTCAGGATTAGAAGAGCACAGAGATCTTGAGCAGTTGTAGGGCTAGTGAGATTGCAGAGATAGGGTGGGTGAAGCAATGGAGGAATTTGAAAATAAGGATGAGAATTTTAAAATCAATGCGTTCAGCAGCTAGAATTCCCTCCCTAACTCTCTCTGCCATTTTACTTCTCTCTCTTCTCCTTTAAGATGCTCCTGAAACCCTACATCTTTATCCAAGCTTTTAGTCACCTGACCATTCACCAAATTGTGGGAGAAAGCAGCAGTCTGAGAGGGGGAGATCACAGCACATGCCAATAGGCTGGACGTTGGATAGAAAAGTGAGCTGAGAGGTGCAGGAACTTCACCCTGGTTTCCAGTGTTAATGCTGAGTGCTGGACATCACTACAACTTTATCTGGTCATTATCACATTGCTATTCATAGGAGCCTTCTGTGAGTAAATTGGCTCCTGTATTTCCTAAATTACAACAATGACTGCACTTCAAAAATGTACTCAATTGACTGGAAGTATTTTGGGACACCCCGAAGTCATGAGAGGCCCAATAGAAACGTTAGTTCTTTTCTCAAAATGTTAGTTTTTTTCTTGGTTGAAGAGACAGGGCGGAATCGTCCCAGATTTGCACCAAGTGCGATAGCGGGCAGGAAAAAGGACATTTTACCCACCGGCTGCAATGGTGGCTTTTCACGCCATATCATCCCAATCCTCATGTCCCACCTCATTAATAATTCACTCCCGGGTCACTGGCAGGGTGGCCACTTATTCGCCTGCTCCGCTGTCACCTCAGGCCTTTAGTAATCTGGGCGCCAAATTTAAAGGGCACCCCTGCACAGAGCTACACTCTCTAAAGGATAGGAAGCAGCTGGGAACTGACGGCTGTCAAAGGGAGGAAACATGTTGCCCCCAAATTTAGCAATATCTCCCTCGAGTGCCCACTGGACACAATGGGGGCCCGCTGTGATGTCCCCTATTCCCGCTCAGGCTGCAGGAGGGGCAGCAACATCAATCCTGCATGGGAGGCGCTGCCCAATGCCAACGCCCTGCAAAAGAGGACAGCCACCCAGTGCTGAAAGAGGATGAATGATCTCCTCCGTTCCGCCAGGGTAAGTCACTCTTCTCATCACTCTCAACTCACACACTCACAATCCCATCACACATCCACAGGCATCTCACTCACTGCCAGTTCAAGGGACATCACCATTCACTCTCTCATACACACCTTCATCTGTCCTCCGGATCATGTCCTTATCCTGTCCATGGCACCACTCACCACCCACACATGCCAGGCATCATCAGGTGTCCTGCTTACACTCTCTCCATCTCTATTCATGCAGGACAAGCTGGCACACAACAAGTGGGCGAAGTTGCAGACTGGTGGAGGAATGCCTGAAATCAAGGTCCTCACCGACTTTGAAAATAGTCACCCAGCTGGCCCACAATGATCTGGACTGTTCCTGTGCTGACAGAATGGTCATCAATGCTCAACAAAGTGAGGATCCAGCAGTGCAACATCCATTAGACAACCATGCTGTGAGTGAGTTCCCCTGTTCCACACTCCCCTGTCATACACTAATTATCTCTCCTTCCTTTCGCAGGCACATCTGGGAGGCAGCCGAGGGGGTCTATGACCCAGGCCCTCGACTCAAGCCCCAAAGACACCTCGGAAGAAGAATCTGATGACACCCTAATTGAAGACCCGGCTTAGCGCTCACCCACACCCTCCACCAGCGCCGAGACACACACCTCAGTGGGACCTAGTTCTAGAGTAGCCTCGGGGTCACAATCTGGTGAGCATATCTCACTGTCTGATCCACAGCAGATGGAAACGGAGATTTCCAGGCGTCCGGCACTTGGAGGACTGCTGGAGGCCTGAAATCTGCTGAGTCCGAGTCAGGTAAGGAGCCTCTGGACTTGGTCATGTCACAGTTGCTGGAGCTGCAAAGACAAGCTTGGGAACATCAGGAAGGGATGTCCGCTGCACTCCTCAGATTGCAAGGCATGATGGAGGAGTCTGTCCGCCTTCAGTCTGAGGTGATAGCACCAGCATGCCAATGCACCGAGGTCAACGCTGGTAGGATGGCGGCCGCCATGGAGACCTTGGTCCAGGACGTTGGTCCTGCACTGCTGCCGGGCTTAACTCCATCACTGGCACCATAGTTGGCCTCCAGCAGTGTCAACATGAGAGGGGTTTGGGGCAGCTCGATCACACTCCAGCTTCCCCTTCTCCTCAAGGGGCCCTTGAGCACCCATAGGGAGGAGGCTCAGCAGGTGCACACATCGGGGCCATCCACCCAGGTGACTCCGTGAGAGTCCGGCCCATCCGAAACTCTTCTTCCTGTGACCCCAGCAGTGCCAGCTCCACAGGCTGAGGAGGATGCCACTGGCACACAACAGGACCCCGAAAGCAGGTCCGGCCTCCAAGTCTCAGCCCTCCAGAGGATGCTCGTCGAAGTCATCACAGAGAAAGCGTTGCCGTCAGCAGGCTGTCTCCATCTCCGCTCTGGATGTTGGGGGAGCACCAAGGTGTAGCGGCAGGGTTAGGAAAATAAAGAAGATGTAACTCTTTCGAGTACAAACACATTTCCATCAGTTTCAGATGAAGTTACATTGGTTCATAGTTTGCCATTGTGAGATTTGAACTCTTGACCTTGGGGTTACAAGCCCAGTACCATAACCACTCCAGCTTGGGCACAGGTGTTAATCACTTGTATGTAATGTTCACTATTGTAATTAACCTCTGTAATGACTCAGAGGAACAGACAGGTTTCAACAAGAAACAACTGAACTTCATTACAGAGATAAAAAACTCTTTCTCTGGTACATCGATGATTACTTCGGTGCCGCTTCATGCTCTCGTCGGGACTTGGAAAAATTTATTAATTTTGCTTCCATTCTCCACCCCTCCATCGTTTTCACGTGGTCCATCTCTGACACTTCCCTTCCCTTCCTTGACCTCTCTGTCTCAATCTCTGGTGATAGACTGTCCACTAATATCCATTACAAACCCACCGACTCCCACAGCTATCTCGACTACAGCTCCTCACACCCCGCTTCCTGTAAGGACTCCATCCCATTCTCTCAGTTCCTTCGCCTCCGTCGCATCTGTTCCAATGATGCTACCTTCAAAAACAGTTCCTCTGACATGTCCTCCTTCTTCCTTAACCGAGCTTTTCCACCCACGGTCGTTGACAGGGCCCTCAACCGTGTCCGGCCCATCTCCCGCGCATCCGCCCTCACGCCTTCTCCTCCCTCCCAGCAACATGATAGGGTCCCCCTTGTCCTCACTTATCACCCCACCAGCCTCCGCATTCAAAGGATCATCCTCCGCCATTTCCGCCAACTCCAGCATGATGCCACCACCAAACACATCTTCCCTTCACCCCCTCTATCGGCATTCCGTAGGGATCGTTCACTCCGGGACACCCTGGTCCACTCCTCCATCACCTCCTACTCCTCAACCCCCTCCTATGGCACCACCCCATGCCCACGCAAAAGATGTAACACCTGCCCCTTCACTTCCTATCTCCTCACCGTCCAAGGACCCAAACACTCCTTTCAAGTGAAGCAGCATTTCACTTGCATTTCCCCCAACTTAGTCTACTGCATTCGTTGCTCCCAATGTGGTCTCCTCTACATTGGAGAGACCAAACGTAAACTGGGCGACCGCTTTGCAGAACATCTGCGGTCTGTCCGCAAGAATGACCCAAACCTCCCTGTCGCTTGCCATTTTAACACTCCACCCTGCTCTCTTGCCCACATGTCTGGCCTTGGCTTGCTGCATTGTTCCACTGAAGCCCAACGCAAACTGGAGGAACAACACCTCATCTTCTGACTAGGCACTTTACAGCCTTCCGGACTGAATATTGAATTCAACGACTTTAGGTCGTGAGCTCCCTCCCCCATCCCCACCCCCTTTCTGTTTCCCCCTTCCTTTTTTTTCCAATAAATTATAAAGATTTTCCTTTTCCCACCTAGTTCCATTATTTAAAAAAAAACACCCCCACTAGAGCTATACCTTGAGTGCCCTACCATCCATTCTTAATTAGCACATTCGTTTAGATAATATCACCAACTTTAACTTTAACACCTATGTGTTCTTTTGTACCATTGTTGTTGACATCTTTTGATGATCTGCTTCTATCACTGCTTGTTTGTCCCTACAACCACATCCCCCCCTCCACCTCTCTCTCTCTCTCTCTCTCCGTCCCCCCCACACACACCTTAAACCAGCTTATACTTCAACTCTTTCTTGGACTCGAACTCAAGTTCTGTCGAAGGGTCATGAGGACTTGAAACGTCAACTCTTTTCTTCTCTGCCAATGCTGCCAGACCTGCTGAGTTTTTCCAGGTAATTCTGTTTTTGTTTTTGTTTATTACGGAGAGCTGTTCAGGTTCTACACCCTCAATCAGGACTGTCATCAGGAAGCACCCCCCCCAACCCCCCCACCCCCGGGTTGCCCGTGCTTAGGTCTCATTGGCTGGAACCTCCTAAAATATCATATGGCCCCTGATAGGGGGTGCTATACCCCTCAGTTACTAATTTCCTCCCCCTTTAGTTTTTTACAATTTCTATTTGCGGAGAAACATGTGAATATCCAACAAAATATACATATATACAACTTCAGGTGATTAAAGATCAAGTCTCTAAGGTGCTCTCCTTATTCAGTTAGAGCAGTGTAGCTCTACCACTTGAGGTTCCTCAACAGAATCAACAGGATCTGGAACTGCAGCAAGAGACACATCATCAGAAAGTGGCAGTTCGGAGTTTGGCAACTCTACAGGGACATCGAGCATATCTATTCTAGGTCGAACAGTCACCGCAGTTGATGGTTCGACGTTAATCACAGGTGGAACAGATAGTTGTTAGAATGTCTCTCTGGCATGAATATGATCTACGTGCTTATGGACAATTCTATCTTATACTTGTACTTGGAAAGATAAGGGACCAGTCTCTGAGACAATGGTTCCAGGAGCCCAACAAGGTCTACTTCCGAATTTTTTTACGAATACTGTGCCACCTACACCAGATATGCAAGCTTTGCTGTGTGTGTCATGGTCAAATTTTGATTACTCTGATTCCGCTGTACCTTCCCCTGTAAATTTGGAAACTCCGGGCTTAATCACGTACTTAGGCAGCATTTCATCAATAATTCAGACAGTGTTGAACCTGTAGTCGAGTGTGGCGTTGTATGATAACTGAGAAGAAAGTGGGAAAGTTGAGATTCTAGAGTACCTTCTGATAACCTTTTCATAGCGGACTTGAAAGTTTGTATGACTCTCTTGGCTAAACCATTCAATGGGGGATGGTAAGAGACTGTCTTTACATGGTGGATTCCATTCAGATTCGTGAATTTCTGAAATTCTGTGCTGGTAAAGATTGTACCATTACCAGAAATGATGATTTGAGGTAGGCCGTGGATGCTAAAACAGTGATGCAGCTTCTCGATAGTTATACTCGATGTTGGCGATTTGACTTCGTACACACCCATCCATTTAGACTGTGCATCTACAATCAACAAAAACATGGTACCTAAGAATGGTTCTACTAATCAATATGTAGTCTAACCCAGGGTCGACCAGGCCACTGCAGGGGAGCTGAAATAGACAACTTCTGTTGTTGCTGGTAATGGAGACATGGTGCTTGACCATGCTTTCAATGTCACTGTCAATGCCTGGCCACCAGACATAGCTTCACACAAGCATTTTCATCTTCGATATGCCTGGATGCGCACTGTGAAGCTCAGTCAAGAGTGGCTCTCCACCTTGCGAAGTAATGACAACTCTTGATCCCCACAACAAAATTCCATCTTGACAACTTCATTCAGTGTTTCTTTAATGGAATGTTCTCAACTCTTCAGATATAGGCGAGTTTCACCATCCTTGCAAAACAAAGTCGCTGACTTTCAACAATATTGGATCTCTGTTCATCCAATTTCTAATTTACTTTGCACACACAGGCGAAGAATCCAAGAAATTCATTAATAACACAACTTCTTGTGGAACTGGAGCATATACAATGCTATCTGGTAACGGGAGACGGCGGAATGTGTCCACATTTGCAATGTGTAAGACAGGATGGTATATAAAGGTATACTCATATACAGATAACATCAAAGCCCAAAGTTGTATTCTTGCTGATGCTATTGGCGGAATGGCGATATTCTCATTCAATAAACCTATTAATGGTTTATGGTTGGACACAATGGTGAAATGTCGTCCATATAAGTACTGGTGGAATTTCTTCACTCCGAATATCACCAATAAACCTTCCTTTTCCAGCTGGGAAAAATCTTTCTCGGCTGTGAAGAGCATTCTCGAGATGTAGCCAATGGGCCTTTCTGATCCATTTTCCATTCTATGCATTGATAACGCAGCTCCTACACCATAAGGAGAGGCATCACATTTTAATATCAATTCTCTCGATGGGCCGTAGTGTACCAATAAATACAACAAATGCAACAGTTCCTTTACTTTCTTAAAGGCTTCTTCCTATTGTGAATTCCATGGCCAACAGTGATTCCTTTTTAATAACAAGCCTAATGGTGCCAACACAGTTGATAAGTTAGGCAAGAAGTAGCCGTAGTAGTTGATTATACCCGAGAAAGACTTGAGTTCTGTTACATTGGACAGTGAGGGCACATCTTTTATTGCCTGAACTTTCTCTTCTACTGGATGCAAACCCAGGACATCCACCCTGTGACCCAGGTAAGTAATTTCTGGTGCTTGAAATGTGCATTTTTCCTTCTTTAATTGTATGCTGGCTTCCATGAACCTTCTTAGCAGGTCTTTCAGGTTGGTCAAGTGCTCAGTCTCGGTTGGCCCTGTGATCACAACATCATCTATATAAACTATCACTCAGGGAAGTCCTTGCAAAAGACTCTCCATTGTTCTCTGGAAGATAGCGTATGCAGATGAGACTCCAAAGGTAGGCGAGTGTACTGATAAAGACCCTTGTGTGTGTTAATAGTCATGTATTCTCGCGACGTGCTACCCAGTTCTAATTGCTGCAAGGCATGGCTCATATCCAATTTTGTATAGGACTTGCCTCCAGCCGGCTTTGCATATAAGTCGTCTATCCTTGGAATGGGGTACTTATCTAGTTTTACAGCCTTATTTACGGTCAATTTATAGTCCCCACAAATATGTATGGTTTAGTCAGGCTTAACCACTGGAACTATGGGTGCTGCCCATTCCAAGAACTGGACTGGTTGGATGATCTCCAGCTTTTCGAACCAGCTCAGTTTTGCATCCACCTTCCCCTTCAATGCATAAGGCACAGGGTCTGGCCTTAAAGAAACAAGGTGTCACCTGAAGATCCACATATATCTTGGCCTGCACACCTTTTAACTTCCCAAATTCATGCAGAAAAACCAAGTTGTATTTCCTTAGCAGTTCAGGAACTCCTCCTGATTTCAGGTGGAATATCTCAGGTCAGCCCAACTTGAAAAACAGTGCCATGTTGTATGTATTGCAAATCATCTGAGTCTCTCGCAGCACTTTCCATGATGCGGGAGATTTTTAGGGCGTGCTTCAAGTCGATGTCGATCTCAGCGAGTAACTGGTGCTGTATGGCGTCATCCTTAACTCCACAAATGAATCAGTCCAGCAGCATATCATTTAACGTGGCACCGAAATCGCAGTGTTCTGTCAACTGCTTCAGGTTCGCTACATAGGTTGCGATGGACTCGCCGGGGGCCCGACCTCTAGGATTAAATTTAAAACGCTGCATTATTACGATAGCTTCAGCTGGAAGTGCTTTTTCACAAGGCCCAATAATTAATTAAAGGACATAGAATTGGGCATGTTCAGGGCTGTCAGGTTGTCAGAATGAGATTGTGTATGTCTTACTGCTTTTCGTCTATGGTAATTTCATTCACTACGAAATAAAATCCGAGGCAACCAACCTACTGGCTCCAGTCATCCATAGTCGCATCATAAGGATGGATTCGGTTGAAGAATGGCATGACTGGTCAGTAGTCTCTTTTTTTATTTTCTCTAAAGATTCAATGTACTCACATTAACGAGGCAAGTGCAGCGTCAGAGCTAATCTACCCCCGTCGCCAAATGTAATGATTTGATGGAATGGACAGATTTCAACAAGAAACAAATAACTTTATTACAGAGAGTTTTCCAAGTGTTACATGCTCGATTTAGACTCTCATAAGGAAGTCTCACCCTCTGGATTGTCTTCATTTAGGGCTCACTGGTCAGAGCCTCCCAGAACATCACGTGACCCCTGATAGACAGCAGCAGGGGCTATACCCTCAGTTATTACAAACTCCCAACAATGTCTCCCTGCCTATGGTTCCTTGTTTTGATGAGCAATGTTCATGTCACTCAGATGTGAAACCTTGGTTTCTGCACAAGATAAAGGCAGGTGTCTCAGTCCAAGGCCTCTTCCCTGTGATTTGTGCAGCCTTCCCACACACTGATGGTGCACCCTCACTGTCACTGGACACATCAGTCAGCCTGCTCCTCAATGGGGCTTATTGTTGCTGCCAGAATGTCCTGGGCTGGTGGCGCAGAGTTCCATCATTCTCTCCGTGTGCTCCCAGCACCTTTGAAGTGGGGCTGACCCCCACCATCTCATCAGCATCTGTGTCCGGTGACAGTGTGATCCTGAAGGGTTCAGCTCACAAAGGATGCCATAGGATCAGGAGAAGTTAAAGTTTCCCCACTGTATCTCCACGATATGACCCTGTTCACAGAGCGCAAGCGATCTGCCATCAGCCAGACAGGAGTCAGACATTCACATAATCTATATGAGGGTCTATGGAGTGTCCCCACTGCATGTCATCATCCTCCTGGAATGTAGGGACTATGGGCATCCACTGTGTCTCCATGACAGGAGCCTTATCACTGAGGGTATGTGTGCTGCCATCAGTCAGACAGGAGTCAAATGTTTACAGATATAATGTGAGGATCCATGGTGTCTCCTCACTGCATGTCGTCATCATCCTCCATGAATCTAACGGCTATGAGGGCCTCCCAAGTGTGCCTGCCTCGTCTGGCTAGTGCAATAGCCTCAATGTCATCATCCTCATCTTCTAGGTCCTCATCACCCTCATCCCCATCGACATCCTCCTCATCAGAGGAGACGTGCAGCTCCTCCCTCTCCTCCATGTCCAGCTCATCTCCCCGTTGCAGCACTGGTTTGTAAAGGACGCGACAATGACAATGTGTGACACCCTCTGCGGACTGTATTGCAGGGCTCAACCATACCGGCCCAGGCACCGGAACCGCATCTTCAACATCCCGATGATCTGCTCAACCAAAGTGAGAGTTGCAGCATGAGCCTCATTGTACTTTCTCTCTGCTGCAGTCTGAGGCCGCCACACAGGTGTCATCAGCCAAGGCCCCTTGTCCCCGAGAAACCAACCCTACAGCCTCTGTGGACATTGGAAGATGTCAGGGATCTGTGATCGACTGAGAATGCAGGATTCATGGACACCCCCTGGGAGCTGAGCACAGACCTGCAGGATGTTTTTGTGGTGGTCACACACCAGCTGAACATTCAGCAAGTGGAAACCCTTGCGGTTGACATAGTTGACCGCTTGTTGCCATGGAGATCGGAGCATCACATGAATGCAATCGATGGCACCCTGCACCTATGGAAAACCTGAGATCTGGGCAAATCCCAGAGTTCTAGCATCCTGGCTTTCCTGATCCTGGGCGAAATGCACAAAGTTATGTGCCTTCATGAATATTGTGTCCGTGACCTCATGGATGCATTTGTGGGCAAAGGCTTGTGAGATGCCATAGAGGTCACCTGGGGAGCCCTGGAAGGAGGCACTGGCACAAGCAAGATGGAAGCCTTGTATAAAGTGACCATTCATTCAAAGCTGAGACAGTTCAGGCACAGCCACTTTGACATACTTGGAATCAGGTCTCTAGCTTATCTGCTCACTTAAGCAATGTAGAGGCCTGAAAGTGCCACCAAGTGCTCCAGAGCATTTCATCCCTCGGGCAGAGACTGCAAATTAATGGGCATTTTAATGGACTGAAGAACAATTGGACGACTGGGTACATTGTACAATCTCCTTGCTAAATCCGGCCATGGAGCAGTCACTGGTGGAAACACTCACAGCCCCTTGCAATGTCATCATTCAATTTTGGACCAGTCTCCCCCATGGTTCAAGCTAACAGAGCAGCCTTGCAGTGTGGGTTAGGAGAATGCCTGTGCCTGAGCTGACAACACAGCATGCAGTCCAGTAGGTAAAGCCGCTGCCAATCGGTCAGGTGGAGTGGGGCGGAGGTGGGTGGAGTTTCGGGCAGCCATGCAGTGCTCTAATCTCTGGCCATCCAAATGGTGGCCAGCACTCTCTGGGAAGCGTTAAGAGGCCTTCAGACTTAACCAAGAGAGGTTCTTAGTACACCCAAGCCAACCTATGTGACTATCTTTCATCCTGCAGGAGTAGTACATCAGGAACATGGTGCCTGGTGACCTAGCTGTATGCCTCGTGGCTTACAAAGAATGGAGACAAAGGAGAAGAGAGCAGGTCACTTTCACGGCCACTGGCAGTGGATGCCCTCCATGTCCGCATGATGTCAATTCCTGCAGTAGCTGGCAGATGTTAATGACCAGTTCCCTACACATGCACAGTCTTTGGTGACACTGGTTCTCGGTCATCTACAGGAACCCTGGGTCTAGCTAGGTGTTGACCAGTGCCAGCTCGCTGACGCTCTTCAGTGGTGTGTGCCACTTCTTCTCAAGGGTGCTGCTCTTCCCTCTGCCCAGCGCATGCAGGTGAGTGCTGGAGTGCTGGCCACCACTTGTTTAGTGCATTGCATGGCTTCCTGAGACCCTACCCACCTCCGCCCCACTCCACCTGACTGATTGGCAGCTTTGCCCACTGGACTGCATGCTGTGCTCCCAGCTCAGCACAGGCATTCTCCTAACCCACACTGCAAGGCTGCACTGTTAGCTTAAACCATGGGGGAGACTGGTCCAAACCGGGATGATGACATTGAAAGGGACTGTGAGCATCTCCACCAGTGACTGCTCCACCGCCAAATTTAGCAAGGAGATTGTACAACGTGCCCAGTCACCCAGCTGTTCTTCAGTCCACTAAAACTCTCATTAGAATGCAGTTTGTGCCCGAGGGGTGAAAAGCCCTGGGGCACTTGGTGGCACTTTGATGCCTCTACATTGCTTGACTGGGCAGACAAGCTAGAGGCCCAACTCCAAGTATGGCTGCACCTAAACTGTCTCAGCTGTGCAGGAAAAGTCACTTTTATACAAGGTTTCACTAATGCATGGCTGCTTCCCTCTGCCCCTCCTCCCTCGCACGTGATTGCGTGCTACCTTCAGATTGTGCTACCTTGCACCAGCCTCCCCTACCCACCCAAACCCCTCAACTCAGCCCAGCTGCAGCGCAGCCCCAAACTGTCAGCCAGCGGGAAAAAAGCGACTTGCCAGTGTCCGCGCCTGAATGTGTGGCGCCTCTTCCTGGAAGACGAATGGGTGATCCTTGCGAGCGCTGTGAACATTAATGGACACTCAGCTCCGAGTTCCACTCAACGTGCAGCTCGCCAACTGCACACCTTCTCATTACTGTTGTGAAACGTTGCTGCTGCTGGGCTTGGATGCTCCAGTGTGGGGAGCGGAGGGGTGATTCTGGCTGGCAAGGCTTGTGATGACCTGCAGATTTATCAAAATGATGTTCCTGATGTGCTGCAGTGGGAAATGCAGCCCACCATTGGCGGGCTGAGCGGACGATCGCAGCCTGGTTTCAGGATGGTGTGAAACCGATTTTTGGCGTTCTCGCCATATTGTCTGCTCACGGCCACCATGATGCCAGATGCCAGCTGGCATGGAAAATTCGGCAACAGAGTGAGAGGGGGTAGTGGTGCTATGGGATTGCACTATTGGCAAATAGGCTGCATTTAGCATGACCTGCAATTAAGTGAAGTCAGGTGAGATTTGTACCTACAATTAAACCTAAAACCTGGGACAGGTTTTACCCGACTCAAAGGGCAGAATTATCCCAGATTTGCACAAAGTGCGGGAAAAATGTTGCTTTACCCGCCGGCTGCAATGGCGGCTTTTCATTCCATATCATCCCATTCTGCCTCATTAATTATGCAGCCATAGGAAACACGACGTCTCGCTGGCGGGCAGCCTCCGATTTGCCCGCCACACTGTTACCTCACCGCTTCCTCAGGCAGGGGGCCATATTTAAACTGCAGCCACATGCACACTTCTCAATGCTTGCAGCCCAGGACTGCTCCGGTGAAGACCTGGCCCCAAAAGACAAGAAGAGTGCAATTACCAAGATTTAGTGACATACTGCTGGGACGCCTTCTGGACACTTTGGAGGCCCACCCGCAATGTCCTCTACCCCCTCCTCTACCCCCACGCTGGCCGTAGGAGACCCATCAGTCTCACCGCTCCGCCTTGGGAGGCAGTGGCAGAAGTGGTCAGTGTCAATGCTGCACTCAAGAGGTCAGCCATCCAATGCAGAAAACAGATGAATGATCTCATCTGTGCCACTAGGGTAAGGTCTCATCGCTCTAAACTCACACACTCGCAAGGCCACCACACATTCACTGGCATCTCACTCACTGCCAGCTCAAGGCATTCTCACACACACCTTCACATCTCCATCTCGCCTCATCCCCTCTGGAGACTGCCTCCTCAGCCCTCATTATCTTGATGCCCCACACTCAACTTGGGATACCCGCCTTCCCCAGTATAGCCCCGCAGCCTCTTCCCTTGCCAGAGACCACTTCTCCCCCTCCCCCAAGCAAACCCCAGCCCTCCAACTGTTGAAAAGGCACCCCCTCCTGCCCATGAGTCCCCCTTAAAAGTGATGTGGTGCTGCCTGTGAAGCCTGGCACTGATGACTGAGCACTGCCCAAAGCAAGGTGGGCAAATAAACCTTGAAGTCCCGAGTGCAGCTCGCCAGGTGCATGTTGTTTATGTTCAGTTATGAAACTGGTGCCCGGATGATCCAGTGTGGGGAGGATGATTCAGATGAGCAGGGTTTATAATGAGATGCTAAAATATTGAAATTAGGTTGCTGACATGTAGCGATGGGAAACACCGCCCACCATTGGCAGGTGGAGCCGATGAGCGCAAACTGGTTTCATGATGGTGTGCAACCGATTTTTGACCTTCTTGCCATATTGGTACCTGCTCCCAACCCCCCACCCCCTCCGCCGCACCACCCCCCCCACCACCCGCCACCCACCATGATGGCCGATGCCAACAGGAGTCTCTCTAGGATTTGTCTATATGATCCTCAGTGATTCTCTTGGATTGTCCCACCAACCCCAGGAATTAAAGACTCAAGAACCCTTGAGAAAAATCTTTGAGCCTTAAAAAACATCCAAGACAGAAAATGGGTTCTTTTTTGACATTCAAGAATCATCAAAAGCAGTAACATCAAGCCTGCTTGCTTTCCAGTCGGTGCAAGAATGCAGACTGCAGCGACAGTGGGTGTGTCAATGTCAATGTGACTGTGTTTGTGTGCAAGTGTGTGCGTGAGTATGTGTGTCACTGGCTCCTCGCCTTGCCCCATGCTTGCAGAGTGGTGGCCTTCAAGCCATGAGTAGCCAAAATGTCTGTCTCTAGAGAGAGATGTCCAAGGCCCTTTGGGTGTGTGTGTGTGTGTGTGTGTGTGTGAGACTAATAGTATCTATGTGGGAGCGACATAGGAAAAGTGTGTGTGAATGTGAATGAAAAATCTGCATTGAAGTTTTTATTGCCAGTGAGTTTCCATTGGTGTGTTAATTTCATGCCCACCCATAACATTATTATTGGCTGGATACATGATACATGGTAAGTAGCATTCGTGCCAGGCAATGACCACCTCCAACAAGAGAGAACCTAACCATCACCACTTGACGTTCAACGGCATTACCATCACTAAATCCTCTAATATCAACATCCTGGGGGCTACCATTGACTAGAAACTGAACTGGATTAGCCAAATAAATACTGTGGTTATAAAAGTAGGACAGAGGCTGGGAATTCTGTGATAAGTAACTTGCCTTCTGACTCCCCAAAGCCATCTACAAGGCACAAGTCAGAAGTGTGATGAAATACTCCCAATTTGCCTGGATGAATTCAGTTCAAAACACTCCAGAAGCTTGACAGCATCCAGGACAAAGCAGCCTGCTTTATTGGCACCTCATTCACAAACATTCGCTCCCTCCACCACCGACGCACAGAGGCAGCAGTGTGTACCATATACAAGATGCACCGCACCAACTTAACAAAGGCTCCTTGGACAGTACCTTCCAAACCACAACCTCTACCATCTAGAAGAACAAGGGCAGCAGATAGATGGGAACCCCACCACCTGGAAGTTCCCCTATAAGTCACTCACCAGCCTGACTTGGAAATATATCGCCGTTCCTTCACTGCCACTGGGTCAAAATTCTGGAACTCCCTCCCTAACAGCACTGTGGGTGTACCCACACTACATGGACTGCAGCGGTTCGAGGAGGCAGCTCACCACCACCTTCTCAAGGGCAATTAGGGATGGGCAATAAATACTGGCCTAGCCGGCGAAACCCACATCCCAAAACTGAATAAGAAAAATACCTTGCTTAAATCCTAGCAGCCAACTTCATAACCATTCCCATTTTAAGCTTTCCCCGTGGTGCCTGGAGTTCTTGTTCTCACACAAAGAAATGACCAATATTAAACTTCCTGCCACCTGACGTGTTACCGCTCCTGTCCCTTATTTCTGGCCCTTACCCCATATTTAGAAACACAGAAACATGGAAAACAGGAGTAGGTCATTCGGCCCCTCGAGCCTGCTCTGCCATTCAATATGATCATAGCTGATCCTGGGATTCCCAGTAAATGAGCTGAAAGAAGGGCAATCTATCTGCTCCCAGACACACTGCCCACCCCCCTCCTCTACCCTCATGGGCAGCGGGGTTATCAGCGGAGGAGCAAGTATCAAGGCCCAGTGAGGCTGTCACTCCTGTGCAGTGTACCATGGGATGTGCCTAAAGTGTTCTGGGAAGTTGTGAGGTGTGAAAGGCACTACAAAAATGCAGGGTCTTTCTTTTTCTCTTTATGAATGGAGGTGTGCCTGTGTGCGAAAATGTGCTGCAGCATCCGTGAACAACCTGCAATACGAAAATGCAGAGTGGTGCAGCAGATGCTGTGAGCTGAGCTTGTCCAATATGTTTCCATCTGCGATTGCTGACCTCTTGCAGCTTGTCCATGCTGATGCTGGCAACAGTGCACTGAGTTAGGGAGGAGTGAGGCACACAATTTGAAATTGTACAAGGCCAGACCCTGGTTAGATGTCAGAGGACAGGCTGCTGGCTTGTATAGTGAGCAATGTTTGACAAAGTCTGGACCAGTTTCTGACTGAGGCAGAGATCAGCTCATGCAAGGCATCAGTACCAGGACTACGTCATCTCCTGGGCCAGTTTCAATCACTTAAGGGGCCAAAGAAGAATTTCACAAATTTTTCCCCACCTCATTGGCCTGCCTTTTTATACACCTCTCCAGGATCACATGGTTTTTATATTGTGATCCACCACACATTGCAGTTGTGTGGGTACAGGTTGGGTGGACCAGAAGCTCTTCTCCAGTCTCTCATTGTTTGTGCCAATCTCAGCTACAGATATATAATCAGCAATTGTTTTTTCTGTGGAACCATGGACATGCACACACGTGTCTTTTTTCATGAACATGCACATGTGTGTGCAGCTGTGGATTATCAGCTGTAAGGACCCGGTTGATCACGTCAGACAGACATTACAAACATTGTGCAAATGCCTAGCACTCTGACCTCATCGAAAAATCCAAATACATTTCCAGTGTGATTCAAATGGTCTCTGACTAGAACTCAGGCCACGGTGAAGAGAGAGAGAGAGACCTGCTTCTGATTCAGACTGTCGGCAGATTAACTTGTTTATCAGAATACCTCAAATAGTTCTAGTGGAGCTTTTAATGACCAAATTCCTGCTGTTTCTTTATGTAGTATTTCAAAATTAGTTTTTGAAAGGTTACTGTCCTCGAGGAATCAGTCCATCTTCCACCTGCAACTTGGTTTCCGCTTCTGTCTGAGCTAAGAATTAATTAGTGATCTCCTCACTCTGTACCCAAAGGGGATTGGTCACATTTTATTGCCATGTTTTGCCTAGTTACAGTATCAGTCTCTTATTGACCACAATGTCTCTCTCTCTCTCCCTCTCTCTCTCTTTCTCACGCACACACACATACACACCCTATGTATTCACATCCTTGTCTTTTCATCAATCACATCAGCCTGACATCTTCAAAAGGAGGACGGAGGATTTTCATATCAGTGACATTCTGTCTGCTACTGTGATTTTTAACCAAAAGTAAATGGAATGAAGTTATCAGTTAAAAAAAAGTAACTTGCATTTGCATAGCACTGTTCACATCCTCAGGCTACCCCAAAGCAATTAATAGGGAATGAAATAGTTTTGATGTGTGGTCACTATTGTAATGCAGAAAGCACAGCAACCAATTTGCAGACAGCAAGCTCTCATAAACGTCAATGAAATCAATGACCAGATAATTTGTTAAAGTAATGTTGATTGGGAGGTAAATGTTAGTCACAACATTGGAACCCTCCTGATATCTTCTCAGAATAGTGCCATGTGCTCTTGTGGCAGTCACATGTACAATTCACTTAGGGAGTCCGGGTTGCTGTGATAACTGTCACATGCATATTGTGGTTTGGAGCTATGGATATTGATGGTTGAGGCTCCAATTTCATTCCATTATGTGGCTGACCAGGAATCTTTCCAACTTTTACTGTCTGTCATTGACATGTGTTGAAAGGATTTGCAGGTCGATACTCAACCTATTTGGCTCTGCTTTGCATGTCTCTTTTTTGGCCAAAACACTCTGGAGTGGGGCTCGAACCTGGAGCTCCTGGTTCAGAGGCAGGGACGCTACCCACAAGACCTCCTGGTGTGTTCCTGCCATATAGCCAACTAAATATGCAGATGAAGCTGCAGTTTAACATCTCAACCAAAAGACACCATCTCTCACAGTACGGAACACCCTCAGTACAAACATTTCAAAGTTATAAAGCAGGGAAAGACCAATAGGTCTGTCAAACTCGCCCAAAACTCATGGCTGATACATTGTGACTAAACACCTTGTACCTCCATCCCGCTCTAATATTCCCCTTGCTGTCTCCCCGCTAATATCAGGGCCATTCACTCTGTTTCTCTCTTCACAGATGCTGCCTGACCTGTTGAATGCTTCCAATGTTTTCTGTTTTTATTGCATGACGCTACATTTATCTAAATAAAATGCCATTTTGCAATTTTGTGTCCCACTGCCCGAACACATCTAAATCGATTTTGTTTGATTGCATGCCATTATCATCTTAACCCTTACTCAGATTTTGTTCTCATCTGCAAACTCATTTACCACACTCCCAACAGCTCCTTATTAACCAGTGAAAGGTAATGGGCATGGGCCTGATTCCATAGGGACGTCACCAGTAACACGTCTCCAAGCTCCCATTAAGTGCAACATTTTTGGCTGCCAGATTTAATCCACATTGTAGTAAAAAGGGTTTGGGTAAATAAGGGTTAATGTGAGACTGGGGAAACAGTACCACCCACATTATGATGTAGAGTCACATGATGGTAGACTGTGAGTGCTCCCAGAGAGTCTGAGAGAAGTCGGCATGAAGATAGTTCCGTGTTAGGGCTATACTGCTTTGGAAATGTTCAACAACACAAGCCTCCAGATTTCCTGGTGAGATACCAAACAGCCTTACAACATGCTGGCAACAAGTGAAGGACCCCGAAATTCCCAAGCTGGTGAAGGACCCTGGAACCCCAGAGATGAAACAGTAAAGAAACTGCAGCCTGATCTGATGGAATGCATCTGAACTGAAGACACGGCTGGAGATTGTTGGAAAAAGCTGCATTGCAGGCAGAGGCTAAAGGGCAGGAGAAAGATCCACTTGACAGCTTGGAAGGACAATGCAAAGGAAGGTCAATTGCCAATGAACACAGAATCAAAGGACTTAGCCAGATCACAAAAAGGGTGAGCAAAATTCAGAAAAAGGCAGAACTAACCTTTTAAAAATAATCAGGGCACTAACCAGACAGAGCACACCAATTGTTTAAGCAGTGCAGCTGGAAGAACATTGCAGCCCAGTTCCGGAGTTGATGCTATACCACATGGCAGCTGAGTTCAAACGAGTGAAAAAAGACATTTTTAGAACAAAAGGCAGAGCAAAAAAAAAAAAATTGCCTTCAAATAGATTTCCCAAGATCAGAGAAGCAAATTGCTGGTTAAAACTGTTAGCTTTAAAGGTTTCCTGCAGAATCGTAACTTTTAAAGGCAGCTCTGAGATCACAACAGCAGCTCACAAAAACTCAACAAGCATGGGAAGAAGAGAAAGAAAATGGTTACTGTAGTGCCATCTTGAAAAAAAGTTAAAGCTGTTTTGAAAAACAGCTAGGGAAAGTAGATGCAAACTACCAGGCACCTTACTGAGGGTGTTCTACACCTTTTTTAAAGGTCACTGTTCTCCACAACTTGAGGTTTAAAATACTTGTCAAAGGCTTTTAATACCTCACCAAATGTGGTTGAGGATTCACCCATACCTTGCCTTATGGTTACCTTGTTGACAATTTTGCCAAATTAGTACAGGAATGTATTAAATTGCACTATGACTTTTTACTTAATCCTTATGTTTTCCTGTATTTCCAAAAATTTTGTTCTCCATGCCATGCAATTTTTCAGCTGGTTTGGCCCTTGGTCTAGTATTTTGAATTTACTTTCCCTAGCTGTTTTTCAAAACAGGCGAGTACAACTTAAACATTTTTTTCAAGATGGCACCGCACTAACCATTTTTACTTCTTTTTCCCACGCTTGTGGGGAGATGTAGTGTTAAAGCTTAATGTTCAATATTTAAATATATAGTCTACATCATCAGTGACATAAGATCACATGACATCAGAGCACAGAAAGAGATAGTTCTATGTAGAACCTTATGTTGAGCCTGCGCTGTAACTAGTTAGTACAATATTCAATAAAAGATAAAGTTTACCAACAGTCTAACCTCTAGCATTATCTGTTAGTCCAGATCATGAACAACCCCCTCTAAGACCCACAGCAATGATAACAGATGTTTGGACTTGTTTCATCATTGCCATTGGTTTCACTGCTGATGGGTCAAGTAGGAGAACTGACAGCCACAGACTGACTCCATGTCACTAACCCATGATCTGTGCTGGAAGGGTATTTGAGTGAGTATGCAGGTATCAGGAAACATCAACACCAGACTCAATTTTGATGGGCTCCACAGTTGATCAGCCTGCTCACACTCACCAGACTGGATTTTTGGACTGGGGGTGTGGGAGCCCTTATTCCTTGGTGTAAAATCGGGGGCGAGTCCTCACCTGCTTGGACCGTTCGCTCCACAGCCATTTAATAGCTGTTGGGCCATTATTGGTTTGAGGCAGGCCTTCTGCCTCATTGGGGGAGGAAATCCCACCTCCTAGAGCTGTTGGCCTATCAAATAGTCAGCAGCTCACTGGTCCCAACAATACCACTGGGAGCAGTCACCATCACTGGGAATGAAGTCAGTCCCAAAGAAGGCGTTCAGTAATGAAGCCTGGACTTCAATGTAAGTAAGGTCTTACTGGGGCCAGGCTGATCGGCCTTGGCCACAGGGATGAGTTGGGGGGGAGGTGGTTGAGGGGTTGGGGTGGACAGTGCAGGGGTGGGGTGAAAACAGTGGTGGGAAGAGCTTGGGGGACTCTGATGGGCACAGAGTGTTTCTTAAAGGTGCCCCCCTCCTTGACTGGCCATAGCTTGCCCAGTGCAAGCTGCCGGCTTGGATACTTGGCACTGGCCTCCCCGTCTGCAGGTAAAATTCTAACAACAGCAGGATGAGGCCTTTAATTGGCTAATTGGCCATTTTGTGGCCTTAATTAACCCAAAGGCAGTTGGCCCTCTTGACACCTCCTCTGCTGCTGGTAAAATTTCAGTGTGGGTAGGCAGGTGGGTGCTGGGAATGGAGCCCATGGCTTGGTGCCCAATTATATGGCCCCTCCCACCCAATTATATGGCCCCTCCCTCTGCCTACCAACCCTGGACTAACCCTCTATTTTCACTTAAGGACGACGAATGATGAATTAAGCAACCAGACCCTAAAATGGGAGCTAGTGTATAGGGAATCAGTCTGACAGCATCAGGCACTTTCATTGATACCAGCATTTATACTTTTCTACATTTTCTTTTTGAACTGAATGCAAATGTTCAAACTGCCACAGTGGGGTTGTAGTTCAACACATGCTCTCTGTTTTACTAGCCTGGGAACATAACCAGGGCACTCCCCACTCACAATGTGTCAGCACACTGTGATACAGTCTGCTAAATGATGCTGTGATTTGGATATGAGGGTTATAGCAGATGTTAAAGAGGGTGTAACAGGCCATTTGGCTGATGCATTGTGACATACACAAAGGCCCAGCAACATTAAAAACCATCCTGTTAATGCTGCTGTTTGAAATCCTAAACCAAGAGGGAAAGCTCCTGACAAACGAGTTCTTGTCAAACTCCAGTTGTATTTCTCAGTGCTATCCCACTTAGTTATTGGGAGGGAACTGCTGAGTTTCAATATGTTTCCATGGCAACAGGTTGCTTATCCTGTGACAGGGAGTCCTGCATAGCTGGGCAGGGCCTCAGTGCTGGCGAGTTTAGTAACTACACCCAGGTACTGAGTCCCACTTAGCCATTCGCTAAAGGGGAACCAGAGCAGGAAGAGACCTCAAACAGGCTTGTGACACGGTGAGCCGTGGAATCCAGGCCCAGAAATAATTGTGGACAGGTGGGTAAGTTGTTAAAGCATACTGAATCCTGGCCTTTATAAATAAGAGTACAAAATCAAGGATGTTAGGGTGACCCTTTATAAAACACTGCTTAGGCCCGAACTTTAGGAAGGATGACAAGGCCTCAGAGAGAGAGAGAGAGTAGCCTTCATTAAATAAATAAAATAAATAAATATAAAAAAAAAATAGCCTTCAGGAATTGAAGACCAATCTCTAGGACACTCCTGATGGCAAAATTGTGGGGCATTAAATAAATTGTATTATTTTTTCCAGTTTCTTTGAACACATTTGTCTTTTCATTATATAAAAAAACAGCTGAGGTAGGGATAGGAGGGTGGGATGGCTGTTTGTTACCTGATTGACAGTCAAGAATCATCCAATCAAAGAGCTTGCTCACTTTCAAATTGGTGTTAGAAGGTGGTAGGCAGCAAGGATGGACATGTTGGGCAGCCAGTGGTGAGTGCGGGGTTGGGGTGAGGTGGAACAATTGGGAGTCATGGAATGAAACTTCCAAGAGCATCTGAAATCAGGGGAAGGTACAGAAGAGACTTATTAGAAAATGTAATCAGGATGAGGGACTTCAGGTATGTTATTTTACCCTTTCATGGAATATGGGCTAGGATTCATTCTCATCCCATTCCCATTTCTGCCCCAAGAAGGTGATGCTGAGCCACCTTCTTGAACCACTGCAGTCCATGTGTTGTTAGGGAGGGGTGGTAACACTTAGATGTTTGATGGTGGGGGATGCAGCGATGGTAATGCCATTAAATATCAAGGAGAGATTGTTAGATTTTCTCTTGTTGGAGATACCCATTACCTGTCACTTGTGTGGCACGAATGTTTTATGCCACTTATCAACCAAAAGCTGAATGTTTTGCATGACTTATAAGTGGGCATGGAATGCTTCAGTATATGACATGTTGCGAATGTGACTGGCCACTGTGCAATCATCAGTGAACATCCCCACTTCTAAACATAGAAACATAGAAGCAGGAATCAGCACTTTGATTCAGCTCCATCATTCAATATGATCATGGCTGGTCCTCTATCTCAACGCCATACTCCTGCTCTCTCCCCATACCCATTGATGCCTTTAGAGTCCAGAAATCTATCTTATTTCCTTCCGAAATATACTCAGTGACTTGGTCTCCATACCTCCTATGGTAGAGAATTCCACAGGTTCACCACCCTCTGAGTAAAGAGGTTTCTCCTCATCTCAGTCCTAAATGCCCTACCCTGTATCCTGAGACGGTGACCCCTTGTTCTAGACCCCCCAGCCAGAGGAAACATCATCCCTGCATCCAGTCTGTACATCCCTGTCAGAATTTTATACCTTTCAATGAGATCCCCTCTCATTCTTCTAAACCCCAGTGAATACAGGCCTAGTCAGCCCAATCTCTCCTCATACGACAATCCTGCCATCCCAGGAATAAGTCTGGTGAACCTTTGTTGCACTCCCCCTATGGCAAGTATATCCTTTCTTAGGTAAGGAGACCAAAATTGCACGCAATACTCCAAATGTGGCCTCACCAAGTTCCTGTGCAGCTGCAGTAAGACATCCTTGCTCCTGTACTCAAGTCCTCTCGCAATGAAGGCCAAAATACCATTTGCCTTCTTAACTGCTTGCTGCACCTCCATGCTTGTTTCAGTGATTGGTGTACAAGGACACCCAGATCCCTTTGTACATCAATGTTTCCCAATCTATCACCATTTCTGACCTTATGATGGATGGAAAGCCATTGATGAAGCAGCTGAAGATGGTTGGGACTAGGATACTACCCTGAGGATCTCCTGCAGTGATGTCCCAGGACTGAGCTGATTGGCCTCCAACAACCACAACCATTTTCCTTTGTGCTGGGTATGTCTCCAACCAGCAGAGAATTTTCCCCCTGATTCTCATTGACTCCAGTTTTTCTAGGGCTCCCTGATGCCACACTCAGTCAAATGCAGCCTTGATGTCAAGGGCAGTCACTCTCTCCTCACCTCCGGAGTTCAGCACTTTTGTTCATGTTTGAATCAAGGCTGTAGCGAGGTCAGGAGCTGAGTGGCTCTGGTAAAACCCAACCTGAGCACCAGTGAGTAGGGTATTGCTAAGCAAGTGCGCTTGATAGCACTGTCGACAATACCTTTCATCACTTTGCTGATGATCGAAGGTAGACTGATGGGGCGGTAATTGGCTGGGTAGGTTTGTCCTGCTTTTTGTGGACAGGACATACCTGGGAAATTTTCCACATTGCTGGGTAGATGCCAGTGTTGTAGCTGCACTGGAACAGCTTGGCTAGGGGCGCGGCAAATTCTGGAGCACAAGTCTTCAGTACTACTACTGGAATATTGTCAGGGCCCATAGCCATTGCAGTATCCAGTGCCTTCAGCTGTTTGTTGATATCACATGGAGTGAATTGAACTGTCTGAAGACTGGCATCTGTGGGTCTGGGGGCCTCTGGAGGAGGCTGAAATGGATCATCCACTTGGCAATTCTGGCTGAAGATGGTTACAAATGCTTCAGCCTTATCTTTTGCATTAATGTGCTGGGCTCCCCCATCATTGAGTGTGCAGAGACTGGAAAATTGTTTTCATTGGAGCAGAGAAGATTAAGAAGAGATTTAATTCAGGTGTCCAAAATTACAAAGGATTTCAATAGACGAAATAATGAGAAAATATAGTTTCCAGTAGTGGAAGGATCAGTAACCAGAAGACATAAATTTAAGATAATTGGCAAAAGAACCAGAGGGGAAAACTTCAGGGTTATCCCTGATAGCCCCTCAACACTAACCTTAGTACAGGATTCTCAGTCTATGCTTGGGTCAGGTGTGAGTACAGATTTTTTCTGTGCTCTGTAGATATTGAGTGGCTTGATGTGGTGGCGTTGGTGGGGTTGGTGAGGTTGGTAAGGTTGGTGGGGTTGGTGTGGTTGATGAGGTTGGTGAGGTCAATGGTGTCGGTGGGGTTGGTGAGGTCGGTGGGATCGATGAGGTTGGTGGGGTCGGTGGGGTTGGTGGGGTCGGTGAGGTCGGTGCAGTCGGTGGGGTCGGTGGGGTCGGTGAGGTTGGTGTGGTTGGTGCGGTTGGTGGGGTTAGAGAGGTTGGTGGGGTTGGTGAGGTTAGTGAGGTTGGTGTGGTTGGTGCAGTTGGTGCGGTTGGAGATGTTGGTGGGGTTGGTGAGGTTGGTGCGGTTGGTGAGGGTGGGGTTGGTGAGGTTGGTGGGATTGGTGCGGTTGGTGCGGTTGGTGCAATTGGTGAGGTTGGTGTGGTAGGTGAAGTTGGTGAGATTGGTGAGGTTGGTGGGGTTGGTGAGGTTGATGAGGTTGGAGAGGCTGGTGTGGTTGGTGCGGTTAGTGAGGTTGGTGGGGTTGGTGAGGTTGGTGAGGTTGGTGGGGTTGGTGAGGTTGGTGCGGTTGGAGAGGTTGGTGTGGTTGGAGAGGCTGGTGTGGTTGGTGCGGTTAGTGAGGTTGGTGGGGTTGGTGAGGTTGGTGGGGTTGGTGAGGTTGGTGGGGTTGGTGAGGTTGGTGAGGTTGGTGGGGTTGGTGAGGTTGGTGAGGTTGGAGAGGTTGGTGTGGTTGGAGAGGCTGGTGTGGTTGGTGCGGTTAGTGAGGTTGGTGGGGTTGGTGAGGTTGGTGGGGTTGGTGAGGTTGGTGCGGTTGGTGAGGTTGGTGAGGTTGGTGAAGTTGGTGCGGTTGGTGACATTGGTGAGGTTGGTGGTGTTGGTGAGGTTGGTGAGGTTGGAGAGGTTGATGCGGTTGGTGCGGTTGGTGCAATTGGTGAGGTTGGTGTGGTAGGTGAAGTTGGTGAGATTGGTGAGGTTGGTGTGGTAGGTGAAGTTGGTGAGATTGGTGAGGTTGGTGGGGTTGGTGAGGTTGATGAGGTTGGAGAGGCTGGTGTGGTTGGTGCGGTTAGTGAGGTTGGTGGGGTTGGTGAGGTTGGTGCGGTTGGAGAGGTTGGTGTGGTTGGTGAGGTTGGTGAGGTTGGTGAAGTTGGTGCGGTTGGTGACATTGGTGAGGTTGGTGGTGTTGGTGAGGTTGGTGAGGTTGGAGAGGTTGATGCGGTTGGTGCAGTTGGTGGGGTTAGTGCGGTTGGTGAGGTTGGTGTGTTTGGTGAAGTTGGTGAGGTTGGTGCGGTTGGTGCGGTTGATGGGGTTGATGGGGTTGGTGAGGTTGGTGAGGTTGGTGAGGTTAGTGCGGTTGGTGAGGTTGGTGAGGTTAGTGTGGTTGGTGCAGTTAGTGATGTTGGTGAGGTTGGTGTGGTTGGTGTGGTTGATGAGGTCGGTGGGGTCGGTGAGGTCTGTGCGATCAGTGCGGTTGCTGAGGTTGGAGAGGTTGGTGCGGTTGGTACGGTTGGTGCGGTTGGTGAGGTTGGAGAGGTTGGTGTGGTTGGTGAGGTTGGTGAGGTTGGTGGGGTTGTGAGATTGGTGAGGTTGGTGGGGTTGGTGAGGTTGGTGAGGTTGGTGAGGTTGGTGCAGTTGGTGAGGTTGATGCGGTTGGAAAGGTTGGAAAGGTTGGTGAGGTTGGTGCGGTTGTTTGGGTTGGTGAGGTTGGTGTGGTTGGTGCGGTTGGTGAGGTTGGTCTGGTTGGTCCGGTTGGTGAGTTTGGTGAGGTTCTTCAAACAACTGCTTGCTGCTGAAAGGATGGATTAAAAATGAGTAGTCATAAAATTAGAGTTCAGTGGACGAGGGTACAGCCAAGCAGGACACGGATTAACACTTACATTCTCTCCTGGGAATCTTGGCAACTATTTTTCCAGCCTGTTATGGAAGTGTCACTGTGATGATTATTGTCTAAGTAGATAACCACCGTTAATTCAAGCTTGCACAACTTGCTTACTGCATAGAACATTCAGATTAGGAATGAAATCACTGGCTTCTGGCCCTGGGAGGAACCCAAAAGATGAGGCAACCCTCTCACAGCAAAAAAAAACAACTGTGCCCAAAGATGAAAGGTGCTGTGTAAACAGAACTGCAAGTCTACCTGGCAGGACTTGAGAGAGAGTGCGCAGAGTCCTCAGGGGTTGAATGGATCACCAAGAATTGTAAAAACCTTTAATAGTTGACTTGTGAACAGGAGTAGTCAGCAGAGATTTACAACAGAGAACAGAACCCACCTAACTTGTCACGTCAGATTTCTTCCCATCATTCAGACTTGTTAAATCTAATTTTTATTAGCTAAGAGAACTTAAACCTCCTAATTCTGCTGGTGAGGTAATTAGCCAAGTGATCAGGAAACCAAATACCTCATCAAAATTTCAATTAATCAATCTGGAATATAAAGCTAGTCTCAGTAATGGTGACCATGAAACTATCATTGATTGTTGTAAACATCCATCTGGTTCACTAACGTCCTTTAGGGAAGGAAATCTACCGTCCTTACCTGGTCTGGCCTACATGTGACTCCAGACCCACAGCAATGTGGTTGACTCTTAACTGCCCTCTGAAATGGCCTAGTAAGCCACTCAGTTCAGGCACAATTAGGAATAGGCAACAAATGCTGGCCTTGCCAGTGACGCCCACACCTCATGAAAGAATAAAGAAAAAGTACCAGCCGCTTACTCAGGTAATGTGAGCAGGTAAAGGTGTAATGACCTGAATCTTAATTGGCTGAAAATCCAGCTTTGGAGCCTTGTTTCAGCCAATCAGAAGCCATTATTTGAAGGTCCCCATCTCCAGAGAGGCCTCACTGAAACAGTTTGAAGGAAGGAATTCAACAACATATGGCGCTATCCAGATAAGGATAGGGTGGTAGGTTGGGTTGCCAACTGTGATTAAATGTACTCTTGGAGGTTTCAGCAGATGACTTACCCCCACGCTCCAGCCATTAGTTGGCTAACACATCCATCTTTGTGATGTACAGTTTTCCTACTCCAATTGGAAAGTAGAAAGATTCATTGCCTAATTGGATGATGCTTGACTGTCAGCCAATCAGCCTTTTTCTCTCATTTTCAATATTTTTATATCTGATAAAGAGAAATAAAGAAAATAACAAAAGAAAACTCTTTTTTATGTCTTGCTGATTTGTCTCGAGGATTGCACACAGCAGTGTCATGGAGATTGATCTTCAATTCCTGGGGACTCCAGGCAACTCCAGAGGCAAGTCAGTGTGTGCTGAGATAGCAGACAAGTATATTCTGGACCTTCCTGCCCTTCACACCAATATCTGTAGAGAGAGAGGCAGCAAATCTGGCTTTGGCAGAGGATGTTGATGGAGTCTCCTCTTCCCAGTGACAGCAGATCACAAGGAGATGTCAATTCCTGTCTAACCCTTGTCATGCAACACATTTCGGAAGATTCCTAATCAGGACGTGTCATGTCCCATTGGCTTTGTATGAAAAACGGGCACAGTTATTCATCTGGGAATGACTATGACAACCTGTCTTCTCAGAGTCTGGATGATGCCATCTGCTTCAGGGGCACCTAAGGCCACCATGTCACATGGACAGGGATGGTCACGGTCACCTGTGGCCTGAAACCTGACTGAATCTTTTTGCTGGCCTGATGTACAACAGGAGGCTCAGCTACCTTTCCCTAGCAAGTAGTTCAAGAACCTTGTGTGTGAGGCTTGAGCCAGCTCCTGTGCTTTGGGCAAAATGTAACAGGCGGATTCAATGAGAAACTGGGGAGGGCTGTACAGTCAAGTCAATCTTAAACCTATGCTACTGTCTGATTCTGTCTGAACCAGGAGTCAATCCATTGTTTAGGGAGCTTGCAACCTCTCTCACTCTTTCTAAATCCCCTGTACGGCACAGGGTTTGCATTGGGCATTCTGGATCTTGGAGAAGGAATCTTGCAGTGTTCCTGCCCATTTCCAGGGTTAAACTGGACCAGCTGTGTATTGGCAATGCTGAGATATGTGGTATAAATCAGCAGCAGAACAGCCATGCTCATTGTTACTCCTTCAGTAAATAATGTTAGGGTTAACATGAGGCCATCCAATAGACATCTACACTCCTAAATGTCTCAGAAACCACTGGATTTCTCTTGTAGTAAGTCATCTTGCCATTCCTGGCTATATATAAAGAGTTCCCCAGCAATATGTACCTCTGATATTTTCATTCTTATATGACCTAAATACCTCTTCCAGAGTATGTAGCTATATCCTTATCCCAATAACTGGGAAATGTTGCAATGGAGATGAAGGAGGCCAAACTCATTTGCTTTCCACTTACGCTGAAGTCAGGAGGAAGAACAAACAGGTTTGTGATTTGTAAATCTGTTAGAGACACAAATGTAGTGTCAGCAGTAAAGGTATGTCGAGCCTTGAACTGGCGACAAACCAAAACCGATCTGAAACTGAGAACCCCTGGCAATGCAAGTTCAAACAACTGAGTTATCTGAATTCATTGTTTACTTCACAGGTACTGGCTGAGATATTGTATCTCTCAGCAATATCCTCTTAAAGTCAGAGGAACAACCACTGCACCACTCAGTTCCGGATTCATCTAAAGGGTGTCAGCAACCTGCAAATAACAAAAGGTCACGATGCTGCATCTTGTCAACTGTGTGAGGGTGTAATTGAATATATGGAGTGACTATATCTGCAATATAGAGATTAGTAAATACACATGAACAAATACATCGGTAATAATGAATACCTGGGGTTGGATAAATAGAGTAACTAATAAATACCCAGGATTGAATACATGGTGACTCTTCAATACTTGGGATCTATAACATGGACTGAGAGTTTGCCATTTCAAACATTGTGGCTGGAAGTATGCACCACTTACACACTTTTTTTTTGCCATTTCCCACCTGAATTACAGCGAAAATTCTAAGTGCTGGCAGTGCGCATGCAAAACACATGCAATTTATTAGTGAGGGAAGATTTTCATTGGTGAAACCCGCTGTCAGCTGACCGTGCAGCAGGTACAAGTGGGCTATTGAAAAGCCTCCTAGACAAACAGGGAGGCTCTGCATCACAGACACAACTTTCCTGAACAGTCTATTGACATTAACATAAGACTTGAGAGCATAAAGGTGGTGCAAATATTTTACAAAATTAAATGTCACTTGTCAATATCTCACATTATAGTGATCTCACTTTATTCATGTGTGCGTCATCATTATTTATTGAGAATAGCTAAATGTACTGGACGCCTCATGGTTGGCACACATTGATGGTTGCAGGGAGTTTGGGCCATTTATTTTATTGTGGAAGAAACAATGTTTTTTTTTGTTCACTCTTTATTGAATATTCATGTTCGTGCCCAGTGTTGTACTCGCTGCTCTGTGGAACATGGCTGAACTAACCGGCTCAGCTGGCCCTCCCTTCTCTGCATTGTAAAGGACATTGTCCAAGAGCAATCTCAATGGGGAGAATTGAAATGTTGAAGGTGAACCCAAAGCCCTATAAGGACTCTGCCAGCTGACACCCTGAGATGGACACACATGTAGATGGGAATGGCCCTGTCCTTTGGGCCGCTCATTCTCTTATCTTGATTGGCTGTCCCCACCACAAACCCAGGATGCCAAGCCCTTCCCACTCCACATCTCCCCTCAGCACTGACTCGCCTCCATGAAAGCTGCCATTCTCCTGCTTCCCCCCGTGCACAGAATTAAACAAAGAAAACCACTGATCTCAGACACATCTGCACAAAGGCGACTGGTGCATGTCACATTTAAACAAAGGTGAACTGGGAGAGCCACAACATTCTTGTGCGCTGCTGACTCTAACTTGAGAGTGTAGGACGTAATGAAGAAAAAGTTTTGTGCTAATGAATATTCATAGATGCAAATATATTACAATTACAAATCCTCCAGAGGCCGGAGTGAGGCTCGAGAGGCTGCAAACAACACCACTGACTTTACCTCTGCTGTCGGCAAGTCAAAATTTTGCATCTAGGAGTGACCACCAGACCGTCCTTGTGGAGACGAAGTTCCATTCTCACATTGAGGATACCCTCCATTGTGTTGTGTGGCACTACCACCGTGCTAAATGGGACAGATTTTGGAATTTAAACTCAGTGAATAAATCTGGGATTAAAAAAAAGGCTAGTCATGGTATTAGTCAATTGTCATAAAAACCCATTTGGATCACTAGTGATAAAAACAAAAAACTGTGGATGCTGGAAATCCAAAACAAAAACAGAAATACCTGGAAAAACTCAGCAGGTCTGGCAGCATTGGCGGAGAAGAGTACAGTTGACATTTCGAGTCCTCATGACCCTTCAACAGAACTAGTGGATCACTAGTGCCCTTTATGGAAGAAAATCTGCTATCCTTACCTGGTCTGGCCTACATGTGACTCCAGATCTGCACCACCGCCGCCCCCCCCACCAACTCAGCTCCATGTTCCTTCATGTTGAACACCACTTGGAGGAAGCACTGAGGGTGGCAAGGACACAGAATGTACTCTGGGTGGGGGACTTCAATGTCCATCACCAAGAGTGGCTCGGTAACACCACTACTGGCTGAGTCCTAAAGGACATAGCTGCAAAATGGGTCTGTGGCAGGTGGTGAGGGAACCAACAAAAGGGATAATGCTTGACTTCATACTCACCAACCTGCCTACTGTGGATGCATCTGTCCATGACAGTATCAGTAGGAGTGACCACCAGACAGTCCTTGTGGAGAGGAAGTTCCATCCTCACATTGAGGATACCCTCCATTGTGTTGTGTGGCACTACCACCGTGCTAAATGGGACAGATTTTGAACAGATCTAGCAAATCATGACTGGGCAACCATGAGGTGCAGTAGGCCATCAGCAGCAGCAGAATTGTACTCAAACACAATCTGTAACCTCATGTCCTGGCATATCCCCCTCTTTACCATTACCATCAAGCCAGGTTCAATGAAGAGTGTAGGAGGGCATGCCAAGAGCAGCACCAGGCATACCTAAAAATGAGGTATTAAACTGGTGAAGCTATAACACAGGACTAGTTGCATGTCAAACAGCATAAGCAGCAGGTGATAGAGCTAAGCAATTCCACAACCAACAGATCAGACCCAAGCTCTGCAGTCCTGCCACATCCAGTGGTAGACAATTAAATAACTCACTGGGGGAGAAGGGCCCACAAATATCCCCATCCTCAATGATGGGGGAGCCCAGCACATCAGTGCAAAAGATAAAGCTAAAACATTTGCAAAATTTTCATCCAGAAGTGCTGAGTGGATGATCCATCTCGACTCCTCTGGAGGTCCCAAGCATCACAGCTGCCAGTTTTCAGCCAATTCAATTCACTTCACATGTTATCTAGAAACGGCTGAAGGCACTGGATACTGCAAAGGCTACGGGCCCTGACAATATTCTTGCAAAAGCACTGAAGACCTATGCTTCAGAACTTGCTGTGCCCCTAGCCAAGCTGTTCCAGTACAGCTACAACAGTACAGCTGGCACCTACCCGACAATCTGGAAAATTGCCCAGGTGTGTCCTGTACACTCAAAGCAGTACATCCCCACTTCTGACCTCATGATGGAGGGAAGGTCATTGATGAAGTAGCTGGAGATGATTGGGCCGAGGACACTGCCCTGAGGAACTCCTGCAGCCACAACCTTTTTTATGCCGTCCAGTGGAAAGTTCCCCTGATGCCCGTTAGATTCAGTTTTACTGGGGCTCCTTGGTCAAGTGCTTTCTTGATGTCAAAGAATGAACACACAAGGATTAAAAATGCTTGGGGCTGAATAATTACTGGGATTGGCATTTTAAATATCTTGAGCAGATTCAACTTCTAAACATTCTGTTACATTCCAACAATTTGGAGAGAGCAGCAAACTGTGATTAAGTGTATTCCTGGAAGTTCCACCACATGATTTGCTCCCACACTCCAGCCATTACTTGGCTAACACATCCATCCTTGTGATAAAAGCAAAATACTGTGGACGCTGGCAATCTGAAACAAAAACAAAAAATGCTGGAAAAACTCAGCAGGTCTGACAGCATCTGTGAAGAGAAAGAAGAGTTAATGTTTCGAGTTCGTATGACTCTTCTTCACAGCTGAAGGTAAGTAGAAATGTGATGTAATTTATACTGTTTAAGGGCAGGGGTGGAACAGGTGGAGCTGGATAGAAGGTCAGCAATAGGTGGAGGCAAGGAGAGATTGCAAAAGATGTCAGAAACAGAAGGTCAAAGGGTTGTTAATAGTGGTGGCTGTGGCTAAAGGAGGTGCTAATGGTGACATTAAGATCGGAAAGCTGAATGTGATAATGGCAGGACCAGGGTAAGCACTCTGGAAAGTGACAGATGGCCCTAGTAGTGACAGATTTGCCGTCTTCCTACTCACTGTTTGGCACCTAAACCTGGCTCTGCCTTCATGTGTCTCACATTGGGAAGTGCACAACATAGAGTTATTAAACACAGAATAATGAGCCCAAAACTCTTAAGTAGGGCAGGAGGCCCTAGAGATGAGTTTAGGCCTGTTTCCAGGCACCAGAAGGGTGCAAGGAATGATTCCGGCATCAGAAGGTGGAGTTCTAAGGATTGATTCTTGGCCTCATCTGAAGAATCGAGACAAACTGCTGCTGCTTGATTGAAGTAGCAACAATTTCAAGTGGTCAGTCTCAGTGATAGCAGCCCTCAGTAATGTTGTGTGTGTGAAGGGAGGAGAAGGGGATAAGACCTTATGTCTTCAACGTTAATTTTGTTGTCATGTCGAACAATGATGCTGCACACTAGGTAATAAACTTTAAAAAAATAATCTGGCTAAATAACAAAGCAGTGGGGAGAGCTTGGAGTTGTAGAGTTGAATGGAATATTCCTGCTTCCCCCTGGTTCCACAACAGTTAAAAAAATAAACTTCGCTTTTCATTAGCGGCCATTTGTAGGGCATGTTCACATCTTGGCAATGAGTGGAAGCGATCCCTCACTGGCTCCACTTAGGGCAGCTCAATTTCCCGGAGGGATCTCAGGACAGATATTTGGCCACTCATTCACATATGAGATGATAAGAGCTTCTCTCGACTGAGGATAAACTTATGGACAACCACAAGGTGAAGAGCTGTTCAGGGGTTTGTAATGCAGAATTGTTCCTGAATAGCCTAGGCAGCAGAAGTGTTGCTTGAGAATGCTGCTTGTGTTGTTGAGCAGGTTTCTGCTGGTTCTGTTACCCGCCTGCTACTTTGCTTTCCCCGTGCTCTTGACTAGAGCTCTAAGCCATGTCCGGATCAGGGTGGGGAGAATAAGAAGACAAGATTATAAGAAATTGGAGCAGGAGTAGGTCATAAGGTATCTTGAGCCTGTTCCATCATTTAATAAGATCATGCTGATTTTTAACATCCACTCCACTTTCTCACCCGATCCTCATCTCACTTGCTTCCCCTAGAACCCAAATATCCATCGATTTCAGCCTTGAGTATACTCAGTGACTAAATACCCACATCTCTCTGGGAGAGAATTCCAAAGATTCTGAGTGAAGAATTATCTTCTCATCCCAGCCCTAAATGGCTGACCCCTGATCCTGAGACCATGGGCTTGATTCAAGATTCTCCCATAAGGAGAAACAACCTGTCAGAACCAATTTAGTGAACCTTCATTACACCCCCTCTAAGGCTAATATATCCTTTGTGTGGTGAAGAAACCAAAGCTACACTCTCGGTACGGTCTGATCAAAGCCCTGGACAATTGTAGCATGACTTCCTTATTCTTGTACTCCAGCCCCCTTTCAACAAAGACCAAATTACCATTTGTCTTCCTAATTGCTTGTGGTACTTGAAAGTTAGCTTTCTGTGTTTTGTTTACGAGGACACCCAAATCTCTGTGAACAGCAACATTTAATCGTTTTTCAGAATTTAGAAATATTCTGTTTTTCTATCCTCCCTACTGAGTAACCTCACACTTGCCCACATCATACTCCATTTGCAACTTTCCTGCTGACTCCTGTAACCTGTCTACATACCTCTGCAGACTCTTTGGGCAGAATTTTCACAATTTTTGGAGACAAGTTTAGGGTCAAGTGGAGTGGGAAAGTTCCGGGGATTTATGTCAGATCAGAATCCTGACATCATCTCTTCCAGCTTTCCCCAGCGTGGCATTGAATCTCTTTGGATCAGCCAGGCAAGTAATTACACAGTTGTTGAGCATGTTAAGAAGTTAGTTATGAGCTTCTTTACCCCTCCTGAATCCTGGATTGCTCAATTATAGAACATATTTCCTGACATGTCAGCAACTCACCAGAGTCACTGAAGTGAGCACAATGCCAGTGTGGAAGCAACTTATGCAGTTGCCCCTTCCACCTCTGCTGAGGGTCAGGAGCAGAAGCCACAACACCAACAACAGCACTTGGAACAACAGCAGCAGCACCAGTTGCCTTCTTCTCAGTGCCCTGCCCCTCCACAGGACAGAGGGGTTGGACACTGAGATCCAGTAGGAAGGAGACAACTCCCCCCAGCACAGGGTCTACAGGTAGAGGTTCAGCTCTCTCATCATGGCCTCAGGAAGCCAAGCTCTCAGGGCAGGTAACCGCTGCTGTCTGCAGCTTCCTGGAGCACACCTCCTTCCTGGTAGAGCAGGTTGTTGTGTCCTACTGTCAGGTCACTTTGCTCACAAACACAGTTGCACACCTAGCTAATGGTGGGTGAGTTGGCAACAATATACTGCAGATGCAGAGACCAATATAAGATGAAGCGCATACTGTTTACTTACACAGATAACAGAGCACTAACATGATGTGTGCTTCTCCAACCAGACCTTACTCTAAACTACCCTTAACATTGTAGCCCGCGCTGCACAGCTGTTGGGTCATACAGTCACGTGGTCAATCTACGCACATTGTCTTAAAGGTGTATTGCACCTCAGATTACCACATCCACCCCCTTTACTTGAAAGTACAATTTACAATCTTTACAATATTTTAACTATTTACTTAAATGAACTATTTACAAATTCAGTCTCTCGGGAGGTTTCTTCAAACATGCTGACCATCGTAGTTCAAAGACTCTGGATGGTTTACCTGAGGCCTCCCTCTCTCAGTAGTTATCTGTCCACTAGGCTCCCCAGTAGGAGCCTGTAAGTTTGCCCCTGCGACTCTTTCAGGCTCAATGGATCCTACAGGTAAGGGGGGATCCTCCTGTGGTGTAGAGTCCATCAGGAATGTTTTCACTCTTTTTCAGGCCCCATCGCATGCAATCCTGCTGCCCCTCCCCTCCAAATTCAACAATATAAAGGTCAACTGTCAGACAGGTTCTGAAAAGTAGGATGTTGGGTAAGGTTAAATTCAACACAGAATGATCAGCTGCCTGATACGTAAAAAAAAATTGGGACCTTGTTAGTAATTCTGCGTTTTCTTCCTACGTGTCTTCTTTTGATGGGTTTTCTTCTTGGCAGCGCTGACTTTAATCTCGGCTTCTTCCCTAATGGCCAGACTAGGCTCAGATATGAACTCAACTTGAGTGAACTCAGTGGGTGTTTCTTCTGGCATTTCCTCACCTATCAGCTCCTTTGAAAACTCAGGGGTCTCTATTTTTAAAGCTTCTTGGCTTCCACATTGCTGATTCTTCAGCTGTTCCACTTCTTTTTTATATTTGTTAGTTGTTTCCTTGGGAATTAAGTATTGTTGTGCTTTCTCGGCTAATTGATACTTCATCTCAGCCAGACATGCGGAATTCTTTCTGTTCTTCCTCATGCCTTTTTAGTGGTACAAATTGGGATCTGAGGGAATCTTGCAATATGTGAAAGTCCTCCAGCAGGTTTTCTTTTTCTTTTTGGAGGTTACTGATTTCAACTCGAACTCCGTCCTGAAGCATCTGTTCCACGAGTTCCTTTTGTTGAGTCTTTACATGCTCCCTTTTCCAAACAGCAACATTTCCTGCTTCTGATTGAGATCTCAGTAATCTCTCAAGATTGATCTCTCTTAACCAGTTTCTTCTGAGGAGACTGGGTCCTCTGCCTGCAATCACCATTAGGGGTAGATTAGCAGACTGGCTTCCATACTGTACTGGAACCTTGCATATACCTCTTACTCGCATGTCTTCACTAGTATACATCTTTAATTTAGCATCTGAATTTTCCAGATTTAGCGAGTGGCCTCCTCCATTCAGATGTGTTCCTCTATAACTGTCGTGGATGCCCCTACATCCACTTCCATTCAAATGGGTTTTCTGTTGACTTCCACGATTGGTTCTGTTTTACCCATTTTTAAGCTGTGTAGTGAGTAAATATCTGACTCTGTTTCTTCTGGTTCCTCTATTACATGGATTTCATAATTTCAGCTTTTTTGTTTGAAATTTTGTCACAATCTGTCTTTACAATATTGCATAATATGCCCATTGCAATGGCAGTAGAAACACGTGATTTTTTAAAAATTGTCTTTTGTTTGCAGGCTGTCTGGTTCCATTTTTGCTATTATTAATGTGGGTTTTATCTGTTAAACCATTGCTTTTTGTTGGTCTGTCATTGGTGGCTGTTTCCAACCTTTCCGCTGAGCCCTGCACTTCCCACCTTTTCTAACCGGTGCCTCCCTCTTGGTGTGAAGGACGGAGCCATTTTTGCTCCCTTGATTGTTTCTGAATCCCTGACTGCGTCTCCATTGCGAGCGCCAACTCCAGTGTCTTGCTGAAGTCTAAATTCATTTCTAACAACAACCTTTTTTGAATGGCGTTCTTATTAATCCTACATACTAGTTGGTCTCTGACCATCATTTATCAACGTCTTGAACTCACAGTGCTCTGTCAATTGTTTTAGGGCTGCTACATAGCAAGCGAATGTCTCTCCAGGGGTGCGACACCTCGAATTGAATTTAAAACACTGCGTTGTTACCGAGGCTTTCGGCTGAAAGTGGCTTTTCACAAGTTTCACCAACTCATCAAAGCTCTTGGAATCTGGGGCATTGGGTGCCATTAGACTACGGATTAGGCCTTGTGTTTTACTGCCACGTGTCGCTAAGAGGATCACCCGCCTCTTCTCCTCCCCCGATATGTCATTGGCCAAAAAGATAAACATAAGGTGTTCAATATGATGTGACCAGTCATTGATGGTCTGATCAAACGGTTTGATGCAGCCAAACTGTGCCACACTAGAGGGAGATAACTTCAACGACTATGGTGAGGGCTGTACCTACAGTCAGCCTGCAAGGCACAGCTGATTCACTTCAGTTGAGTTTCGTGGCTTTCCTTGGCAGCATTGACTGGTTGTGTTTTGCCTCGTCGCCAATTGTTATATTCTACTGTTGGATCACTTTGATTGCAAGCACATCTGTCTAATGGTGGGTGAGTTGACAGCAATATGCTGCAGATGCGGGGACCAATATAAGATGAAGCACAGGCTGTTTATTAACACAGACAACAGGGCACTAACCTGATGTGTACATCTCCAACCAGACCGTATTCTAAACTACTGCTTAACATTGTAGCCTGCGCTGCACAGCAATTGGTTTATATAGTCACATGGTCAACCTGCTCACATTCTCTTAAAGGGTTTTTGCACCTCAGATTACCACCCATGAGATCACCCATTGCCAAACGGTCAAATAGCTGAGCAGATCCTGCTGCTAGCAAGTGGGGGCTCGGGACCTGCTTTTTGCCACAATATCCACAGTAAAATTTAGTTCACTGTCTCAAAATTAGACATTTTTAGGCTATGTTTAGGTCTTGGTGGTGACAAAAAGGTCTTTAAGGGGATGCCTAAAACTGGAACATCAGTCAGCATGGGATGACGGAGTAAGCCTAAAGCCAATGCTCCTGACGTTGGGGAAGCTAGCGATCATCAACAAAGAAAATACAAAGCATAGACCTGTATAAAGAGCTATGGGAAAAGAGCAGAGGATGGAACTTATTGGATAGCTCTTCCAGAACGATGGGCTGAATGGTCTCCTTCAGTGTTGTACAACACTGTGAGAGGGTAAGGCAGAAACTCTGTTTACACAGGACTTACAGGGGGTTCTCACTCCACTTCTGGTGAAGTTATAACGGTGAGGTAAGAGAAAATATCCTGTCATCAATTTTTGATCAGGAGCTGATTCCACAGGGAACCATTGACCTGTCGACTAAATGAGGAAAACAATAGGAATCAGTGTGGGGTGTGGGGGTGGGATGCAGAGAGATAGATTACCCAGAATTTTTTGAGTCCTGAATTGTGCTTCACAGTCTATTTTTTGACCCTATCAGGAGAAGACATGGCTTTTGGTGATTGGATGGTGAGTACTGGGATCCTGTTGCTTAGCTGCACCATGACTGTATGCGACAAGCTCAATGGAGCAATGGCTGTTTCCTGCCCTTTATTTTCACACGTTTGGAGGTGACTGGAGTGTGCGATTAATGTGAATGGAGATGTCACTCTGTTTGGATGGACACCTTTAATGGGCCAGTTAGTATTTTCCTGCCATTTCTCTTATCTTTCTGGACCATGTACAATTGACCCTAACCTGACCTCTATCCCACTCATTCATTTATCAAAGGCAAGTTCTGCAAAGTGTTTTCTCCCACCCTAACTCTGAGAAATAGTCAAGTAAACAGAATAATTTGCTAGGAGTCATCTCAGTGCCCCTCTCTCTGATAGGGGGTTGGGTGGCTCTCTGTGATGGAATACTTTGATGTCAACAACGTCAATCAGGGCCCAGATAATGGGGTCATGACAACAAGAACGTACATTTATGTAGTGTCTCTAATGCAGTAAAATGTCCCAAGGTCATTCACTGGAGCATTAACAGATAGGACTTGACACTGAACCACATAAACAAAGACAGGTGACCAAAACTTGGTCAGGGAGGTCGCTTTTAAGAAGGAAAGTGAGACAGAAAGGCAGAGAGATTAGGAAGGGAATTCTAGAACTTAAGGTCCAGGCAGCTTTGGTGAGACTGCTAATGGTGAAGCATCGGGGATGCTCTAGAGGCTAGAATTGGAGGAGCACAGAGATCTCTTGGAGGGAACATTTTAGCCTTCAGTGCCCCCAATGCAGAGCTTCATATGAAGGTAGCCCCTCCACTGCCCTCCATCAGGAATTCGGGCCTGATGGTCAATGTGTCTGATTTGCGACCTGCACACTTCACCAGATCCCTGTGCCAGGAGAGGTAGTTTTATAGGAGCAAAAGGACTTAGGAGCAGGAGGAGGCCATCCAGCCCTTCGAGCTTGCTCTGCCATTCAATAATATCAAGGCTGGTCTGGTTGTGTCTCAATTGCACTTTGCTGTCAGCCCCCATAACCCTTGACTCTCTTGTCTATCAAAATACTGTCTAACTCTTCCTTGAATGAATTCAATGACCCAGCTTCCACTGCTCTCTGGGGAAGAGAATTCCGCATACTAACGACCCTTTGAGAGAAAACATTTCTCCTCACCTCCGTTTAAACAGTAGACCTCTTATTCTTAAACTGTGGTTCTAGTCTCTCCCACAAGTGGAAACATCCTCCTGGTACCTACCTTATAAAATCCCCTCAGGATTTTATACGTCTCAATAAGATCTCCTCTCATTCTTTTAAACTCCAATGGGTACAGGCACAACCTGTCCAACTGAGTTATTTTTTAAGTAAGGATATGAAGGGGTATGGATCAAAAACAGGTACATGGAGTTGAGATAAAGATGTGCCATTATCTAACAGAATGGGAGGGAATGCCTGAGGATCTGAATGGTCTACTTTTCCTGTTCCTAATGTCTGTATTCCTGAGAGCCTCAGTTTGAGTTCTAAGGGGCAGAAGTTTCTGTTTTGATCTCCATTGTCTCCCCACAAGGAATATCTAGCCAGCCAGTGGGTTGGGAATGGTGAAGGAAAGGGCTTCCTTAAGTCGGCAACTCCTGGTTCCAGCACTGGAAGGGGTCTCAGTGGAATAGTGAAACAGCTGGCAGTGAGACAGGTGAGCTCATTGACCTATCCAAGATTCAGCCCTGACATTTGTAAATAAAAATGCCTGGATCACTCCCTTTTGCTGAAGCCAAGGTTAGGATTAAGAGGATCGTCCCTCAGCAGTGAATTCCAACCATGGCCATCCCAGCTTCTAGGTGCCACTCTGAATGGTACCATGTAACTGCTGTGACCTCTCACTGACTGTGCATGCCATGAGCAAGGTCAGTGCTGGGTGAGGGACACCAGGTGGCAATGCTCCTGGTGTAACCAGCTGAATGGCCAACCATGGAATTTCATATAAAAAGGGGTCCATTACCTGAATCAGGCGGGTTCACTGGACACTAGAAGCAGGCCCCTTTAACAAATGGTAGTGGCTACATTGCCAGTGTGAAGGGGATGGTGAGGCACCCACTCCATTTTCCTGCCCATTACAGTCTCAGTTGGCCCTTCCCTTAACGTGTATCATTCCTTTTCAATCTCTACATCTGTCTTGTTTTCAGTCTCTTTCTCTCTGACTCTTTTCCCTTTTCCTCTCTGTGCCCTCCTTCTTAATCTCTTTTCATTAACAGCTGGTTCTGATGAAAAAGCCCATTGTAAACACTTTAAGTGTGTTTATTCCAGTCTTTGCTCTTGACTGAATTCTCTCTGCTCTGGATGTCAGTTTAGTTTGGCTCTGATGAAGTGAGTTGGAAAGAGGCCTCAGCAAACAGTCTGATTCACGTCCCTGTGGTGTTCCAGCTCACACAGCACATGTGCTGGACGGACGCTCAGTGCTGCCTAACATATGATTTGAGCCAACAAATACCAACACCTGGACCATGGAACTGATGGGAAGTCAATTTTTTAATTAATATAAATCAGAGGGATAAAGACAGGAATCTGGTAAAAGGAGCCTGCTGGTGACTGAATACTATACAAAAAAAAGTTTAATTTCCTTTTTTTATTCGCTCATGGGATGTGACTGGCCAGCATTTATTGCCCACCCCTAATTGCCATTGCCCATGAAAAGGTGATGGTGACAACTGAGTGGCTTGCCAGAGTCAACCACATTGCATTGGGTCTGGAGTCACATGTAGGCCAGACCAGGTAAGGATGAGAGATTTCCTTCCCTAAAGGACATTAGTGAACCAGATGGGTTTTTACAACAATCTACTCTCGTTTCATGGGCAATATTACTGAGATTAACATTTAATTCCAGGTATACTAATTGAATTTAAATTCCATCATCTGCCATTGTGGGATTTGAACCCATGTCTCAAGGGCATTAACCTGGGCTTTGGGATTATTAGTCCAGTGACATTACCATCTGGCCTGATGTTATTGAGATCCTGGTTATGGTGTTTGTGCTAACATCTCACCTTGATCATTTGAACAACATCTCAATCCATTTATCAGGAACTCTAACCAGTGTGCTTAATATAATGCAGTGTAGGAATAGCTCCCTGGTTACAACGGTTACACTGTACAGGGCTAGGCCAGTCTAACAAATACTACTGACAGCAGGGCAGGCCTCTTATTCATAGCAATAGGGTTCGAGTGACTCAGAGAAAGACTTGTATTATGTAACGGCTTTCACAACCCCATAACATCCCAAAGCATTTTACAGCCAATGACGAACTTTTGAAGTGTAGTCACTGTTGTAATGTAGGAAACGTGGCAGCCAATCAGCAAACTCCACAAACAGCAATGTGATAATAACCAGAGAATTGTTTTTTAGTGATGTTGGTTGAAGAGACAATTATTGGCCAGGACACTGGAGGTAATTCACCTGGTCTACTTTGAATAGTGCAATGGGATCATGAACATCCACCTGAGCTTCATGAGCAGGCTTCGGTTTAAGGTCCAGCAGGGCAGTGCTTCCTTGGTAATAACAGTGATGCCAGCCCAGGTTATTGACTCAAGCCTCTGGAATGGAACTTGAGCCTATGACTTTCTGACTTAGGGGTTACAGTGCTACCACTGAGTCAAGGCTAATGGCCTGGGTTCAGAACATTTGCTGAATAGCTGAAGGGATTAACACAGGGAGCCCCATGAGCCTGTTCAATAGGGTTACCAACTGTGATTAAGTGTATTCCTGGAGGTTCTATCACATGACTTGCCCCCACGCTCCAGCCATTAGTCAGCAACACATCCATCTTTGTGATGTACTGCCTTCTTACACCAATTGGAAAGCAAAAAGACTCATTACCCAATTGGATGATGCTTGACTGCCAGCCAAACAGCCTTTTTTTTCCCATTTTCAATATTTTCATATCTGGTAAAGAGAAATGTTCAAAGGAAATGAAAAAGAAAGCACCTTTTTAAAATTCCCAGTGATTTTTGTCCAGGGTTGCTCAGCAGTGTCCTGGAGATCGATCTTCAATTCCTGCAGACGCCAGGCCAATCCTGGAGGGTTGGCAACCCTATTGATCAGTAGGGAGCTGAGACAGAATTGATAGGTGTCAGGTCAAATTTCTAGCTTTAATACTCTAATAAAAAGCTTTGTTAAAGATTCACGACAAAATTGCACAATAGCCATCTCGATCCAGCAATGGATCACAACACAAGAAAAAAAAGGGGCATTGAAATAGAGAATTTAAAAGTTTAAGAGAAAGCTGCAGACAGAAAATCCAGGCAGCAAGTTGGAGATGAAGGAAGTGGGAGATAAAGTGGTGAAACAGGCCAGAAATAGGGAGAGGCAAAACTCAAGGCAGGGGAGGTGCAGAGTGCATCAGAGTATGCTTTAATTTTTAAGGGTTTCCTCATGGGTCAGGAGAAGCGGGGGTCCTCATTCAGGAATATAGGAATCTAGGAACAGGAGGAGGTCACTAGACCCTCGCACTTGTTTCAACATTCAATAAGATTATAAAAGCAAAATACTGTGGATGTTGGGAATCTGAGTTAAAAATAGAAAATGCTGGAAAATATCAGCAGGTCTGGCAGCAAATCACTTTAAACCTGTGCCCTCTCATTCCCAATCCTTTTACAAGAGGGAACAGCTTCTCCCTATCTACTCTGTCTAGCCCCCTCATGACTGTGAACATCTTTATCAAATCTCCTCTTACCCTTCTCCCCTCCAAGGAGAACAGTCCCAACCTCTTCAATCTATCTTCGTAACTGAAGTTTCTCATCCCTGGAACCATTCTTGTAAACCTCTTCTGCACTCTCTCCAATGTGTTCACATCCTTCCTATAATGTAGCGACCAGAACTGTATACAATACTCCAGCTGAGGTCTAACTAGTGTCTTATATAAGCTCAGCAAACTTCCCTGCTCTTGTACTCTATGCCCTTATTAATAAAGCCCAGGATACTATATGCTTTATTAACTGCTCTCTCCACCTGTTCTGCCACCTTCAATGATCTGTGCACATATATATCCAGGTCTTTTTGCTCCTGTACACCCTTAAGAATTGTACCCCTTATTTTACATTGTCTCTCCATGTTCTTCCAACCAAAATGCATCATTTCACACTTCTCCACATTGAACTTCATCTGCTGCCTATCTGCCCACTCCACCAACTTGTCTATGTCCTTTTGAAGTTCTACACTGTCCTCCTCACAGTTTATAATTCTTCCAAGTTTCATATTATCTGCAAATTTTGAAATTATCCCCTGCACACTAAGACCTAGGTCATTAATATATATGAGAAAAAGCAGGGGGCTCAATACTGACCCATGAGGAACTCCACTACAAACCATCCTCCAGCCTGAAAAATATCCATTGACCATTACTCTGTTTCCTATTACTCAGCCAATTCTGTATCCATGTTGCTACTGTCCCTTTTATTCCATGAGCTATAACTGTTCTCACAAGTCTACTGTGTAGCACTGTCAAATGCCTTTTGAAAGTCCATGTACACCACATCAACAGCATTACCCTCATCAGCCCTTTCTGTAGCCTCTTCAAAAAGCTCTAGCAAGTTAGTCAAACATGATATATTTCCCCTTTAGAAATCCATGCTGGCTCTTCCTAATCAACACATATTTTTCCATGTGACTAACTCATTATTTTCTGAATAATTGTTTCTAGAATCTTGCCCATCACTGAAGTTAAACGGACTGGTCTGTAATTGCTTTGCTTATCCTTACAAACTTTGTTGAACAAGGGCATAATGTTTGCAATTCTCCAGTCCTCTAGCACCTCCCCTGAGTCTAGGGAAGCCTGAAAGGTTACGGCAATTTCCGCTCTCACTTCCTTCAATATCCTTGGGTGCATCTTGTCTGGTCCCTGCACCTTGTCAACTTTAAATACCGATAGCTTATCCAATGCCTCCGCCTTATGAATTTCAAACCCTTCTAGTGAAGGGTTTCCTCTCTGTCACCTTGGCCTTGATAGCATCTGCTTCCTTGGTAAAGACAGATGCAAAGTATTCATTTAACACCTCAGCCACAACCCCTACCTCCATGTGCAAATCCCCTTTTTGATCCCTAATCAGCCTTACCAGGTGTGGAGGTGGGCTGTGGAAGTGGGCTGTGGGGGTGGGCAGTGGAGGTGGGCTGTGGAGGTGGGCAATGGAGGTGGGCGGTGGAGGTGGACTGTGGAGGTGGGCAGTGGAGGTGGGCAGTGGATGTGGGCAGTGGAGGTGGGCAGTGGAGGTGGGCAGTGGAGGTGGGCAATGGAGCTGGGCGGTGGAGGTGGGCAGTGGAGGTGGGCTTTGGAGGTGGGCAATGGAGGTGGGCGGTGGAGGTGGACTGTGGAGGTGGGCTGTGGAAGTGGGCTGTGGGGGTGGGCAGTGGAGGTGGGCAATGGATCTGGGCAGTGGAGGTGGGCAGTGGAGGTGGGCTGTGGAGGTGGGCAATGGAGGTGGGCAGTGGAGGTGGACTGTGGAGGTGGGCAGTGGAGGTGGGCAATGGAGCTGGGCGGTGGAGGTGGACTGTGGAGGTGGGTAATGGAGGTGGGCAGTGGAGGTGGGCTGTGGAAGTGGGCAATGGAGGTGGGCGGTGGAGGTGGACTGTGGAGGTGGGCAGTGGAGGTGGGCAATGGAGCTGGGCGGTGGAGGTGGACTGTGGAGGTGGGCTGTGGAAGTGGGCTGTGGGGGTGGGCAGTGGAGGTGGGCAATGGATCTGGGCAGTGGAGGTGGGCAGTGGAGGTGGGCTGTGGAGGTGGGCAATGGAGGTGGGCGGTGGAGGTGGACTGTGGAGGTGGGCAATGGAGGTGGGCAGTGGAGGTGGGCTGTGGTGGTAGGCAATGGAGGTGGGCAGTGGAGGTGGGCTGTGGAGGTGGGCAGTGGAGGTGGGCAGTGGAGGTGGACAGTGGTGGGCTGTGGAAGTGGGCTGTGGGGGTGGGCAGTGGAGGTGGGCAGTGGATCTGGGCAGTGGAGGTGGGCAATGGAGCTGGGCGGTGGAGGTGGACTGTGGAGGTGGGCTGTGGAGGTGGACTGTGGAAGTGGGCTGTGGGGGTGGGCAGTGGAGGTGGGCAGTGGAGGTGGACTGTGGTGGGCTGTGGAAGTGGGCTGTGGGGGTGGGCAGTGGAGGTGGGCAGTGGATCTGGGCAGTGGAGGTGGGCAATGGAGCTGGGCGGTGGAGGTAGACTGTGGAGGTGGGCTGTGGAGGTGGACTGTGGAAGTGGGCTGTGGGGGTAGGCAGTGGAGGTGGGCAATGGAGCTGGGCGGTGGAGGTGGGCAGTGGAGGTGGGCTTTGGAGGTGGGCAATGGAGGTGGGCGGTGGAGGTGGACTGTGGAGGTGGGCTGTGGAAGTGGGCTGTGGGGGTGGGCAGTAGAGGTGGGCAATGGATCTGGGCAGTGGAGGTGGGCAGTGGAGGTGGGCTGTGGAGGTGGGCAATGGAGGTGGGCAGTGGAGGTGGACTGTGGAGGTGGGCAGTGGAGGTGGGCAATGGAGCTGGGCGGTGGAGGTGGACTGTGGAGGTGGGTAATGGAGGTGGGCAGTGGAGGTGGGCTGTGGTGGTAGGCAATGGAGGTGGGCAGTGGAGGTGGGCTGTGGAGGCGGGCAGTGGAGGTGGGCAGTGGAGGTGGACTGTGGTGGGCTGTGAAAGTGGGCTGTGGGGGTGGGCAGTGGAGGTGGGCAGTGGATCTGGGCAGTGGAGGTGGGCAATGGAGCTGGGCGGTGGAGGTGGACTGTGGAGGTGGGCTGTGGGGGTGGACTGTGGAAGTGGGCTGTGGGGGTGGGCAGTGGAGGTGGGCAATGGAGCTGGGCGGTGGAGGTGGACTGTGGAGGTGGGCTGTGGAGGTGGACTGTGGAAGTGGGCTGTGGAGGTGGGCAGTGGAGGTGGGCAGTGGAGGTGGGCAGTGGAGGTGGGCAATGGAGGTGGGCAGTGGAGGTGGGCAGTGGAGGTGGACTGTGGAAGTGGGCAATGGAGGTGGGCGGTGGAGGTGGACTGTGGAGGTGGGCAGTGGAGGTGGGCAATGGAGCTGGGCGGTGGAGGTGGGCAGTGGAGGTGGGCTGTGGAGGTGGGCAATGGAGGTGGGCGGTGGAGGTAGACTGTGGAGGTGGGCAATGGATGTGGGCAGTGGAGGTGGGCTGTGGTGGTAGGCAATGGAATTGGGCAGTGGAGGTGGGCTGTGGGGGTGGGCAGTGGAGGTGGGCAGTGGATCTGGGCAGTGGAGGTGGGCAATGGAGCTGGGCGGTGGAGGTGGACTGTGGAGGTGGGCTGTGGAGGTGAACTGTGGAAGTGGGCTGTGGGGGTGGGCAGTGGAGGTGGGCAATGGAGGTGGGCGGTGGAGGTGGACTGTGGAGGTGGGCTGTGGAGGTGGACTATGGAAGTGGGCTGTGGAGGTGGGCAGTGGAGGTGGGCAGTGGAGGTGGGCAGTGGAGGTGGGCAATGGAGGTGGGCAGTGGAGGTGGGCAGTGGAGGTGGACTGTGGAAGTGGGCTGTGGAGGTGGGCAGTGGAGGTGGGCAATGGAGGTGGGCAGTGGAGGTGGGCAGTGGAGGTGGGCTGTGGGGGTGGGCAGTGGAGGTGGGCAGTGGAGGTGGGCAGTGGAGGTGGGCTGTGGGGGTGGGCAGTGGAGGTGGGCAGTGGAGGTGGGCAGTGGAGGTGGGCTGTGGAGGTGGGCAGTCGAGGTGGGCAATGGAGGTGGGCAGTGGAGGTGGGCTGTGGAGGTGGGCAGTGGAGGTGGGCAGTGGAGGTGGGCAGTGGAGGTGGGCTGTGGAGGTGGGCAGTGGAGGTGGGCTGTGGAGGTGGGCTGTGGAAGTGGGCTGTGGAGGTGGGCAGTGGAGGTGGGCTGTGGAGGTGGCCTGTGGGGGTGGGCAGTGGAGGTGGGCAGTGGAGGTGGGCTGTGGAGGTGGGCTGTGGAGGTGGGCTGTGGAAGTGGGCTGGGCCAAAGGCCGTTGTTGGTGTTAAGGTGATGAAAATAAACAATAAAATAATACGTCTCCCACCCTCCCTCACTCCCTCACTCCTTCACCCCCTCACACTCCCTCACCTCCTCACTCCTTCATCCCCTAACCCCCTCACCCCCTCACTCCCCTCCCCCTCACCCCTCAGCCCCTTCACCTCACTTACCCCCTCAAGCCCCTCAACCCCTCACCCCTCACTGTCTTCACCCCTCACCCCCTCACCCCCTCACCCCCTCACCTCCATCACCCCCTCAAACCACTCATCCCCTCAATCCCCTTACCCCCATTACCCCATCACTCCCTATATCCCCTCACCTCCTCACCCACCTCACCTCATAACCTCCTCATTTCCCTCACCCCCTCACTTCCCTCAGCTTTCACCCCCTCACCCATTACCCCTCAGCTCTCAGTTCCTCACCCACTCACACACCTTCAACCCTCACCCGTCACTCCTGCCCCTTTCACCCACACACTCCCTCATTCCTCAGCCCCTTCACCCTTCACCCCTCACCCCCAATTCCCTCACCCCTCACCCCCACCCCTCACCCTTCACCCCCTAACTTCCTCACCCCCCTCAGCCTCTCACACCTCATCACCCCTCACCCCTGTCACCTCCTCATCCCTCACCCCTTTCACCCCTCAAACCATCACCCCTTCATCCCTCTTCCCCCTCACCCCCTCACACCCTCACACCCCCTCACCCCTTACTCCTGTCACCCTTTCCCCTTAACCCTCATCCCTCACCCCACACCCCTCCACCGTCTCACCCCTCACACCTCCTCACCCCCTCACACTCACACACTCCCCATGCCACTTGATGCACAAAAATCCGGACCAGAGAGTTTGAGCGTGGGAATGGGATGGTGCCCAAGGGGATCTCCCACAATGCATTTGCACAACGTGTGCCTGTTCTGCTCACGAGAGGGGCCTGTACTGCCAGAAATGATTGAGGAAGACCAACAAGAACTAAACGATTCAATGTCAAAATGTATCATTCTGAAGTGGGGTAAGCTAGCAGTTAAAGCAAGTGGCAATTAATTTATTCTCAGACTGTAGAGATGGAATTTAATGCTCTCCCCCCGAAGTGGATTTGGTGACTGGGTGGATTTTAACTGGGTGGGTGTGGTCCCTGTTGCCTTTCTGCCTCTGCCCTGAATAAGTCTGGGGCAGGAAGGTTCATGGGTGGCCTTCCTACCCTGTTGCCAATTGAGGCCCTTAAGTAGGTAATTAATTAAGGGAAATTTCTTCAACAGCACCTTCCAAACCTAAGGACAAGGGCAGCAGGCACTTGGGAACACCACCACCTAGATGTTCCCCTCCAAGCCACTCCCCACCCTGACTTGGAAATATATTGCCAGTCCTTAACTGTGGCTGGGTCAAAATCCTGGAGCTCCCTTCCTAACAGCGCTGTGGGTGTACCTGCAAAGGTTCAAAATTGTGGCTCACCACCACCTTCTCAAGGGCAATTAGGGAAGGGCAATAAAAGTGCTGGCCCAGCCAGCAAAGCCCACATTCCTTGAAAGAATTTTTAAAATATTAAAAGCCTCATCCCATGACCTCTGGTATTCACCCAGCAGTGGAATCCCAAAAAGCTTGCAGGCTTCCAGTCGGAATCTTTTGTTCAAAGGCACTGTCCGACCGAGGGACCTGGCACCAGGAAGGTAGTGGGGATTGGGGTGGGGGTGCTCCCTGAGAGCCACTCCCCTGCCCTTGCTGCCGATCCTTCTTCCCCCCACTCCCTCCATGACCCCAGCCCAACACCACATCCCACCATCACTCACCTGTGGCCTAGGTCCCTTAGCAATCCTAAACCTCAGGTGAGTGCATTGTTGGCAGCAGTCAGTGGTCCCCCAGTGGCACTGCGTAAGGGCAGCTGCCGGCCTCTGATTCACTGACATTTCTTTTGGTGGGTGGCGAGGTCGGGATTTCCATGCCCTGGGGTCCTTCATCCTATGGAAGGCCCACCACTGGCCAGTTAAGTGCCTGATTGCCACTAAAGTCAGTGGCCCTTCCTGAAGGGGGCTCTTGCCAGCTCTCCAGCCAGTGGTGAGACCCTCATCACCTCCATTAAATACTACCCTAGGCACCTCTGGCAAGCCCCCTCTCTATTTTCAGTTTTACAGCCAGTTTTCTATTTATTCTACTACTTGTCACCTTACTCAACATGTTCTGACCTTAGTCATGAATCTATTGGGTCTTATCCCAGGCCCTTTGAAAGTCCATATATCTAATATTATATAAACTGTAATACATTGCTCGTATATACTCTCTGTTGCTTCTTCAAAGAATTCAAGAAGGTTGATCAAACACAAACTTGCGCGTTGCGACCATAATCTAGGCTGACACTTCAGTGCAGTACTACAGGAATGCTGCATTGTTAGAAGTACTGTCTTTCAGGTGAGACAATTGTCCCAGAAATCGGCAAAGTCCGATATCGGGTGGATAAAGCGGTGTTCGATCGGCTGACGGCAGTTACGGCTTTTTCCTCCGTATCATGCAGGGGAGGGTGTGGTTGGGTGGGGAGCGAGGGGAGGGGGTTGGTGGGTGGGTGGGTGAGGAGCAAGGAGAGGGGCTGGTTGGGTGGGTGTGTGGGGTGCGAGGGGAGTTTGTGGCAGGGTGTGTGGAGAGCGAGGTTAGGGGGTTGGTGGATGGATGGGTGGGGAGCGAGGGGAGGGGGTGGATGGGTGGGAGGGTGGGGTGCGAGGGGAGAGGGCGGGTGTTTGGGAGGGTGGGGAGCGAGGGGAGGGGGTGTTTGGGTGGGTGGGTGGGGATCGAATGCAGGGGGTGGGTGGGTGGGGAGCGAGGGGAGGGCGTGGGTGGGTGGGTGGGGTGCGAGGGGAGGGGGTGAGTGGCTGGGTGAGCAGCGAGGGGAGGGGGTGGGTGGGTGGGTGGGGAGCGAGGGTAGAGGTTGGGGAGCGAGGGGAGGGTGTTGGTGGGTGGGTGGGGAGTGAGGGGATGGGGTGGGTGGGTGGGTTGAAGAAATACAGAGGCACGGGTTTCACATTGGATCGCTGGCGGGACAGCCTTTGACTCGCTCGCCCTGCCATGGTCACAGGCTGTCAGTAATCCGGGCACCATATTTAAAGGCTGCCCCTGCACAGGGCTAGCACTTTCTAAGGAATCGGAAGCTCCTGGGAATTGATGGCTACCAAAGGGAGGAAACGTGCTAACCCCAAATTTAGCAACATCTCCCTCGAGTGCCTACAGTGGAGGCCTCTACCCAGGCTCTGGGCAAAGACCAGTGGGCAAGGTCACCAATCCAGCATGGGAGACAGTGGCAGCAGTGGTCAGCACCAACACCATGCAAAAGAGGACAGCCACCCAATGCTGAAAGACTGGTCCTGTGCTGATGGTCAGGTTGGTGGTGCTCAACCAAGTGAGGATCCAGCAGTGCAACATCCATCAGACAACCATGCTGTGAGTGAGTTCCCCTGTTCCACACTCCCCTGCCCTGTACTAATTATCTCTCTTTGCTTTCACAGGCACATCTGGGAAACAGCTGAGGGGATCCACAAGGCAGGTCCTCGACTCAAGTACTGAAGACACCTCTGGAGAAGAATCCGCAGACACCTACATAGAAGACCCGACACAGCCTCATCCAAACCCTCCACCCACACCCTCACCCATACCCTCCACCCACACCCTCACCCAGACCCTCCACCCACACCCTCCACCCACATCCTCACCCATACCCTCCAACCACACCCTCACCCATACCCTCCACCCACACCCTCCAACTACACCCTCACCCATACCCTCCACCCACACCCTCACCCATATCCTCCACCCACACCCTCACCCATACCCTCCACCCACAACCTCACCCATACCCTCCACCCACACCCTCCACCCACACCCTCCACCCACACCCTACAACCACACCCTCCACCCACACCCTCACCCACACGCTACAACCACACCCTCACCCACACCCTCCACCCACACCCACACCCTCACCCATACCCTCCTCCTACACCCTCCATCCACACTCTCCACCCACACCCTCACCCATACCCTCCACCCACACCCTACAACCACACCCTCACCCACACCCTCACCCACACCCTCACCCACACCCTCACCCATACCCTCCACCCACACCCTCACCCAGACCCTCCACCAATACCCTTCACCCATACCTCCTCCCACACCCTCCACCCACACCCTACAACCACACCCTCACCCACACCCTCACCCACACCCTCACCTACACCCTTACCCATACCCTCCACCCACACCCTCACCCACACCTCCACCAATACCCTTCACACATACGTCCTCCCACACCCTCCTCCCACACCCTCCACCCACACCCTCACCCACACCCTCACCCACTCCTACACCCACACCCTCCACCCACACCCTCACCCATACCCTCCACCCACACCCTCACCCACACCCTCCACCAATACCCTTCACCCATACCTCCTCCCACACCCTCCACCCACACCCTCACCCACACCCTCACCCACTCCTACACCCACACCCTCCACCCACACCCTCACCCATACCCTCCTCCCACACCCTCCACCCACACCCTCCACCCACACCCTCACCCATACCCTCCACCCACACCCTCCACCCACACCCTCACCCACACCCTCACCCATACCCTCCACCCACACCCTCCACCCACACCCTCACCCATACCCTCCTCCCACACCCTCCACCCACATCCTCCACCCACACCCTCACCCATACCCTCCACCCACACCCTCCACCCACACCCTCCATCAACACCCTTCACCCATACCCTCCTCCCACACCCTCCACCCACACCCTCCACCCACACCCTCACCCATACCCTCCACCCACACCCTCCAACCACACCCTCACCCACACCCTCACCCATACCCTCCACCCACACCCTCCACCCACACCCTACAACCACACCCTCCATCCACACCCTCAACCACACCCTACAATGACACCCTCCACCCACACCCTCACCCATACCCTCCACCCAGAACCTCACCCATACCATCCACCCACACCCTCCACCCACACCCTCCACCCACACCCTACAACCACACCCTCCACCCACACCCTCACCTACACCCTACAACCACACCCTCCACCCACACCCTCACCCACACGCTACAACCACACCCTCACACACACCCTCCACCCACACCCACACCCTCACCCATACCCTCCTCCCACACCCTCCATCCACACTCTCCACCCACACCCTCACCCATACCCTCCACCCACACCCTCCACCCACACCCTACAACTACACCCTCCACCCACACCCTACAACTACACCCTCCACCCACACCCTCACCCACACCCTACAACTACACCCTCCACCCAAACCCTCACCCATACCCTCCACCCACACCCTCACCCATAACCTACACTCATACCCTCCAACCACACCCTCACCCACACCCTCCACCCACACCCTCACCCACACCCTCCACCCACATCCTCCACCCACACCCTCACCCACACCCTCACCCACACCCTCCACCAACACCCTCCACCCACACCCATACCCACACCCCTCATCCACACCCTTCACCCAGACCTTCCACCCACACCCTCCAGCCACACCCTCACCCACACCCTCCACCCACACCCTCCACCCATACCCTCACCCACACTCTCACCCACACCCTCACCCACAGCCTCCACCCACACCCCACCCACACCCTCACCCACATCCTCCACCCACACCCTCCACCCACACCCTCCACCCATACCCTCACCCACACCCTGCACCCACACCCTCCACCAGCATAGAGACACACACCTCAGTGGGACCTAGTTCTACAGTAGCCTCAGGGTCCAATCTGGTGAGCACATCTCACTGTCTGATCCGCAGCAGGTGGCAGCAGGAACTTCCCAGCTGTCCGGCACCTGGAGGACTGCTGGAGGCCAGAAATCTGCTGAGACTGTGTCAGATGAGGAGCCTCTGGACTTGGTCATACCTCAGTTGCTGGAGCTGCAAATGTAAATTCAGGAACATCAGGAAGGGATATTCACTGCACTCCTCAGATTGCAAGGCACGATGGAAGAGTCCATCTGCCTTCAGGCTGAGGCATGCAGACTCTATGAGGACAACGCTGGTAGGTTGGTGGCTGCCATGGAGACCTTGGTCCAGGACATTGGTCCTGCACTGCTGCATGGGCTGCACTCCATCACTAAGGCACTTGCAGGCATCAATCATTGCCAATACGAAAGGGGTGCAGGGCGTCTCGAGCTCACTCCAGCCGCCCTTTCCTCTCAAGGAATCAGTTAGGGCCCCTCAGGCACCCATAGGGAGGAAGCTCAGCAGGTGCACACCCCGGGGCCATCCACCCAGGTAACCTCAGGAGCGTTCGGCCCATTCAAATCTCCTCTTTCTGTGACCCCAGCAGCTCCAGCTCTACAGGCCGAGGAGGGAGCCACTGCCTCACAGCAGGACCCCGTAAGCAGGCCGGACCTTCCAGGTCCTGGGCCTCCAGAGGACGCCTGGCAAGGTCATCAAGACAGGGCGTAGCAGTCAGCAGGCTGCCTCCACCTCAGCTGTGGATGTCGGCGGAGTGCTAAGACATAGCAGCAGGTTTAGAAAGATCAAGAAGATTTAGTTGCACAGCCCGGGCACAGGTGTTAATCACTTGTACATAATGTTGACCACTGTAAATACACTCCCAAGAAAGTCTCCTTGTTTGTGGCTCCTTGTTATGTTGAGCGGTGCTCATGTCAATCAGATGTGAAACCTTGGTTCCTACACAAAATGAAGGCTAGTGTCGCAGTCCAGGGCCTCTCCCCTGTGCAATTTGTAACCTTTTGTGCACAGTGATTGTCTGGCTTCAAAGTCACTGTCCAGATGCCTGCACCTCCATGTGGCTTGTGTTTGCTTCAGGAATCTTGTATCCAAGTGTCACTGGGTTCTGTGATGTCCTCTGTGTGCTCTCAGCATCTTAGAGGCAAGTCTGTCCCCCCTCCCCCACTCCATCCCATCAGCATTCCTGACAAGTGAAGGTGTGGTGCTGAAGGGAACAGGTGATGAAGCCTGCCAAAGGATCAAATTGTCTTAAAGTCCATGTGCCCACTGTATCTCAGCAGCATCTCCATGATATGGGCCTCTTCACAGAGTGTATGTGCGCTGCCCTCAGCCGGACAGGTGTCAGACCCTTCCAGACCAACGTGAAGATCTCAGGAGTGTCCTCACTGCATCTTGTTATAATCCTCCAGGAATCCTGCAGCAATGAGGGCCTCACAGCCACGCCTGCCTTGTCTGGTCCTCCCCCCATTACATCGCTAGGTTGTGTAGCAAGCTACTATGATGTGTGACACCCTCTGGGGAGTGTACTGCAGAGCTCCACCAGATCTGCCCAGGCACCAGAACCTCATTTTCAGGATGCCAATGGTGTACTCAACCAAACCCCGGGTTGAAGCATGAGCCTCGTTGTACCTTCACCCACGAGCAGTCTGAGGCCGCCGCACAAGCACCAACAGCCACGTACTTTATGGGTAACCCTTGTCCCAGAGGAGCCAACCCTGCCTCCTGTGTAGTCCCTGGAAGATTTCAGGAATCTGAGATCTGCTGAGGACGTACGAGTTGTGGATCTTCCAGGGTATCTTGCACAGACCTGCGTGGTCCGTTTGTTATGGTGACCGACCAGCTGAACATTGAGAGGGTGGAAGCCTTTGTGATTCACATACTGGACTGCTTGTTGCCAGGGAGATTTAAGAGCAAAGTGAGGGCAGTCGATCGTATCCTGCACTGTGGGAAACTGGAAATCTCAGGAAATCCCAGCGCTCCTGCTTCCTGCTTCCCGATCCCTGATCCCTTTGAAATTGGCAAAAAGGGCGTCTGTGACCTCCTGGATACATTTGTGGGTGGAGGCTGGTGAGATCCTGCAGAGGTCCCCAGTGGAGCCCTGGAAGGAGCCACTGTCGTAGGAACTGAGTGCGGCAGTAACTGTAACTGCCACTGGCAGCGGATGCCCTCTGAGCCCCCGTGGAACCAAATCCTGCAGAAGGTGGCATTATGTGGGTGACCAGCTCCCTTGACCTGTGCAGGCATCGGTGACACTGATTGTCACTCATCTACTGGTAGCACATGTGTCAACTGTGGACCCTGGGTCTAGTGATGTGCCTACGAGCGAATGCTCTGTGGGGTTCATCCTCTGCCTGTGGAGGAGTCTGTGCTGACTCTTGGTCTTGAGGATTCTGCTCCTCCCTTTGGCGAGCCAGGTGCCTCTATGACATTCTTCTCCTTCTCTCCTGCCTATAAGCAATCAGGCAGACAGTGAGATCAGGCTCCATGTTCCTGATAGTCTCCTCACTGCAGTATCAAAGAGAGAGATGCAAGGGTCAGCAATTGGCTCCTAAGGGTCACTTTTGATCAAGTCATTGCTTGCAGCTGCCTCTCAAGTCCCTTAATGCATGCTGGAGAGTCCAGGCCACCACATGGACGCCCAGTGTTTAGTGTGCATGATGGCTCACCATGCCCCCACCCAGCATTGCCCTACACCACATGGCCGTGGTGGCAACTTCGTTCACTTAGCTGCATCCTGAGCTCTCATTTCATGCGCAGGCATTGTCCTAACCTGCATTCCAAGGCTTTGTGGTTTGCTTGGACCATGAGGGCAACTTTTCAATGTCAACTGAAACATAATGCAAGGGACTAGGAGTGGGCCCCTCTGTCAGTGTTCAATGGCCATCTTTCCCAACTGGATCCTCATGATTGCCCAGTCGTGCAATGGCTCTGCAGCACCACAGCTCTGCTTCCAGTTTGAAGTGTGCACGTGAGGGGTTAACAATTGAGGGGCAATCACTGGCACTGTGAGGAATTAGTGCTGCTTGAGTGGGCATACTTACTTGACTCCGAGCATGACAATTGAGCTCATGCTAAATGCTCTCAGCTGTGGTGGAGTGCTCATCTTGGACATAGTTTGCCATTAGCCCGGCCGTTTTCATCCCCACAAACCCCCCCACCCCCACCACCCACCCACAAAACACCCCCCCCCCCCCCCCCCCCCCCAACCCCCCCACCCCCCCCCCCCCCAATCCCCAGCATGGGTTTATGCTCAAACTTCTGTCGGTACTGCCGACGAATCGGTACTGGATCATCGTGACCGTTGCTCAAAGTTGTGTGAACTCACCTCCCATGTTCCCCTCAAAGCTGAGGTCACCAGCTGCACATTTTTTAAAGGCAGTTGTAAATCACGCTGATGTGGGATTTAAATTTGATATGGCGGTTGATTCCTGTGTGTAGCTAATAATGAGATGCAAATTTACTAAACTTAAGTTCCTGATGTTTGGCAGTGGGAAACGCAGCCTGCCATTGACAGGGGGAGGGGACAATTGTGTCCTGGATTTATGTCATCAGGAAACGCAACAAGGGTCTTTTCATGAGATTCTCCAATCTTTTCACCAAACATGCCGATCAGGCATGGAAAATCCCAGCCATTGAACCAAGGCCTTCCCTCCTCTCTCAAGGGGATGTCAAGGATCCCTGGGTGGCCTGGCAATGTTTACCCCTCAACCAACTTCACTAAAACATTTATCATATTGTCCTTCGTGGGAGCTTGCTGTGCACAAAATTGGTTTCTGAAGTTCCGACATTACAACAGTGTCTACACTTCAAACATACTTGCATTGGCTGTAAAGTACTTTGTGACATTCTGAGGTAATGAAAGGGTGCAATATCTGTGCAAGCCTTTCTTCTCTTTAAACATGGATATCATTCTAAAGCTGTGGTGTATCTGTGAATTCGGGTAAATTCATCGCTACAAGCAGAATATGTGAAGCAGCAGAGATTTCAGCTGCTGATGGACTCCCAGTGCCCTGGAAGTTATTCAGAGCCAGTTGCTTTAACATTGATAGCCATGAAGTGTTTCGAGCACATTGTGTTAAAGTGTCTTTTAGATCCTCGTTATTGACCAGTTACAGTGTGCCCATCAACCTCACAAGTCAGTGGATGATGCTGTTCTCACCTTGGTGTCCCTGATCCAAAAGCATATGAATAGATGAGGGAACCTTTGTGCTACCTTTGTTGGTTTCTCTTCAGTTTTTCATTCCATGCAACCATTCAAGCCATTGAAAAATTGAAAACCTTGGTGTTAATCCTACTCTCCTACATTAGATCAGCCTTCACAATCAGACCCAACAGGTGCTACTCTCTGAGGTTTACTTGGAGCCCATGTTAGCGAATGATCTCCTCAAGGCTGTGTACTTTCACCTTTGCTTCTTATCCTCTATTTGAATGATAGTCGATCAGAGTGCGATGACATAACGATCCTGATGTATGCTGATGATACGGTACTTGTGGGTGTCATAAGGAATAATGAAAGAAACTATAGGAATTCAGTGGAGAAGTTGGTAATTCTCTCCACTGAGTTCTCTTAAACTGAACAAAAACAAGACAAAATAACTAGTTATAAACTTCAGGAAAAAGGCAGTTAATGATATTATTCCCATGGAGATTCAAGAAGTAGACATTGAAATAATCAACTACAAGTCTCTAGGTGTCTCAGTAGATGATAAGTTGAATTAGAGGGAACAGTGTACAGATGCGATGGCCAAGGGACACACACGATTAAACTCATTTGAAAATCAGTTTGAGTAGATCGCACAATCATGAAACTCTTCCATATGGCTACAGTTGAGAGTGCTATTGTTTTTGGATGTCTCGCCTGGTACTGTTGTCTTAGGAAAGAAGACTCTTTAAAAGTACAGGGATTATTGAACCAGGAAGGAAAAGTATTTGATGAGCAGATCTTTCTTGGTGAAATCTGCTCTTGAAGAATTTTGACAAAAGTAATGAGTGTCTTAAATGTTCGAACATATGAACGTATGAAATAAGAGCACAAGTAGGCCATTCAGCCCCTCAAGCCTACTCAATAAGATCATGGTTGGTCTGTTTGTGTTTCGAGATGTAGATTCCCATCCACCCCTGATAACCTTTGATTCCCTTGCCTAACAAGAAATCTATCTAACCCCGCTTTAAAAATATTCAATGAGAATCACCCCTTGTTTCAGTATTACCGTTGGATGTGTTCAGGGAAAAGGCTACGATCCCTCAGATGCAGGACAGATTGGCTCATGAACTAGTTTGTGGCCTTCTCAGTAAGAACTTCTAACAGGTGTTTGATGTGTGGATAAGGATATGCACTCAGGGTGGGACTCATTGGCTGATTACTGCATTGGAATAGTTTTTAATACATATTTTAAATCAAGTTAGATCTTTGTGATAGGACTATTTTCTTTCTTTTAATGTTATTATTCATTTCTGCATATTATTTTAACAAATGAGCAATGTACCTGGAACAAATTTCCATATGGATGATAATAAAGTGGATTAAGAATGAATTAAGAATTGAGGACATTATTCATATCTACAATGTACGTCTGAATATTTGTATTCACCTGCTTCCGTCCTAATGTGTATCGCCCACTCAGCTGGGTTTGGTTGCAAGACACAGGCTGCACAAACGATTGCATTCCTGAAAGGCTGTTGCGTCTTTGTTCTGTATTTGAGTTATCAATAACACAGTCACTCCCGGTGACTCAGCCCTCAGGCTCCCCACAGCAGAGTGCCATGAGTTGTCCCAACCCATAATCATCAGGGCAACTTATTATTTGTCAATTTTAATTTTCCAAGTAAACCTTAATGGGCTTTATTGAAAGCAGCCACTCTTTCAACGAATCTCAGCGTGTACAAATCAGCAGACCCCAGCGTCTATCTGTTCTAGATTCAGACTGTAGGCTCCGGTTCCAACTGTAGTAGACACAGACTGAAGACCCCCAGGGTCCAACTGTACTGGATTCAGACTGTAGACCCTTGGGGTCTGACTGTGCTAGACACAGACTGTAGACCTCCATGGGTCCGGCTGTTTTAGACAAAGACTGTAGACCCCCGGGGTCTGGCTGTACTGGATTCAGACTGTAGACCATGGGGTCTGACAGCACTGAAGATTCTAACTGCAGACCCCAGGGTCTGACTGTACTGGACTCAGACCACAGCCCCCAATATCTGACTGTACTGGATTAAGACTGAAGACCTCAAGGTCTGACTGTACTGAGGATTCGGACTGCAGAACCCAAGGGCCAACTGTACTGGGGTTTCATGCTGCAGAACCCAAGATCTGACTGTACTGGACACAGACCGCAGCACTCAGGGTCTGACTGTACTGGATTTAAACTGCAGACCCCAGGGTCCAACTATACTGAGCACAGACTGCAGATCCCAGGGTCTGACTGTACCAGAATCTAGACCTCAGTGGTCTTTGACTGTATCTGACAGACTGTAGTCTCCATGGTCCCCAATCGTACCTGTCACACATGCAGGTCGTTGATATAAAATGGGGTTACAACAACAAGTTGCGATTATATAGCACCTTTAACATAATAAAATGTTACAAGGTGCTGTACAGGAGTGAATACCAACATTTTTTGACATAAGGAGGTATTAACAGATTCCTTTATCCTTTCGAATACCTTTATCAAGCAATATCTTAAACTCTGGGCTTAAAGGAGAATGATCCCACCTTTTCTAATTTGTTCACATAACTGAAGTCCCTCATTCCTGGTATCATCCTGGTAAACATCCTCTACCCAGTGCAAGGCCTTGATATGCTTCCTAAAGTGTGCTGCTCAGAATTGTAGACAATACCTCCAGTTGAGGTCTAACCAGAGATTTGTAAAGGTTTAACAGAATTTCCTTGCTGTAATATTTAATGTCCCTATTTACAATGACAAGTGTCCCATATTTTTTCTTAACTGCCTTCTCAACTTGTCCTGTCACTTTCAAGGGATTTGTAAATATGCACCCCAGGCCCCTCTGTTCTTGCACCTGCCTGAAAGTTGTGTAATTTTGATTATACTGTCCCTCCATATTGTTCCTCTCTAAGTGCATTACTTCACACTTATCCACATTAAATTGCATCAGCCATGTGTCTACCTATTTTACTAGTCTATGTTCTTCTGAAGATTGTTTCAATCATGCCACTTATTTACGATTTTGCCAAGTTTTGTATCATCTGCAGACTTTGAAATTGTAACCCCCATCCCAAATTCCAAGCCATTTACGTAAAACAAGAAAAGCAAAACTCCTAATATCGATTCCATGGAGGACCCCATGGCACATTTCCCTCGAGTGAAAAATCTGTTCACCACAATGCTCTGCCTCCTATCCCAAAACTCATTTTGTACCCAGTTACTGACAAGCCTTTAATACCATGTGATCTTATTTTCCAAATAAGACTGTTATATGGCACATCATCAAATGCCTGTTAAAATTCCATCTAGACGGCATCTGATAAAATACTAAGGTAAAAGCAAAATACTGTGGATGCTGGAAATCTGAAACAAAAACAAAAATAGCTGGAGAAACTCAGCAGGTCTGACAGCATCTGTGGAAAGGAATACAGTTAATATTTCGAGTCCCTTCATCTACCCTCTTTGTTACTTCATTAAAGACTCGATCAGGGTAAATCAGACAACATTTGCATTTAACTAATCCACGCTGCCCCTTATTAACCCATGCTTCTCCATACAAGAATTTTGTCTGACCTATTGCTTGTGGGAGGGGACAAAGTGGAAACAGAGGAGATAATGTTGGAAAATGATGTCTGTAAATGGACTTTGACTCATAATAAATTACTATTATCTAGTTTTACCTTATCTGCATGCATTGTAAGTGATTAATCACTTGACCTTAATAAAATGTTAAGTAATGACATTTTATAGAGGCTAGTTAAGTGACATAGTGCACTGTCCTTTCACCTCCAGCATTCGAATCCAGTTCTGACAAAAGTCTTCTCTCTGTCCGCTGACTGTAAGATATGGATATGGTGCCTGTCATTGTTGAGTAGCTTGCAATGTGTGTAAGCTTTGAGATGTGGATGTGAGGTTTGCAACAGTGCTAAGTATATGAATGTAAGGCAAGGCATATGAATGTTAGATCTGAGGCCTGATTGATGGAGATTGTTCAATGAGTGATTGGTTGTGGTGATATAAGTAGTAGATGAGGCTTCTGGTGTAGTTGGCATTTGAAGGTGCATTCACTAACATTGGCAGTTCTTGTGAGGTCATTAAACTTCCTCCTGAAATGCATACAGGTCCTTAGGGCTACACCACTGCCATTGACCTCCTCTGTAATCTCTTGCCACTGTCTTCAGAGCATATGTCTGGGGGCCCTCCAGGCTCCATGAGGGTGCAGGGCATCTCTCTTCCATTCTACCTTTTCCACCAAGTCCTCCAGTGTAGCATCCAAAAACCTTGGTGCACAAGCTCTCCAGTCATTGTCAATTCTTCCACAAGGCAATATTCAGAACGATCTCAGCACCATCAGTAGCCAGAATGCATTCCTTCCCTTTATGTCATGCAGGCTAACGCTAGATAGTACTAGACCAAGGATGAGCTGCTTGGGTCTGGCTATGGAAATTGTATGGGGTGGGAGCAGCCATATATGCTCAAGAATCAAACAATTGAAATCATCATGAATTTTGGTACAAATAAACATAAAACCTTTAATATTATGATAATTATACTATCATAATGATGCATTATAATCATTAAACCAAACATACCCCTTTTTCATGCTCTCTTGGCTTAATGTGAACAATGTTGGTCACGTCCCTTTACAATGGTATCAGGGTTCAGTGTTGTTCTTGTTGTGGAAATCCATAGCAATGGGCTGTGATGTTGGTCAAGTAAATGGGATCGATGGTGAGTTCTGTTGTCTTTCATCAGGAAAAGTGTTTCTTCACAGGCAAAGGTGGAGCCAGAGAACCACCTCAAGAATATTTTTGAACTTAGATTCACACAAGGAAGTAAAAAACTCATTCAGTTTTTCTGGATTGTATTTTTCCTTGTGTTACAACCATGATGGGAGGGGTGTGGGCATTATCAAGCCCCACTACTCCGCAAGCCGTACCATTAATTTAAATGTTTAATTTTCTGACTGAAATGGCCAATTGTACTCTAGTACCCAGAACAGAAGAGACTCTGACTAAGCTTCTTTCAAAAACTCAGAATGATTAATTTATTTTAGAAGAAAACTTCTTTTAACAACTTGCAAGAACTAGCTAACACACAATTGTAATCAGGAGGTATAGCTATCTATCTCTCCCTAAAGAATTCCACCAGCACACACACAGACAAACAAGGGAGGAACAGATAGAGTCTCTCTGCAGAGATGGGCTTTGAAGGATGGGTGTTATAAAATAAAGTATAAAGTGCCCGACGCTGTCAACCTGGAGTTCTCTCATGTGCATATGACCCAGCCTCCACTGCTCACTGGGGAAGAGAATCCAAAGATTAACAACGCTCCAAGAGAAGAAATTCTTCCTCATTTCTGTCTTAAATAGGAGACCCCTATTTTTAAACTGTGCCCCTAATTCTAGATTCCCCCACAAGAGGAAACATCTCTCAGTATCTACCCTGTCAAGTTCCTCAGAGTTTTATATGTTTCAGAAAGATCACCTCTCATTCTTCTAAACTCCAGTGAGTATAGACCCAACCTACTTAACCTAAATTTATTCATAAGACAACTCCTTCATCCTTGGACTCAGCCTAGTGAACCTTCTCTGAACTGCTTCCAATGTAAGTATATTGTTCCTGAAGTAAAGAGAGCAAAACTGTACACAGTACTCCAGGTGCGGTCTCACTAATGTCTCACCATATGAACTTGGAGCAGGAGTGGGCCACTTGGCCCCTCAAGCCTGCTCCGCCATTAAATAAGATCGTGGCTGACCTGATTGTAACCTCAACTCCACATTACTGCCTATCCCCGATAACCTTTCACCCCCTTGTTAATCTAGCTCTTAAAAATATTCAAAGACTCTGCTTCCTCTGCCTTTTGAAGAAGAGAATTTCAAAGACTCACAGCCCTCTGAAAGAAAAAAATTTCTCCTCATCTCTGTCTTAAATGAATGACCCCTTATTTTTAAACAGTGGCTCCCAGTTCTAGATTCTCCCACAAGAGGAAACATCCTCTCCAAATCCACCCTGTCAAAACCGCTCAGGATCTTAAAGGTTTTAGTTAAGTCGTCTCTTACTCTTCAAAATTCCAGTGGATAGAAGCCTAGCCTGTCCAACCTTTTCTCATAGGACAACCTGCCCATTCCTGGTATTAGTCCAGTGAACCTTCTCTGAACTGCTTCTAATGCATTTACATATTTCTTTAAATAAGGAGACCAGTGCAATTCACAATACTCCAGATGTGGTCTCACCAGTGCTCTGTACAACTGAAGCATTATCCCCCTACTTATGTAATCAATTCCCCTCACAGTAAACAACAACAGTCTACTAGCTTTCCTAATTACTTGCTGTACCTGCAAACTAGCCTTTTGTGATTTGTGCACTAGGACACCCAGATCCCTCTGAATCTCAGAGCTCCTTGATCTCTTATCATTTAGATAATAAGCTTATTTTTTATTCTTCCTGCCAAAATGAACAATTTCACAATTTCCCACATTATACTCCATTTGCCAGATCTTTGCCCACTCACCTAGCCTATCAATGGCACTTTGTAGCCTCCTTACAGCCTCTTCACAATTTACTTTCTTACCTACCTTTGTGTCATCAGCAAATTTAACAACCATTCCTTCGGTCCCTTCACTCAAGTCATTTATATAAGTTGTAATAAGTTGAGGCCCCAGCACTGATTGATGTGGCACACCACTTGTCACATCCTGCCAACCAAAAAAAAGACCCATTTATGCCAGCTCTCTGCTTCCTACTAGCTAGCCAATATTCTATCCATGCCAAAAAGTTATGCCTTACACCATGGGCTTTTATTTTCTGCAATAACCTTTGATGTGGCACTTTATCAAATGCCTTCTGGAAATCTAAGTATAGTACATCCACCGGTTCCTCTTTACTCACAGTTTACGTACAGCTGTAGCAAGATTTCTCTACAATTATACTCCATCTGCCTTGGATTAAAGACCAACATTCTAACTGTCTTCCTAATTACTTGCTGTACCTGCTTGCTAACCTTTTGTGATTCATGTACAAGGGCACCCAGATTCATCTGTACTGCAGCATTCTGCAGTCTCTCTCCATTTAAATAATATTTTGCTTTTCTATTCTTCCTGCCAATTTTTTTTCCCGCTTACTTAACCTTGGGCGGAATCGTCCCCTCCCTCCCTAAGTTCCATGGTTGGACCAGAAAGCTGGAGTGACTCCTGTCAGGATGTTACTCGCAATTCTGTGCTCCTTGCCTCATTAGTTATGCAAGAGCATGGTTTGCATCGAGTCTCATGGTGGGGTGGGCAATAAGTTGGCTGCCCTGCTGTCATGTCTGGGTGCCATATTTAAAAGGCACCCGGACTGGCCTTAATTATTGGTTCCAGGATCCTGGAAGAAGGGTGAGCAGAAGAAGGCAACAAGATGCAGCTCCCTGCTTCAGTGATGCATCCCTGGAGCATCTCCTTGAGGCTGTGCAGGAAAGGCGGGATGTCCTCTTCCCCAGCGATGGCCACAGGAGGGCTGACCTGACTGACCATGCCAGCCTGGGAGGAGGTGGCCAGGGTGGTCGGCACCCATGTGGTCCAGAGGAGGAAACCAGAGAGATAGATCCAGAGAGTTTCAAATCCGGGTTCGAGATTTCACTTGGATATAGCAGCACCTCCTGGTGTCCAAATGGTGAGTTCCTGCATATGGTTATCAGAAGGAAGGCTCACGTTAGACTTTGCTCACTATGAGAAACAATTACACAAAGATTCATTGCAGGATAATATGAGATTTCTGTATCTGTTCTAAAGGGCCACTGCCAGCTCATTGAGGAAAGGTTTGAAATCAGATCAACTGTTACTGCTCCTTGTTGTTGATGTGATTCTTCTTGGTTAATAATAAGCTAGGAATTGCTTCCTCATCACTGATAACATTCCCTCCTTATTGACAGCTCAACTGTGCCTAGGATAAGCACAGATTGGGGTTGGATTCCAAGATATTTAACCAATGGGGTTAAGGGTTTCACATAGTCGCTGGTGAAAGAAGTCCTGGGGTTTTCTTCTGTAGCAGAGGGCCAAGTAAAGTTGGCTGCCCCTACTCGGTCATTCCCATAAGGAAGTGTCCAACCCTGGGCCAGGAACAGAGGGGGAGAAGAGGCAAAAATGCTTCAAACTGGCTTACCCTGTTAGCTGGTTTATAACCAGAAGCAGCTCTAAATCTGGCAGTTGTTGCCTTGGATTCTTCCCCACTTAAGGCCCTCTTACACAAGGGCATTGCTCATGGGGAGGAACCTCCACCATACAGGACTCACACAAGCCGGATGTGCAAAGCAGGCCACTAGGCCAATGCAGTTAAAAATAAAGTGACCCCAGGATTTGAACACAAGAAATAGGAGCAGGAGTAGACCACACAGCCCATCGAGCCTGTTCCACCATTCAATATGATCATGGCTGATCTTGGGTTTCAGCTCCATTCTCCCACCAGTTCCCCATATTCCCTAATTCCCTGAGAGACCAAAAATCTGTCCAGCTCAGCCTTAAATGTATTCAACAATGGAGCATCCACAGCCCTCTGAGGTAGAGAATTCCAAAGATTCACAACCCTTGAGTGAAGGGAAGACATGTCTTTAGCAAATCTTGGCAGCTTTACAATCCAGATGACAATGCCTCATCCTCAACATCCACCGACTGTGCTTAGTCTCCGTGTAGTGTCAGTGATAATTGATTTCACTTGCAATGGGCGCTAATCTTATGTGTAAACAAAGCCTGAAACAAGAGTCAGGGATGCCTATAACTGCAGCAGTGTTTCCTGAAGGATGGACCCTCACCTGGCTTTGCCGCAAGGTCAGGTTGGACTTAAACTTCCTACTTAAACTTGCAACGGTGAAGATATTCGTGTATACTTCAACTACCAATTTGGACCTCAGTCCATTACTTTTGTCTCGCTTTCTATCTCATGGCCCATTGTCCTCTGTCCTTTCATTTCCCGTCATCCAGTCATGCTACCTTTTATTTCCCCTCTAAAGCACTTAGCTTCCTTTAGGTTAAACCATCGTTCCTGCTCTGCCATCCTACTCTCTATCCTCTGCCCCAGGCTTGAATCTTCTTTGAACTAGCCATATAAATACTGTGGCTACAGGAGCAGGTCAGAGGCTAGGAATCCTGCAGCAAGTAAACCATCTCCTGACTCCCCAAAGCCTGTCCACAAGGCATAAGTCAGGAGTGTGATGGAATACTCCCCACTTGCCTGGATGAGTGCAGCTCCCACAACACTCAAGAAGCTTGACACCATCCAGGACTTGATTAGCATCACATCCAGAAACATTCACTCCCTCCACCACCAAGGCACATTGGCAACAGGGCGCACCATCTACAAGATGCACTGCAGCAACTCACCTCCTTAGACAGCACTTTCCAAACCCACGACTACTACCATCTAGAAGGACTAGAGCAGCAGATAGATGGGAACATCACTACCTGGAAGTTCCCCTCCAAGCTACTCACCATCCTGACTTGGAAATATATCACCATTCCTTCACTGTTGCTGGGTCAAAATCCTGGAACTCCCTCCCTAACAGCAATATGGATGTACCTACACCACATGGACTGCAGCGGTTCAAGAAGGCAGCTCACCACCACCTTCTCAAGGGCAATTAGGAATGGGCATTAAATGCTGGCCCAGCCAGCAATGCCCACATCCCATGAATGAATAAAAGAAAATCCACATTATTTTCTGTGCCTCTCAACGTTATTCAAAGTGCTGACTGAGATGTCCCTCACTGCCACCTTACGAGCAGCAACCCTTTCCTCCTCTCTTGGTGACCTTTCGACCTTTCCTTCACATCTGGTCTCTTTACTCCCATAGTCTTAATCACAGACAAGGCCATTTCTGATCACTTTCTCATAACCCACATCACCCACCCCTCAACTCCTTTACAATTTCACTTGCTTCAGCACCCACACCTCACTCCCCAAGAAAAATCCTTCCCCTTGAGTCAGTTATCTTTGTGGTCTCTGGCTGCCAACTGTCTGACCTATGAACCTCCAATTGCCATGGTACTTCTGGAGTTCCTTCTCCTCAGATACCATCCCCCTTGCTTTCAAAGCTGCCATCGTCAACACCCCCCTCACAAACCACCCCCCCCTTATCCTCTATATCCTTGCAAGTTACTGCCCACCTCTAATCTCACTTTCCTCTCCAAAATCCTTAAATGTGTTGTTGCCTCCCAAATCCGTGCCCATCTTTCCCACAATTCCATGTTTGAATCTCTCCAACCTGATTACTGCCTCTGCCACAGTACAGAAACAGCCTTAATCAAAGTCACAAATACCATCCTAGGTGAGTGTGACAAAGGTGAACTTTCCCTCCTCATCCTTGTTGACTTGTCTGCAACCTTCATCATGTTTGGCCAATCCTCTCCCAATGCCTCTCCTCCAGCTCAGTGAGATAGCTCTCACCTTCTTTCACCCTTAACTATTTATTACAGCCAGAGCACCTTCAGCAGTGGTTACTCTTCATGTACAGACAATGTAACCTCCTTCTTGCATCCATACCTCCGGCCTCCACTTTTCATTCATCTACACACTGTCATTACATCATCCAAAATCATGGGGTCAGCTTCCATAAGTATGTTGAAGACACTCAACTCTATGTCTCCTCCACTTCTGCTGACCCCTCCACTGCCTCTTTTTTTCAAACGATTTGACCAGCATGCAGTCGTCCAATTAAAGACCAAAGCCATCATCTTCAACCGTGGCACTGAATCTGTACCATTGCCACCCATTCCACCCCCACTCCTTGGCTACTGTTTCAGACTGTACCAAACTGTTCACCAGCTCATTGTCCTCTTTGACCTTGAGTTAAGTTTCTGATCTCTCATTCTCTTCTAAGAAAAATGCTTATTTCTAAATCTGTAAGATTGGCCATATACATGCCTGCCTTGGCTTCTCTTCTGCTTGAACCCTCATAAATGCCTTTGACCTCCCCCTCCCCACCCCCACAAGTGGCCTCCCAGCTTCTAAAGTCCATAGGTTAAACTCACCCAAAACTCTGCTGCCTCTATTCTAACCCTCACTCATCTATCATCCCTGTGCTTGCTGACCTACGTTGTCTCCCAGTCCTCCAACCACCTGAAATTTAAAATTCTTAATCAATGTTTAAATCCCTTTCCAGTCTCATCCCTCCCTATCCTTAAAACCTTTTTCAGACCTACAATCCACCAGAGCCTACCACCCAGCTGCTCCCTACTCTCATAATCTGTCTTGTGTCTCTCCCCTTCCCTTCTCTCCATCATGGGTGGCCATGTCTTCAGCTATCTGAGGTCTTGTTTATGAATTTTTCTTTCCCAAACCTCCCTGCTCGCCACTTCCCTTTCCTCTTTTAAGACCCTTCATACAGCACAACACTTTGACCAAACTTTTGGCCATCCTCCCTTGGTCTCAGTTTCCATTTTCCCCCTTTAAAGCGCTTTAGAATGTATTACTAGGCTAAGGATGCTATATAAACATAAGATGCTGTTGTTAGTGGAACCTGCTGTATTGGGCTACATAAAAATCAATAGAATCCATTCAGTGTCAGCGAAGAGCTTTGGGCCTATTTTTGAGAGAGGGTACGTTTTTGTTCACTTGTATAATTTTAAAAGCTTTTGTAACCTTCAATTAAAATCAGATGCATTCCCTTTATTGGAAACTGTCAAACAAACTTTGAAGAGCTTGCCAGAGCCACAAGGCTTGCAGCTGTTGGTGATTTTGGTTTTCCACAGTCCACGTGTTGACTTGCTGCTCCACAACCTCCTCAGCTGTCTAACTTTATCCTTCTCACCAAGTTCGGCTGTTTCAAAAACCTTGCTATTGAGATTTGCTATTGAAGCTGTAAGATTCTGCAGTATGTTTGCAACTTCTGAGAGTCATTGCCAAGTCCTGAGTGGACAAGTCCTCTAGCCGAGTGGGCATGTGGGTGAGGTTCTATAAGAGCATTAGGCAGGGAGTAGAAGTTGCTTTGCCGCGTGTTCTAAGCATTTTCATGCAGCAATAAGGAGCCTTTGTTTCCATCGTCTCACCATGGGACCATTCCATTTTCTTCGAGATCTGCTGAGTAACACCACTGGTCCCAAGATAGTGTCTAGGGCAGGCCCTAACTTTCAATAAAATTGCACCTCTAGAGAAACAAGTGATGTTTACCTTCAGCATGGAACTGGAGAGCAGCCAATCAGTCCAGAACCTATCCGTAGAGACTTACTCAGCACTAAGTAACCCCCTCAGCACAGCACAGCCTTCTCTCCCCACACTGTTCCCAGAGACAATTAACCCTTACAAACAAATATGTTTCCCTTGACCAACTTTGTTGCTAACACCGAGTCATTGCAACGAACCTGAATGGTCAACACAAAGCTCTTCCAAAGAGGGCCAAGAATATACATCAAAAGTAACCTTGATCAGTGTGTTTCAGCCCAATGAGGGAGCAGTGGTGCGTATAGTTCTCGGGAATGAAGCCACACAATGGAGCAGTGGGAGAGCATTTGGGAAACAGTGATCAAAAAATCAGGTTTGGAATAGTTCTGGAAAAAGACAAGGTGAAACGAAGCATAAGAATACTTGACTGGAGGAGGGCTAACTTCAGGACATTGAATAGCGATCTGTCTGTCTTTTTCTCTGTCTGTCTGTCTGTTTGCCTGTCTTCATTCCAAGGGTTGGCCACACAATGAACAATCTTTATCCACTGGTTTCTATTCTCCTCTCAATGCCAGCTTTCTCAACCACCCACTCATTTGGCCACTTGGCCGCCCATGCCACATGTAACATCCGTCTGAGTCCTTTGGCCATACAAGGGCTTTCACAAGGTGAATTTTCATTGTAATTGAGATGCTGTGGTTATTCCATTCTCTTTTCAGTGAGTTCACAACACCAGGATGCTTGTTAGGTCTAGCTCGAGTTTCTTTGGTGGAATCTATATCTTCCATGATGAGTGACCCAAGGTAATGGAAGGTATCAACCTGTTAAAGCTGAATTCTGTTAATCAGAATCTTGCAGGTCTTTCCACGTATCCCCATCACCTTTGTCTGTTCAACATTGATCAGGAGGCTAACAGATTCCTGTTAACTTGATCAATACAATCCACCAACTCCTGTTGCTGCTGCAGAGCTAGCGAGCAGAATAATTTCATCAGCATAGCGAAGATTCATGCCTGGAAGACTCACCATGTGCTGACCCTGTCTGTATTTGAGCCTTCATGGCACACGCAGTGGCTGTATCTGAGCTGGTGGCTGCGAGTGTCAGATGAAGTGACAAGGCCTCTTTATCAGTGCTGTGCTGCCGCCCCCTCTGTTGCTCCTGGGGATGCTATGGATGTACAGAGGGCATTTCATGAGTGTCAGAAAGGAGGAGCTCAGGGGCGAGGGAATGGAGGGTGTTGTAGGAAGAAAAGACATCCCTGACACTCTCAGCAGCTTACTCATCAAGCCAGCAGGATGCGGGTGAGCTGCGAGTTGAGAAGAGGCAGAAGGCAGGAAGATGCTGCCTCTTTTAATGTTCTGAGAGCCACAGGCCCCATTGCAGCCGGCCTCTGATGTGGAAAGCCATTCTCTCTGTAGGTATCGGGAGATACTGCCATCCTTGTCTCCCCACCAGCTCCTCTCTGCTCCCCTTTATTGCTTGTCATCTTATCCTGTAGGAGGGAGGGCAGAATTTCAGGTTGCCCTGTGTTTGAGTGACATACTTGCCATAGCTGAATAGCTGAGGTGGGTGGAGGCAGTGAGGGGTGGCTGTGAGGCTGGCAGCATTGGTCGGTGTGTGAGGGTGAGTATCTGAATGTGAGGCTTGAGTTTGAGAGTCAGGAAGTGCTGCTGGGTGAGTGATGGGTAATGTAGTGCAGTGGGAGAGGTGGTGATGTGGTGGGTGGAAGATGTAAAAAGATGCATTCACTGACCTTGACCACCCACATGAGGTCATTAACCTTCTTGTGGCACTGCCACCAGATCCTTGCATCCAGACTCTAGGAGTTAATCTTCCTGCTCATCTGCTCTCACTCCCTGCTGAGATGGTCTGAGGGCCTCTGGTCCCCCTCACAAGACCATGGTGTCTTTCCTGACCTCCATCTGGCTGACAAGACGTCACTGAATCTCAGGGCACTCTCCCTTACTGTCATTCCCCTGAAACTTGAGTCTTTCAAAATTATTTTCCAGCAACCTTAAGTTCATTAATGCAGCTTCTTCTTTATAGAGGTTGTGCCTTTAAGAAGATTCTGCCCCACTATCACAGGCCCTGCTCACAGAAAGTAGAGATTAAAATAAGACTGATAAAGGAGATACATAACAGGTAGCAAACAAAGCTGAATATGGAATGTACAAATATGATCACAAAAGGGAATGAGAGGGCCAAAGAGAGAGCATGAGAATTGCTTGGTGTCAGGTGTGGTGAAGTGCAGATGTTATACTTTTGCTTAAAGGAGGAGAGGGATAAGCTCAGTGAACACAGGTCAGTCAGTCTTACCTTGATGGTGGGAAAACTTTTCGAGATAATAACTCGGGTCAAAGTTAATTAGCATTTGGAAAAATATGAGCGAATAAATGACATTCAAGATGGATTTGTTAAAGGAAAATTGGGTTTGACTAACATGATTGAATTCTTTGATGAAGTAATAGGGAGAGTTAGCGAGAGTAGTGTGGTTCATGTTGTGTATATGGATTTGCAAAAGGCTTTTGATATTGTACCACATAATAAACTTAAAATTAAAGTCCATGGAATTAAAGGGTCAATGGTTACATGCATGCAACAATGGCTTTAGGGGCAGATAGCAGAGAATAGTAGCAATTGGTTGTTCTTTAAACTGGAGGTGAAGTGTACAGTGATGTACAGAGAATGAGACTGTTATCTGAAAAGGAAGAATGTGCAGGTTTATGGGGAGAAGGCAGGGGAATGGCACTAAGAGAATTGCTCATTCAGAGAGCCGGTGCAGACATGATGGGCTGAATGGCCTCCTTCTGCACTGTAACAATTCTGTGATTCCATGACTTTATTCCCCGGGGTCAGTATTGGGACCATTGTTCTTGTTGATATAAATTAATGATCTGGACTTGGGTATACAGAGCGTAATTTCAAAGTTTACAGATGATAGAAAATCCAGGAATATAGAAACAATGAGTAGAGAGTAAGAGAGTGCAAAGGACATAGCCTGGTGAAATGGGTAGGCACCTGGCAGATGAAATTTCATGCAGAGCTGTGTGCCATGATTCATTTTGACAGGGAGAAGGAGGGCAGTGCATGAACTAAATGGAGTTTGAAAAGGGATGTAGGAACGGAGAGACTTGGGGCTGTTCGTGTATCAAAGCTTCAGTGGGGTCAGGAACTTGAAAAGGCTGTTAAACAAGTATTTGGGATCTTTGGATTTATGAACAGAATGAGTTTTTAAGGGAGTTCTACTAAACACTGGTTAAAGCTCAGCTGGAGTGTTATGCTCAATTCTGGATACGATGCATCGTCAACAATGTCAAGGTCTTGGAGACAGTGAAGAAGAAATTTACGAGAATGGTTCCAGGGATGAGACACTTCAGTTACTTTGAGAGACTGGACAAGCTGAGATCATCCCCCTTAGCGGAGAAAATGTTAAGAGATTTGATAGAGGTGAATCATGAATGGTTTAGATTGTGCAAATACAGAGAAACTATTTCCAGTTGCAGAAGGGTCGGTAACCAGAGGTGACAGTTTATGGTGGCAAGACCAAAGGTGGCATGAGGAAGAATTTTTTACATGATTACATGATGGGAACACCAACACCTACAAGCTCCCCTCCAAGACACTCACCATTCTGATTTGGAAATTTATCGCCCTTCTTTCACTGTTGCTGGGTCAAAATCCTGGAACTCCCTCCCTAACAGCACCGCACCCTGCCCCCACATTCCTCAAGCTTATCTGTGCTCTCCATAACCATCACGTCAGGTTTGTAGTCAAATTTACTTGTTTCAGTCATCTCTAGCTGCACCCTGTTGTCAAGAGAACCAAATATACTAAAAAAGAACACAATGACATCACCCATGCAGCTCTGCATCAGCATTTATTGATATTCATAAAAATCAAGTCCTGGCATTTATATAGCACCCAATCACCCAGGTCAGTGAAAATCATTCTGAGAGACAAACATGGCTGCACACACATCACCCAGTTCTTGCTGGTCCTGTTCCAGAGGGTGACTCCCGAGGGGCTGCCGGCCTATTCACTGTGCCTTAAGCTCAGTGTGAATGAGGAACAGTGACTTCCCTTCCCCATCCCGCACCATATCCTCTGGTGTACCCCCAGGATCTATCCTTGATCCCTTCTACTTCTCATCCACATGCTGCCCTTGGTGACATCATCCAAAAATGCAGTATTAGTTTTCACATGTGCCCTGATGACGCGCAGGTCCATGTCACCACCCTGTCTCTCTAGACCCATCTACTGTCTGCAAATTTGACTGACATCCAGTGCAGGACGAGCAGAACTTCACTCTGACTAAATATTGGGAAGATCAAAGTTACTGAGCTGGAATTCATGCTGTCCGGCTGACAGGTTAGAAGCTTGAGGGGGCGGGGGCATGTAAAGTCCAGCGGGCAACCTGCCCAGTACCTACCAATCTTCCCTTGACCTGTCTGAAAATTGTCCATGGGCATGGGGCCCATTCACCCTCGGGTTTATTGAGGCCCTTAAGTGGCCAATTCATGGGCACTCAAGGGTCTTACCCATTGCCATTGGTATTTTATCCACAGTGCGGGGAGGCCCATGACATGCCAGAAGCCCAATAGCTTTAGTTGCACAGACTGGCAGGCTGGAGTCGGGCAAGGGAGGGCTGGGGAGCTACTCTGGGGCCCACCTACACACCCCCCCCCCCCCTTAGAAAGATCCGCTGGCCTCCTGAAACTGGTGCCCATCACTGAGACTCCGACCCCGGACTTGTCTGGACTCCATGACTGAAGCCCCAGCAGTGGTCACCAGTCCAGGCTGTAACTGCTGGGACTATAGACCTGCTGGTCAATCCGATTGGCTGACAGCACTGTAAGGCAGGACTTCCTCCTGAGACAGGGGTGGAAGTCTCACCTTCAAGCAATTCAAGCTGCTCCCTGCGTTAAACAGCTGGGTCAGCTGACAGGATTGTGGGCGGTTCCCCTGCTGGTTAAAATGTCAGGGAACACCGCAGCCCACAAGATCCAGCCCATTGTCTTCAGTTGCTTCCACAAACTCCATTCCATAGCCACTGACCCCATTCTTCTGCCTGAAGCTGAACCAGATTGGTTGCAACCGAGCTGTCCTGTTTGATTCTAAGATGAGCTTCCAAAACCCCATATCAACTCCATCACCGAGTCCACCTATTTCCACCTCCATAACATCATCCAACTTCAGCTCATCTGCTGCGGAGACCCTTATCCATGCCTCTGTTAGCTCCAGATTTGACCTCCCTAGCACTCTCTAAGCCATCGTTCGAACTTCCATCCTGCATAAACTTGAGTCCATCCAAAACTCTGCTGCCCAAATCCTAATTTGTAACTCATATAAGTCCCATTCACCAATCACTCCTGTGCTCATTGACTTACACAGGCTGGCAATGTCTCAATATCAGAAACTAAACTGAATTAGCCATGTAAATACTTAGGGCACAAGAGCAAATAAGAGTATGGGAATCCTATGGTGAGTAACTCACCTCCTGACTCCCCAAAGCCAGTCCACCATCCACAAGGCACAAGTCAGGAGTGTGATGGAATACTCCCCACTTGCCTGGATGAATGCAGTTCCAACAGCACTCGAGAAGCTCAACACCATCCAGGACAAAGCAGCTCGCTTGATTGGCAGCCCATCCACAAACATTCACTCTCTCCACCACCGGGGCATAATAGCAGCAGTGTATATCATGTACAAGATGCACTGAAGCAACTCACCAAGGCTCCTTCGACAGCACCTTCCAAACCCATTACCTCTACCACCTAGAAGGACAAGGGCAACAAATGCTTGGGAAGACCACCAACTGCAAGTGTCCCTCCAAGCCACTCACCATCCTGACTTGGAAATATATCGCTGTTCCTTCACTGTCGCTGGATCAAAATCCTGGAACTCCCTCCCTAACAGCACTGTGGGTGTACCTACACCCCATGGACTGCAGCAGTTCAAGAAGGCAGCTCACCACCACCTTCTCAAGGGCAATTAGGGATGGGCAATAAATGCTAGCCCAGCCAGCAACACCCACATCCCATAAATGAATTTTAGAAAACACTGCAAGTTGTTGAAATGTGGGATGCACTGCCCAAAAGGTTGGTGGCAGCAGGCTCAATATGAACATTCAAAATGGAATTGGATAAATACATGAAGGGAAAAAAAATCCCAGAGCTATGGGAATAGAGTCAGGACATCAAGCAGCCAGCACAGACACAATGGGCCAAATGGCCTTATGATTCCAACACCATACAATCTAATGCCCAATGGCTTCATAAATTCTACTGTCCTTGTACTGTCAGAAAATGCATATGGAAACATACACTTTGAAATACTTCCTGAACCACTTCCTGAAGATTATCCAGTGGGGTTTGTTTACCTTTGTTTATGGTATTGTCTCACGCTGTAAATTTGCATGTCAGCTTGCTAACGTAATAAAAGTGACTGCATTTAAAAGTAATCCTTTGGATGTGATGTGGGAGCTTCTATGTGATCAGGTGCTTTATTAATGCAAGTTTGTTTGTTCAATCTTTATTCCTAAAATCCTTTATTACTAAACAAGTACTTGTGCGGTTTGAGCTTATGATAGTCATACCTAGCTTGTGTACTTAGCATTGATGTGAGACAGCGTAGAAATCCAACCAAGGATCTAGTGTGTGAGTAATTCACAATCTCAATCCCAATCTTCACAATCTCAGACAGATAGTTTTGGGTCTTCAGCTCAGTTCAATTGCAGGAAGTCTGAAACTACTGCCGAAAGCATAATGGTCTTTAAAAATCTGAAGAGTATCAGCATAGTTAAGGCATGTTGAAAAATTGCATGACATTATTGTTGGCAACATCAACCAGTGAGTCACTGCTTTGTAATACAATATATAAAAAGATAGCGGGCTGAATTTTATGCTGATTGGGTGCAGACCCGACCCGTGGGTGCAAAGTTACGCAAGATGATGTCAGGCGAGCGTCCCAATGTCATCCCGCACTCGCATGACAGCTCAGTTGGTGGTCGCTTGCAAAAGTCAGAAGTGTGTCTGCCGACAATTAAGAGGGCACTTAAGCCCATTAACAGCGCAATTGTCTGATATTTACATAGCCCATCTAACGTTACAGTTGGCGGACGGGCGAATTGGCCTGGTGGCATTTACGTTCTTCAGCAAACCTCATCCAAGGGCGGGATGAGCTTTCAGTTATTAAATAAAATAAAAATAGAAACCTGTGGACAGCATTTTTATCATCTATTTCTTCAGGTGCCTGATTGTGATGCTTGGACATCTTTTTCCTGATTTTAAAAACTTTATTTCCTGGGTTTCAGGTCTGCAGCTCTCTGAGGCAGCTCTCTGCCTTCAGGGGGCTTTCTGTCAGTGCTTGCCCCCGCCTGCGTTGATGTCATCACCCACCCTCTGCCCGCCCCTACCGTGGCAGCACTGAGCTTTTCAGCATGCGCTTCATGCTGCTTGGCCAACTAGCAGCCAGCGTGAAATTGCGGTCAGGGGCTGATCACAGTCGGTGGTCAGTTTTGCTCCTGGGTTCACGCCCGCCGGTGAGCTGAAAATTCAGGGCAGTATGTGACCTTAAGACATAGGAGCAGAAGTAGGCCATTTGGCCCATTGAGTCTGCTCCCCCATTCAATGAAATCATGGCTGATTCAATTCCACTTTCCTGCCTTTTCCCCATAACCATTGATTCCCTTACTAACTATCTCAGCCTTGAATATACTTAATGACCCAGCCTCTACAGCCCACTGTGGTAAAGAATTCCACAGATTCCACCCTCTGAGAGAGGCGATTATTCCTCAACTCTGTCTTAAATGGGCAATCCCTTACTCTGAGATTAAGACCTCTGGTCCTAGACTCTCCTAGAAGAGGGAGCAACCCCTCAGCATTTACCCTGTCAAATGTGGAGGTGACAAGGAGATTTATGGTTTGATACCGACGGCAGAATATTGCCACATCTATACTATCCTGCAAGTTCCAACCTCCCCTGAAAACACAACATGTTGGCATTTGGTATACTTTAATTTATGACAATTTACATAAAGAATTTTCTATAACCTTTCTCATAATGAGTATTCTTTGGACCATTTTATCATCATTGTTAAACATCTTTCCTGAATAGACAACCAATCCTTTATAAATTGTCTGTAAATTGTAGAATCTACAAAAGGCTACGACAAATATATCACCAACATGAGCAAAAGCTTCTTTCCATTGTTTATCAGTCATCAGTTTAAAAATGGGAAGCTAACAGTCTTTAACTGATGATGATAAAGCTGGAAGAGAATTTCCAAAAAGACAGATTTCCAAGAGCAAAATACTGGGGATGCTGGAAATCTGAAATAAAAACAGAAAATGCTGGAAACAGTCAGCAGATCTGGCAGCATCTGCGGAGCGAGAAACTGAGTTAGCCTTTCAGGCCGATGATTTTACATCAGAAACAAAAATCCATCTCAGTTTTTAAAGCCGCATTTGACCCCAGCATCCACAGCTTTTGTGGGAGTCAGTTCCAGATATCCACCACCCTTTGTGTGGAGAAGTGCTTCCTGACATCACCCCTGAGTGATCTAGATTAATTTTAAAGTTGTGCCCCCTTGGTCTGGACTCCCCCACAAGTTGCCCCCACAAGTTGAACCCTTATGACTCTAAGAGCTATGCTGACAGGACTGTAACTCCTGGTCAGACCATGGCAGACTGGTAGAAGATAGGAGTCAGACTAAAGCTGTGCACTGCCCAATGGTAGGGGGTGTGAGTCAGGCTAATGGTTCCATGGAAATTCCTTTACTACAGGAAAATCCCAGAGAGAGGGCAAATCTGTTATCAATTTGCAAATATAAATATCACATGTGGAGAACTATGACCTGTTGGATGTGAGGCAAATGGTATCCCGACTGGAGTCAAATATCTTGCTCTAGATTGAGAGCCATGAAAGAAATGGTGATCTTATGTACAGGAGGCTCTAACTAGCAATGACAGTTAGAGGATATCATCAAGCTCCAAGCTCCAGTGACTCAAACAACCCATCAATGTCTTTTCATTATCCTAATCGGTCGTGCACAATAGCTCCTGAGGTGAGGATGCTGGGAACAGTTAATATTGCTGAGCTCAGCCCCAGTATCTATCACTGTCTTAAGGGAAGGAGAGGATCAGAGGAGGAAAATGGCATTCTATGGGACAGAAAGAGATAAGATAATTCTCACAGCTTCCCCAAAACAGGTGAAGACTCAAAGAACATGTTTGTTCCCTCAGTGAAGAGAGAGAGAGAGAGAGAGGGATTCACAAACGTGGATAAGAACAAAGGTTTTCTTGGAGCCTTAGAGATAAAGATGCAACAACAGCAACGTGCACTTATATATATATATAGTGCCTTTCATGTAGGAAACCATGCCAATGTGCTTCATAGCAATGTTATCAAACAAAACATTCGACATTGAGGCACATACAGAGATGTTGGGGCTGGTGAATAAAAGCTTGGTTAAAGGGGTAGGTCTTAAGGGTCGTCTTAAAAAAGGAAAGAGACATGAAGATACCTAGGTGTTCAGCGAGGGAATTTCAGAGCTAAGCGTCTCCACTGGTAGAATCATGAATGTTAGGGATTTGTAAGAGGCAAGAATTGGAGGAGGGCTGTTATCTTGGAGGATTGTGGGACTGGGGGAGATTACAGGGAGGAACCATGGAAGGACTGGAAACCAAGGATCAGAATTTTAAAGTCGAGGCCTTTGCTCAGCCATATAGAGCAGATATAGAGCAGATTTAAGGACAGGACAGGCTATGGCGACCTATCTGATAGCCCTGCACACACTCACTGACACATGAATAACAACCACAGGCCTTTAGGATAATGAAAAGATTTGAGATAGTTGGGAATTCAGGAGAAACCTCTTCACACAAATAGAGTTTAGGTTGTGGAGTAGCTGAGGTGAATATTGTAGGTGCATTTAAACTAAATACACATGTGAGGGAGAAAGGAGTAAGGTGAGATGAAGAGGGATGGGAGGAGCTTTGTGTGGAGCGTGAACACTGGAATAAAGCAGTTGGTTAAAATGGCCTGTTTCTGTGCTCCACATTGTAACTAATTTTGGGGAAAGTGCTGGAGAGTGAGCACAATTCATGGCTAGAGAGGGAGTCAATGCTATTTTCTGGAGCCAAGAGGGAAGGTGGGATGGGAGAGGAAATTGGACAGAATGAAATAAAGTAGGAGATATGAGTTATGCAAATTTCAAACTAGGGGTTACTAAAGGAGTGACCTGTCCTCACTATATGCCTGGGCAATCACCACTGAGTCAATGTAATTTGTTGCCTTGCATGTTTATTGTATCTTTGATGACCTCAAGATGTCTCAAAGTGCTTTACCACCAATTGAAGTTGAAATGTAAGAAACACCAGCAGTTGATTTGTGCACAGCAAGCTCCCACAAAGAGCAATGAGATAATAATGATCAGATAATCTGTTGCAGTGGAGTTGGTTGAGGTCTCTGAATTATCTCCAGCAGCTCCTGGCTAATGCCTGTTTTGTCCCCACTCTCTAATGATGTAGGGTCATGGCCAGGGAAGCTCGCACAGGTACCAGCAGCCCTTCTCCACCCTTGTCAAGTCGCTGTCCTTCAACTGTGATGGTCGAAAGTGAGTGCCAGGAGGTTGCTGCCCACAGAGGCTGTCACGCCCAGATGTCACTTGACTTCCACCAATACTGGAAATTGGTGTCACTGGAGAATGATTAGGATTGGGAGCTTTGGCTGTTTTATACTCCCTCCCCAGCGCAGGGATAATTACTGGTCTTTAAATAGTATTACAGCTGAGATTTACGAATAAAGAGCAGACTTGTGGTCAAAACTGGGATCAAAATTCTACTGGAATTTATTATGTTGTTAAGAGCATCACCGCAAGTCAGTGACATAGAGAGCACTGGCATTAAGCAGCCATCCTGGATGGCAACTGCTGAGAGAATAGAAATGTGAACCAGAAGAGCCCCATAAAAGTTTAAAGTGCACATAATCAAATACATCCAGGAATAATTTTCAAGCAGTATTCTAATAAAAGGCTTTAGATAAAAGTTGTAAATCAATCATGTTTCATAGTTAGGCATCAGCTGATTAGATGCCTGGAAGTAACTCACTGCCAATCACCCATTATTGTGTTTATAAACCTTCTACAAAACTAGATTATTTCCAACCTATAACTCACTGCTAGCTATCTGTTAGCCTATATATAAACCAAATTCCCACTATCAGATTCCAGACCATGTAACTCTCACGTATCTATAATTCTATATATACAATCCCACGAGCTCCTTGATTAGATTCCAGGCTGTAATCTATTCCCGGTTACCCGTTACTCTAAACTATCAACCCCAATCCATCAAAGCCCTCGATTTTTTCCAGTCTATGTAACTCATTGCCAGATACCTGTCATATTATATACAAACTCCTTCCAAAGCTCTCAATTGGATTTCCACCTGTAACTCACTCCCAGCTGTTACTTATTCTTTTATATAAAATTGCTCCTTTTGTCCCCTTCACGACTAGTTGGATTCCTGCACAAGTGCAAAATTAAATATATTGTAAAACTTTTATTTTATATTCCAGAAATAATTTAACTAATGACCCCCAGGTCCACATCGTTTGCTAACTCAGCATTTCTAACACCTCATTTACAGAAAGTTATCCTATTGATATTTGTAAGTGAAAGAAGCATTATGGAAGCTGAAAAAGCATGTTGGATTAATATGAGGTAATTAATTAAACTATCTTCTTAACATTGATTATTAAATCAATTTACTGAACTCGTTTATTGAATATATCTTATTTACCTCGTGTTAAACTTCTCCATTTATTGAATTTATTCAACTCATTTATTAGTCAAGTTGATTGATCACCTCCTACCATTTTATTCTGTTGACCTTGGCTCAGTGTTTGTACTTTCCTGGCTTCAGAGGGTGGAATTTTCCATAAATGAGACTAAGTGCGGTGGTGGGCGATTTCGGCATTGTCAACCCCACCCACCGGAATGGCGGGAACTCATTCCCAATTCTACACTTGGAGCCTCATTAGCTATGCAAAGGCACCTTTCGGTCTGAATCACCTGGCGGGTCAGGAGTTGATTTGTGCACCCACTGAGAGCTGGCAGGTTCAAAGGTCCAGGCACCATTTTTAAAGGCCAGACCAACACACAATCTTACTTTCTCCAGCCCACCAGAGATGTCGGGCAGCCAGAAGGGGAAGGCCGAGAGCCTGAAGAAGGCAGCAGCACCCAGCTACACGCACAGGCCTGCCAGGCCTTGATCAGAGGGATGCACGCGCAAAGGCAGGTGCTCTAATCCAGAGATGGCTGCAGGAAGCACAGCAGCCTCACCTCCAGCCTGGGAGACAGTTGCGGAGCAGGTCCACACGGCTGGCACCTGCAGCCCAAGTGTCACCCAGTGCAGAAAGAGGATGAATGATCTCATCACTCAGCCAGGGTAAGTCCTAGCTCCTTCAACTCTCTCCAATATCAAACTCTCATCATGGTATCATGCACCCAGACGGCTACTCTCTCTTCAGGGATCTCACACAACCATTAATGGGGGACACATATCAACACTCATTCTCTTACCGAAACTTTCACATCACCACCATCCCATCTATCATGTCGTTCACACTGCATCCTCTGGCCCTTCTGGGGAGGCATCCCCACACACAGGGAACATGCTCCTCACCCACCCTCTGCACCATACCTTCTCATCACATGTCTTTCTTTCTTCTTCAGGCCAAGCTGGTACACAACAGGCGCGAGAGATTGCAGACCAGGGGAGGGACGGCTGGCATTGTCACCCTCACTGAGTTTGAGGAGGCTGCAGCCGAGCTGGCTGGGGAGGACAGGAATCACTCCTGTGGGGAAGGGGAGATCGGCCTCTCCCAGAAACTGAGTATAGATCACAGCTCCATCACCTCATCACATCCTGACAATCTCTGTGAGTCACGTGCAGTCTTATCTTGCTCATGCTCGTTAACTGAAACTCTATTTTCCATTTTCTTGGCATCAGCAGATTAAGGCACCCAAGCCAGTTCAACACCAGTGCGAGCCCCCAGGATTCATCCGAAGAGGAAGCCCTGGAAGAACCGTCACGACACTCACACACTCCCTCCACCAGCTCAGAGACACACACATTGGGGGGGCACAGATGTGGATTAGGCTTGGTCTCACTTCCTTGAGAACACTTCATTGTCACATCCCCACAGCAGTCGGAGGCAGGAAGAGCCCAGGTCTCTGATACTCAGAGGGCTGCTGGAGACCAGCCCACCTGCTTGGTCCAAGTCAGATGATAAGCCTCCGGAAGCGGCCGCCAACTCAATGCTGGAGATGCAGCAGGCGGCAGAACATCAGACAGAGGTTTGACAGTCATTCATCAGACTAGAGTGAAAGATGGAGGAGTCCGTCTCTGCACTGTCTGATGTTGTGGCTCCAACATGCGAGAGCCTTGAGGTCACCTTGGGAATGTTGGCAACCACAATGGAGACTTTGGTCCAGCAGAACTTGCCAGATTTGTGCTCAGCCCTGCACTCCAAGGCCACACACCCTGGTGGGCACCATCAAGATGTAGGCGACAGGGTGCGAGGCACCTTGACTTCCCTCCAGGTGCACCATCTCCTGTAGGAGTCAGGGTGGAGCCCCTGAGGATGAACTCAGGAGACTCCAAGGGTGCGCAGCCGCTCACAGCCCCCTCTGCCTGTGACCCCGTCCACTCCAGCAGGATGACCGCCAATGTCATCACAGACATCAGGATGGAGCAGTCAGCAGGCTACCTCCACCTCTGCTGCGAGTGTCAGGAAGGCAAATGCAATGTTGGCATTTATTTTGAGAGGACTAGAATATAAAAGCAGGGATGTGCTGCTGAGACTTTATAAGGCTTTGGTCAGACCACATTTAGAATATTGTGAGCAATTTTGGGTCTTGTATCTCAGGAAGGATGTGCTGGCCCTGGAGAGGTCCAGAGGAGGTTCACGAGAACGATCCCAGGAATGAAAGGCTTAACATATGAAGAACAACTCTGGGTCTATACTCGATGGAGTTTAGAAGGATGCGGGGGGATCTGATTGAAACTTACAGAATACTGAAAGGCCTGGATAGAGTGGACATGGGGAAGATGTTTCCATTAGTAGGAGAGACTAGGAGCCCTCGAGGGCACAGCCTCAGAGTAAAGGGAAGATCTTTTAGAACAGAGATGAGGAGAAACTTCTTTAGCCAGAGAGTGGTGAATCTATGGAATTCATTGCCACAGAAGGCTGTGGAGGCCAGGTCATTGAGTGTATTTAAGACCGAGGGAGATAGGTTCTTGATTGGTAAGGGGATCAAAGGTTACAGGGAGAAGGTGGGAGAATGGGGTTGAGAAAATTATCAGCCATGATTGAATGGTGGAGCAGACTCAATGGGCTGAATGGTCTAATTTCTGCTCCTATGTCTTATGGTCTTATGTCAGGGTTGCACCCAGGTGTAGCAGTAGAGTTAGGAAAGTTAAGAAAAATTGATGTCACTTTTGGGTCATGGATGTGCCATACATGTAAATAAATTGCACTTTTTTGTGAATACATTTGTTCCTAAGTGGGCTCTCAGTTCCCAGGGTGAGCTCACTCACAGGACCCCACAGACCAAAGCAAAGATCATGGCCTGGCAATTCATGAGGCCAGAATGTGCAAGTCTGAATGCAGGACTTGTTCTCGCTGCGAGTGGGTGAACATCCCCTGAGGTGAAAGTAAATGGCATTGAGGGCTAGGAGAGATATGGCCATTTCCCCTCACTTAACGTCACCTTCCCTGGAACCTGTCAGCAATTATTGTATCACGGGCACACTCCCAGGTCTCCCTTCCTCCATGGCGTGATCGCCTTCATACCGACCCTCAGCACCCCCTGAGGTTCCTGGGCCTCAGGGTCTTCATCCTCTGATGAACTCTCATCCTCGTCCAGTTCATCCTCTGGCAGGGGTCCACCTCTTTGCATTGCCAGATTGTGAAGAGCGCAGCACACTGTGATGATGTGGGAAACCCTGTGGGGATGTATTGGAGTGGGCCACCTGAGCGGTCCAAGTATCTGAAACACATCTTCAGAAGCCCAATGGCCTGCTCTATAAGGGAGTGTGTGGAGCAGTGAGCAGTGTTGTATATCTCCTCAGAACGACTCTGAGTGTGATGCACCAGTGTCATCAGCCAGCGTTTCAGTGGGTACCCCTTATCCCCAAATAGCCACCCTGCAGACGTAATGGCCCCTCAGAAATCTCAGGCAGCTGGGAGTGACTCAGGATGTAGGAGAAATGGCAACTCCCAGGGTACCATGCACAAACTTGCAGTATGTGTTTCCGGGGATCACACAACAGTTGTACATTGATGGAATGGTAGCCCTTGCGGTTTATAAACATTAGGGGCTGCTGCCATGGAGCCCGTATAGCCACATGGGTGCAGCCTATTGCACCCTGCACTCTTGGGAAGCCTGAGATGGTGGTGAAGCTGGTGAATCTCGCCATCTGGCTCTCTTCATCCAGAGCAAACCTGGCACAATGATGGGCCTCTCTGTAAAAGGCACCTGTGACCTCCTTTATGCATTGATGTGTTACAGACTGAGAGATGCCGCACAGGTCACCTGTTGATCTTTGGAAAGAACCAAAGGCAAAGAAATTGAGCGTTGGGGTCACCATCAAAGCCACTGGCAGGGGATACCCTCCAACTCCACATGGCGTCAGGTCTTCATGAAGAATGTAGCAAATGTGGATATACCACATCTCAGGACAAGCGCAGACATGCACAGCATTGTCTCTCGCTCATTTGTAAATAGGAGACTCTTTGAGAATAAACTCTAGATCTGGCAAGTCGCCTCCATTGTCTTGGTCTCTCCTCCTGTTCGTTCTCTGGCTCCCCTTGACCATATCCCTCCTGTTGAAGCTGCGCATGGATTTGCCTCTCCCTCTCACTTTGCCTCCTCTATTGCTTTAGGACCCAGACAAAGGCAACATTGAGCCCTGGATCCATTTCTGCTTTTGCTTTCTCTCTGGAGGAAATATTGAAGACATTAATGATTCAAGGGGCAAGAAAGTGAAGCTCAGAAGATGACTTATTTGGAGACTGTTAGGGTCCGTAGTTTTTCCTGCCCTACTTGCATGGCAGCTGATGTCACCTTGTCCCTGAGACACTAGCACACACATCGAGATGACCAAGATGGCCTTGCAGATATGTAACATCTTGAGCCCTGCGTGGGATGCTAAAGTTTCAGTGAGATGAGTGACCCAACCTCACTCTATGCTCCAATCTATGATGTGGCATATTAATGACCAATCAGTTGCTCATGGTCAATGAGTGGATGCCCTTTGGCCCATTAAGAGTGTCAAATCTGGTGAACACATGACAGGCCTTCATTGATGGAAAGCCATATATGATGCAGCTGTGTCTCCCTCAATATTGTCTGCATTCCCATATTCTACATTCCTGTGTTACTCTTGAGATGCAGCAGCTGTGATGTGAAGCCGCTGAGTTCTGAGTAGCCCTTTAACGGCACTAATGAAGCCATGGGCTTTCTATGGCCTTCATCACAAGGAGGTCTTCCTCCTTTCTTTCTAAGCAGACTCCTGCTCACTCTAGTGGCAACAAGAGGTTAGAGGACAACCCCTGAAAGGCCTCATCATGTTCGCTCTTCCCCCTTACTGCCATCTCACCGCCTTCCCTCCCTGTTGTGCCTATTGTGGTTGACAACCCCACCTTCGCCTCACAGCCCACCCCCCGGTTGAAATGCTGGTCTCTGAAAGTGGAAACCTACATGACTGCCACAGCACAGTTGTGCTCCTCGGGACATTGAAAGTAAGGAGCAGGAGCAGTCCAACCCTGCAGCCCCAGCAGTGTGACATTCATCGTAACAAGACTGGTGCTACGCTATGGCAGGTGGGCTATGCATGTTGCACTCACCTCGAAGTTACCAGCGAACTGATGTCCGAGTTGTGCATGGCCATCCTTTTCAAATGGATTTGAGGCCGACGTGAATTCCCGAAAGATCAGAAGGGGTGACAAGATTCCGGTGAGCAGCTGTTTTAATGAGCATTCATGAGAAGCTAATTAATGCAAATGGGGCTCGCGCCATTGGTCGGCGGGATAACCGACCCGGCATGAGCACACTGTCGGGAGAATTGCGATTTTTTGCCTGCCGCTGGATTCTCTGCTCCCACCTGCCATGGAACCTGCTGCGGGCTGGATGGGAGAAATCTGGCCAGAATGTTGAGTAGAAATTCTTGGCTGATTCTCCAGTGCCACAGATGCATTAGACAAGACCCTACCTAACCTCTCAGACAGATGTAAAAGATCCCATAGCACCATTCAAAGTAGAGCAGGGAGATGCAAAGGTGCTTCAAGGTTGTTTGGAGAGGCTGAGTGAGTGTGCAAAAAGTTGGCAAATGTAATACAATGTGGAGAAATGTGAGGTTTGGTAGGAGAAACAGAAATACAGGGCAGGATTTTATGACTGATTGGGCGTAAGATAATGTGCAATGACATCGGGCGAGTGTCTGACTTCATCGCACACTTGCTGCAATATTTTGGTCATTGAGTGTGAGCAAGAGTCAGCAGTGCACTCGTTGACAATTAAGAACCTATTAAGGCCCTTAATCAAATAATTGAAAGCTATTTTTCGCTGCCCATCCGACCTTATGGTTGGCAGGTGGGTGAATAGGCCAGGCGGCCTTTGGATTTTTAATGAAACCTCATCCACGGGCGGGATGAGGTTCCCAGCAATAATTTTAAAAATATATAAATTTTCAAACATAATTTTTAATATGTCCCTGTTCATGTGACTGAGTCACATGGGGAGACATGTTTCTCACATTTTAAGATTTTTTATTTTTGTTTCCATGATTCGTCAGCTGCCTGAGGCAGCTCTGTGCCTTCAGGCAACTTTCAGTGCGCTCTCCCCCGTGTGTGGACAGACTTTAGCGCTTGCCCTCCTCCCGCCCCCGCCCCCGCCCTGGAAGCGCTGAGCTCCTCAGATGGGATGGGAAGAAGGACTGTGAATAACACAGTCTTCGTGTTCCCCAATGCAGGCCTTTGCATTCAGGAGAGATGTCCTGCTCCATCGTCCGGCACACTGCAGCCCATCTCTGAGAAGGAGGGTGTCAAAGCCTCAGAAAGTGCACCATCACATCCTTCCCCTGCACACCCTACACCAACACAGATAGACTCAACTCAATGGGGATGCAATCGGGGTCACTATCTGGTGAACACATCACAGATACACTGGAACTGTAGGCGGAGGCTGTGACACACAAGGGCTCTGACAGTTGGAAGACTGCTGCAGGTTAGGCCCATGCTGAGCCCCAGGCTAATGAGGGGCCTCTGGTCATGGCCACATGAAATGTTCTGGAGATGCAGTGGCAGACAGGGGAATATCTGGCAAAGCTACCAGAGAATATGTGCAGCCTTGCAAGGACAATGGAGGAGCTCCCCCAGGCCAAGCTCTGCCATGTCACTGCCGGGTGAGTGCAAGGTTTCCTCCAAAGGGCAGGTTGGCCACTGTCATTGAGAGCCAGGTTCAGCAGGCCATTCAGTGGCTGATGGATATGTGCTTGGACCTGCATACCATCGCGCTGCCCTTGGGCTGTATACAACGGTAGCCAAAAAAGTTACAAGGCACCTGGGCCTCCCTCCAGTGTGTACTGCAATGGAGGAGGAACACCAGGCTGCCTCTTCTGAGGGTTCCTTTCAGGCTGTTCCGAGGGTGAGCAGCCACTCCTCAGCCCCCCTGCCAGTGACCACAGGGCCTGCAGTAGCTGCTACCAAAGAGGATGCAGCAGCACTGGGCAGGAACCTGTAACCATCCCAGGGCCCTCCAGGCCTCGGGCAACCAGAGGATAGCTGCCAAGGTCATCCCAGGCAAAGGGGCATCACAGCCAGCAGCCTGCCTCCACCCCAGCTGCTGATGTCAGGGTCACATGATGTCATAATGTCATAAGTGCAAGAGAAGGAGCATGTAGATGTACCAGGATGGCATGGGTGTTCAAACTGTATAAAACAGTACATGTTAGTGTTTGATTAAAGATTCTTGTTTACTTAATTCATGCATGTGTTGAAGGTCTTATTCGGATGGCCTGTTTATGTGTGTGTCTGCTGCCTATATGGGTGAAGGTGGAGTATGGTCCTCTCCATGTTTGGGGTGACAAGATGGAATGGCTTAGCATGGCCAAGCAGAATGCTCCTCCTGTGCGATGTGGGAAATCAGGGGCATTAGGAAATAAATTAAAAAGCAGGACCTCAAAAGTTGTAATTCCAGGATTACTCCCTGTGCCAAGTGCTAGCAAGAAAAGGAATAGAAGAATTGACCAGATGAATGTGTGGTTTGTGAGATGGTGTAGGAGTGAGGGATTTAGATTCCTGAGGCTTTGGGACCGATTCTGGGGAAGATGGGACCTGTACAAGCTGGACGGGTTGCAATCCTGCAGGACCAGAACCAATATCCTCGCAGGGGTATTCGTTTGTACTGTGGAGGAGGGTTTAAACTAGAGTGGCAGGGGAGTAGGAACCTGAGCAGAGATACACAAGAGAGGGAAACAAAGATAGAAATGAAAAACAGAAATGTAGAAAACAAAAGTGGAAGGCAGAGGAAACAAGGGATGGCAGCAAATAGGGCCATGGTACAAAAAAATGTGTAAAAATGTTAAAAAGCCAAGTCTAAAGGCACTGTATCTGAATGCATGGAACATTCACAATAAGATAGATAAATTAACAGGGCAAATATATAACAGGTACGATATGATAGCGATTACAGAGACAAGGCTGCAGGGTGACCAAGGCTGGGAATTGGATATCCAAGGGTATTTGATATTTAGGATGGACAGGCAAAAAGGAAAATGAGGTGGCATAGCATTATTTGTTCAAGATGCACTCAGCACATTACTGAGAGAAGATATTGGATCAGAAAATCTAGATGTAGAATCAATCAGGGTAGAGCTAAGAAGCAACAAGGGGTGAGAAACATTCGTGGGAGTTGTTTATAGGCCTCCAAACAGCAGTGGTAAAGTAGGGGAAGGCATTAAACAGGAAATTAGAGGTGCATTAACAAGCATGCTTCAGTAACCAGGGGTGACTTTAGTCTACATATAGACTGGGCAAACCAAATTTGGAATAATACTGTGGGTGATGAATTCCTGGAGTGTGTACGAGGTGGTTTTTTAGACCAGTATGTCCAGGACAGGCTATCCTAGATTTGGTGTTGTGCAAGGAGAAGGGGTTAATTAATAATCTTGTTGTGTAGGGCTCTTAGGGAACAGTGAGCATAACATAATAGAATTCTTCATTGGGATGGAAAGTGAAGTAGTCCAATCTGAAACTAGGGTCCTAAATCTTCACAAAGGAAACTATGAAGGTAGGAGGTGTGAGTTGGCTAAGGTAGATTGGAGAACGTCATTAAAAGGCATGACGGTGGATAGACAATGGCTAATATTTAAGGAACGAATGTATGCATTGCTGCAGTTATACATTCCTTTATGGAGCAAAAACACAACAGGAAAAGTGGCCCAACCATGGCCAACAAAAAAAATTAAGGATAGTATTAGATCCAAAGAGGAGTCATATAAAGTTGCTAGAAAAACTAGCAAACCTGAGGATTGAAAACAGTTTAGAATTCAGCAAAGGAGGACAAGAGGTTGATTAAGAGGGGAAAATAGAGTATGAGAGTAAACTTACAAGGAACATAAAAGCAGAGTGTAAAGGCTTCTATAAGTAAGTAAAAAAGAAAAAGATTACTGAAGACAAATGCAGGTCCCTTACAATCTGAAATGAGAATTACAATCTGGGAGATTTTATGATAGAGAACAAGGAAATGGCAGAGCAATTAAACAATTATTTTCATTCTGTCTTCACAGAGGAAGACACAAATAACTTACCAGAAATGCCAGAGAACCAAGCGTCTAGTGAGAAGGGGGAATTGAAGGAAATTAGTATTACTAAAACAATAGTGCTGGAGAAATTAATGAGACTGAAAGCTGATAAATCCCAAGGACCTGATAATCTACATCCCAGGGTGCTTAAGGAGGTGTCTATGGAAATAGTGGATGTGTTGGTTGTCATCTTCCAAAATCTGCAGATTCTGGAACAGTCCTGGCAGGTTGGATGGTGGCAAATGTAACCCCACTATTTAAAAAATGAGAGAGGGAGAAAACAGCGAATTACAGATCGGTTAGCCTAGCATCAGTAGTAGGGAAAATGCTATAGTCTATTATAAAGGGTGTGATAACAGGACACTCAGAAAATATCAACAGGATTAGACAAAGTCAACATGGATTTATTAAAGGGAAATTATGTTTGACAAAACTACTGGAGCTTTTTGAGGAGGTAACTAACAGAGTAGATAAGGGAGAACCAGTGGATGTGGTGTATTTGGATTTTCAGAAAGCTTTTGATAAAGCTCCATATAAGAGGTTAGTGGGTAAAATAAAAGCACATGGGATTGGGGGTGATATATTGGCATGAATTGAGAATTGATTAGCAGACAGGAAACAGAATAGGAATAAATGGATCTTCTTTGGAGTGACAGGCGGTGACTACTAGAGAACCACAGGGATCAGTGCTTGGGCCCCAGCTATTCACAATATATATCAATGATTTGGATGAGGGGACCAAATATAAATTTCCAAATTTGCTGATGACATGAAACTTAGTGGGAATGTGGATGGTGAGAAGGGTGTTAAAAGGCTTCAAGGCAATTTAGACAGGTTGAGTGAGTGGGCAAATACATGGCAGATGCTGTGTGACATGGATAAATGTGAATTTATCCACTTCGGTAGGAAAAACAGAATGGCAGAGTATTATTTAAATGGTGATAGATTGGCAAATGTTGATGTACAATGGGATCTGGGTGTCCTTGTACACCAATCACTGAAAGCAAGCATCGGGGTGCAGCAAGCAGTTAAGAAGGCAAATGGTATGTTGGCCTTCATTGCGAGAGGACTTGAGTACAGGAGCAAGGATGTCTTACTGCAGCTGTACAGGGCCTTGGTGAGACCACACCTGGAGTATTGTGTGTAGTTTTGGTCTCCTTACCTAAGAAAGGATACATTTGCCATAGAGGGAGTGCAGCAAAGGTTTATCAGGCTGATTCCTGAGATGGCAGGATTGTCACATAAAGAGAGATAGGGTCGACTAGGCCTGTATTCACTGGAGTTTAGAAGAATGAGAGGGGATTTCATTGAAATGTATAACATTCTGACAGGGATGGACAGACTGGATGCAGGGATGATGTCTCCTCTGGCTGGGGAGGTCTAGAACAAGGGGTCACAATCTCAGGATACAGGGAGGGCCATTTAGGACAGAGATGAGGAGAAACTTCTTCACTCAGAGGGTGGTGAACATGTGGAATTCTTTACCACAGAAAGCTGTGGAGGCCAAGTCACTGAATATATTTAAGAAGGAAATAGATAGATTTGGACTCTAAAGTAGTTAAGGGTATGGGGAGAGCGCGGGTGTACAGCATTGAGATAGAGGATCAGCCATTATTATATTGAATGGCGGCGCAGGCTCAAAGGGCTGAATAACCTATTCCTGCTCCTATTTTCTATGTTTCCATCCTGGCATCTGGTGCTGGAACCCCAGTGTGCTGACCTACTCTGCTCCTTCCTCCTTAGCTGACGAAGAGTGTGGCTCCACCAGGTCTGCTGTCAGCAAGGTCTCTCCCCTCTGCCATGTGAGGTTGAGCAATGCATAGCAGACAGACCCTACAGGCGCATCTTGGAGAGCTTTGCTGGAGCCGTCCATTTTTAACAAGCTGATGATCTGCTTAATCGTCACCGCTTTGGATCCAGGGGATTCTGGGAGTTCAGGAGTTCCTGATTCGTGTAATCTGCCTAGTCTTGTGTGGATAAGCCCTGCCACCCAGAATCCATCCCTGTAGGCGTACGAGGGCCTGGAAGAGGTTGACACCTGCGATTGGCATAAAATGTAGACATCATGAGGATATGTGTCCTGTGGTCACAGGCCAATTGCCTGTTAATGCCATGGAACCCTTCTCTGTTGATAAATGATGCAGGTTGGTCCCAGGGGAGCCTTGATTACCATGTGTCTGCAATCGCTAAGCCCCTGCACTTGTGGGAAGCCCGCGAGTCTCAAAGATCCCAGATCTTTTGGCTTGTCTCTCTGAATCCATTCTGTATTGCATGAACTCTCTGCCCCTTTTAAACAGGGTGTTTGTTAACTTGTTGGTGCAGTGATTAGAAGCTGCCTGCCTGGGAGATGTTGCTCATGACCCCCGTGGAGCCATGCAGGCGGCCATCGGCGCAGAAGTTTAACCATGACTTTCGAAGCCACAGGTATCGGGTTCCCTCCAAGCTCCACCGCAGGTCATCCTGCAGCAGCAGCAGGAGGCACACGCCTCCTGAGATGTCTACAATCATTGTTAGCATTGCCTCTCTAACATCTGCAGGCAGCTGAGCCAAGACCTGTAGATTCTGGCAATGAATTACATCAGACTGGACCCTTATTGACTCCCTCCTGACTGTCCCCAGCACCTGGTTCAGCCACAGGTTGAACCTTCCACTAGTTGGGCAGCTGGAGCCATTTCCAGCCTTCCTCTGCACTGCCCCTCCTCCAGCTGAGGCTCCAGGAACATTGGGCAGATCAGACCCATGTTGCATCCAAAAGCTCAACAGGTATCAGGACCCGGGCAAGGGTATTGACTCCATTCTGTCCCTTATCTTCAACAACAACCTGGTGGCTGTGGTCAAATTGCCTCCTTGTCAATCACCAAGCTCCTGCAGCCAGTTATATCCAGTTATGTCTGCAATTGACCTCCTTGAGATCAAGTTCGGCCTCTGTGAGATCACCCTTGATCTACTAGGGGTCATACTGGACCTCTCCGTAGTGACACTTGTCCTTCTCGCAGCAACCCTCAACTTCACTACAGAGACCCACGACCTTCCTGCTGTGATCCACGACCTTCCCACAGTGACCATCAACCTTCCTACAGTGACCCTCGACCTTCCCCCAGTGACCCTCGACCTTCCTGCAGTTCCCTCAACCTACCCACAGTGAGCCTTGTCCTTCCTGCAGTGACCCTTGTCCTCCGTGCAGTGACCCTTGATCTTCCTACAGTGATCCACAATCTTCGCAAAGATTGTGACCCTCAACCTTCCCACAGTGACCCTCAATCTTTGTGTAATGACCCATAAACTTCGCACAGTGACTCTCGAACTGCCTGTAGTGACCCTTTTTTTATTCATTCATTGGATGTGGCCATCGCTGTTTCAGCCAGCATTTATTGACCATCCCTAATTGCCCTTGTTCAGAAGGCATTTAAGAGTCAACCACATTGCTGTGGGTCTGAAGTCACATGTAGGCCAACCCAGGTAAGGATGGTAAATTTTCTTCCCTAAAGGACATTAGTGAACCAGATGGGTTTTTACAACAATCTGCTCTGGTTTCATGGTCACTGTTACTGAGATTAACATTTAATTCCAGATATACTAATTGAATTTAACACCATTTTCCCTGCACTATCCCCGTGTCTCTAGATGTCTTAAACATGTAGAAATCTATCGATCTCAGTCTTGAACATGCTCGATGATTGAGCCTCCACAGCCCTCTGGAGTAGAGAATTCCAAAGATTCGCCACTCTCTGAGTGAAGGAATTCCTCCTCATCTCAATCCTAAAGGACCTGCCCCTTTTTTTGAGACTGTGTCCCTAGTTCTAGACCCCCAGTCAGGGGAATAAACATTCTTCCTGCAGCTACCCTGTCGAGCCCTGTAAGAATTTTTTATGTTTTATTGAGATTACCTCTCATTCTTCTAAACTCTAGAGAATACAGGCCCAGTCCCCTCAATCTCTCCTCATAAGACAACCCCCCACCCCAGGGATCGTTCTGGTGAATCTTCAGTGCACTCCCTCTATGACCAGTATATCCTTCCTTAGGTAAGGAGACCAAAACTGTACACAATACTCCAGGTTCGGTCTCACCAAGTCTCTATACAATTGCGGCAAAACATCTTTACTCCTGTACTCAAATCCCCTTGTGACGAAGGCCAATATACCATTCACCTTCCTAATTGCTTGCTGTACTTGCACGCTAACCTTTTGTAACTCATGAACAAGGATAACCAGGTCCCTTTGGACATCAACACTTCCCAATCTCTCACCATTTAAGAAATACTCTGCATTTCTGTTTTCCTACTAAAGTGGATGACTTCACATTTTCCACATTATATTCCATCTGTTATGTTCTTGCCCACTCTGTCTAAATTTCCTTGAAGGCTCTTTACATTCCCCTCACAACTTACATTCCCATTAAGTTTTGTGTCATCAGCAAACTTGGAAATATTACATTTTGTCCCTACAACTAAATCATTGACATAGATTGTGAATAGCTGGGGTCCAGGGCCCAAGCATTGATACTTGTGGTACCCACAGCCTGCCAGCCTGAGAATGACGCATTTATCCCTACTGTCTATTTTCTATCCATTAATCAGTTCTCAGCTCATGCCAGTACATTCCCCCCAACACCATGAACTCTAATTTTGTTTACTAACCTCCTGTGTGGGACCTCCTTGAAAGCCTTCTGAAAATCAAAATACACCACCTCCACTGGCCCTTATCTATTTTGGTTGTTGCATCCTCAAAAAACTCCAACAGTTTTGTTACAGGTTACAGGACCCTTGCTCTTCCTGATAGAAATTAATGACCTAGGCCTTGGTGTACAGGGTGTAATTTCAAGGTTTGCAGCTGACACAAACCTTGGAAGTATTGTGAACCATGAGGAGGATAGTGCAGAAGTTCAAAGGGAATGTAGACAGGTTGGTGGAATGTACAGACATGTTGACAGATGAAATTTAATTCCGAGAGTTGTGAAGTGATTCACTCAGATAGGAAAATCATGGACAGACAATACAAAATAAGGGGCACAATACTAAAGGAGTGCAGGAACAGGGGGACCTGGGGTATATGTGCACAATCATGGAAAGTGGCAGGACAGGTTTAGGCAGTGCTTAATAAAGTGTACAGGATCCTATCAATAGGGGCATTGTCTACAAACGCAAAGAAATTATGTTAAACCTATATAAAACACTGCTTCAACCTCAACTTTGTTTATTTGTTCATGGGGTGTGGGTGTCATTGGCAAGGCCAGCATTCATTGCCCATCCCTAATTTCCCTTGTTCAGTTGGCACTTATGAGTCAACCACACTGCTGTGGGTCATGAGTCATAGGTAGGCCAGACCAGGTAAGGACATCAGATTTCCTTCCTTAAAGAACAGTAGTGAACCAGATGGGTTTTTACAACAATCTACTCTGGTTTCATGGTCATCATAAAATTTTTAATTCCAGATTTTTTTTTTAAATTGAATTCAAATTTCACTACCTGTCATGGTGGGATTTGAATCCAGGTCCCCAGAGTATTACCATGGAGCTCTGGAATACCAGCCCAGTGACAACACCACTATGCCATCACCTCCCTCTTCAATTGAAGGATTGTGTTCAGTTCTGGGTGCCACATTTTAGGAAAGACCTGAAGGCATTGGAGAGAGTGCAGAAAAGGTTCACAAGAATGGTTCCAGGGATGAGGGAGTTCAGTTATGTAAATAGATTGGAGAAGTTGGGACAGGTTTCCTTGAAGAGAAGGTTGAGAGGAGATTTGATAGAAGTGTTCAAAATCATGATGGGTCTGGACATGGTAGATGGGGAGAAACTGTTCGCAATGGCAGAAGGATTGAGAACCAGAATATTTTTACTTAAGGTGATTCGCAAAAGAAGCATTGACAACATGAGCAAACATTTTGTTATACAGTCAGAGGTTAGGATCTGGAGTGTACTGTGTGAGAATGTGCTGGAGGCAGATTCAATTGTGGCTTTCAAAAGGGAATTGGATAAGCACCTGAACAGAAAACATTTGTAGGGCTATAGGAAAAGTGTGGGGCAGTGGAATTAGCTGAGCTGCTCTTGCAGAGAGCAGCTGCAGACTTGATGGGCTGAATGGCTTCCTTCTGTGCCATAACCATTCTATTATTCTATATATGTCCTTTCCTCTCACATGGCTGAGTGCCTCCTACTGCTGACGTCCCAAGGGCATTCTTTCTCTTTTGAGTGGATCGAGTCATGCAAGGGTTTCCCTACAGCTATGCAGGTTTCCATGGCAATCAATGATGAGTAATAGGTGATAAGGTGATAGCGTGTGTGAAGGTAGCTTCCCACGCAGTTTTATTGCCCTGTTACAACACAGGAGCATCCGGAAGGTTACATTACACAACAAAAACCTGTTTAGTCCCCTCTGGCATCTGGATAACTGAGTCTTTGCTGAGCATATGAACACCTGATCTTTGAATTCAGGTTTACTGATTGACCTTGTTTGCTTGTGGAGTTGCAAAAGCTAATAGCTTATTAATAATGCTATTTTTTATCTTTGACATTCCTTCTGTAATATTTGATGACAGTAAATAAAACAATATGAATGCATAATTGGGGAAGGCAGTAGTGGAGTGGTGCTAAATGACATAGCTGCTAGACTGGGTCTGCAGCAGGTGGTGAGGGAACCAACAAGAGGGAAAAACATACTTCACTCATCCTCACCAAGCTGCCAGCTGCAGACGCATCTGCCCATGACTGTAACAGTAGGAGTGACCACCGCAAAGTCATTGTGGAGACGAAGTCTCGCCTTCACATTGAGGATACCCTCCATCATGTTGTGTGGCACTACCACTGTGCTAAATGGGATAGATTTTGAACAGATCTAGCAACTCAAGACTGAGCATCCATGAGGTGCTGTGGGCCATCAGCAGCAGCAGATTTAGAGTCATAGAGGTCTACAGAAAAAAGCCCTTTGGCCCATCGAGTCTGCGCCGGTCAAACAAGTACCTAAATCCCATTTTCCAGCACTAGGCTCATAGCCTTGTATGCCATGGCATCGTAAGTGCAAATCCAAATACTTCTTAAATGTTATGAGGGTTTCTGCCTCTACCACCCTTTCAGGCAGTGAGTTCCAGATTCCCACCACCCTCTGGGTGAAAAAACTATTCCTCACATCCCTTCTAAACCTCCTGCCCCTTACTATAAATCTATGCCTCCTGGGTATTGATCCCTCCACCAAGAGGCAAAGTTCCTTCCTGTCTACCCTATCTATGCCCCTCATAATTTTATACATCTCAATCATGTCCCCCGTCAATCTCTTCTGCTCCAGGGAAAATAACCTCAGTCTATCCAATCTCTCCTCGTAACTAAAACTCTCCAGCCCAGACAACATCCTGGTAAATCTCCTCTACACTCTCTCTAGTGCAATCACATCCTTCCTATAATGCAGATTCCAGAACTGCATGCAATGCTCTAGCTGTAGCCTAACCAGTGTTTTATACAGTTCCAGCATAACCTCTCTGCTCTTATATTCTATGCCTCCGCTAAAAAAGGCAAGTATCCCATATGCCTTTTTAACCACCTTACCTACCTGTCCCGCTACCTTAAGGGACCAGTGGACATGCACACCAAGGTCCCTCTGATCCTCAGTTCTTCCCAGGATCCTACCATTCATCGTGTATTCCCTTGCCTTGTTTGATCTGCCCTAGTGCATCCCCTCGCATTTATCTGGATTAAATTCCATTTGCTGCTGATCAGCCCATCTGACCAGCCCGCCTATATCCTCTTATAATCTAAGGCTATCCTCCTCACTATTTACCACCCCACCAACTTGCGTGCCATCCGCCAACTTACTGATCAACCCTCCTACATTAAAGTCTAAATCGTTTATATATACCACAAACAGCAAGGGACTCAACACTGATCCCTGTGGAATCCCTACTGGACACAGGCATCCAGTCACAAAAACACCCCTCAACCATCACCCTCTGCTTCCTGCCACTCAGCCAATTCTGAATCCAAATTGCCAAATTGTCTTTGATCCCATGGACTCTTACATTCATTATCAGTCTCCCATGCGGGACCTTATCAAAAGTCTTGCTGAAGCCCAAGTAGACTAGTCAAATGCATTGCCCTCATCTACACACCTGGTCACCTCTTCGAAAAATTCAATCAAATTGGTCAGACATGATCTCCCCTTAACAAAATCATGCTGACAGTCCTTGATTAATTCCTGCCTCTCCAAGTGTAGATTGATTCTGTCCCTCAGAATTGCTTCCAATAGTTTCTCCACCACTGAGGTTGGACTGACTGGCCTTCCTCCCTTCTTGAATAACAGTACCACATTGGCTGTCCTCCAGTCTTCTGGCCCCTCTCCTGTGGCCGGAGAGGTATTGAAAATTATTGCCAGCACCCCTGCTATCTCTTCCCTTGCCTCACACAACAGCCTGGGATATATATCATCCGGGCCTGGAGATTTATCTACTTTTAGGCCTGCCAGATCATTTAGAACCTCCTCTCTTTCTATGCTATTTTCTTTAATCATATCACAGTCTTTCTGCCTGATTTCTATACCCATGTCATCCCTCTCACTTGTGAACACTGACACAAAGTATTATTTGGAACCCTACCTACGTCTTCCGGCTCCACACACAAATTACCACTATGGTCCTTAATAGGCTCTACTCTTTCCCTAGTTTTCCTCTTACTCTTAATGTACTTGTAAAATAACTTTGGATTTTCCTTTATTTTAACTGCCAATGTTTTTCATGCCCCTTTTTTCTCTCCTGAATTCCTCCTCTAGGGCTTCTGCTGTTTTGAGCACGATCACAATCTGTAACCTCATGGCCCAGGATATCCCCCACTCTACCATTACCATCAAGACAGGGGATCAACACTTGTTCAATGAAGAGTATGGGAGGGCATTTCAGGAGCAGCACCAGGCATACCCCAAAATGAGGTGGGCAAAAGAGCGAAACTCCAGAGGTGAGGTGAGGGTGACTGCCCTTGACATCGAGTGTGGCATCAAGGATCCCTAGCAAAACTGGAGTCAATGGGAATTAGAGGCAAACTCTCCACTGGCTGGAGTTGTACCTAGCAGAAAGAAAGATGGTTGTGGTTGTTGGAGGTCAGTCATCTCAGCTCCAGGACATCACTACAGGAGTTCCTCAGGGTAGCGTCCTAGGCCCAATCATCTTCAGCTGCTTCATCAATGACCTTCCTTCCATCATAAGGTCAGAAGTGGGGATGTTCACTGATGATTGCACAATGTTCAACACCATTCATGACTCCTCAAATACTGAAGCAGTCCATGTCCAAATGTAGCAAGACCTGGACAATATCCAGGTTTGAGCTGACAAGTGGCAAGTAACATTCGCGCCACACAAGTGCCAGGCAATGACCGTCTCCAGCAAGAATCCAACCATCGCTGAATCAGTCACTATCAACACCCTGGGAGTTACCATTGACCAGAAACTGAACTGGACTAGCCATATAAATACTGTGGCTACAAGAGCAAGTCAGGGGCTGGGAATCTTGTGAGGAGTAACTCATCTCCGGACTCCCTAAAGCCTGTCCACCATCTACAAGGCACAAGTCAGGAGTGTGATGGAATATTCTCCACTTGCCTGGATAAGTGCAGCTCCCGCAACACTCAAGAAGCTTGACACCATTCAGGTCAAAGCAGCCCAATTGATTGGCACCCCATCCACAAACATTCACTCCTTCACCACCAATGCACAGTAGCAGCAGTGTATACCATCTACAAGATGCACTGCAGGTACTCACCAAGGCTACTTAGGAGCACATTCCAAACTCTCTGGAAGGACAAGAGCAGCAGACACATGGGAACATCACCACCTGGAAGTTCCCCTGAAAGCCACTCACCATCCTGATTTGGAAATATATCGTTGTTCCTTCACTGTCGCTGGTCAAAAACTTGGAACTCCCTCCTTAACAGCACTGTGGGTGTACCTGCACCACATGGACTGCAGTGGTTCAAGAAGGCAGCTCACCACCACCTTCTCAAGGGAAGTTAGAGATGGGCAATAAATGCTGGTCTAGCCAGTGATGCCCACATCCTGTAAATGAATAAAAAAATATATAAATGATGCTGGGAAGCAAAGAGATCCGAGGGGTACTCATTCACAAATCGTTAAAAGCAGCAAAACTGCTTATTAAGGCCAGAAAAATGCAAACAAATCATTGAGATTCATTTCCAGAAGTTAGAATCTTTGTTCAAACACAGCTTAAAGGATTGCGTGCAGTTCTGGTCTCCATCCATGTACTAAGAGATCAAAAGTAGTGGCCATAAGTTAGTAATAGATCCAATAGGGAATTCAGGAGAATCTTCCTTATCCAGAGAGTGGTGAGAAGGTGACAAGGTGCAATTCACTACCACAGGAGAGAGGTGAATAGTACAGATACATTTACGGGGAAGCTAGGTAAACACATTAGGGAGAAAGGAACAGATGGATATATTGACGGGGTGAGATGAAGAGTGGGTGGGAGAAGGCCTGTGTAGAGCATAAACACTGGCACCGAGCAGATGGGCCAAATGGCCTATTTCTGTGCTGTAATTCAACCTAATTCAGGCTCATTTAGTGAACTTGCCTTCATGTGAATTTTCAAAATATGATAGATTATTAAAGTTTTTTTTAAGCTTTAACATCCGTTTCAACTATACTTCTTGTTACTGAGATAAACAATCTTAAAATATCACCATGGTGGCTTTCTGTACTTTTACAGACCTGTTAAGACAACTTTGATTGTTGATCTGGTCTGCATTAAATGGGGAGGTAGTGGGACTGTCCCAGTTAGGGTCACCAGGGAGGAATACAGAGATAGTCCCGAGTGCCACAGCTCGATTGACCATCGGCCCTTGCGGAGATGAGCTAACAAGGCCCAAAGAGAAGGATCAACCTTCCTGTGTGCCTGGACCAGGCTCACAGTCAGATAATAGCTGATTGGATGATCCCAGGTGGTTGGCAGTGCCATGCCACTTTGAGAAGGATGAGAGGAGCAAGCCAGAGGCTCTAATGCCTGAAAATGTGATGGAAGGAGATTCAGTAATAACTTTCAAAAGGGAGCTGAATAAATACTTCAAAAAGAAAAAAATACGGGGCAGAATTTCCCTGTTGGTGTGCAGGGCCAGGCCCTGCAAGCTGATGCGTAAACTGATGCGTGGTGATGTTGGGCGAGTGTCCCGACGTCACCAAGCGATGATCTCCGATGCGCACCCGTCATTAATTAATGGGTCACTTAAGGCCTTTGAGGTACCAATTGATGGCGATTTTTCGGGGCCCATGTGATCTTCAGGTCATCGCACGGGCACAACGGGCAGCAGGTAGGCCACATTTGTATAAACTTCATCCACGGGTGGGATACAAGGGCTCAGTAGAGTCACGAATGTGCTCAGTCAGATATTTAATTTGGAAAGTTACTGAAACTTGCCTGTGTGAACAGAAATATTTCAAAACTCACACCAGCTGCTTGGACAGGACTCACAATCTTCAGGTCAACACTCTGCAGTGAAGATCCTTTTTGGGGCCTGCAGGTTTCAGGAAACCTCCCCTTAGCCTGGGAATGGGAGCTGAACTCTCCAATGGAGGCACCTCCTCTGAGGAGGAAGGGAGGGCCAGAAGGGGGAGGAGGCCAGAAGTGCATATTCAGCCTCCAGGGGAGCCACCTTTGGGAGGAGAGGCGCAGGCACAAGGGGGGCAGGGCCAAGAGGTAGGCCAAGTTGGAAGGGACCGCAAAAGATGTCACTATCCTGCTGCCTGGGTTTACAGGTGGCAAAGCAGCTGCCCCAATATGTCTGAGGTGCAGAGCCAAAGGAGGCTCCGTCTCTCAAGGGAGACAGTGAACTATATCTGTCAGATAATTGGCCCTGAGATCTCCGCTAACTGTGTGGGTGGACACCCCATGCCAGTGGCTCTGAAGGTCATAGCTGCCCTCAACTTCTATGCTTCTGGCTCCTTCCAAGGCTTGGTGGGTGATCTTTGCGGTGTCTCCCAATCAGCTGTCCACACTTGTGTCAAGCAGGTTACAGACACTCTGTTCAGACGGGCATTGACCTTCATCCACTTCCGCTGCGACCAGGCAAGTCAGGCACAGCGAGCCAGAGGCTTTGCGGCCATTGCTGGCTTCCCCCGTGTCCAGGGTGCTATAGACTGTACACACGTGGCCATCAAGACGCCAGCAGATGAGCCCAGTGCCTTCATCAACAGGAAGGGCTTCCACTCCATGAACGTGCAGATAGTGTGTGACCACATGATGCTGATTCTGCAAGTTTGTGCAAAATATCCAGGCAGCTCCCACAACACCTACATCCTCAGACACTCCCAGGTTCTGGGGCTCTTCAGTGCTCCGGCTCGGCTGAATGGACGGTTGCTGGGTGACAAGGGCTATCCCCTCAGAAAGTGGCTCATGACACCTCTCCACCATCCAAGAACAGAAGCTGAGCAGCAGTACAATAGGAGTCACGGCTCCACAAGGGCTGTGGTGGAGGGAGCCATCGGTCTTCTCAAGATGCGCTTCTGATGCCTGGGCCGTCCAGTGGGCGCACTCCAGTATCCCCCAGATTGTGTGTCGCTGATAGTGGTTGCATGCTGCACTCTCCACAATCTTGTGCTGGAAAGGGGGGACACTGTGGACGAAGAAGATGTCGACACAGTGGCTGCGGCTGCAAATGATGAGTCCAGCAGTGCGTCCAAGGATGAGCACGCACAGGGAAAAGCTGAGGGAGTAGATGCTGACCCAGGCATACTGCAGGGAGGCAGGGATACCTGGGAGGCTTTAGTCCAATGAACCTTCAGCTAGAACACCACAGGTGGATCTCCAACAAAAGCCTGGGCTGCAGGCTCCATACTCGATACCTGACTTTTAAATCTGCCTGGATAGGAACACTAACTAAGGGTGTTGTCAATGAAGCTCAATGTGACACAACCCACTCATAACATCATGGGTAACCATCCACCTACAGAGGGAAAGAGTCACCCTCAGCCATGGCCACATGTCTAAATTTAATGATATAACAAAATGAACTTAAGGAAACAAAATGACAAAGGTGTTAAACAGCACACCAATTAATCATGACCTCATTGAGGGGCAACACAAAAGCACCAATGAGAAACCTGTGGTTGTGCCTAAGGTGCCTTAAATTTATGTTTATGGGTGCTACGTCTAGTGCTGCCCCCTCGCTGGCACTGGCATCTGAGACAGCCTGCTTACTGTGCTGTCCTGTTGGCCTCGATGACCTTAGGGGACATGGAGCCTGTGCTGGCCCCGCCTGGGAGGGAGATGCCTGTTCCACAGCTGGCATCTCCCCAGTCGTTGCAGCCTCATCAGATGCTACGGTCACTGGGAGAGTGGCAGAGGAGCTGCCGCCCTCAAGCGGAATGTCCTGAGGTGATCCCGCTGAGATAACAGACAGCTGCTGTGCCAAGGTGAGTTCACTTCGGACTTCCCTGCTCATTGTAGATGGATGGGCACTGAGCTGGGAAACTTGGTGCCCAGACCATCTCCCACACTGGCACTGACCAGCTGAGGTCAATGCCGCTGTGAGGGCTTGCTGGTCAGAGTGCATCCCCAGGAAGCCCTGACGGGTCTCCTGGAGGAGTCATGATTAGTTCGTGGGGTGTTTAACTCGTCACTCTCTCCACGGAGAAGGCATTGCGCTCGGCCATGAGCTCATTGCATTGACGATGGTCCGCTTGGACTCCTGCCACACATAACTTCATGTATCTCCACCAGATCTTCCTGCACACCCTGCTGGGCTTCCAGCGTTTGCTTCCTCATGGACATCTCCAGAAGCACATCATCAGGCACCAACTGAGCATGTGTCTGGTCCCCTAGCAGTCCTCTGACTGCTGGCGCCATGGGCTCTCTCTGTCTCCACCAGCTCCTCCAGCGACTGTGAAGAGCCCTCACCGCTGTGCCTTGGGACACTAGCCGACGTTCTAACTCCCACCAAGGTGCCTCATGCTGGGAGAGATGGTGTGACGCTGGTGGGTCAGAGACTTCAGGACCCTCAGGTATGAGAGAGGTCCCCTGTGCCTCCTCCTCCTGGCACTGCTCCGCTGATGCTGAAAGGGAGAACAAGGACATTTGATTAGTTAATGTGGAGACAATGTCATTGTGCATCCCTGTCCCCCAGGTCATTATGCGTTCATCCTTCCATAAGCAATGGTTAAGCCATGTTGCAAACTTCAATCACTGAACATTCAGCACTGCTTTGGCTGTTGGGACACTAATGGTGACCTCACTGCTGGGCAAACATGCCTGCCTGTGGCGCCCCAGCCTCGCTGACACCGGTGGACCTGGGCACATGGCACCTCTCCAGATCGAGGGCCTCCTGCTCATACCTGGAAATGATGGCCAGCTGGGCCGGCCCTCCGCCATTCCCCACCCGCTTGGCAGCATTATGAGCATTCTTCTCCTGAAAAGGAGAGAAGACCATTGGTTAGTGCAGCTTGTACCTGAAATCTCTTCGCTGCTGACCCACCCCAACCAGAGTGGGACATTGCAGAGGTCCAGTGCCTCCTCACCCCACAGCTGCCGCACACTCACACAAAGATGCCAGGCCTGTCTCCCCCGCCCCTTGGCCAAATGCAGCCAACATCACATTTGGCAGCACATGGTCTAACCTTGCAAAGCAAGGAGGCACAAGCACGTAGAACACAAGCAGCAGATGGATTGGTGCCACACCACCTGGAAGCTCCCCTCCCAGCATGTCAGCACCCTGACTTTGAAATGTTTTGCAGTTACAGCACTGCTCCATGGGTGTCACTGTAGAACATGCTGCGGTTGCAGAACCCATCTCTTCACCACCCTCTCAGGGTAACCTCAGCATGGCCAATATCTGCTGGCCCATCCAATGTTTCAATGTAGTCACTCCACTCAGTTAGGGAGGGTGGTGGTGCAGCCAGGGGGGAAAGCCTACCTGACCAATGGCAACATGGTACTCACCCTTCCAGAGCGCAAAAGGTGGTTAAAGCGCTTGCGACACTGGACCCAGGTGCACCGCACCATGCTGCGGGAGCTCATCACCTCCACCGCCTCCTCCCAGGCATGTTTGGTTGTATCAGGGGGTGCATCCTCCTCCCTTCCTGGGGGACCAGCCCCTCCAGCTGTGCTGCCACCTCCTCCAGGAGGGCAGCAAGGCAATCATCTGAAAAATGAGGGGCACAGTGCCCCCCCCTGCCCTGCCCACCAGCCTGGCCTGCTCACCAGCAGCGCTCTGGGGAGCCCTTCCACTGGCCATGTTTGACAGCCTTTGCAAGGCTGCAGGAACTCTTTTGAACAGGCCGCTGGGTCACCATTGGACCCGGCGGTGACTGCAGCCCTGTTGCTGCCGCCTGCCCACTCCCGCTGTCTCCTCAGAAGCGGCGTTTCACGCTGGGCAGGCCTCAATTAGCCCGCCCATGTAAAATGGCAGCGGGCGATGATCGGGTCTGTACCCACCCATGCCCACTCCTGCACTGCCTGCCCGACAGGCAGAAAATTCTGCCCACAGAAGTAGTAGGGTTGTGGAATTAACTAGAGCTCTTTCAAACAGCTGGCCCAGGTGCGATGGCCCGAATGGCCTCCTTCTGTGCTGTATGATCCTGATATAACTGAAGGACAAAGAGTATAAATAATAAACTGTACTCTCTGTCTGAAGCTTTGAAATCTCTACCACAGCAATACAACCTACACAAACTCCACCTGGTAACTGTCCCACTCGCTCTAATGATGACTAGATGACTAGACCCTGTTTTTCTCCTGGGGCAGACATCACTGCCCACCAACACCCCCCCCCCCCGCCCTCCCCACCCCACCTGCTGTTTATTGTCACAAGATCAACAGAGGGGAATACGTGAGGCTCTCCATGGACCTCACCGCCCTGCAAACCACAAATGTGAGTGTCATTCAACAAGCAAATCAGTACAAGATAAAGCGTTATATTTCAAACAGTCAAAAGTCATTCGCCACTATGAATTTGCAGAATTGAGGCAGCAATTAGTATCAAAATATGTAGCAGCTCAGTTCTAATTATCACATGTGCTTGACTATGAGTCAGAGGTCATGGGTTCAAGTTCCATTCGGAGACTTGAGCACAGAATCTAGGCTGATGCTGCAGCACAGTATTGAGGGAGTGCTGCATTCATGGAGGTTTTAGGGTGAGATGTTAAATTGATGCTCCCCAGGGACATCAAACATCCCAGGACACTGATCAGAGAGGATCAGAGGAGTTCTCCTGGAGTCCTGTCCATTATTTATTCTGTAATCCTGCATAATTGGCTAATTTCAATACAATTATTACCTGAAGCTGCTCTTTCAGTATAGCAGCAGTCCACGGTGAATGTAAAGCATTACCATTCAAGTCAAATAAAATCATGAAAACAGAAACGAATTGCCAGTAAATGTTCGGCTCAGTAATAGCTCTCTTGCCTCTGAGACCAGGGGGTTGTGGGTTCAAATCCCATGGTGTACTTGAGCACTGAGTCTTGGCTGGTTCTGCAGATTCCTCAGCCCTGAGGGAGTGTGGTACTGGTGGAAGGGTTTGCTAGTTGATTAAATGACACCTTGACTACCTGCTCAGGTGAATATGAAGGATCTCCTGGGCTAATCAAAGAAGAGCAGGGGAGTTATCCTAACCAACTTCAGCCATTATCACCAGAGCTGATTTGTGATTATCTTATTTGTTGTTTATGGGATCTTGCTGTTTACAAATTGGCTGCCATGTTTGCCTGCAAAGCAACAGTTGATAGTCAGGAGTAGTTCATTGGTGATGTACAGTGTAGGGTCAATTCATCTTCTGCTCAAATGGTAGCCAGGTGTGGCCGCCTTAATAAGCTTGCCTGTCATGCCCTGACCCACTGAGATCTCTGAGGCTTACTGTTCCCTAGGTGATATCCCATTCCACAGCAGGGCATGGTGCTGGGAATGTACCTGGACTTGAGAGCTTGAGAGGGAGTTGTAATGGCTGCTACTAACTTTCCATAAACAGCAAGTAGAAGATTCCCCTTCCAGGCCTAAGGCTGGTGCATCGTATCTGGGCTCCACCTTTGATCTGTCCCTCTCAGCTTTCCTGATCTAAGGTGGGAAATGGACAAGTGCAGAGCCTGAGAACAATTCCTTATAGGTATTTTAAAAATTCTTTCATGGGATGTGGGCTTCACTGGCAAGGCCAGCATTTATTGCCCATCCCTAGTTGTCCTTGAGAAGGTGGTGCTGAGCTGCCTTCTTGAATCACTGCAGTCCATGTGGTGTAGATACACCCACAGTGCTGTTACAGAAGGAGTTCCAGGAGTTTGACCCAGCGACAGTGAAGGAATGGAGATATTTTTCCAACTCAGGATAGTTAGTGTCTTGGACGGGAACCTGCAGGTGCTGGTGTCCCCACTCATCCTTCTAGATGGTAGGGGTCATGAGTTTGGAAGGTGCTGTCTAAAGAGCCTTGGTGCGTTGCAGCAGTGCACCTTGTAGATGGTACACACTGCTGTCATTGTTTATCAGTGGTGGAGGGAGTGGATGTTTAAGGTGCTAAATGGGGTGCCAATCAGGCGGGCTGCTTTGTTCTGGATGCTGTTGAGTTTCTTGAGTGTTGTGGGAGCTGCACTCATCCAGGCAAGTGGAGAGTATTCCATCACACTCCTGACTTGTGTCTTGTAGATGGTGGACAGGCTTTGGGGAGTCAGGAAGTGAGTTACTTGCTGCAGGATTCCTAGCGTCTGACCTGCTCTTGTAGCTGCATTATTTTTATGGCTGACCCAGTTAAATTTCTGGTTAACCCCAAGGAAATGGTAGGGTATTCGGCAACAGTTATAGCATTGAATGTTAAGGGGCGATGGCTCGATTCTTTCTTGTTGGAGATGGTCATTGCCTGGTACTTGTGTAGATAAATATCACTTGCGGCTTATCAGCCCAAGCCTGAATGTTGTCCAGGTCTTGCTGCATTTGGACATGGACTGCTTCAGTATCTGAGGAGTTGTGAATGGTGCTGAAATTGTGCAATCATCAGCAAACATCCCCACTTCTGACCTTATGATGGAGGAAAGCAACTGAAGATGGTTGGGCCTAGGACACTACCATGAGAAACTCTTGCAGTGATGTCCTGGGACTGAGGTGATTGACCACCAACAACCACAACCATCTTCTTTATGGTAGGTATGGCTCCAACGAGCAGAGAGTTTTCCCCAGTTCCTACTGAGCTCAGTTTTCCCATGAATCAAATTGACTGGCATCTGTGATGCTGGAGACTTCAAGAAGAGGCCGAATTATCCACTTGGCACTTCTGGCTGAAGATTTTTATAAATGCTGCAGCCTTATCTTTTGCATTGATGTGCTGGGCTCCTCCATCATTGAGGATGGGGATATTTGTGGAGCCTCCTCCTCCAGTGAGTTGTTTAATTGTCTACCATTCACAACTGGATTTGGCAGGACTGCAGAGCTTAGATCTGATCTGTTGGTTGTAGAATCGCTTATCTCTGTCTATCTCTTGCTGCTTCTGCTGTTTGTACACAAGTAGTCCTGTGTTGTAGCTTCACCAGGTTGACACCTCATTTTTAGGTATGCCTGGTATTGCTCCTGGCATGCCCTCCTGCACTCTTCATTGAACCAGGGTTGACCCCCTGGCTTGATGGTAATGATAGAGTGGGGGATATGCCTAGCCATGAGGTTACAGATTGTGGCTGAGTACAATTCTGCTGCTGCTGATGGCCCACAGCGCCTCATGGATGCCCAGTTTTGAGTGATGGACATTGAAGTCCCTCACCCAGAGTACATTCTGTACCCTTGTCACTGTAAGTGCTTCCTCCCAAGTGGTGTTCAACATAGAGGAGCACTGATTCATCAGCTGGGCTGGGATGGGGGGTGTTGTGGGATTAGGTAATCAGCAGGAAGTTTCCTTGCCCATGCTTGACTTGATGCCATGAGACTTCATGGGGACTGGAGTCGATGTTGAGGACTCCCAGGGCAACTCCCTCCTGACTGTATACCACTGTGCCGCCACCTCTGCTGAGTCTGTCCTGCCGGTGGGTCAGGACATACCTAGGGATGGTGATGGTGGTGTCTGGGACATTATGTGTAAGTTATAATTCTGTGAGGATGACTATGTCAGGTTTTGCTTGACTAGTCTGTGAGACAGCTCTCCCAATTTTGACACAAGCCCCCAGATGTTAGTAAGGAGGATGTTGCAGGTCGACAGGGCTGAGTTTGCCGTTATTATTTCCGGTACCTAGGTCAATGGTAGGTGGTCTGTCGGGTTTCATTTTTGACTCTTCTGTAGCAGTTTAATGGAACTGAATAGCTTGCTAGGCCATTTCAGAGAGCCACATTGTTGTGGGTGTGGGGTCACATGTAGGCCAGACCAGGTAAGGATGGCAGATTTCCTTCCCTGAAAGGCATTAACGAACCAGAAGAGTTTTTATGACAATTGATGATAGTTTCATGGCCACCATCACTGAGACTAGCTTTCAATTTCAGATTTTTTATTAATTATTTAAATTTTAATTCAACTGGCCACCATGGTAGGATTTGAACCCATGTCCCCAGGGTGTTAGTCTGACCCTCTGGATTACTAGCCCAGACATTGCTACTACACTAGTCTTTATAACATGGTTATGTTGTAAACTGTCCCTTTTAATTCAATGTAAAATGGAATAGTATGGAGATGGGAATACAACTTCTTATGAAATCTGCCTGGAGCCAAGAGCTTGTGACCTGGTTGCCACGTGGTCAAGGGCCCAAACCAAAACTTATAGAAAGTTAGGTGCAAGTTTTAACATCTGGACACAATGGAGGAGGCAGCTTGCCTTGCTGCGTACAGACTCACAGACCCTCAGAGTCACTCAGACAGGGAGATTTGGGGAATCAGACCCAAAACAGGTGCTGCTACACAAGGCAGTAGAAAAGGACTGTTTTTTGGGTTAACCTCCAAGCAGAGTGCTGGTGAAGATGGATTCCCAGTTTACAGAAACAAAGCTTATGGAGAGTTAGAGACCAATGAGTCACCAGAGTATGCCTAGTTACTGGAAGTCCATTCGATTATAGTCAGAAGATTGAGTCAAGGCGACTTGGTTTAAAAGGACAGTGGAAGATTCACCCTGATGGGGCAGGGAAAAGGGATCCTGTTAAAGGCGAAAGGAGCTTGGGGCTTTAAACACAAGACTTCGGCTGAGACACGGCATGGGGTTTTCAGCTGCATTAAGACATTAATCAGGAATATGTTTTCTGTAGTTTAGTGTATAATTTGCCAACTATGTAATGCTTGGTCAATGTTGATTTTAGTTTATTTGTTGCACTAAAAGTCTTAAAATGTAAAATCTCATGTGAGATCCTTTGCTTTGGTCATTGGGAAATTCATAGCTCTTTGTAAAAGTTATTGGTCTCTACGCGGATTTGTAACAGTATCTATTCAACTACTGTCTGCTTCATCACCATGGCAGTGCTTGGTGTGTAACTGAAAACCCCTTCCCCAGATCCCCCGGGAATCCTAGACTATATCCATCGTAATGGGGCCTCTGTTTCACGTCTGCCAAATGAATATTTCCCAAGAGCAAAGATAAAACTGCCACTTCTAAATAAAAGGTAATTTTTCTGTGTGTACAGATGTCTTGCATTTAGCATGACTCCACCATATTTCAGTATGCCAGGACAGTAAAAGCAGATAAAGACACCCAGTACTGGGAAATAATTATCGCTTACCCTGTCTGAAATTCTAGAGTAATGAACCGCCCATTAATCTCAGATGGTGCCTACTTAAGCTCCAATTTTAACATGATATTTCATATTTTGCTGATTTTTCAGTCAGCTCAATCATCTCCCATCTAAAAGTAACAATTCCTCTCACAGCTCAGCGGGACTCCCTAGTGAGTGACTGAGCCATCCATTGATGCATTCCCCTGTCAAAGATCTCAGATGCTGAGAGGGTTGCCTTCAGTGTCTCCAGATTATGGAGTTAAACAATCAGTCACATTTCCATGGTCACTATGGAGTGAGTCCTGCAGCAAAGTGGACATGTGTAGACACCTGGTGAGGGCAAGGTTGGGATTTACTGTGGTGCCACCCATTAGTGGAGTGAGCTCTGACATTACTATCTGGGATAAGGAATTGGCACTTGGGTAAGGTACAGAAAGGCAACCCAGCATCTGTCACTGCTTTCAGGAAAGGAGGGGTCACATTTAGGTGGGATGGAGAATGGATTTCATATTAATATATTAACAAAACCTCTCGAGCTACAAACTGATCTTCCGTTTCAGTGCTTACACCTCAATGATGCATCTGACTAATAAGAAACTCATTCCAGCTGAATGGTATGAAACTTCTTCAATCCCATTTGAGGAGCGAGGGAACCCCACCAATCCCAGTTGAGGAGTGAGGAAATTCCACCAATCCCAGTTGAGGAGTGAGGAAATTCCACCAATCCCAGTTGAGGAGCGAGGAAATTCCACCAATCCCAGTTGAGGAGTGAGGAAATTCCACCAATCCCAGTTAAGGAGTGAGAGAAATCCAGCATTTCCAGTTGAGGAGTAAGGGAACTCCTCCAATCCCATTTGAGAGTGATAATACTAATCAAGTGCTGGCCGCATCCAATGGGGAAATGTTTTGCACAAACACCAAACAACAAAACAAATAAGCAGAGTGTTATCCAACACATCTCCATACACGCTATGCCATGCTGGCTGACCTTTGCAATGTTGCTACAATCAATAAGATACCAAACAAATGAAGTGTAATTCATACTTCAAAATGCAAAGTTCATTGTTTATCATAAAGATAATAAAGAGAATGAGCCTATGATAACCATTTTGTTAAGATGCCAAAAATGTTGAGTTTTTCTTATTACGCTCACCACAAATAAAAGTCATCATTTGAACTATTTCTAACATGTGGCACTAACTCATTTCACTGCTGGGGAAATCTCACAGGATTACTGAGTTATATTCTCCCACTGCTGACATGGACTGGGGTGGGCTGTGGGGGTGGGCTGTGGGGGTGGGCTGTGGGGGTGGGCGGTGGGGGTGGGCTGTGGGGGCGGGCTGTGGGGGCGGGCTGTGGGGGCGGGCTGTGAGGGTGGGCTGTGGGGGCGGGCTGTGGGAGTGGGCTGTGGAGGTGGGCTGTGGGGGTGGGTGGTGGGGGTGGGCGGTGGGGGTGGGTGGTGGGGGTGGGCTGTGGAGGTGGGTGGTGGCTGGTCATCAATTGTACTGTTCCTCCTATGAGATTGTTCAATTCCGATCCAGGTTGATAGGGCAGGACAGGGAGATCTCTCTCTGTGAGTTCCCTATTTGTTTTGGGGGTGGGGTGGTGGTGCCTGGTGGGGTGGTTTCTGTGTGTTCCCCATGGGGAGCTGGGGTGGGAGTGCAGGTATCTCTGCCTGTTCCCTATGGGGGCGGCGGCGGGGGTGGTGCGGGGGTGGGGGCAGGGGCGTTGGTCTCTTTGTGTTCTCTGTAAGGGGAATCTCTATGTGCTCCCTATGGGGGGCTCTCTGAGTGCTCTCTAAGGGGGGAGGTCTTTGTGTATCCCCTATTTGGGGGGGCGGTCTCTGTGTGTTCCCTATGGGGAGGTTTCTGTGAGCTCCTTATGGAGGGTGGTCTCTGCGTGTTTCCTAAGTGGGGGTTTCTATGTGTTCCCTATGGTGAGGGTCTCTGTGTGTTCCCTTTGGGAGGGTTTCTATGTATTTCCTATGGCGGGGGTCTCTGTGTGTTTCCTTTGCGGGGAGGTCTCTGTGTGTTCCCTATGGTGGAGGGGTCTCTGTGTGCTCCCTTTCTGGGAGGGGGAGTCTCTGTGTGTTCCCTAAGGGGGGGTTCTATGTGTTCCCTATGGCGGGGATCTCTGTGTGTTCCCTTTGGGGGAGGTCTCTGTGTGTTCCCTATGGGGGGGGGTGTCACTGTGTGTTTCCTATGGGGGTCTCTGTGTGTTCCCTATGGGGAGGTTTCTGTGTGGTCTCTATGGGTGGGGCGGTCTTTGTGTGTTCCCTATTCGGGGGGCGGTCTCTGTGTGTTCCCTATGGGGGGGTCTCTGTGTGCTCCTTATGAAGGGGGGTCTCTGTGTGTTCCCTATGGGGTGGAAATTTCTGTGCGTTCTCTATTGGGGGGCTCTCTGTGTGTTCTCTATGGGGGAGGTCTATATGGGGGGGTGTTTCTGTGTGTTCTCCATGGGGGCTCTCTGTGTGTTCTCTATGGGGGAGCTCTCTGTCTGTTCTCTACGGGGGGACTCTGTGTGTTCTCTATGGGGGGTGTCTCTGTGTGTTCTCCATGGGGGGTCTATGTGTGTTCTCTATGGGGGGAAGGGGTGTGGGCGTGATGCCAGGAACCTGTGTCTGACGAGGAGGATGGGCTGGGCTAGCTTGAACTGTCATTGGCTTCAAGCATGTCTCCACCCGCTGCACATTCCCTGCTCTGTCTGTTAGCCCACTCCTCACTGCACCCTAACTGAACTTCACATCCTTCCTAAACGGCCAGTATTGGACACGATATCCCAGTTGAAACTGAACCAGAGTTTTATAAAGTTTCACCATAACTTCTCTGCTTAATACTTTAGTCTCCACTTATAAAACCCAGGATCCTGTTCACTTTATTAAATATTTTCTCAACCTGCCCAGTCACTTTCAATGATTTGTGCACATATACTCCCAGGTCCCTCTGTTCCAGCACCCCATTTAGAACTGTATCTTGTGTTTTATAATGCCTGTCCTCATTCTTCCCACCAAAATGTATCACTTCACCTTTCTCAGCATTAAGTTTCATCTGCCACATCTCCGTCCATTCCACCAGCCTGTTTGTGTCTCTTGAAGTCTATTTCTATCCTCCTGACAGTTCACTTTGTTTCCAAGTTTTATTCATCTTCAAATGTTATCATTATGACCTGTATGCCCAAGTCTGGGTCATTAGCTTATATCAAGAAAAGCAGTAATCCTAATGCCGACCCTTGGAGAATACTACTGTATGCCTTCACCCAGTCTGAAAAACAACCATTCATCACTACTCTCTGTTTCCTGTCATTCAGTAACTTTATAATCATGCTGTCACTCTCCCTTTTAATCCATCGGCTTCAACTTTGCTGACAAGTCTATAATATGGCAGTTTACATAATACCTTTTGGAAGTCCATGTACACCACAAAAACTGGATTACCTTCAGCAACCATCTCTGTTACCTCATCAAAAAACTCAAATCAAGTTTGCTAAACACAATTTGCCTTTAACAAATTCATGCTGGCTTTCCCTAATTAATCCACACATGTTCAACCTTAAAAACAGCCAGCCTTTCTAATACATCCCCTTTATCAGTTTTCAGCTCATCCTCAACTTCCTCCTCTGTCACTGTATCTTCCTCCAGTTGTAAAGGCAGATGCAAAGTACTCATGTATTACCTCAACCACACTTCCCAGGAATCAGACACAATTACAACATTCTCACAAACTCCATTTGCTTTAAGTACTCAGTCCTCGTGTGGACATGGGCACATCACCACCTGCACGTTCCCCTCCAAGTCCATTGCTTCACTGTTGCTGAGTCAAAATCCTCCCTCCCTAACAGCACTGTGCATACCTACACCACATGGACTGCAGCAGTTCATGAAGACAGCTCACCACCACCTTCCCAAGGGCAACTAGGGATGGACAGTAAAGAACATTATATGAGATTAGGAATAGCAAGGGTGGATGTAGTTTATAGACCCCCTTAACGGTAATTATATTGTTAGACAGAGCTTTAAACAAGGAATTGTTGGAGCTTGTAACAAAGGCAATGTAATTGTTGTGGGGGACTTTAATCTTCATATAGGTTGGACTAAGCAAATTGACAAAGGATGTGAGGAAGATGAGTTTGTAGAATGCTTTCGTGACAGAACATATAACTTATGAATATAACTTATGAACATATTTCTGTGCATATTCAGTATGTTTATGTTATGTCCCTTTTTCTGAATACACATGTGTGCATAGATGAGCAAAATGGTAAACATGTGAGGAATCCCAAACTTTTGAATAGCTGCACCAAGCTACGTGGGGAGAACAGCTTTCTCACATTGTTCTCATTTGTTGCTAATTCTCCAGAAACCAGACTGTCCTGTTCAAAGCCAAAGGAGGGGCCTCTCCATGATTTAACTAAAGTTTACCTATATGGGTAAGAGATTGAAATCATAAACATGTGAGAATCCTTTTGAAGTGTAAAGGCATAAAGTTATGTTGGTGTGACAGACTCAGCAAACCACAAATGCAAAGCACATCAGAAATGTAATATTGTGAAATGCTATGGAAAGGAGGATATCAAAGTCAGCATCAATGTCGCTGGGTCAAAATCCTAGAACTCCCTTCCTAACAGCACTGTGGGTGTACCTACACCACATGGACTGCAGCGGTTCAAGAAGGCAGCTCAACACCACTTTCTCAAGGGGCAATGAGAGATGGGCAATAAATGCTGGCCCAGCCAGTGAAGCCCACATCCTTTGAATGAATAAAAAAAATGGTAAAGCAATAATTCAAACTTCATCTCAGAGTGTGAGGTGTTAAATGACCGCAATGTTATGAGACAGCAGTTGGTAAAGGCTGAGTTGTTTAAAGTCCAGAGGGAAACTTGAACAACTGTCATAACCTATATTTTCAATTGTCATATTTGTGATGCAGCTCTGAATTCAGAAAGAAGACCACTGACTCTCAAGAGGTTTTTATAAAAAAATAAATTAAACACTTATTAATTTAACAACAAATTTAAACACAATTAAATGTCTACAAATTGCTACAACTTTTAAATAAATCCCCAAATTAACCACTCCCAGGTAAATCTTCACCAAGGCAACAGTAACTCATAGGCTTTAAACAGACACCAGGCAAAGCATATTTGATCTTACAAATTCAAAATGAGGCCCCTTGCAATTTGGCTCCTTTGCAGACACAGTTGTAGGGCTTACAGGCTGCTTAGATCTTATATTCCTCTGACCTGTTTATACCTGGCCTTCCCTTTGAATGTAAATTCTCATTGTATCACTAGGTCTTTGAACACCACCTCTTCTAACAATAAAACCCCTTTCATAGTGTCAATTTTATTACTAATATAAACACATTGCTTGGTGTCTCCTAGCTAGGTGCAAGATTTTACTCCCTTCTTTTGAATGGTTTATTCAACAAATGCAAATGCACTCTTTACCTTCTCGCCTTCCATTTATCTAAGTAACATCTCAAGCTACTTTACATCAAAGCACCTGGACTGTCTGGCTTCAAGCCACACACACACCTCCTGGCACAGATCCTACTACAAGTCCAATTTAAAAATAATTACCAATAACATTATATAAATTAATATTCCCATGACAAGCAACCAGTGTTTATACAGCCCCTTTAGCATAATCAACACTCACAAGTTATTTCACAGATACATAAGCAAAACAGACGTTGAATCACAGGAGACATCACAGAAAACTCGGTCAATGAAGGTGGGTTTTAAGGAGGTGTCTTAAAGGAGGAGAGAGAGGTAAAGAGATGGACAATTTTAGGGAGGGAATTCCAGAGAGCGAGATTGAAGTGGCAGAGGATATTGCCACCAACTGTGAGGCAAGTTAGCATGAAAAGAATAAGTAATGTGTTTGAAGCAGTTCAGAGAAGGTTCACTAGACCAATACCAGGAATGGGCAAGTTGTCTTATGAGGAAAAGCTGGACAGGTTAGGCTTGTATCCGCTGGAATTTAGAAGAGTAAGAGACAACTTAATTGAAATCTTTAAGATCCTGAGGGGTCTTGAAAGGATGGATGTCGAGAGGATGTTTCCTCTTGTGAGAGAATCTAGAACTAGGAGTCACAGTTTAAAAATAAGGGGTCACCCATTTAAGACAGAGATGCAGAGAAATTTTTTCTTCGAGGGTTGTGAGTCTTCCTCAAAAGGCTGTGAAGCAGAGTCTTTGAATATTTTTAAGGCAGGGCTAGATTGATTAACAAGGGGGTGAAAGGATATCGGGAGTAGGTGGGTATGTGGGCTGAGGTTACACTCAGATCAGCCACGATCTTACTGAATGACGGAACAAGCTTGAGGGGCCGAATGGCCTAATCCTGCCCCTATTTCATATGTTCATATGCTAGATGGCCTGGGGTAACAGTGAAAGTTGACTGAAATGGAAGGAGGCAGTCTTTGCGATGGACAAAGTAAGGAAGGTTTGCTGAGATTTGAACAGAATGCTGAGGTCATGAAGCAGGAGTAAAATTTTTAGCTCGGCAGGTGGGCGCAGCCCGATCTGACTGAACATAAAATGACGTTCAATGATGCCGGGTGAGCGTCCCAATGTCATCGCACAGTCGTGCGATATTTTGTTTGGCGGACACGTGCCAGAGTCGGCAGCACGCCCACTGACAATTAAAAGGCCTATTAAAGCCATTAAAAAGTTAATTAAGAGAAATTTGTCGCTGCCTGCCCAACCTTATGGTTGGCCGGCAGGTGAAAAGACCAAGTGGCCTTTGCACTTTTTTGGAAACCTCATCCATGGGCAGGATGAGGTTTCCAAAAGCAAATTAAAATGAAATAAAAACTTTAATTTTTCATTAATAGCATGTCCCTGCTCACGTTTCAGAGTCACATGAGGGGACATGTTTCATTACATTTTTATAAATTATTTTTATTCATATCTCTTCATCTCCCTGAGGCAGCTCTGTGCCTCAGGAAAATTATGACGCGCGCACATGCGCCCATGCGTAATGGTTGCACTCGCCTGGCTTGCACTCCTCCCCCACCCCCCCCTCCCCCCCCTCACACAGGCAGCGTTGAGCGCTACTGCTTGCATTTCACACTGGGCGGTCCTCAATTGGCCCGCCAGTGTGAAATTGCCTTCTGGCCACGATCAGCTTCCTGACCATGCCTGCCCGACATGGATAAAATTCTGCCCCAGGTTGTTCTAATTCAAGGTTCAGCTGCTTAGCTCCAAATTCTTGAATTCTCTCCCTAAACCTCTCTGCCTTGGACCTCTCTCTCTCTTCCTTGAAGACACTCTTTAAAACATATTTCTTTGAGCAAGATTTTTGTCACCTGTCCTGACACCTTCTTGTTTTGTTTTGATGGGATGTGGGTGTCACTGGCTGGGCCCGCATTTGTTGCCCATCCATAATTGCCCTTGAACTGAGTGGTTTGCTCAGCCATTTCAGAGAATAGTTCAGAGTCAACCACATTGCCGTGGATCTGGAGTCACATGTAGGCCAGGCCAGGTAAGGATGGCGGTTTTCCTCACGGAACCAGATCAATTTTTGTGACATTTGTCTCATGGTCACTATTGCTGAGGCTAGCTTTCAATTCCAAATTTTATTAATTGAATTTAAATTCCACCAGCTGCCATGCTGGGATTTGAACCTGTGTACCCAGAGTATTATCCTGGGCCTCTGAATTACTATTTAAATGCAAGCTGTTAGATTCTCTGACTTGCCTTTTGATGGTCCTCAATCGGGGCCCCATTCTCCTCCCAGGACTCATTCGCCCATTCTGGAGGTGACAAACTGCCTCCTGGAATTCGGCATTGACCAATCACAGGTGTGGACATTACAGCAACAGCTTCTAACACCTGACCCAGAATTTTGCTTACTTAAAGGGCAAGTACATTCATAAACAGTTTTACACATCCACAAATTCAGCAATTGGATTCACGGATTCAAACTCAGAAATCAGAAAGAGGGCAGTCAGTTTAGATTTAACTGCCTCACAGTAAGGAGAACTGGCTGGTCAGTGGGGGCAGGTAAGTTACCAAGAGTACATCAGGTGTGTAGAAGCTGCAGTCTCTTTGGCCCTCTGTGTGAGATATGCAATGAGGTCAGTCAGACTTAGCAGGGGATTCACAGGATGGACGAAAAAGTGCAAGCAATTCAGAGGTGTTTCAATGGCTTCTGCCCAATTTTTTTGCTGTGCACCTGGGAATATGCCAAAACTAGAGAGCAAATTCATCCCTTTCCCCCTGCTGGTTTTATCCCACCGAATCATCCATTATTCTGATAGTTGTAAAGAAAGGTGCCTGTACACTAACCAATGTCTCACATCCTCTCTGCCACAGTGATCCATGCTCTATCTGCTGTTTACAGGCATTCTATTAGCAGATGTTTTGTCTTAAATTCCCAGTCATGTGATATCATGATTTCTTTACTCAGGTGTGAAGAATTATGGACTAAGAGCAGAGCTCTCCCATTCATGCTGTTACAGGAATGGAGCTTGGCCTAAATAGCCAAGTGGTTATGGTACTGGGTTTGTAACCCCAAGATCAAGAGTTCAAATCTCACAATAGCAAACTATGAAATAATGTAACTTCATCTGAAACAGATGGAAACAGGTTTGTACTCGAAAGAGTTACAGGAATGGAACAGCGGGAGTTAGACTTTGGGAGTTCCTGGGCACATTGGCAGCCCCAGAATGCATCTGACCTGTAGATTGACAATAGCCAGAGCTACTGAATGATATCACTGAGAGGATTGATAAAACATCACCTTTCAGCATTAGAAAGGTTTTGAGAGAAAACCCAATGAACAAATGACCAATTCACCCAAAACCCATGACCTCTACCACCTAGAAGGTCAAGGGCAGCAAATGCATGGGAACACCACCTCCTGTACATTCCCCTCCAAATCATATTCCATCCTGACTTGGAAATATATCACTGTTCCTCCGCTGTCACTGTGTCAAAATCCTGGAACTGCCTTCCTCACATCACTTTGGGTGTACTTACATCATACATACAGGAACGATTTAGGAAAATGGTTTGCCATAGCCTTCTCAAGGATCACTAGAATGGCCAATAAATGTTGGTCTTGCCAGAGAAGCTCTCATTGGGGTGTTCCTGAGTTAAAGGCAGGCACACTAATTAGAAATCTGTTGGGCTAATAAAGGTGGAGAGAAGAGCAACTCAATTGTTTAGCGCTTTCAATGTGCAACTGTACCTGGAACACTCCTAATTTCTTTGACTACAGCCTTACCTGGTAGGGTACTCCATCCCTTGAAGTAAACACTATTTCATCAGAATTTTAAATGGACTTTTCACTAATTGCGGTTTATGTTCACAGGTCTTACTAGCTAGACTCATCTTGAAGCTCTAGAACATGGTCTAGAACAATCTCAGCCTGTTCCAAAGCACTTCACTGTTGATCATTTGTAGTGTAGTGTCTGTTGTAATGTGGCATGGTGCAGGAGGCATTTTTTACACAGTAAGCTCCCATAAACATTAATGAAATAGATGATAGATAATCTGTTGTCATGATATTGGTTGGAGCAGAAATGTTGGCCAGGCCACCATGAAAATTCTGCTGCTCTTCTTTGAACATTGACCTTTTATATTTATTAGAGACAGCAGCCAGGTCCTCAGTTTAACATTTCATCTGAAAGATGGCACCTCTGACAGTGCATCACTTCCTCAGTACTGCACTGTAATGTGTCAACCTAGATTTGGTGCTCAAGTTTCTGGACTTGAACCCACAATCTTCTGACTCAGGGGAAAGAGTGCCACCTACTGGACCATGACTGACATCAGTGAAATGATTTGACCTTAGAATGACCGACTATTCAATCCTTGATTATGAAGATATGAATTATAGTGGCTGCAAAGGGACAGAACACAAAATTATAGTGACTAGCTTGAGTGCACAAGAGCCGGTTTGATGGGCCAAATGATCTTTTCCTTTTCTATCCATTCTGATTTGAACTCATAACATTCTGACCTCCGTTTTTTTTTGAGTTGATGGGCTGTAATGTTAGAGCGACTGGCTCTTTCCAACGTAATAATGCTGTGACCTTACCACTTTCATTTATTGGCACGGATGGGCAGGTAAATCATAATTATCACTTTCTGTGTTATCGTAACTGCTACAGCAATTTTGACACACCTTCTGATTTCCTGTCTTCCCATGTTTTATTGTTGAGAGATTAAACTGGATATGCTTTACCTTGAATAAAAGAGTTATGTCTGGTCTGATTTCACATTTACACCTAGTGACTCAGAGCCTAGTTTGTACCCACGTTTGTGTGTACTGTCAGTACACGAAGAATAAAATTCTTCCTTAACCTGCAGTTTTGGAGTTTATGTTACACATTTTCATTTGATTCATATGTGGGTACAGAGTGAGACATTAACTGAAAACAATCATTTTAATGCTTACTATCTTGATGATCCTACAGTCAAAATAAGAATTTACTCCTATAGGTGTCAATTATTCAACCATTGACTCCTTACTTAACTCTCTCAGAGAGTTTCCCACAAGTGTAACGGGAGACTAAACAGCTACACAGGTAGCAGGACTGGGCTAGACACCTGGGCTGCATTTTCAATCAGGTTTTAGGGACTGGTCCTCCCAAATTTAGCAGTGGGACCCACACGTGCAGATTAGTTGGACTTGTGACGGCTAGAGTTTAGAAAAGTAAGAGGCAACTTGATAGAAATGTATAAAATCCTGAGGGGTCTTGACAGGGTGCATGTGAGAGTGTCCTTTTTTGAATTAAACAATAAATAAAGCAAACTATTTTTCTTTTTGCTGATAAACAGGCCCCTAACTTACAAACATGAAGCATGCCGCCTAACCCTAATTTAAACAGAAACCTGCTGGTGTTTATATTCGTTGCTGCCCAATTATCACAATAATACAACCCTCAAGAGTCCCTTTTTATGTGAGGTTGAAAAATGCAATAAGAAGTATTTAGGACCCCGGTGAAATCTTGATTTTCCACATAGCTCCATTAATCAAAACTACTCAAGAAACAACAACAACTTCCATTGATATAGCACCTTTGACATAGTAAAACACCCTGTAACACTTTACAGCAGCTTTATCAAACAGAATTTGACATCACACCACATATGGCAATGTCAGCTCAGGTGACCAAAAGCTTATTTGGTCAAATGTTTTAAGGAGTGTCTTAAAGGAGGAAGGCAAGGGAAGAGGTGGAGAGTTATAGGGAGGAAATTCCAGATCTTGGGGCCTTGGTTGAAGGCACGTCCACCAATGGTGGAGCGATTAGAATTAGGAATGCACTAGAGGCCAGAGTTGGAGGAGTGCAGATATGTCAGAGGGTACATTTTACAATTTACTGCTCCCACCTAAGAACTTCAAGTGAAGGTAGCCACCCCCTCCCAACCCCCACCCCACTCTACCATTAGGAATTTGGGCCTGGTGGTCAATGTGTTTGATTTGTTGCCTGTATACTTCACCAAATCCCTGTGCCAGGAGAGATAGGTGTATCCAAAAGATCTCCCTGATGGGAGGCCCCATCCCATAGAACTAACCAAAAGCTGGATTTCTACCTAGTGCTCTTACATTCCAAACAGAGCCCGTGTCCAAGGCAAGCCACACAAACACTGTTTAAATGTCAGCCCAGAATTCCACATGGGCATCCAATCATCCACTCTAAATCCGATGGGAGACTGACTCATTCCCAAGGAAATGGAGTCTTGCCCCAAAAAGGGTGTGGATGCTGGGGGAGGTGGGATGGGGTGTTGCTGTCAGTTGGGTTGATGATGTGGCTCAGGATATGTTTGGATGAGTTCAAGTTTATCAAAGGTAGATGATGAGAGGCCAGCCAGGAGAGCATTAGAATTGTCAAGTTAAGTATGGATGAGGGTTTTAGCACCGGATGAACTGAGGAAGGATGGAGACTGGTAAGTTGAGGAAGTGCAAGCCAGCGTTTTTGCTGATGGAGACCTTATGGGCGGAAACCTCATCGAGGAGTCAAATCAGTGTTTAAATGATCTGATTCAGCCTCAGACAGTGCTAAGGGAGAAGAATGGCATTGGTGGCGCGGGAACTGTGTTCGTGGTGGGGCCAAAGACAATGGCTTCAAACTTCCCAATATTTATTTGAAAGAAATTTCTGCTTCCCCAGGACTGAGCGTTGGATAAGCAGCGTTACAAATCAGTGATAGTGGGGTAGTTGAGTGAGGTAGATCTCGATGTCATCAGCAACATATACATGTGGATCTTAATGTTGTGCTTTCGGATGATACTGAGGGGCAGCGTGTAGATGAAAAATAGGAGGGGGACGAGAATAGATCCTTGGGGACTACAGAAGTAACCATGTGAGAGTGGGAAGTGAAATCATTGCAGGTGATTCTCTGGCTATGACTGTTTAGTTAAGAATTGAACTAGGTGAGAGCAGTCCCACCAGGATGGACAATGGTGGAGAGATGTTGGAGGGAGATGGCGTAAGTGGTCAACCATGTCAAATGCTGCAGACAGGTTGAGGGAGATGGGGAGGGGTAATTTACCATGGTCATCATTTGCGAATTTGTTAAGGACTATCTCAGCACTGTGGTAGGGGTGGAAACCTGATTGGAAGGGGTCAAACATGGATTTGTGGCACCAGAAGATGCAGTAATCTTCCAGGTCAATGCTGTATCCTCCCTGCCCCCTGTCCTGAGACTGCCCCTCCCCCCATGACTAAACTCTATTGAGCCACTCGTTACCCCCACCTCCACAGCCCGCCCCAGATTAGAGCTGGCAGTTCCCCTGAATACTAAAATCAGACCCAAACCACAAAAATGGGATGTAGCATCCTGGAGATGTCATAGGCTGGTAGAGTGGATTGCCCACTCACCTGATGAACAACAGCCACTACCATTGTAGTATTAGAGTGTTCAAGACAGAAAGGGTTAATGTGGGACTGGGAATACAGTACTGCCCACATGGTGATGTAAAGGGAGTCACATGGCTAGTAATAGTCTGAATAGAGATAGCTCATGACTTGGACTGCAGAAGCCCACTGTCTTGTGTATCTGTACATAGTTATATTCTACAATAAATAGTTACTGTTCAGGCACTATGCCCCTGAACCTCTTCCTTAGACAACCACAACAACAATCAGCCCCTAGTCTCTCTCACTTTAATCTGTAGTTCTAAACCGGTGTAAGCTTTCTGCTTAAGATTTCTCAACCCTGTGTTCAACCAACTCTGAAAGTGATGTGACAGTCTGCTTCCAAGCGAGTCTTTTCATATCTATGAATGTTGGGGGATATTTGGAATCTCACTGTCCAGAGTTTACATGGAGCTGTTTACAAACTGAACTGATGCTGAGATATGTATTTGACAGATGACTGCTGCCATGCTGGGAGGTCACAAGTACCAGCATATGGCCCTCACTGATCTGACACACATTTTATGTACACTGAACGTCTATGCTAATCCTCAGTGTGAGAGCTACTCCCCAAGAACCTGCATTGTTTAAAAACACAGGCAGCAACTTGCAGCTGAGGTGCTGTTGACTTCCCTCTGCTTAGGCAATGTTAATGGGAGTGCTGTGGATTGCGTTTGGAGGTGTTTTGGAGCTGCTGCATACATTCAGGGAGACAGCAGGATTTCCTGATTTAACTCTACATGAGTTATGGGGGCTGTGGTCACAACATGACCAACAAATGAAGGAAATAAGCAAAGAGGGGAAGCTCTGTGAGAAGGGAGAGCAGTTGAGAGAGCTCTTGACAGTAGGGCCCCTGCATTCAGCACCGTTTTTTGCAGGAGAATTTCTCTCTCCACCTGACCTAGCAGCAATGTGCAAGGTGACTCAGCTTCAACAAGGAGGTGGTCACTGAATGGTCCCACCTTCGATAACCCAACTTGGTGCCTTCACCAGGGAATAGCCGACACTGCCAATATCCATGAAGCAAATCCACAGTGACTTCGAACTTTTGGATCTTTCCAGGTGGAAGCAGGTGACATATCCAACATATCCCAGTCCGTCATCTGTTGGAGATTCCAGGAGATAATGGAGACCCTATATGTCAGGAAAGTTGCTTGGATTGTTTTCTCCCTCTACAGGGAAAAGCACAATGAGCGGCACATGTCTTTGCCAGGATAATGGGATTCCCAATGTTGCAGGATGCCAATTGCTCCATGGACATGGCTGTAGCTCCCCATGTCTCACAGTTAGTGTGTGAGCAAGCACACTGCATCACATTACTGGATTGTAACGGTGAGTGCCATCTTTCCTGGCAGCAGTTGTGGTGCCTTCATTCTGAGGCAGTCTGCTATTGCTGTTGCCTTTGGGCCTCCAAAGGGGTGGCCACCTCCAGAGGGGTGGCTTCGCAGAGACTAAGGCTATTGCTGTACACATAGTTCACGAGTCTCCCCACACCAGCCATCGCCTTCTACCAGAGCACACAAGGGCACCGTGCATATAATGACAGCCATGGAACCACCAGGAACATCGTGAAGCAGATTATTGTTACAACCGGGATGGGAAGAGTGCGCACATTATCAAGCCCCATTACTCCGCAGGCCGTACCATTAATTTAAATGTTTAATTTTCTCACCAAAATGGCCAATTTTATACCTATACTTCTAGTATCCAGAAGAAAAGAGACTCTGACCAAACTTCTTTCAAAATCTCAGAATGATTAATTTATTTTAAACCAAAACTTCTTTTAACAATTTTCCAGTACTGGTGAACACACAATTGTGATTGGGAAGTATAACTATCTCTTCCTAAAGAATTCCCAGCACGCACATAGACACACAAGCAAACAAAAGACAAATAGACAGTCTCTCTACAGTGGCTTTGGAGGATGGGTGTCATAAAGTAAAGGATAAAGTCTGCAGGGTCTCGACGCTGTTGACCTGGAGTTCTCTCTTGTGAAGATGGGCCGCTGGTCCCAGTGAATGTCTGGAAGTTCTCGACACTGGTCTCAGTTTTGCAGGTCCAAATTCAGACTAGTTACACTCAGATGAGGGTTCTCTGGCTACAGGTTGATAGCCACACATAATTTTAGGCAATGTAGAGAGAGGAAGCCAATCAAGGTAGCCTTCCATCCTCAGCTTGTTCCCCAACAAGACTGCCTTCAAAACAAACAGATTCACAACTTAAGCTTTTCCTCCCTCCCATGTGATTGCCTTTTGTCCCTCAGCTTTTCATTAATTAAAGTGCTTTGCAGTTCAACACAAACAAACAACTCCTCCTCAAGTACCATATAGGTCAGGTGATTTCTTGGAAGAAGCCTGCTTGTTTACAGTTCCAAGTGGAATTTATGACCTTTTAAAAAAAATCCCAGATTAGCATCCACATGAGCAGGTCATGCCAAATCCTTCCATTTTGTAAAAGATAACTTCACTCTTGAGAGATATGATTCTAACATGCCTCCGCCCTTAATAGATGAAACACCATTTCCAAATGTGTTTCATTGCAAAGTTTGCAGAAAAAAGATATGTACAACATATAAAACAAAATTCAAACATGCACTCATTCAGCCGTTCGCTCCTCATACAGAATTTGTTCAGTTTTCTGACTTCCTTGCTTTCAAGACAATTACAAAAAATTTACAATCTCGATAATGCATCAGTGATTATATTATCTTTTCCAGCAATATGAACAATCTTCAAGCTATAAGTTTGCAGTAGCAAACTCCATTGGAACAGTCTGTCATTCTGAGTCTTAAACTTTTCTACAAATGCCAAAGGCTTATGGTCAGTATGTACTAATGTTTCTTTACAGCCATGTCAGATATATACCTCAAAATTGGAGAGAGTGTACAGGAGGTTTATGAGAATGGCTCCAGGGATGAGATACTTCAGTTATGAGGAAAGATTGGAGAAGTTGGGACTGTTTTCCTTGGATAGGGGAAGGCTAAGAGGAGATTTGATAGAAGTTTTCAAAATCATGAAGGGCCTAGACAGAGTAAACAGGGAGAAACTGTTCCCACTCAGAAACAGATCGTGAACCAGAGGGTACAGTTGTAAGGTGTTTTGCAAAAAAAGCAAGTGTGAAGTGAGAAATTTATTTTTCACACAGCAAGTAGTTAGGGTTTGGAGTGCACTGCCTGGAAGTGTAATGGGGGCAGGTTCAATTGAGGCATTCAGGAGGGCATTGGATGATTATCTAAATTGAAACAATGCACAAGGTTATGGGGAAAAGGCAGCAGATTGGCTCAGAGGGCCGATGCAGACATGATGGGCTGAATGGCCTCCTTCTACACCATAACAATTCTGTGAAAATGTTTACGAGCCAGTAACAATCCCAGGGTTTCCTTTTCTACTGTAGAGTCTCTCTTTTGATGCCGATTTAATTTTTTTAGAAAAGTACCCCACTGGCTTCTCTATGCCCCATTCATCTTCTTGCAATAAGACTGCACCCACCCCAAAGTCACTAGCCTCGATTGCCAGCTTGAAGGGTTTAGCGAAGTTAGAGGTGGCTAATACCGGTTCATTGTTTAGAAGCCTTCGGCTTCTCAAAAGCTGCCTGGCACACTCTTGACCATACCACCTTTGCTTTCTTTTACAATAAATCCATTAGTGGAGCCACTATTGTGCCGAAGTTTGGCACAAACTTACGATAGAAACCTCACATCCCTAAAAATCTCATGATTTCCCTTTTACTTTTAGGGACAGGGAATTCCATCAAAGCTTGTACCTTCGCTGTTCTTGGCAAGACTTGTCTCTACCCTACGATATGCCCTAAATAAGTTACTCGCGCTTTCGCGAACTCACTTTTGGCAGGGTTTATTACTAGATCTGCTGACTGTACTTGTTTAAATAAGGCTTCCAGTTGTTTTAAATAGTCTTTCCATGTGTTGCTATAAACCAACATATCATCCAAGTAAACCACACAGTTAGGAACATTAGTGATCACCTGATTCAATAGTCTTTGGAAAGTGACTGGAGCATTTTTCAGTCCATAGACTTGGCATTGGTATAGGCCATTTTGCATGACAAACGCCAATACCGCCTTAGCTCACGATGTTAACGGTACTTGCCAGCATCCTTTCAACACGGGCAGAATTTAGCCCTTGTCGGGCAGGCGTGGGAAGCTGACTGTTGCCCACGATCGGGGCTGGACCGTGATTTCACACTGGCGAGCCAATTAAGGCCTGCCCAGCGTGAAACACGAGTGGAGGCACTCAGCACTGCCTATGCGGGCAGGCAGGGGGAGTGTGAGCGCGAACTTTGCCTGTGCGCATTAGTGCGCGCTTGCAAATCTCCCTGAGGCACAGAGCTGCCTCAGGAGATTAAACGTTTTCAGAAAAACAAATGAAGGCCCATATAATGTTATAAAACATATCCCCTTATGTAACTCTTTCACATGAGCAGGGACGTGTTATTAATTCAATTTTTTAATTTTAATTTTATTTTTATTTGTTTTTGGAAACCTCATCCCACCCATGGATAAGGTTTCCTAAAAAAGCAAAGGTTGTTTGGCCTTTTCGCCTGCCCGTCAACCGTAAAGTTGGATGGGCAGCAAAAAATGTAATTAATTAAGACTTTAATGGCCTTAACAGGCCTTTTAATCGTTGGCAGGCAGGCTGCCGATTCCCACTCGTGCCTGCTGACCGAAATATCGTGCAACTGCGCGTTGACATCAGGAAGCTCACCCAACGTCAACACACTTCATTTCACGCTTGAGTGGGTTGGGCACGCGCCTACCCACCAAAGTAAAAATTTTGCCCCAAATCTATCTTAGTAAAGAACATGGCACTGCCAAACCTGTCAATGCAATCTTCTACATGGGGATTGGGTAGGAATCCATTTTTGTTACTGCATTAACCTTTCTATTGTCTATGCAAAATCTGGTTGACCCATCAGGTTTAGGCACTAACACTACTGGAGAACACCAACTGCTTTGACTGGGCTCAATTAGGTGATTTTCTAACATATACTGAATTTCTGCTGTCACTTCTGCTGGTTTCTCTCACTCTCACTTTCTCTTTCATCCTCCACTATGCTTACAACCTGACATACCTGCTCTTTCCTATCTTCCGTATTGTTTCAACATATTGATATGACACAGCTGATTCTTTTTCCTATGATCTGGTGTATATATCAAATAATTTACTTTATTAACCGTCTTAATAATATTGTATGGATCACTGAACCGTGCTTTCAGAGGTTTCCCTTGTAATGGCAATAATGCTAATACTTCTTCCCCTGGTTGTAATGTTTGGGTCACAGCTTGCTCATCTGTCCACTCTTTCATCTTTGCTTGATAAATTTAAGATGTTCTTGAGCCACTCTGCAGGCTCCTGTGAGCCGCTCCTGAAACATGGACACATAATCTAACATAGAGGATTCATCCTTCTCTTCTAAAAACTTTTCTTTGGATTAATTTCAGAGGGCTTCTTATTGGATGTCTGTAAATTAATCCATAGGACTAAAACTAGTAGATCCAGTCCTTTGTCCCAATCATGGGGATATTCATGACAATATGCTTTAATCATGGTTTTCGAAGTTTGATGGCACCTCTCTCAGGCTCCCTGCGATTGTGGATAATATACTGTGGTCTATAACTGTTTTATACCCAAAATACTCATTGAGCAGAATTTTGCCCTCATCAGGCAGGCGGGGGTGGTTGGGAAGTGGCCCGCTGCCTGATCAAGGCCAGAATGTGTGTCCGGTGGGCTAATTAAGGCCCGGCCAACGTGAACGTCGGCTAGAAAACCTACGAGAAGGGGCAGACAGGAGCAGGAGCCTGTTGTCTGCCGGGTCCAGTGGTGATCCGGTGACTGGTTTAAAAACGGTGCAGGCAGCTCCAGGGAGGCTGCCCACGTTGGAGTTGCTGCATTGACATGGCTGCAAATGAGGATGCAGAGACCTGGCGGGAGGTGAGGTCGGCTGGGCACTCGCCCCCTGTTTTTCTGATGAGTGCCTCGCTGCCCTCCTGGAGGAGCTGGCTGCCAGGAGGGACAACCTTGTCCCCAAAGATGGGAGAAGGAGGCCACCGCACCTCACAAAGAGGGCATGGGAGGAGGTGGCAGCTCGGGTGAACAGCCACAATGTGGTGCGGCGGACCTGGGTGCAGTGCTGAAAGTGCTTCCACTGGCTGTGCTCAGGAAGGGTGAGTACTGTGCTGTCATGGGTCAGTGTGTTGAATTGTTCTGGGCTGGTTGTCTCCCCGTGGAGCTCAGGGCTGTTAGAGTCTGAGTGCTAACTGTTCAATGACTCAGGAGCTGGCCAAGGGGGTGAGCCCTGGCTGCTTGGACTGAGTGCCTTGGGCCTAGAGGGCCACAACCCAGATCTGCCCTGTGAGGTGCTCCTCAGGTGGGGTTGGCCAGGCTGCAGTGGTACTGCAGGTACAGATTGCAATAATCAATGCTCCTCTATCCTTTCAGGAGAAGACATCCCATAACAATACTGAGAGGTCGCGGACTGGCAGAAGACCCACACACCTCTTCATCCTCTCCTGGTACGAGCAGGAGGCCTTGGAGCTGGAGAGGTGCCATGCACCTCAGTCAAGCGGCCGTGCAGAGGCTGTGGTGTTGGATGAAGGTAAGAGTGCAGTGCACAGAAGTGAGAGTTTCGGATGGTGCAAATATTCTAGTGTAGTCTCATCACTGATGTGAGCCTCGAACTTGTAGTCCCCATTCATCATTGAATGACAAGGGCACTGTGATGCAGATCCCCATTGTCTCACCAGGGTACCTGGTGTGCACAGTTACAGTGTGACGACTCTAACTAATGACATGCCCTTCTTCTCCTGTTTAGGTTCCCCAGCAGGCATTCACTGTCTGGACCCCAAAGGGCCACCCCTGACACCAGAGGACCACCATGCTCCTCAAGCACCTGCGTCACACCCACTTTCTGAACCAGGCACCAGTGAAGATACCAGCACCTCGTTGGGCATTATTTTGGCAGCTAGTCTCTGGTTGCACATTGGTGAGGGCACTTCACATTCGTTTAAGGTGCAGGAGGAGGCAGAGGATGCCCAGGACACCGGCAGGGTTGTGCTCAGACTTGCAAGCCCCACACAGGCACTGACCTCAGGTGTTCAGTGTCAGATGGATGAGACACCCAGTATCCCATCCAGGTGTCTGTCCATCAGTGGTGAGCAGGGAGGTCCAGAGTGACCTCATGTTGGCATATGAGATGCCTGTCATCTCTGCGGGCTCCTCTCAGGGTGCTCTGGGTGATGGCAGCAGCTTCTCCATCCTTCCGATGAGGCTGTGGCGACTGGGGAGATGCCAGTCATGGAACTGGCTGCTCTCTCCCAGGCGGGGCCAGCACAGGCTCCATGGGTCAGAGGACAACCACCAAGATCATCAAGGCCAACAGGACAGCAGAGTCAGCAGGCTGTCTCCAATGCCCGTGCCAGCGAGGGGGGAGCACCAAGACATAGTGCCTGTAAACATAAGTTTAAAGCATCTTAAGCACAAGAAGGACTGCTCACGGGTGAACTTCTGTTCCCCTATTTTGCTTTTCTTTTTTCAATGATGTGACAACCAACACCGGATATTGTTCTGTTCAATACTATGTGAGTCCCAACATTAACTTACAGTTGCTTTTGTGTTATTGGCCCAAGTATGCTTCATTTGTTTTGTAGGTGCAGGGTACGCCAGTATGTAATGCTGGATGTGGGTGGCTCGAAACTTTATTGCGCAGGCACTGAGTGTATCTTGGGGGCCAAGGAAAGTGTCATTTCTATGATCCAGGATGGAGGCAGCAGCCCTGGCATGAGGTGGTAGTTCTTATTTGGCAGCTTACTGAAGGAGCGTTGGATCAAGGCGTCCCTGGTGTCCATGTCTCCCTGGAGGCTACCGAGGTCTGCCTCCATGCCCTCAGTGTTCTCTTCACTGTGGTCCTCTTCTGACTCACTACTGGACTCATCATGTGTGGCCTGTGCAGCTATGTCAACATCCTCTTCCTCCAGTGGGTCCCCTTTGCCAGTGCCACGATCAGTGACACTGTGTCTGGGGTGTATTGTAGTGCTCCCCCTGAATGGTCCAGGCATCGGAAGTGCATCTTGAGAAGATCGATGGTTCTCTTTACCATGGCCCTTGTGGAGGCATAGCTCCTGTTGTACCGCTGCTCTGCTCTGCCTTTGTTCTTGGACGGCGGAGAGGCGTCATGAGCCACCTTTTGAGGGGATAGCCCTTGTCACCCAGCAGCCATCTATCCAGCCAGGCTGAAGAGCATTGAATAGCCCCGGCATCTGGGAGTGTCTGAGGATGTAGGCTACCTTGCACAGACTTGCACATCTGCATCCTGTGATCACACACTATCTGCACGTTCATGGAGTGGAAGCCCTTCCTGTTGACAAAGGCACCGGGCTCACCCTTATATTCCGAAATTTCTGCCTGTGTGCCTCAGGGGCCAACTCATATGCACTAAGTAGAGCCTTTTTTACTGCATCATAATCCACCGATACCTCTTCTGAAAGTGAAACATAAACCTCCCGAGCTCTACCCACCTCTACTCTGTAAGAACAATATCCATGTTTCATTTGGCCACTTCATTTGCTCAGCCACCTTCTCAAGCAAAATAAAGAATGTCTCTACATCTCTTTCCTCAAACTTTGGAAGAGCTTGTACAAATTTAAACATAAGCCACTAGGCTTAGAGTTTCATCATCAGAACCTTCCTCAGTATCTGAGGCCTCTTTTTTAAGTCCAGCCTTTTAAGCCGGTATTCCCTATCTCGTTCCTTCTCTCTCTCCTTTATCCTTCTCCCTTGCCTGAAATGCCAGTTCCAGCTTCCTAAATGCTCCTTTTTCCTTTCCTGCCCTTTCTCTTTCCTTTTCTTCTCTTTCTCTTTCCTTTTCTTTTTTTTTGCCTCTCATTCAAGTTTTCTCAGTTCAGCTTCATGTTCAAGTTGCTTAATTCACAACTGAATCTGAGCTAACTCAATTGACTCACCCCCTGTAGATTGTGGTCTCTCTTGTATCCCTTCGAGTTTCACATGCCATGATTTTATCTCAACTGTGTCTGCTTTCCTCACCTCTTCGGGTAATTCTAACTCCAGCTGATCCAACAATTCCATTAGCTTACTCTTGGTTAATTTCTGTAAACCAGCCAGGGTTAAACTTTTCACCTGTAAAAAAATCTTAGCAAATCCCAATAGCATCTTAGTTTACCAATGTATAAGAAACCTGGTCTCGGTCCTTTTATCCCTTACCAACGGTTATTCCGTATCCAATCACCCGCTGTCCCTGTTTCAAAATTCCGCAAGAGCTCCCAATTTATGTTATGACCGGGATGGGAGGAGTGCGCGAATTATCAAGCCCCACTACTCCGCAGGCCATACCTTTAATTTAAATGTTTAATTTTCTCACCAAAATGGACAATTTTGTACCTATATCTCTACTACCCAGAAGAAAAGAGACTCTGACCAAGCTTCTTTCAAAAACTCAGAATGATTAATTTATTTTAAAACAAAACTTCTTTTAACAATTTTCCAGTACTGGTGAACACACAATTCTGATTGGGAAGTATAACTATCTCTTCCTAAAGAATTCCCAGTACACACATGGTCACACAGGCAAACAAAGGACAAATAGAGTCTATCTGTAGAGATGGGCTTTGGAGGATGGGTGTTATAAAGTAAAAGATAAAGTCCACAGGGTCTCACCGCTGTTGATCTGGAGTTCCATCTTGTGCAGACAGGTCGCTGGTCCCGGTGAATGTCTGGAAGTTCTCGACACTGGTCTCAGTTATGCAGGTCCAAATGCAGACTGGCTGCACTCAGATGAGGGTTCTCTGGTTACAGGTTGATAGCCACACAATTTTAGGCAAGGCAGAGAGAGGGAGCCAGTCATGGTAGCCTTCCATCCTCAGCTTGTTCTCCAATAATACTGCCTTCAAAACAAACTGGTTCACAACTTAAGTTTTATTCCCACTCTCCCATGTGATTGCCTTTCTGTCTCCAAGCTTCATTGATTAAAGTGCTTTGCAGTTCAACACAAACAAACAACTCCTTCTCAAGAACCATATAGGTCAGGTGATTTCCTAGAAAAAGGCCTGTTTGTTTACAGTTCCAAGAACTTCTTTTTTAAAAAGTCCCAGGTTCGCCTCTATTTGTCCAGCTCATGCCAATTCCTTCCATTTTGTAAAAGAAAACTTCAGTCTTGAGAGATACAATTCTAACACCATCAACATGTCCTGATGCTTGTCGTGCTCGGGGGGAGTCCTCCAGTACACGTTCATCATAAGATCACCAATATGAGGGCACAGTCATTGCCACCAGGAATCTGGAGACTACCTCAGGAGGAGGGGGAAGGAGCAGCGAGGATGCGCCCTGGATTCAGACAGACTGTATGAAAGCGATTGCTTGGGCAGGGGTTTCCAGAAAATCACTTCCCTTTACCACCCTAAATCCGTCCACCATTTTCTCTGAAATGCACCATCTCAGTGACCCCTTTGCCACTGTCCAACAATAAAAACCACCACCTTCTCATTAACATCTTTATCCAATTATAAAAAGAGAAATTAGGTAATTTCTCTGTGCGTGCCCTTAGTGTCTGTCTTCTGAGTGCTTTTTCCAGGCCCAGTGCTCCTACTCAGTTCTACCCCAGTGACTGCAGCATGACTGGCTGTTGGCTTTCAATGCTGGAGACTGGCGATAGCCTTGCAGAGTGCTCTCGACAGCTCTGAGTCTTGAGGGCCCAGCTTCAGGCTGCACAGCAGCCTGGGCTGTCTGGCTGAGAGGCAGCCGCTGGGGCACTGGTGGATTGACAGGGGTGAGAGCATGAATGCTGTCACCCTGAGAGAGGACAGCAAGTCCTTGTTCCAAGGAGGCACTGCCACTCCCCCCGGGGCGATTCCTCAGCAATCCTAGTAATCTGCTGGAGGACAGATTTTTGGATTGCTGTGAGAGGCTGCATGGCCCATTGAGCAATGGAGTCCACAGTCATGATGGCAGCAGCCTGAGCCTGCATGGCAACAAGATGAGATTGCATGAATTCAGTCTGAGTTTCCACTGCAGCACTCAGATATTGGGTGGCTCCTGATTGTACTGCAGTGGAAGCTGAGACATTGGCCACCATGTGTCGTTAGCGCTATCACTGGAGCTGGGCATCACTTCCGTATGGAAAAGACGGGCTCCAAGGTCTGTGCAATGCCCTGTGCCACATTGAAACCGGACTCTTCATGCTCCCTGACAGTGCCAGGAAGCTGTCCAGCAGGTCTGACAACACAGCCAATATGCTGCTCCATCAAAGTCCTCATCTAAATCCTCTGTCACGGAACTTGGTGACCTTGCCCACCATGAGCTGCCCTATCCCCCCGCCCCCCACCACCCCAGCCCCGGCCTGGCTGCAGCCCACTCATATCCGACGTCTCACCACATTCTATACTAATTCCTGAGGCTGGTGCAGTGCCAGGACCTGAGCTGAGTGTCAGAGAGATGGTGCTGCTGTCTCGGAGGCCTGGCGCTGTTCTCTCTCTTCCTCCTGGGGGTTGCAGTGATTGGCCAGGTGGCGGCTCTTGGGTATCTGAAAGCAGAAAACTCCAAAGGGGAAAGTTGGGGTGTGGGTGGGGGTGGTTGGGAGGGGGAATGGTGAGTAAAGCAAGAGGTCCATGGTCACAACATCTTGCACTTCATGCCAACCAGCAGGATGAGGGTGATGTGAGAGTGCACTGATGTAAGGCAGTAACACATGGTCATGGCGATTGCTCTTGGTGATGCTGTCACAGCTGCTTCCATGATCCTGAGCACCATCTCCTCCATCAAGCTGAGGGCATGGAGCAGTGATGCCCTCCTGCCCATTCTCTCCTGCTCCCAGTGGTTATGTGCCACCTTGTCCTGCAACTGGGAGGGTGGAATGCAACTGCTTCTCTAATGCTTTGTTTGGGTGATGTGCCTGCCATAGCTGAATAGCTGGAGTTATGTGGAAGCAGTGAGAGGTGGGCATGGCTTGAGGGCCCCCTGCAGAGAGATGGGCTAGGATTCTCCAGTCACACCATGGCGGATGTGGCGAGCCAGACAAACGCCCATTGACTTCGGCGGGGCTGGAAGATTCCGCCCACGGTGTCTCTCCTTTTGTTGACCTTGATACCTATGGACTCCAGTGGTGGATCTTTGAACCATGGAGTCCTCTCGTTGCCCTGGTGCTGCATTTCCCTTCTCTCCAATTGCAACACTGGCAGGCAGAAGCAGCTGCTTTTCATTTTGTGAAACCTTCCTGAATTCTTCAATCCTTTAAGGGGGCAGGGTGCCTTTAAGGGCTGGAGGCTCGCTGAAACACAGGCTTGGTTCACATGCTAATAAATTGCCTATTGTGCATGCAGCCAGCCAGTAGAGCAGTGCTACTGGGCTACCACTGTGCAGTAAAACTGTGCCAAGCAGTGCAGTAGCGCTGGGTTTACAGCAGTGCACTAGTACTGTGCTACAGCAGTGCAGTGGTACTGGGCTACAGCAGTTCAGTACTGTGCTACAGCAGTGTATTAGTACTGGGCTACAGCAGTGCAGTAATACTGTGCTACAGCAGTGCGGTAATACTGGGTTACAGCAGTGTAGTAGTGCTGGGCTACAGATGTGCAGTGGTACTGGGCTGCAGCAGTGCAATTGTCCTGTGCTACAGTAGTGCAGTATTTCTGGGCTACAACAGTGTATTAGTACTGGTCTACAGCAGTGTAGTAGTGCTGGGCTACCACAGAGTATTAGTACTGGGCTACAGCAGTGTAGTAGTGCTGGGCTACCACAGTGCATTACTACTGGGTTACAGCAGTGTTGTAGTGCTGGGCTACCACAGAGTATAAGTACTGGGCTACAGCAGTGTAGTAGTGCAGGGCTATAGCAGTGTAGTAGTGCTGGGCTACCACAGTGTATTAGTACTGGGCTACAGCAGTGTAGTAGTGCTGGGCTATAGCAGTGTAGTAGTACTGGGCTACAACGGTGTATTAGTACTGGTCTACAGCAGTGTAGTAGTGCTGGACTACCACAGAGTATTAATACTGGGCTACAGCAGTGTAGTAGTGCTGGGCTACAGCAGTGTAGTAGTGCTGGGCTACCACAGTGTATTAGTACTGGGCTACAGCAGTGTAGTAGTGCTGGGCTACAGCAGTGAAGTAATACTGTGCTACAGCAGTGCAGTAGTACTGGGCTACCATAGTGTATTAGTACTGGGCTACAGCTGTGCAGTGGTACTGGGCTACAGTAGTGCAATAGTCCTATGCTACAGTAGTGCAGTATTACTGGGCTGCAGATGTGCAATAGTGCTTGCTACAGCAGTGCAGTATTACTGGGCTACAGCAGTATATTTGTACTGGGCTACAGCAGTGTATTAGTATTGGGCTAGAGCATTGCAATTGTGCTGGGCTACAGCAGTGCAGTAGTGCTGGGCAAATAACATTAGAGTGATAAATGCATGGAACAAAGACTGGTGTGGGAGAAATGGGTCCTACTGTATGGGGCACTGGCACTTTTACTGGGAAAAGCAGGGGATGTACCGTTGGGACAGTGTACACCTGATCCATGCTGGGACAAGTGTTCTTTCTAATCACATAACAAGGGAAGTAGAGAGGGCTTTAAATTAAACAAGGGGTGTGGGTGGGGGAGGCGGGGGTGGGTGGGTTGGTGGGGTGAGAGATCAAGCTTGGGCAGACGTGGCAAATCAAGAGGTAGGTTCAAGGCAGGAGACTATAATAGTAATATGGGAATTGAGGGTCAGAGAATAACTGGAAGGGATAGAGAGAGAAAACCTATGAATACACCAATAGTCAAGACTAGATATTACAAAGATAACAAAAAGACAATACTAAAAGCTCTGTACCTGAATGTGTGCAGCATTCATAACAAAGTAAATGAATTGATAATGCACATTGAAGTAAATAAATATGACCTGATAGCCATTAAGGAGATATGGATGCAGGATGACAAGGATTGGGTCCTGAATATTGAAGGGTATATGATATTCAAGAAGAATAGGAAGCTAGGTAAAGGTGGAGGGTAGCATTGTTGATCGAGGATGGCATTGGTGTAATAGTTAAAGATGATCTTGGTTCAGGAAATCAGGATGTAGAATCAGTTTGGGTGGAGATGAAGAATAGTAGGGGAAATAAGTCACTTGTGGGAGTGGTCTACTGGCCCCCTAACAGTAATCACAAAGTAGGACAAAGTATACAAGAAGAAATAATGAGTGCTTGTGATAAAGGGACAGCAATAATCATGGGTGATTTTAATCTACATAAAACTGGAAAAATCCGATTGGCAATGGAAGCCTGGATGAGGAGTTCATAGAACATTTTCAAGATAGTTTTTTCTAGAGCAGCACATTTTGGAACCATCCAGAGAGCAGGTTATATTAAACTTGGTTTTGTGTAACGTGACAGGATTAATTAATGACCTCAGAGTGAAGGCACCCCTAGGCAGCAGCAACCACAATATGATTGAATTTTACATCCAGTCTGAAAGACAGAAGAGTGGACTTAAGACTAGTTTCTCAAAATTAAATAAAGGCAACTATGTAGGCATGAAAGCTGAGCTAGCTGAAGTGAACTGGAATACTAGGCTAGAGGATAGATCAATAGAGAAGCAGTGGCAGACATTTCAAGGGATACTTCAGAATACTCAGAATAAGTATATTCCTACCATAAAGAAAAATTCTAAATGGAGGAACTGTGGTTAACTAAAAAAGTTAAGGAGAGCATCAAACTTAAGGAAAAAGCATATAATTGCAAAGATGAATGGCAGGGCAGATGATTGGTCAGAATATAAAGAATGACAGAGAATGACTAAAAGATTAATCAAGGGAAAGAAGTTAGACTATAAGAAGAAGCTAGCTAGAAATGCAAAAACAGATAGCAAGAGTTTCTACAGGTATTTAAATAAGAAAAGAGTAAGTAAAGTTGGCCCTCTAGAGAGTGAGAATGGGGAGTTAACAGTAGATAATAAGGAAATGGGGAATGAAATGAAGAAATATTTTGCTTCTGTCTCCACCATAGATGATAAAAGAAACATTCCAGTAATAGTTGTAAATCAGGAGGAGGTGGGGAGAGAGGAACTTGGTGAAATTACAATCACGAGGGAAGCGGTACTGAGCAAACTGAGGGAGCTGGGGGCTGACAAGTCTCTGGATCCAGATGGACTTCATCCTAGGGTCTTAAAAGAGGTGGCTCATGAGGTCATAGATGTGTTGATGTTAATTTTCCAAAATTCCCTGGATTCTGGAAAGGTTCCATCAGACTGGAAAGTAGCAAATATAACCTCTCTATTCAAGAAGGGAGAGAGACAGAAAACAGGAAACTATAGTCCAGTTAGCTTGGTGTCTGTCATAGGGAAGGTGTTAGAACTGTAGGATTGGAATCCCCCTCCAACTGAGAAATTTATGGAACATAATTTCAAGCCCACCGGCAAATGTTTTGACCTCATGAGTGGAACTATAATTATAAATGATAAGCTGCAGTCAGCAGTACAGAGCTGAGCAGTAAGGGGTTAATTTGGACATATAGTAAAAAAACAGTGACTCATCAAAAGGGTTTGGACATTGACTGACTTCTATCAAGGAACAATGGTACCAAGGAAATGCCATTACTTGCCATCAACTAATGCAATCGAGAAGCCTGATTACCCAATACAATGGCACAAAGGATATATCATCAATAGAGTATACTCAAGGAATTATGCAACTAAGGTCTGCACCAGAGACAAAAATACTGGAATAGGGTCATTCAAACCCTGATTAACTTTGGAGCTAGGCGCTTTTACTATATTGTTACTGTGCCACCTCAAACAGTAGGAGAATTGCACATAAAGTAGGAACTGATAATATTTGTCTGGATACATCTTCCATGGAAAACCCCGTATTGTTTCAACCAGCTGATGATATTTGTCTGGAATTTGTGTGGAATCAACTAAATGGCCATTGGAACAACAGGAAATATGGTTGACATTGAGTTAAGTTATTATATAAGAAGAGCAGATCTGAGTATCTGGGCTGCAGTTGGATGGAGGGTCATGGCTGGCCACCTGGACTCAGGCCTACATTCTACAATGGACAGACCAGTCATGTTGGGGATTGTAAGTTTCAGCCAAATTGTTGTGACATTGGTCTGAGGGTTTTGTGAAGATTTCGGGCGAAAACTTGATGTTTTTTTGCTGGTACCTTACAGCTTGTTTCAACCATATCTTGGTGATATTGGCCTGAAGGCTTTTCTTGAGGTTTCAGGACAAGATGTGGTATTTTGCCCATGTTTTTGTAAGTTTAAACCGAGTCGTGGGAACTTTGTGTGGAGTTAGCATTTTTGTAAGTTTAAGCCCGAGCCAAAGTGATTTTTTGTCGGGTACTGGGAATGGGTTGTTTTAAATTTTGGGTTTTGTACTGTGGGGCTGTGGGTGATTCAATAAAGCAATTGTGAATTATCAGAAGAAATTTGTCTCGCTGGTCATTCTGTTCAAGCCTGAATCTGGTGTCACAAACTTGAGAGTGGAGAGGGTCTCTGAGGAAAAAAGGGAACCCCTACAGAGTTGATCATTAAAGAGGTTATAGCTGGGCACTTAAAAAGACACAAGGTAATCGGGAAGAGTCAGCATGGTTTTGTGAAAGGGAAATCATTTTTAATCAATTTATCAGAGTTCTTTGAAGGAGTAACATGCTCAGTGGATTAAAGGGAGACTGTAGATGTGCTGTTCTTGGATTTCCAGAAAGCATTTGATAAGGGCCACATTAAAAGTTATTGCAGAAAATAAAAGCTCATGGTGTAGTGGTAACATATTAGCCTAGATAGAGGATTGGCTGGCGAACAGAAATCATAGAGTACGAATAAATGGGTCTTTTTCTGGTTGTCAGGATGTGACGAGCGGAGTCTGTGGGGGTCTGTGCTGGGGCCTCAACTTTTTACAATTTATATCAATGACTTAGATGAGAAAAGTGAAAGGGTGGTAGCTAAATTTGCACACGATACAAAGAAAGGTAGGAAAATATGTTGTGAAGAAGACATGGGCCAGGATTTTACAGCCCCTCCCACCCAGCAGGATATTACTGTCCCACTGAACTGAATGGAGATTTAAATGGCTCACCACATCTGCCGGGGGGAGATATGCCATAAAATCCTGGCCATAAGGAGTTTGCAGACGGATATAGATTGGCTGAGGGAATAGGCAAAAATCTGGCAGATGGAGTATAATGTAGGAAAATGTGAAGTTGTTCACTTTGGCAGGAAGGATAAAAGAGCAGAATATTACTTAAACGGTGAACAGCTGCAGAATTCAGAGGTGCAGGGGGATCTAGGTGTTCCAGTGCATGAGTCACAAAAAGTTAGTATGCAGGTACAGTAAGTAATTAAGAAGGCAAATGGAATGCTATCCTTTATTACGAGAGGAATTGAACATAAAAGTAAGGGCATTATACAGGGCATTGGTGAGACCGCATCTCGAATACTGTGTGCAGTTTTGGTCTCCTTATTTAAGGAAGGATGTAAACGTATTGGAGGTGGTTCAGAGGAAGTTTACTAGATTGATACCTGGAGTGAGTGGGCTGTCTCATGAGGAAAGGTTAGACAGACTGTGTTTGTTTCCACTGGAGCTTAGAAGAGTGAGGAATGATTTGATTGAAGTGTATAAGATCCTGAATGGCCTTGGAAAGGTGGACGTGGAAAGGCTGTTTCCTCTTGTGGGTGAGTCCAGAACTAGAGGGCACTGTTTCAAAATTAGGGGTCACTCTTTCAGGACAGAGATGAGGAGAATTTTTTCCTTCAGAGGGCTGTGCGACTTTAGAACTGTCTGCCTCAAAAGGTGGTGCAGGCGGGGTCAGTGAATATTTTTAAGACAGAGGTGGATAGATTCTTGCTAGGTAAGGGAATCAAAGGTTATCGGGGTCAGATGGCAATGTGGAAATCAAAACACAAACAAATCAGCCATGATCTCATTGAATGGTGGAGCAGGCTTGAGGGGCCCAATGGCCCGCTTCTGCTCCTATTTCATATGTTTGTATAACTCCATTAAAATTAACTGGTGAACACCCAGTGCAGTTAGGTGCTCTTTTTAAATTTCTTCCATGTGCTCCTAATTGGTGCTCCCCCTTTGTGAGCAGCTGAGATGGAGACAGGCCGCTGACCTTGCTGCTCCATGGCTTGGGATGACCATGGCTGCAGCACAGGAGTCCCCTCTGATCGACCTGAGCCATTCACTGAGAGGCTGCCGTGCCTGCAGCAGCCAGAGGTGCTGCCTGGATCCATTGCCAGGAAATGAGTTGTCATTTCTTTTCTGAGTAGCTCATTCTTACAGTTTTCCGTATGAGAGCAATGTGTAGTGCCACAACCTTGGTGGATCACAGTGAAGTCATTCGCCCACAATTGGTACTGCAGCCATGTTCCCTGAACAACTCCGTAGCTGCTGACCTCCCTGTAACCTCTGTCCAGGTTTGCTCAGCCTGACAGACAAATCTCCTCTTCCCATCCCTGGGGAAGGAGAAGTCCCAGCTTACCCAAGCAGTCTGGACAAGAACACATGTGGAGCCATCGCTAAATCTTGAGGCCGGCTGGACTCAACAGGCCCATCTATCACTGTTGTTCATCTCAGGAGCTTCGCTGCTGAAACAATATAAACCAATGCCGCAACCCTTTAAAATTGGCGCCAACACTCCAAGCAGTGTAACCTGGCACTGCCATTGGCCTCTCACCGGGCACTAACTCCACCACGACCATCGCACAATGTCACTCCCAGCCTGCTCCTACCCAAGTGGCTGAGCCACCCACTTACGGTCCTGGACAGGAATCTTGGATAACGCTGAAAAATTCAGTCAGAAATATCGCCACACCACTGGCTTGTAATGTCACACACATAAAGTCAGGCTGAATGCTCCTGTCCCCATGGAAACAGGAGGTGAAGGTGGGGGAGCTGTGTCGAGGCAGTTTCTTGACTCATTCCAGCCTCTGGGGGATCTTCCCAGGGCAGGCCGGGGAGAAATTAGGCAGCTTGCTCCAATGAGTTGGGCAGCTTATTCCACCCACTTAAGGATCTAATTAGAGGCCATTTCCTGATGGAGATGAGACCTTCTTGCCATCACAGACTCCATCACCATCCCCCTCTGCCTGCAAATCTTGCCAGCCCTCTAGAGGAAGCCTCCAGATGACAAGCCAGGAGTTCCTCAGAGCCAGATGTGATGGGGCAGGTGATAGTAGCATTATTGCTGGACTAGTAATCCAGAGACTCAGGGTATTGCTCTGGTGACCAGAGTTTGAATCCCACCACAGCAGATGGTGGAATTTGAATCCAATAAAAATCTGGAATTAAAAGTCTAATGATGACCATGAAACCATTGCTGATTGTTGTAAAAACCCATCTGGTTCACTAATGTCCTTTAGGGAAGGAAATCTGCCGTCCTTACATGGCCTGGTCTGGCCTACATGTGACTCCAGACCCACAGCAATGTGGTTGACCCGTAAATGCCCTCTGAACAAGGGCAATTAGGAATGGCCAATATATGCTGCTGAGCCAGCAACACCCACATCCCCTGAATAAATAAAAAAAAGACACCTGCTTCATGAATATTTTATTAAGGAACCAGTGTTGAATTAATGCATGGTTCAATCCTTTTTCTCAGGAGATCTACTTTCATCTTGCACCATATTTTTTTGCTCTTTTATTCTCAGGGTGGGAGAGGGGCTGGAATTATCTAAGGTCCCTTTCCGGGGCTGGAAATGGGAGGCTCAGCTGCGTGGGTAGGGGGCAGGCGGGGGGTGACATTCTGTGGCGGCCGGGGTGGAGTACTGTGTCCAGTGGGATGCCGTAACACTGGCTCGGCCACATTTATTTTCCATTTCGAGATGCCCTTGCAAGGATGATGATGGGCCTTGTTCAATCACTGTTGTCCATCTACTAATGTTGCTCCCACAGCTTGCTTAGTAGCTCTAGGATTTGCCCCTTAGACAATCAAAAAGGGAAGACTTCCATTTCTATAGCCACTTCCTTCTCCTCTGGACATCCCAAAATACTGTTCAAGCTGACGAAACATGTTTGAAGTGTAGTCATTGTTGAAATGTAGAAATCATGGCAGCCATTTTCCACACAACAAGTTCCCACAAAGAACAATGAGTAACTAGATAATCTGTGTTTGGTGATGTTGTTTGAGGGATAAATATTGACCAAGACAGTGTGGATAACTGCTTTCAACAGTGTTGTGGGATCGTTTACATCCATCCAAGCGAGCAGACTAGGCCTTGCTTTTACTTCTCATCTGGCACTCCCTCAGTGCTATGCTGAGGTCTCAGCTTTGATTGTGAGTTGATGTCCCTGGAGTTGAGTTTAGAAGCTGTGGTGCTACCACTGAGCCTAGACACTGTGGAACGGCAATATATGTGCATCTCAGGATGGTGTGTGAAATGGAGATGGCTGTGTTCCCACAACTTTGCTGCTTTTATCCGTTCAGCTGTCAGTCCCCAGAGTGAGATATTGCTGTCGAAGTAACCATAGTGAGTTACAGAGAAGCAGCTGATTCAACTGGTGTTTAGCCTCTGCATCAGATTGTTCCCATTCTACTTACTTCATCTAAACCTGTCAGTATCTCCGGCTGTTCTTTGCTCCACATACTTTATCCAGATCCCCTTAAATGCAACCTCTCCACATGATAGGGGGGCTTCATATTCTAACCATTCTCTGTGTAAAGAATTCCTCCTGAATTCCTTTTTGGAATTTATTAGTGACTATTAGAATTATAACTCCAAGTTTTACACAGTGCTTTCCACAAGTGGTAACATTATCTCAATGCTTATCTGCCAAACCCCTTCATCATTTTCTATCTCAGCTCATGGCTTAGCTTTCTCTTTTTCATAGAAATGTACCCATTTACTAGTGCCATTCCCCCATCCCCCATTTAATGAATAACTCCCCCCCCCACCACCATTTACTAATGCTCTTCCTCCATCCCCAATTTAATGATCAACTTGACTGTTCACCCCACCCCCATTCACTGATCTCCCCCATTCCCCCATTTAATGATCAGCCCCCCACATTTACTGTTCATTCCCACCCTTCCATTTACTGATCTCTCCCCATTCCCCCACTTACTGTAGCTCACTGCCAATCCAATGTTGAGACAGTGTCCTTCTTTCTGTTCTGGTAAGGTTTTGGGTTATTTTTTGATTTGAGTTTCTTTTCCATTTCTGACTATGTTCCTTTGTTGAAATGTGAGATTTCAGGGCCTACCTGGAGATGTTGTGGAGCTCATTCAGATACTAGGGTGAATGGTGTAGTATTGGGGTGTTCAGAACTGTAAGGGTTAATGTAGGACTGGGAAAGCAGTACCACCCACATTCTGATGTAGAGTTCACATGGGCAGAAGGAGGCTGTAGTAGTGAGTCTGGAAGAAGTTGGCATGCAGCTAGCTCCTAGTCGGGACTGTATCCTGTGTGCATATAGTCATGTGTTATTAATAAACAGTAATTGTTCAAATATACAAGCCTATAGACCTCTTCATGAGACAACACACAACCTTAGAACAAAAGGATATTTCTACACTGCCTCCTGTAGATCAGACAGCCTGCAGTAGCATTGTATCAGGTGGAGTTAGACTCCAGCAGCAGGAGAGCTGCTCAATGGAGGATTTAAAGGAGCCTTATGTTCCAACAAATGCAGGTGAAAATTTTTGCTATCCTTGGTCATTCTATTAGTGACAAAGCCTCTTTAATTCATAGTAATTACAAATTCAATGTTCCCAGATCACAAACGGAAAGACTCGGTTGCAGCTTCTGATCAGAATCCCTCTCCTCTGAAATAAAGTCACATAGGCTTGAAATGTTAACTGTGTTTCTCCCTCCAGAGATGCTGCCAGATCTACTGGGTTTTTCCAGCATTTTCTGTTTTTATTCCTTCTCCTCTAGTCTTGGAGAGATGTACACAAAAATTAGCATCTTCAACAAAGGAACAGCAATTGTCCACAAGGATAGGATCTGTATTGTGTGGATAATTTATTTTTATTTATTCTTGGGATGTGGGCATCACTGGCTAGGCCAGCATTTTTACTCATTCCTAAGGCCAATTAACCACATTGCTTTGGGGCTGGAGTCACATCTAGGTAAGGGGAGAAGATTTCCTTCTCCAAAGGACATCAGTGAACCAGATGGGTTTTCATAACAATGACATCATGGTCACTATCAAGGCTTTAAATTCCAGATGTTTATTGAATTCAAATTCAACCATTGACTGTAGTGGGATTCAAACCCAGGTCTCCAGAGCATTTTCCTAGGTCTCTAAATTACCAGTCCAGTGACAATACCACTATGCCACCACCTGCCTGCCCTTTAGTCATGTTGTGTGGGTGGTGTATGTGCTGTATGGGTAGTATGTGTTAAAAACAAAAAACTGTGGATGCTGGAAATCCAAAACAAAAACAGAATTACCTGGGAAAACTCAGCAGGTCTGGCAGCATCGGCGGAGAAGAAAAGAGTTGACGTTTCGAGTCCTCATGACCCTTCACCAGAACTGATCTTTCTTTACAAGGAGAGGGAAATTGTAAAGAAAGATCAGTTCTGTTGAAGGGTCATGAGGACTCAAAATGTCAACTCTTTTCTTCTCCGCCGATGCTGCCAGACCTGCTGAGTTTTCCCAAGGCAATTCTGTTTTTGTTTTGGGTAGTATGTGTGTTGTGTGGATAGTGTGTGTGTTGTGTGGATAGTGTGTGCATTGTGTGGATAGTGTGTGTGTTGTGTGGGTAGTGTATGTGTTGTGTGGATAGTGTGTGTTGTGTAAGTAGTGTCTCTGTTGCGCAGATAGTGTATGTGTTGTGTTGATAAGCGTGTGTATTGTGTGGATGGTGTCTGCAATGTGTGGATAGTGTGTGTGTTGTGTGGATAGCATGTGCGTTGTGTGGATAGAGTGTGTTGTGTAAGTAGTGTGAGTTTTGTGTGGATAGCGTGTTTGTTGTGGGGGTGGGGTGTGTGTTGTGTGGATAGTGTTTTTATTTAATTCATTCATGGGATGTGAGCTTTGCTGGCTTGGCCAGTATTTATTGTCCATTCCTAGTTGGTCTTGAGAAGGTGGTGGTGAGTTACCTTTTTGAAATACTGCTGTCCGTGTGGTGAATGTACACCCATAGTGCATTTGGGAAAGGAGTTCCAGCATTTTTCCCAGCGACAGTGAAGGAATGGTGATATGTTTCGAAGGCATTATGGCGAGTGACTTGGAAGGGAACTTCCAGGTTGTGGTGTTCCCATGTATCTGCTGCCCTTGTCCTTCTAGATGGTAGTAGTCATGGAAGGTGCTGTCCAAGCAGCCTTGGTAAATTCCTGCAGTGCATCTTGTAGATGGTACACACTGCTGCTACTGTGTGTCGGTGGTGGAGGGAGTGAATATCTGTGGTTGTGGTGCCAATCAAGTGGGTTGCTTTGTCCTAGATGGTGTCAAGCTTCTTGAGTGTTGTGGGAGCTGCACTCATCCAGGCAAGTGGGGAGTATTCCATCACACTCCTGACTTGTGCCTTGTAGATGGTGGACAGGATAGTGTGTGTGTTGTGTGGATAGTGTGTGTGTTGTGTGGATAGTGTGTGTGCTGTGTGGGTAGTGTGCGTGTTGTGTGGATAGAGTCTCTGTTGTGTGCATAGTGTGTGTGTTGTGTTGATAGTGTGTGGGATGTGTGGATAGGGTGTGTATTGTGTGGATAGTGTGTGTGTTGTGTGGATGGTGTCTGTGTTGTGTAAATAAGTGTGTGTGTTGTTTGGATAGTGTCTGTTTTGTGTGGAAAGTGTGTGTGTTGTGTGGATAGTGTGTGTGCTGTGTGGATAGTGTATTTGTTGTGTGGATAATGTGTGTGTGGTGTGAATAGTGTGTGTGTTTTTTGGAAAGAGTGTGTGATCTGTGGATATTGTCTGTGTTGTGTGGGTAAGTGTGTGTGTTGTTTGGATAATATGTGTGTTCTGTGGAATGTGTGTGTGCTGTGAGAATAAAGTGTGTGTGTTGTGTGGATAATGTCTCTGTTGTGTGAATAATGTGTGTGCTGTGTGGATGGGGTGCATGTTGAGTGGATAGTGCCTCTGTTATGTGAATAAGTGTGTGTGTTGTTTGGATAGTGTGTGTGATGTGAGGGTAAGTGTGTTTGTTGTTTGGATAGTGTGTGTGATGTATGGATAGTGTGAGTGTTTTTGGATAGTATGTGTGATGTGTGGATCGTCTGTGTGTTGGACGGATAAATGTGTGTATTGTGTGGATAAGTTTGTGTGTTGTGAGAATAGTGTGTGTGTTGTGTGGATGGCGTGTGTGCTGTGTGGGTAATGTGCGTGTTGTGTGGATAGAGTCCCTGTTGTTTGGATAGTGTGTGTGTTGTGTGGTTAATGTGTGTGATGTGTGGATAGTGTGTGTGTTGCGTGGATAGTGTCTGTGTTGTGTGGATATTGTGTGTGTTGTGTAAGTAGGGTGTGTGCTGTGTGGATAGTGTGCGTGTTGTGTGGTTAAGTGTGTGTGTTGTGTGGATAGTGAGTGTGTTGTGTGGATAATGTGCGTGATGTGTGGATAGTGTGTGTGTTGTGTGGCTAGTGTGTGTGTTGTCTGGATAGTGTGTGTGCTGTGTGGGTAGTGCGTGTGTAGTGTGGATAGAGTCTCTGTTGTGTGGATAGTGTGTATGTTGTGTGGATAGTGTGTGGGATGTGTGGCTAAAGTGTGTGTTGTGTGGATAGTGTATGTGTTGTGTGGATAAGTGTGTGTGTTGCGTGGATAGAGTCTGTGTTGTGTAGATATTGTATGTGTTGTGTAAGTAGGGTGTGTGCTGTGTGGATAGTGTGCGTGTTTTGTGGATAGTGTGTGTTTTGTGAGAATGGTGTCTGTGTTGTGTGGATAGCGTGTGTGTTGTGTGAATAAGCATGTGTGTTGTGTGGATAGTGTCTGTGTTGTGTGGAACGTGTGTGTGTTGTGTGGATAGTTTGTGTGTTGTGTGGATAATGTGTGTGCTGTGTGGATAACTGTGCTTGTTGTGTGGATAGTGTGCGTGTTGTGTGGATAGTGTGTGTGTTGTGTGGATAGTGTGTATGTTGTGTGGATAGTGTGTGTGTTGTGTTGATAGTGTGTGTGTTGTGCGGATAGCATGTGTGTTGTGTGGATAGTGTGTGTTGTGTAAGTAGTGTGAGGTTTGTGTGGATAGCATGTTTGTTGTGGGGGTGGGGTGTGTGATGTGTGGATAGTGTTTTTATTTAATTTATTCTTGGGATGTGAGCTTTGCTGGCTTGGCCAGTATTTATTGTCCATTCCTAGTTGGTCTTGAGAAGGTGGTGGTGAGCTACCTTTTTGAAATACTGCCGTCCGTGTGGTGAATGTACACCCATAGTGCATTTGGGAAAGGAGTTCCAGCATTTTTCCCAGCGACAGTGAAGGAATGGTGATATGTTTCGAAGGCATTATGGCGAGTGACTTGGAAGGGAACTTCCAGGTTGTGGTGTTCCCATGTATCTGCTGCCCTTGTCCTTCTAGATGGTAGTAGTCATGGAAGGTGCTGTCCAAGCAGCCTTGGTAAATTCCTGCAGTGCATCTTGTAGATGGTACACACTGCTGCTACTGTGTGTCGGTGGTGGAGGGAGTGAATGTTTGTGGATGTGGTGCCAATCAAGCGGGTTGCTTTGTCCTAGATGGTGTCAAGCTTCTTGAGTGTTGTGGGAGCTGCACTCATCCAGGCAAGTGGGGAGTATTCCATCACACTCCTGACTTGTGCCTTGTAGATGGTGAACAGGATAGTGTGTGTGTGTTGTGCGGATAGTGTGTGTGTTGAGTGGATAGCGTGTGCATTGTGTGGATAAGTTTGTGTGTTGTGTGAATAGTGTGTGTGTTGTGTGGATGGTTTGTGTGCTGTGTGGGTAATGTGCGTGTTCTGTGGATAGAGTCCTTCATGTGTGGATAGTGTGTGTGTTGTGTGGATAATGTGTGTGATGTTTGGATAGTGTGTGTGTTGCGTGGATAGTGTGTGTGTTGTGTGGATAGTGTGTGTGCTGTGTGGATAGTGTCTGTGTTGTGTAAATAAGTGTGTTTGTTGTGTGGATAGTGTGTGTGTTGTGTGTATAGTGTGTGTGCTGTGTGGATAGTGTATTTGTTGTGTGGATAATGTGTGTGTGGTGTGAATAGTGTGTGTGTTGTTTGGAAAGAGTGTGTGATCTGTGGATATTGTCTGTGTTGTGTGGGTAAGTGTGTGTGTTGTTTGGATAATATGTGTGTTGTGTGGAATGTGTGTGTGCTGTATGGATAAGTGTGTGTTGTGTGGATAGTGTCAGTGTTGTGTGGATATTGTGTGTGTTGTGTAAGAAGGGTGCGTGCTGTGTGGTTAGTGCGTGTGTTGTGTGGATATTGTGTGTGTTTTGTGTGGATGGTGCCTGTGTTGTGTGAATAAGTGTGTTTGTTGTGTGGATAGTGTCTGCGTTGTGTGGAAAGTGTGTATGTTGTGTGGATAGTGTGTCTGCTGTGTGGATAGTGTATTTGTTGTGTGGATAATGTGTGTGTCGTGTGAATAATGTGTGTGTTGTTTGGAAAGAGTGTGTGATCTGTGTATATTGTCTGTGTTGTGTGGGTAAATGTGTGTGTTGTTTGGATAATATGTGTGTTGTGTGGAATGTGTGTGTGTTGTGAGGATAAAGTGTGTGTGTTATGTGGATAATGTCTCTGTTGTGTGAATATTGTGTGTGCTGTGTTGATGGGGTGTGCGTTGAATGGATAGTGCCTCTGTTGTGTGGATAGTGCATGTGTTGTGTGGGTAGTGTGTGTGTTGTGTGGATAAGTGTGTGTGTTGTTTGGATAGTGTGTGTGTTGTGTGTATAGTGTGGGTGTTGTGTGGATAGTTGTATGGATAAGTGTGTGTGTTGTGTAGATAGTGTATGTGTTGTGTGGATCTTGTGTGAGTTGTGTGGATAGTGTGTGTGTTGTATGGATATTGTGTGCGTTGTGTGGATAGTGTGTGTGTTGTGTGGATTGTATCTGTGTTGTGCAGATAGTATGTCTGTGTATGGATAGTGTGTGTGATGTGTGGATAGTGTCTGAGTTGCATGGATAGTGTATGTATTGTGTGCATAGTGTCTGTGATGTGTGGATAGTGTGTGTTTTGTGTGGATAGTGTGTGCGTTGTGTGGATAGCATGTGCTGTGTGAGTAGATGGTGTGTTGTGCGGTTAAGTGTGTGTGTTGTGTGGATACTGTCTGTGTTCTGAGGATAATGTGTGTTGTGTTGATAAGTGTGTGTGTTGTGTGGATAGTGTCTGCGATCTGTGGGTAATGTGTGTTGTTTGGATAGAGTGTGTGATCTGTGGATAATGTGTATGTTTTGTGGGTAAGTGTGTGAGTTGTGTGGATAATAGGTGTGTTGTGTGGATAGTGTGTGTGTTGTGTGGAAAGTGTCTGTTTTGTGTGGATAGTGTGTGTGCTGTGTGGATAGTGTATTTGTTGCGTGGATAATGTGTGTGTCATGAGAATAGTATGTGTGTTGTTTGGAAAGAGTGTGTGATCTGCGGATATTGTCTGTGTTGTGTGGGTAAGTGTGTGTGTTGCGTGGATAGTGTCTGTGTTGTGTAGATATTATATATGTTGTGTAAGTAGGGTGTGTGCTGTGTGGATAGTGTGTGCGTTGTGTGAATAAGCGTGTGTGTTGTGTGGATCGTGTCTGTGTTGTGTGGAAAGTTTGTGTGTTGTGTGGATAGTGTGTGTGTTGTGTGGATAATATGTGTGCTGTGTGGATAACTGTGCTTGTTGTGTGGATAGTGTGTGTGTTGTGTGGATAATGTGTGTGCTGTGTGGATAACTGTGCTTGTTGTGTGGATAGGGTGCGTGTTGCGTGGATAGTGTGTGTGTTGTGTGGATAGTGTGTGTGTTGTGTGGATAGTGTGTGTGTTGTGTGGATAGTGTGTGTGTTGTGTGGATAGTGTGTGTGTTATGCGGATAGCATGTGTGTTGTGTGGATAGTGTGTGTTGTGTAAGTAGTGTGAGGTTTGTGTGGATAGCGTGTTTGTTGTGGGGGTGGGGTGTGTGATGTGTGGATAGTGTTTTTATTTAATTTATTCTTGGGATGTGAGCTTTGCTGGCTTGGCCAGTGTTTATTGTCCATTCCTAGTTGGTCTTGAGTAGGTGGTGGTGAGCTAACTTTTTGAAATGCTGCCGTCCGTGTGGTGAATGTACACCCATAGTGCATTTGGGAAAGGAGTTCCAGCATTTTTCCCAGCGACAGTGAAGGAATGGTGGTATGTTTCGAAGTCATTATGGTGAGTGACTTGGAAGGGAAATTCCAGGTTGTGGTGTTCCCATGTATCTGCTGCCCTTGTCCTTCTAGATGGTAGTAGTCATGGAAGGTGCTGTCCAAGCAGCCTTGGTAAATTCCTGCAGTGCATCTTGTAGATGGTACACACTGCTGCTACTGTGTGTCGGTGGTGGAGGGAGTGAATGTTTGTGGATGTGGTGCCAATCAAGTGGGCTGTTTTGTCCTAGATGGTGTCAAGCTTCTTGAGTGTTGTGGGAGCTGCACTCATCCAGGCAAGTGGGGAGTATTCCATCACACTCCTGACTTGTGCCTTGTAGATGGTGAACAGGATAGTGTGTGCATTGTGTGGATAGTGTGTGTGTTGAGTGGATAGCGTGTGCATTGTGTGGATAAGTTTGTGTGTTGTGTGAATAGTGTGTGTGTTGTGTGGATGGTTTGTGTGCTGTGTGGGTAATGTGCGTGTTCTGTGGACAGTGTCCCTGTTGTGTGGATAGTGTGTGTGTTGTGTGGATATTGTGTGTGTTGTGTAAGTAGGGTGTGTGTTGTGTGGATAGTGTGTGTGTTGTGTGGATAGTGTGTGTGTTGCGTGGATAGTATCTGTGTTGTATGGATAGTGTGTGTGTTGTGTGGATAATGTGTGTGTTGTGTGAATAGTGGGCGTTGTTTCGAAAGTGTGTGTGAACTGTGGATAGTGTGTGTCTTGTGGGAGTAGTGTATGTGTTGTGTGGATAATATGTGTGCTGTGTGGATGAGTGTGCATGATTGTTGATAGCGTGTGTGTTGTGTGGATAGTGTTTGTGTTGTGTGGATACTGTTTGTTGTGTAAGTAGAGCCTGTGTTGTGTGGATAACGTGTGTGCTGTGTGGATAAGTGTGCTTGATGCATGGATAATGTGTGTGTTGTTTGGATAACTGTGTGTGTTGTGTGGGAAGTGTGTGTATTTTGTGGATATAGTATGTGTTGTGTGGATAAATTTGTGTATTGTGTGGCTGGTGTCTGTGTTGTGTGAATAAGGGTGTGTGTTGTGTGCATAGTGTCTGTGTTGTGCGTAACGTTTGTGTGTTGTATAGATAGTGTGTGTGCTGTGTGGATAGTGTGTGTTATGTGTGGATAGTGTCTGTGTTGTGTGGATAGTGTGTGTGTTGTGTGGATAAGTGTGTGTTGTGTGGATAGTATCTGTGTTGTGTGGATATTGTGTGTGTTGTGTAATTAGGGTGCGTGTTGTGTGGATAGTGCGTGTGTTGTGTGGATAAGTGTGTGTATTGTGTGGATGGTGCCTGTGTTGTGTGAATAAGTGTGTTTGTTGTGTGGATAGTGTCTGTGTTGTGTGGAAAGTGTGTGTGTTGTGTGGATAGTGTGTGTGCTGTGTGGATAGTGTATTTGTTGTGTGCATAATGTGTGTGTCGTGTGAATAGTTTGTGTGTTTTTTGGAAAGAGTGTGTGTTCTGTGGATATTGTCTGTGTTGTGTGGGTAAGTGTGTGTGTTGTTTGGATAATATGTGTGTTGTGTGGAATGTGTGTGCGTTGTGAGGATAAAGTGTGTGTGTTATGTGGATAATGTCTCTGTTGTGTGAATAGTGTGTGTGCTGTGTTGATGAGGTGTGCGTTGAATGGATAGTGCCTCTGTTGTGCGGATAGTGCATGTGTTGTGTGGATAGCGTGTGTGTTGTGTGGATAAGTGTGTGTGTTGTTTGGATAGTGTGTGTTGTGTGGATAAGTGTCTGTGTTGTGTGGATAGTGTCTGCGATCTGTGGGTAGTGTGTGTTGTTTGGATAGAGTGTATGATCTGTGGATAATGTGTATGTTTTGTGGGTAAGTGTGTGTGTTGTGTGGATAATATGTGTGTTTTGTCGATAAGTGTGTGTGTTGTGTGGATAATATGTGTGTTGTGTGGATAGAGTGTGTGTTGTGTGGAAAGTGTGGGTGTTGCGTGGATAAGTGCATGTTTTCTTTGGATAGTGTGTGTGTTGTGTGGATAATGTCTCTTTTGTATGAATAGTGTGTGTGCTGTGTGGATGGGGTGTTTGTTAAGTGAATAGTGCCTCTGTTGTGTGGATAGTGTGTGCATTGTGTGGATAGTGTGTGTGTTGTGTGGATAGTGTGCGTGCTGTGTGGATACTGCATCTGTTGTGTGGATAGTGTGTGTGTTGTGTGGATAGTGTGCGTGCTGTGTGGATAGTGTGCGTGCTGTGTGGATAGTGTGCGTGCTGTGTGGATAGTGTGTGTGTTGTGTGGATAGTGTGCGTGCTGTGTGGATAGTGTGTGTGTTGTGTGTATAGTGTATGTGTTGTGTGGATAGTGCATGTGTTGTATGGCTAAGTGTGTGTGTTGTGTAGATAGTGTCTGTGTTGTGTGGATATTGTGTGTGTTGTGTAAGTAGGGTGTGTGCTGTGTGGATAGTGTGTGCATTGTGTGGATAAGTGTGTGTGTTGTGTGGATAGTGTGTGTGTTGTCTGGATAGTGTATGTTGTGTGGATAAGTGTCTGTGTTGTGTGGATAGTGTCTGCGATCTGTGGGTAGTGTGTGTTGTTTGGATAGCGTGTATGATCTGTGGATAATGTGTATGTTTTGTGGGTAAGTGTGTGTGTTGTGTGGATAATATGTGTGTTTTGTCGATAAGTGTGTGTGTTGTGTGGATAATATGTGTGTTGTGTGGATAGAGTGTGTGTTGTGTGGAAAGTGTGGGTGTTGCGTGGATAAGTGCATGTTTTCTTTGGATAGTGTGTGTGTTGTGTGGATAATGTCTCTTTTGTATGAATAGTGTGTGTGCTGTGTGGATGGGGTGTTTGTTAAGTGAATAGTGCCTCTGTTGTGTGGATAGTGTGTGCATTGTGTGGATAGTGTGTGTGTTGTGTGGATAGTGTGCGTGCTGTGTGGATACTGCGTCTGTTGTGTGGATAATGTGTGTGTTGTATGAATTGTGGATGTTGTTTTGAAAGTGTGTGTGAACTGTGGATAGTGTGTGTGTTGTGTGAGTAGTGTGTGTGTTGTGTGGATAATATGGGTGCTGTGTGGATGAGTGTGCTTGTTTGTTGATAGCGTGTGTGTTGTGTGGATAGAGTTTGCGTTGTGTGGATATTGTTTGTTGTGTAAGTAGTGCCTGTGTTATGTGGATAACGTGTGTGCTGTGTTGATAAGTGTGCTTGATGCATGGATAATGTGTGTGTTGTGTGGATAAGTGTGTTTGATTTCTGTGGATGTTGTCTGTGTTGTGTGGATAAGTGTGTGTGTTGTGTGGATAGTGTGTGTTGTTTGGATAGAGTGTGTGATCTGTGGATAGTGTGTGTGTTTTGTGGGTAAGTGTGTGTGTTGTGCGGATAATATGTGTGTTTAGTTGATAAGTGTGTGTGTTGTGTGGATAATATGTGTGTTGTGTGGATAAGTGTGTGAGTTGTTTGGATAGTGTGCACGTTGTGTGGATAATGTCTCTGTTGTGTGAATAGTGTGTGTGCTGTGTTGTTGGGGTGTGCTTTGAATGGATAGTGCCTCTGTTGTGTGGATAGTCTGTGTGTTGTGTGGATAGTGTGTGTGTTGTTTAGATAAGTGTGTGTGTTGTTTGGATAGTGTGTGTGATGTGAGGGTAAGTGTGTTTGTTGTTTTGATAGTATGTGCGATGTGTGGATAGTGTGAGTGTTTTTGGATAGCATGTGTGCTGTGTGGTTCATCTGTGTGTAGGACGGATAAATGTTCGTATTGTGTTTGTGTTGTGTGGATAGCATGAGTGTTGTGTGGGTAGGTCTGTGTGTTGTTTGGATAGTGTGTGTGTTGTGTGGATAGTGTGTGTGTTGTGTGGACAGTGTGTGTGTTGTGTGTATAATTTGTGTCTTGTGTGGATAGCGTGTGTATTGTGTGGATAGTGTGTGTGTTGTGTGGATAGTGTGTGTGTTGTGTGTATAGTGTATGTGTTGTGTGGATAGTGCATGTGTTGTATGGCTAAGTGTGTGTGTTGTGTAGATAGTGTCTGTGTTGTGTGGATATTGTGTGTGTTGTGTAAGTAGGGTGTGTGCTGTGTGGATAGTGTGTGCATTGTGTGGATAAGTGTGTGTGTTGTGTGTATAGTGTGTGTGTTGTGTGGACATTGTGTGTGTTGTGTGGATAGAGTGTGTGTTGTGTGGATTGTATCTGTGTTGTGCAGATAGTATGTCTGTGTATGGATAGTGTGTGTGATGTGTGGATAGTTTCTGAGTTGCGTGGATAGTGTATGTGTTGTGTGCATATTGTCTGTGATGTGTGGATAGTGTGTGTTTTGTGTGGATAGTGTGTGTGTTGTGTGGAAAAGTGTGTGTGTTGTGTGGATAGAATGTGCGGTGTGAGTAGATTGTGTGTTGTGCGGTTAAGTGTGTGTGTTGTGTGGATACTGTCTGTGTCCTGAGGATCGTGTGTGTTGTATGGATAAGTGTGTGTATTGTGTGGATAGTGTCTGCGATCTGTGGGTAGTGTGTGTTGTTTGGATAGAGTGTGCAATCTGTGGATAATGTGTATGTTTTGTGGGTAAGTGTGTGTGTTGTGTGGATAATATGTGTGTTTTGTCGATAAGTGTGTGTGTTGTGTGGATAATATGTGTGTTGTGTGGATAGAGTGTGTGTTGTGTGGAAAGTGTGGGTGTTGTGTGGATAAGTGCATGTGTTGTTTGGATAGTGTGTGTGTTGTGTAGATAATGTCTCTTTTGTATGAATAGTGTGTGTGCTGTGTGGATGGGGTGTTTGTTAAGTGAATAGTGCCTCTGTTGTGTGGATAGTGTGTGCATTGTGTGGATAGTGTGTGTGTTGTGTGGATAGTGTGCGTGCTGTGTGGATACTGCATCTGTTGTGTAGATAATGTGTGTGTTGTATGAATTGTGGGTGTTGTTTTGAAAGTGTGTGTGAACTGTGGATAGTGTGTGTGTTGTGTGAGTAGTGTGTGTGTTGTGTGGATAATATGGGTGCTGTGTGGATGAGTGTGCTTGTTTTTTGATAGCATGTGTGTTGTGTGGATAGAGTTTGCATTGTGTGGATACTGTTTGTTGTTTAAGTAGTGCCTATGTTATGTGGATAACGTGTGTGCTGTGTTGATAAGTGTACTTGATGCATGGATAATGTGTGTGTTGTGTGGATAAGTGTGTGTGATTTGTGTGGATGGTGTCTGTGTTGTGTGGATAATGTGTGTGTTGTGTGGATAGTGTGTGTTTTGTGTGGATAGTGTGTGCATTGTGTGGCTGGTGTCTGTGTTGTGTGAATAAGGTTGTGTGTTGTGTAGATAGTGTCTGTGTTATGCGTAAAGTGTGTGTGTTGTGTGGCTAGTGTGTGTGTTGTGTGGATAGTGTGTGTGTTGTGTTGATAGTGTGTGTGTTGTGTGGATAAGTGTGTGTTGAGTGGATAGTGTGTGTGTTGTGTAAGTAGGGTGTGTGCAGTGTGGATAGTCTGTGTGTTGTATGGATAAGCCTGTGTATTGTGTGGATTGTGTGGATGGTGTCTGTGTTGTGTGAATAAGTGTGTTTGTTGTGTGGATAGTGTCTGTGTTGTGTGGAAAGTGTGTGTGTAGTGTGCATAGTGTGTGTGCTATGTGGATAGTGTATTTGTTGTGTTGATAATGTGTGTGTGCTGTGAATAGTGTGTGTTGTTTGGATAGTGTGTGTTGTGTGGATAGTGTGTGTGTTGTGTGGATATTGTGTGTGTTGTGTGGATATTGTGTGTGTTGTGTAAGTAGGGTGTGTGCTGTGTGGATAGTGTGTGTGTTGTGTGGATAAGTGTGTGTGTTGTGTGGATAGTGTGTGTGTTGTCTGGATAAGTGTGTGTGTTGTGTGGATAGTTTGTGTGATGTGTGGATAGTGTCTGAGATGCGTGGATAGTGTATTTGTTGTGTGCATAGTGTCTGTGTTGTGTGGATAGTGTGTGTTGTGTGTGGATAGTGTGTGTGTTGTGTGGAACAGTGTGTGTGTTGTGTGGATACTGTCTGTGTTCTGAGCATAGTGTGTGTTGTGTGGATAAGTGTGTGTGTTGTGTAGATAGTGTGTGTTGTTTGGATAGAGTGTGTGATCTGTGGATAGTGTATGTGTTTTGTGGGTAAGTGTGTGTGTTGTGTGGATAATATGTGTGTTTAGTTGATAAGTGTGTGTGTTGTGTGGATAATATGTGTGTTGTTGGATAGAGTGTGTGTTGTGTGGATAGTGTGAGTGTTGTGTGGATAGCGTGTGTGTTGTGTGGATAGTGCATGTGTTGTATGGATAAATGTGTGTGTTGTGTGGATAGTGTCTGTGTTAAGTGGATATTGTGTGTGTTGTGTAAGTAGGGTGTGTGCTGTGTGGATAGTGTGTGCATTGTGTGGATAAGTGTGTGTGTTGTATGGATAATATGTATGTTGTCTGGATAAGTGTGTGTTGTGTGGATTGTGCCTGTGTTGTGTGGATATTGTGTGCTTTGTGTGGATAGTGTGTGTGTTGTGTGGATTGTGTCTGTGTTGTGCAGATAGTATGTCTGTGTGTGGATAGTGTGTGTGATGTGTGGATAGTGTCTGAGTTGCGTGGATAGTGTATGTGTTGTGTGCATAATGTCTGTGTTGTGTGGATAGTGTGTGTTTTGTGTGGATAGTGTGTGTTTTGTGTGGAACCGTGTGTGTGTTGTGTGGATACTGTCTGTGTTGTGAGGATAGTGTGTGTTATGTGGATAAGTGTGTGTGTTGTGAGGATAGTGTCTGCGATCTGTGTGTAGTGTGTGTTGTTTGGATAGAGTTTGTGATCTGTGGATAATGTGATTGTTTTGTGGGTAAGTGTGTGTGTTGTGTGGGTAATATGTGTGTTTTGTCGATAAGTGTGTGTGTTGTGTGGATAATATGTGTGTTGTTGGATAGAGTGTGTGTTGTGTGGATAGTGTGAGTGTTGTGTGGATAGTGTGTGTGTTGTGTGGATAGTGCATGTGTTGTATGGATAAATGTGTGTGTTGTGTGGATAGTGTCTGTGTTAAGTGGATATTGTGTGTGTTGTGTAAGTAGGGTGTGTGCTGTGTGGATAGTGTGTGCATTGTGTGGATAAGTGTGTGTGTTGTATGGATAATATGTATGTTGTCTGGATAAGTGTGTGTTGTGTGGATTGTGCCTGTGTTGTGTGGATATTGTGTGCTTTGTGTGGATAGTGTGTGTGTTGTGTGGATTGTGTCTGTGTTGTGCAGATAGTATGTCTGTGTGTGGATAGTGTGTGTGATGTGTGGATAGTGTCTGAGTTGCGTGGATAGTGTATGTGTTGTGTGCATAATGTCTGTGTTGTGTGGATAGTGTGTGTTTTGTGTGGATAGTGTGTGTTTTGTGTGGAACCGTGTGTGTGTTGTGTGGATACTGTCTGTGTTGTGAGGATAGTGTGTGTTATGTGGATAAGTGTGTGTGTTGTGAGGATAGTGTCTGCGATCTGTGTGTAGTGTGTGTTGTTTGGATAGAGTTTGTGATCTGTGGATAATGTGATTGTTTTGTGGGTAAGTGTGTGTGTTGTGTGGGTAATATGTGTGTTTTGTCGATAAGTGTGTGTGTTGTGTGGATAATATGTGTGTTATGTGGATAGTGTGTGTCTTGAGTGGATAGTGTGCGTGTTGTATGAATTTTGGGTGTTGTTTCGAAAGTGTGTGTGAACTGTGGATAGTTTGTGTGTTGTGTGAGTAGTGTGTGTGTTGTGTGGATAATCTGGATGCTGTGTGGATGAATGTGCTTGTTTGTTGATAGTGTGTGTGTTGTGTGGATAGAGATTGCGTTGTGTGGATACTGTTTGTTGTGTACGTAGTGCCTGTGTTATGTGGATAACGTGTGTGCTGTGTTGATAAGTGTACTTGATGCATGGATAATGTGTGTGTTGTGTGGATAAGTGTGTGTGATTTGTGTGGATGGTGTCTGTGTTGTGTGGATAATGTGTGTGTTGTGTGGATAGTGTGTGTGTTGTGTGGATAAGTGTGTGCATTGTGTGGCTGGTGTCTGTGTTGTGTGAATAAGGTTGTGTGTTGTGTGGATAGTGTCGGTGTTATGCGTAAAGTGTGTGTGTTGAGGGGCTAGTGTGTGTGTTGTGTGGATAGTGTGTGTGTTGTGTTGATAGTTTGTGTGTTGTGTGGATAAGTGTGTGTTGAGTGGATAGTGTCTGTATTGTGTGGATATTGTGTGTGTTGTGCAAGTAGGGTGTGTGCAGTGTGGATAGTCTGTGTGTTGTATGGATAAGCTTGTATAATGTATGGATTGTGTGGATGGTGTCTGTGTTGTGTGAATAAGTGTGTTTGTTGTGTGGATAGTGTCTGTGTTGTGTGGAAAGAGTGTGTGTAGTGTGGATAGTGTGTATGCTGTGTGAATAGTGTATTTGTTGTGTGGATAATGTGTGTGTGTTGTGAATAGTGTGCGTTGTTTGGATAGTGTGTGTGTTGTGTGGATAGTGTGTGTGTTGTGTGGATATTGTGTGTGTTATGTAAGTAGGGTGTGTGCTGTGTGGATAGTGTGTGTGTTGTGTGGATAAGTGTGTGTGTTGTGTGGATAGTGTGTGTGTTTTCTGGATAAGTGTGTGTGTTGTGTGGATAGTTTGTGTGATGTGTGGATAGTGTCTGAGATGCGTGGATAGTGTATTTGTTGTGTGCATAGTGTCTGTGTTGTGTGGATAGTGTGTGTTTTGTGTGGATAGTGTGTGTGTTGTGTGGAACAGTGTGTGTGTTGTGTGGATACTGTCTGTGTTCTGAGGATAGTGTGTGTTGTGTGGATAAGTGTGTCTGTTGTGTGGATAGTGTGCGTTGTTTGGATAGAGTGTGTGATCTGTGGATAGTGTGTGTGTTTTGTGGGTAAGTGTGTGTGTTGTGTGGATAATATGTGTGTTTAGTTGATAAGTGTGTGTGTTGTGTGGATAATATGTGTGTTGTTGGATAGAGTGTGTGTTGTGTGGATAGTGTGTGTTGTGTGGATAAGGGTGTGTTGTTTGGATAGTGTGCGTGTTGTGTGGATAATGTCTCTGTTGTGTGAATAATGTGTGTGCTGTGTGGATGGGGTGTGTGTTAAGTGGATAGTAACTCTGTTGTGTGGACAGTGTGTGCACTGTGTGGATAGTGTGTGTGTTGTGTGGATAAATGTGTGCGTTGTTTGGATATTGCATGCGTCGTGTGGGTAAGTCTGTGTGTTGTTTGGATAGTGTGTGTGTTGTGTGGATAGTGTCTGTGTTGTGTGGATATTGTGTGTGTTGTGTAAGTAGGGTGTGTGCTGTGTGGATAGTGTGTGCATTGTGTGGATTAGTGTGTGTGTTGTATGGATAATATGTATGTTGTCTGGATAAGTGTGTGTTGTGTGGATTGTGCCTGTGTTGTGTGGATATTGTGTGCTTTGTGTGGATAGTGTGTGTGTTGTGTGGATTGTGTCTGTGTTGTGCAGATAGTATGTCTGTGTGTGGATAGTGTGTGTGATGTGTGGATAGTGTCTGTGTTGCGTGGATAGTGTATGTGTTGTGTGCATAATGTCTGTGTTGTGTGGATAGTGTGTGTTTTGTGTGGATAGTGTGTGTTTTGTGTGGAACCGTGTGTGTGTTGTGTGGATACTGTCTGTGTTGTGAGGATAGTGTGTGTTATGTGGATAAGTGTGTGTGTTGTGAGGATAGTGTCTGCGATCTGTGTGTAGTGTGTGTTGTTTGGATAGAGTTTGTGATCTGTGGATAATGTGATTGTTTTGTGGGTAAGTGTGTGTGTTGTGTGGGTAATATGTGTGTTTTGTCGATAAGTGTGTGTGTTGTGTGGATAATATGTGTGTTATGTGGATAGTGTGTGTCTTGAGTGGATAGTGTGCGTGTTGTATGAATTTTGGGTGTTGTTTCGAAAGTGTGTGTGAACTGTGGATAGTTTGTGTGTTGTGTGAGTAGTGTGTGTGTTGTGTGGATAATCTGGGTGCTGTGTGGATGAATGTGCTTGTTTGTTGATAGTGTGTGTGTTGTGTGGATAGAGTTTGCGTTGTGTGGATACTGTTTGTTGTGTACGTAGTGCCTGTGTTATGTGGATAACGTGTGTGCTGTGTTGATAAGTGTGCTTGATGCATGGATAATGTGTGTGTTGTGTGGATAAGTGTGTGTGATTTGTGTGGATGGTGTCTGTGTTGTGTGGATAATGTGTGTGTTGTGTGGATAGTGTGTGTGTTGTGTGGATTAGTGTGTGTGTTGTGTGGATAGTGTGTGTGTTGTCTGGATAAGTGTGTGTGTTGTCTGGATAGTTTGTGTGATGTGTGGATAGTGTCTGAGATGCGTGGATAGTGTATTTGTTGTGTGCATAGTGTCTGTGTTGTGTGGATAGTGTGTGTTTTGTGTGGATAGTGTGTGTTGTGTGGAACAGTGTGTGTGTTGTGTGGATACTGTCTGTGTTCTGAGGATAGTGTGTGTTGTGTGGATAAGTGTGTGTGTTGTGTGGATAGAGTTTGCGTTGTGTGGATACTGTTTGTTGTGTAAGTAGTGCCTGTGTTATGTGGATAACGTGTGTGCTGTGTTGATAAGTGTGCTTGATGCATGGATAATGTGTGTGTTGTGTGGATAAGTGTGTGTGATTTGTGTGGATGGTGTCTGTGTTGTGTGGATAATGTGTGTGTTGTGTGGATAGTGTGTGTTTTGTCTGGATAAGTGTGTGTGTTGTGTGGATAGTGTGTGTGTGGTCTGGATAAGTGTGTGTGTTGTGTGGATAGTTTGTGTGATGTGTGGATAGTGTCTGAGATGCGTGGATAGTGTATTTGTTGTGTGCATATTGTCTGTGTTGTGTGGATAGTGTGTGTTTTGTGTGGATAGTGTGTGTGTTGTGTGGAACAGTGTGTGTGTTGTGTGGATACTGTCTGTGTTCTGAGGATAGTGTGTGTTGTGTGGATAAGTGTGTGTGTTGTGTGGATAGTGTGCGTTGTTTGGATAGAGTGTGTGATCTGTGGATAGTGTGTGTGTTTTGTGGGTAAGTGTGTGTGTTGTGTGGATAATATGTGTGTTTAGTTGATAAGTGTGTGTGTTGTGTGGATAATATGTGTGTTGTTGGATAGAGTGTGTGTTGTGTGGATAGTGTGTGTGTTGTGTGGATAAGTGTGTTTGTTGTTTGGATAGTGTGTGTGTTGTGTGGATAAGTGTGTGTGTTGTGTGGATAGGGTCTGTTTTCTGTGGATAGTGTGTGTTGTGTGGATAAGTGTGTGTGTTGTGTGGATAGTGTGAATGTTGTGTGGATAGTGTGTGTGTTGTATGGATAAGTTTGTGTGTTGTGTGGTTAGTGTCTGTGTTGTGTGGATATTGTGTGTGTTGTGTAAGTAGGGTGTGTGCTGTGTGGATAGTATGTGCATTGTGTGGATAAGTGTGTGTGTTGTATGGATAATGTGTATGTTGTCTGGATAAGTGTGTGTTGTGGATAGTGCCTGTGTTGTGTGGATATTGTGTGCATTGTGTGGTTAGTTTGTGTGTTGTGTGGATTGTATCTGTGTTGTGCAGATAGTATGTCTGTGTGTGGATAGTGTGTGTGATGTGTGGATAGTGTCTGAGTTGCGTGGATAGTGTATTTGTTGTGTGCATATTGTCTGTGTTGTGTGGATCGTGTGTGTTTTGTGTGGATAGTGTGTGTTTTGTGTGGAACCGTGTGTGTGTTGTGTGGATAATGTGTGTGTTGTGTGGATAGAGTCTGTGTTTTGTGAATAAGTGTGTTTGTTGTGTGGATAGTGTCTGTGTTGTGTGGAAGAGTGTGTGCTGTGTGGATAGTGTATTTGTTGTGTGGATAATGTGTGTGTGGTGTGAATAATGTTAGTGTTGTTTGGAAAGAGTGTGTGATCTTTGGATATTGTCAGTGTTGTGTGGGTAAGTGTGTGTGTTGTTTGGATAATATGTGTGTTGTGTGGAATGTGTGTGTGTTGTGAGGATAAAGTGTGTGTGTTATGTGGATAATGTCTCTGTTGTGTGAATAGTGTGTGTGCTGTGTTGTTGGGGTGTGCGTTGAATGGATAGTGCCTCTGTTGTGTGGATAGTGTGTGTGTTGTGTGGATAAGTGTGTTTGTTGTTTGGATAATGTGTGTGATGTGAGGTTAAACGTGTTGGTTGTTTGGATAGTGTGTGCTATGCGTGAATAGTGTGAGTGTTTTTGGATAGCATGTGTGCCGTGCGGATCGTCTGTGTGTTGGACCGATAAATGTGTGTATTGTGTGGATTGTGTTTGTGTTACGTGGATAGTTGTGTGTTGTGTGGGTAAGTCTGTGTGTTGTATCGATATTGTGTGTGTTGTGTGGATAAGTCTGTGTGTTGTTTGGAGAGCGTGTGTGTTGTGTGGATAGTGTGTGAGTTGTGTGGATAGTGTGCGAGTTGTGTGGATAGTGCGTGTTCTGTGTGTATAAGCATGTGTATGGTGTGGATGGTGTTTGTGTTGTGTGGACAGTGTGTGTGTTTTGTTGATAGTGTGTGTGTTGTGTGGATAAGTGCGTGTGTGTTGTGTGGATAATGTCTGTGTTGTGTGGATAGTGTGTGTGTTGTGTGGATAGTGTGTGTGTTGTGCGGATAAGTGTGTGTGTTATGTGCATAAGTGTGTGTGTTGTGTGGATAGTGTCTGTGTTGTGTGGGTATTGTGTGTGTTGTGTAAGTACTGTGTGTGCTGTGTGAATAGTGTGTGTGTTCTGTGGATAGTGTGTGTTTTGTGTGGAAAGTGTCTCTGGTGTGCGAGTAGTTTGTGAATTGTGTGGATAAGCATGTGTATTGTGTGAATGGTGTCTGTGTTGTGTGGATATTTTGTTTGTTATGTGGATAGTGTGTGTGTTGTGTGGATAGTGTCTGTGTTATTTGAATATTGTGTCTGTTGTGTAGATAGTTTGTGTTTTGTGTAGATAGTGTGTGTATTGTGTGGATCTTGTTTGTGTTTTATGGATAGTGTGTGTGTTCTTTGGATAGTGTGTGTTTTGTGTTGGAAGTGTCTCTGGTATGTGAGTAGTTTGTGATTTGTGTGGATAAGTGTGTGTATTGTGTGCATGGTTTCTGTGTTGTGTGGATATTTTTTTGTTATGTGGATAGTGTGTGTGTTGTGTGTATAGTGTCTGTGTTGTGTGGATAGTGTGTGTGCTGTGTGGATAGTCTGTGTGTTGTATGGAAAGTGTTTGTTGTAAAAATATTGTGTGTGTTGTGTGGATAGTTGTGTGTTGTGTGGATAGTGTGTGTGTTGTGTGGATAGTCTGTGTGTTGTGTGGATAGTGTGTGTGTTGTGTGAATAGTCTGTGTGCTGTGTGGATAGCGAGTCTTGTGTATGTAGTGTGTGTGTTGTGTGGAACTTGTGTGTGTTCTGTGGATAGTCCCTGTGCTGTGCAAATAGTCTGTGTGCTGGTTGGATAAGCGTTTGTATTGTGTGGATAATGTGTGTGTTGGTTGGATAAATGTCTGTGTTGTGTGGATATTGTCTGTGTTGTGTGGATAGTTTCTGTGTTGTGTGGATATTGTGTGTTGTGTGGATATTGTGTGTTTTGTGGTAGTAGTGTCTGTGTTGTGTGGATAGTATGTATGTTGTGTGGATAGTGTCTGTGTTTTGTGGATAGTGTCTGTGTTGTATCTATAGTGTCTATGCTGTGTGGATAGTGTCTGTGTTATTTGGATATGGTGTCTGTTGTGTGGATAGTGTGTGTTATGTGGCTAGTGTGTGTGCTCTGTGGATAGTGTTTGTGTTTTATGGATAGTGTGTGTGTTCTGTGGATAGTGTGTGTTTTGTGTGGAAAGTGTCGCTGGTGTGCGAATAGTTTGTGTTTTGTGTGGTTAAGCGTTGGTATTGTGTGGATGGTGTCTGTGTTGTGTGGATATTTTGTTTGTTATGTGAATAGTGTGTGTGTTGTGTGGATAGTGTTTGTTGTGTATATAGTGTGTGTGTTGTGTGGACCATGTGTGTGTTGTGTGGATAATGTCTGTGTTGTGTAGATAGTGTGTGTGTTGTGCAGATAGTGTGTGATTTGTGTTGATAGTGTCTCTGTTGTGCAGATAGTGTGGTTGTTCTGTGGATAAGTGTGTGTATTGTGTGGAGGGTGTCTGTATTGTGTGGATAATGTGTGTATTGTGTGGATAGTGTGTTTGTTGTGTGGATAGTGTGTGTGTTGTGTGGATAAGTGTGTGTGTTGTGTGGATAGTTTCTGTGTTGGTTGGATAATTTGTGTTTTGTATGGATAGTGTGTGTTATGTAAGTAGTGTGTGTGTTAATTGGATAGTGTGTGTGTTGTCAGGAAAATGTGTGTGCTGTGTGGATCAGTGTGCTTGTTGTGTGGATTGTGTGAGTGTTGTGCGGATAAATGTTTGTGTTGTGTGGATTGTGTGTGTGTTGTGTGTGTAGTGTGTGTTGTGCAGATAGTGTGTGTGCAGTGTGGATAGTGTGTGTGTTGTGTGGATAGTGTGTGTGCTGTGTGGATAAGTATGCTTCTTGTGTGGATAGTGTGTGTGTTGTAAGGAAAGTTTTTGTTGTAAAAGTATTGTGTGTGTTGTGTGGATAGTTTGTGTGTTGTGTGGATAGTGTGTGTGTTGTGCGGATAGTCTGTGTGTTGTGTGGAAAGTGTTTGTTGTAAAAGTATTGTGTGTGTTGTGTGGATAGTTTGTGTGCTGTGTGGGTAGCGGGTTTTGTGTATGTAGTGTGTGTGTTGTGTGGAACTTATATGTGTTCTGTGGATAGTCCCTCTGCTGTGCAAATAGTCTGTGTGCTGGTTGGATAAGCGTTTGTATTGTGTGGATAATGTGTGTGTTGGGTGGATAAATGTCTGTGTGGTGTGGATAGTGTCTGTGTTGTATGGATAGTTTCTGTGTTGTGTGGATATTGTGTGTTGTGTGGATATTGTGTGTTTTGTGGTAGTAGTGTGTGTGTTGTGTGGATAGTATGTGTGTTGTGTGGATAATGTGTGTGTTGTGTGGATAGTGTCTGTGTTGTATCTATAGTGTGTGTGTTGTGTGGATAGTGTCTGTGTTATTTGAATATGGTGTCTGTTGTGTGGATAGTGTGTGTTGTGTGGCTAGTTTGTGTGCTCTGTGGATAGTGTTTGTGTTTTATGGATAGTGTGTGTGTTCTGTGGATAGTGTGTGTTTTGTGTGGAAAGTGTCTCTGATGTGCGAATAGTTTGTGTTTTGTGTGGTTAAGCGTTGGTATTGTGTGGATGGTGTCTGTGTTGTGTGGATATTTTGTTTGTTATGTGGATATTGTGTGTGTTGTGTGGATAGTGTTTGTTGTGTATATAGTGTGTGTGTTGTGTGGACCATATGTGTGTTGTGTGGATAATGTCTGTGTTATGTAGATAGTGTGTGTGTTGTGCAGATAGTGTGTGTTTTGTGTTGATAGTGTCTCTGTTGTGCAGATAGTGTGGTTGTTCTGTGGATAAGTGTGTGTATTGTGTGGAGGGTGTCTGTATTGTGTAGATAATGTGTGTATTGTGTGGATAGTGCGTTTGTTGTGTGGATAGTGTGTGTGGTGTGTGGATAGGCGTGTGTGTTGTGTGGATAGTTTTTGTGTTGGTTGGAAATTTGTGTTTTGTATGGATAGTGTGTGTTATGTAAGTAGTGTGTGTGTTGATTGGATAGTGTGTGTGTTGTCAGGAAAATGTGTATGCTGTGTGGATCAGTGTGCTTGTTGTGTGGATAGTGTGAGTGTTGTGTGGATAAATATGTGTGTTGTGTGGATTGTGTGTGTGTTGTGTGGGTAATGTGTGTTGTGCAGATAGTGTGTGTGCAGTGTGGATAGTGTGTGTTTTGTGTGGAAAGTGTCTCTGATGTGCGAATAGTTTGTGTTTTGTGTGGTTAAGCGTTGGTATTGTGTGGATGGTGTCTGTGTTGTGTGGATATTTTGTTTGTTATGTGGATATTGTGTGTGTTGTGTGGATAGTGTTTGTTGTGTATATAGTGTGTGTGTTGTGTGGACCATATGTGTGTTGTGTGGATAATGTCTGTGTTATGTAGATAGTGTGTGTGTTGTGCAGATAGTGTGTGTTTTGTGTGGTTAGTGTCTCTGTTGTGCAGATAGTGTGGTTGTTCTGTGGATAAGTGTGTGTATTGTGTGGAGGGTGTCTGTATTGTGTGGATAATGTGTGTACTGTGTGGATAGTGTGTTTGTTGTGTGGATAGTGTGTGTGGTGTGTGGGTAAGCGTGTGTGTTGTGTGGATAGTTTTGTGTTGGTTGGAAATTTGTGTTTTGTATGGATAGTGTGTGTTATGTAAGTAGTGTGTGTGTTGATTGGATAGTGTGTGTGTTGTCAGGAAAATGTGTATGCTGTGTGGATCAGTGTGCTTGTTGTGTGGATAGTGTGAGTGTTGTGTGGATAAATGTGTGTGTTGTGTGGTTTGTGTGTGTGTTGTGTAAGTAGGGTGTGTGCTGTGTGGATAGTGTGTGTGCAGTGTGGATAGTGTGTGTGTTGTGTGGAAAGTGTGTGTGCTGTGTTTAAAAGTGTGCTTCTTGTGTGGATAGTGTGTGTGTTGTGTGGATAAGTGTATGTGTTGTGTGGATAAGTGTGGGTGTTGTGTGGATAGTGTGTGTGTTGTGTGGATAGTGTGTGTGTTGTGTGGATAGTGTGTGTGCTGTGTTTATAAGTGTGCTTCTTGTGTGGATAGTGTGTGTGTTGTGTGGATAAGTGTGCGTGTTGTGTGGATAAGTGTGGGTGTTGTATGGATAGTGTGTATTGTGTAAGTAGCGTGAGCGTTGTGAGTATAGTGTGTGTTGTGTGGATAGTGTGTGTGTTGTGTGAATAAGCATGTGTGTTATGTGGATAGGGTCTGTGTTCTGTGGATAGTGTGTGTTGTGTGGATAAGTGTGTGTGCTGTGTGGATAGTGTGAGTGTTGTGTGGATAGTGTGTGTATTGTGTGGATAGTATGTGTGTTGTATGGATAAGTGTTTGTGATCTGTGGATAATGTGATTGTTTTGTGGGTAAGTGTGTGTGTTGTGTGGGTAATATGTGTGTTTTGTCGATAAGTGTGTGTGTTGTGTGGATAATATGTGTGTTATGTGGATAGTGTGTGTCTTGAGTGGATAGTGTGCGTGTTGTATGAATTTTGGGTGTTGTTTCGAAAGTGTGTGTGAACTGTGGATAGTTTGTGTGTTGTGTGAGTAGTGTGTGTGTTGTGTGGATAGTATGGGTGCTGTGTGGATGAGTGTGCTTGTTTGTTGATAGCGTGTGTGTTGTGTGGATAGAGATTGCGTTGTGTGGATACTGTTTGTTGTGTAAGTAGTGCCTGTGTTATGTGGATAACGTGTGTGCTGTGTTAATAAGTGTGCTTGATGCATGGATAATGTGTGTGTTGTGTGGATAAGTGTGTGTGATTTGTGTGGATGGTGTCTGTGTTGTGTGGATAATGTGTGTGTTGTGTGGATAGTGTGTGTGTTGTGTGGATTAGTGTGTGTGTTGTGTGGATAGTGTGTGTGTTGTCTGGATAATTGTGTGTGTTGTCTGGATAGTTTGTGTTTTGTGTGGATAGTGCCTGAGATGTGTGGATAGTGTATTTGTTGTGTGCATAGTGTCTGTGTTGTGTGGATAGTGTGTGTTTTGTGTGGATAGTGTGTGTGTTGTGTGGATAAGTGTGTGTGTTGTGTGGATAGTGTGTGTGTTGTCTGGATATGTGTGTGTGTTGTGTGGATAGTTTGTGTGATGTGTGGATAGTGTCTGAGATGCGTGGATAGTGTATTTGTTGTGTGCATAGTGTCTGTGTTGTGTGGATAGTGTGTGTTTTGTGTGGATAGTGTGTGTGTTGTGTGGAACAGTGTGTGTGTTGTGTGGATACTGTCTGTGTTCTGAGGATAGTGTGTGTTGTGTGGATAAGTTTGTGTGTTGTGTTGATAGTGTGCGTTGTTTGGATAGAGTGTGTGATCTGTGGATAGTGTGTGTGTTTTGTGGGTAAGTGTGTGTGTTGTGTGGATAATATGTGTGTTTAGTTGATAAGTGTGTGTGTTGTGTGGATAATATGTGTGTTGTTGGATAGAGTGTGTGTTGTGTGGATAGTGTGTGTGTTGTGTGGATAAGTGTTTTTGTTGTTTGGATAGTGTGCGTGTTGTGTGGATAATGTCTCTGTTGTGTAAATAGTGTGTGTGCTGTGTGGATGGGGTGTGTGTTAAGTGGATAGTGCCTCTGTTGTGTGGACAGTGTGTGCACTGTGTGGATAGTGTGTGTGTTGTGTGGATAGTGTGTGTTGTGTATGTAGTGTTTGTGTTTTGTGGAACTTGTATGTGTTGTGTGGATAGTGTCTATGCTGTGCGGATAGTGTGTGTGTTGTGTGGATAAGCGTGTGTGTTGTGTGGATAATGTGTGTGTTGGGTGGATAGTGTGTGTGTTGGGTGGATAAATGTGTGTGTTGTATGGATAGTGTCTGTGTTGTGTGGATAGTTTCTGTGTTGTGTCGATATAGTTTGTTGTGTGGATAGTGTGTGTTTTGTGTGGATAGTGTGTGTATTGAGTGGATGGTGTGTATGTTGTGTGGCTAATGTGTGTGCTCTGTGGATAGTGTTGATATTTTATGGATAGTGTGTGTGTTCTGTGGATAGTGTGTGTTTTGTGTGGAAAGTGTCTCTGGTGTGCGAGTAGTTTGTGTTTTGTGTGGATAAGCGTGTGTATTGTGTGGATGGTATCTAAGTTGTGTGGATATTTTGTTTCTTAAGTGGATAGTGTCTGTGTTGTGTGGATAGTGTGTGTGTTGTGTGGATAGTCTGTGTGTTGTATTGAAAGTGTTTGTTGTAAAAGTATTGTGTGTGTTGTGTGGATAGTTTGTGTGTTGTGTGGATAGCGGGTGTTGTGTATGTAGAGTGTGTGTTGTGTGGAACTTGTGTGTGTTGTGTGGATAGTGCCCCTGCTGTGCAAATAGTCTGTGTGCTGGTTGGAGAAGCGTGTGTATTCTGTGGATAATGTATGTGTTGTGTGGATAGTATGTGTGTTGTGTGGATAGTGTCTGTGTTTTGTGGATAGTGTCTGTGTTATATCTATAGTGTCTGTGCTGTGTGGATAGTGTCTGTGTTATTTGGATATGGTGTCTGTTGTGTGGATAGTGTGTGTTGTGTGGCTAGTGTGTGTACTATGTGGATAGTGTTTGTGTTTTATGGATAGTGTGTGTGTTCTGTGGATAGTGTGTGTTTTGTGTGGAAAGTGTCTCTGATGTGTGAATAGTTTGTGTTTTGTGTGGTTAATCGTGGGTATTGTGTGGATGGTGTCTGTGTTGTGTGGATATTTTGTTTGTTATGTGGATAGTGTGTGTGTTGTGTGGATAGTGTTTGTTGTGTATATAGTGTGTGTATTGTGTGGACCGTGTGTGTGTTGTGTGGATAATGTCTGTATTGTGTAGATAGTGTGTGTGTTGTGCAGATAGTGTGTGATTTGTGTGGATAGTGTCTCTGTTGTGCAGATAGTGTGGTTATTCTGTGGATAAGTGTGTGTATTGTGTGGAGGGTGTCTGTATTGTGTGGATAATGTGTGTATTGTGTGGATAGTATGTGTGTTGTGTGGATAGTGTGTGTGGTGTGTGGATAAGTGTGTGTGTTGTGTGGATAGTTTCTGTGTTGGTTGGTTAATTTGTGTTTTGTATGGATAGTGTGTGTTATGTAAGTAGTGTGTGTGTTGATTGGATAATGTGTGTGTTTTCAGGAAAATGTGTATGCTGTGTGGATCAGTGTGCTTGTTGTGTGGATAGTGTGAGTGTTGTGTGGATAAATGTGTGTGTTGTGTGGATTGTGTGTGTATTGTGTGGGTAGTGTGTGTTGTGCAGATAGTGTGTGTGTGCAGTGTGGTTAGTGTGTGTGTTGTGTGGATAGTGTGTGTGCTGTGTGGATAAGTGTGCTTCCTGTGTGGATAGTGTGTGTGTTGTGTGGATAAGTGTGGGTGTTGTGTGGATAGTCTGTGTGTGTTGTGCGGATAGTGTGTGTGTAGTGTGGATAGTGTGTATTGTGTAAGTAGTGTGAGCGTTGTGAGTATATTGTGTGTTGTGTGGATAGTGTGTGTGTTGTGTGGATAGTGTTTGTTGTGTATATAGTGTGTGTATTGTGTGGACCGTGTGTGTGTTGTGTGGATAATGTCTGTGTTGTGTAGATAGTGTGTGTGTTGTGCAGATAGTGTGTGTTTTGTGTGGTTAGTGTCTCTGTTGTGCAGATAGTGTGGTTGTTCTGTGGTTAAGTGTGTGTATTGTGTGGAGGGTGTCTGTATTGTGTGGAAAGTGTGTTTGTTGTGTGGATAGTATGTGTGTTGTGAGGAAGGTGTGTGTGTTTTGTGGATTGTGTCTGTGTTATGTTTATAGTGTGTGTTTTGTGTGGATAGTTTCTGTGTTGGTTGGATAATTTGTGTTTTGTATGGATAGTGTGTGTTATGTAAGTAGTGTGTGTTGATTGGATAGTGTGTGTGTTGTCAGGAAAATGTGTATGCTGTGTGGATCAGTGTGCTTGTTGTGTGGATAGTGTGAGTGTTGTGTGGATAAATGTGTGTGTTGTGTGGATTGTGTGAGTGTTGTGTGGGTAGTGTGTGTTGTGCAGATAGTGTGTGTGCAGTGTGGATAGTGTGTGTGTTATGTGGATAGTGTGTGTGTTTTGTGGATAGTGTCTCTGTTGTGTCAATAGTGTGTGTGCTGTCTGGATAGTGTCTGTGTTATGTGGATAGAGTGACTATTGTGTGGATAGTGTGTGTTTAGTGTGGATAGTGTGTGCATTGGATGGTTGGTCTGTGTGTTGTGTGGCAAGTGTGTGTGCTGTGTGGATAGTGTGTGTGTTGTGTGGATAGTGTGTGTGTTCTGTGGATAGTCTGTGTTTTGTGTGGCAAGTGTCGCTGGTGCGCAAATAGTTTCTGTTTTGTGTGGATAAGCATGTGTATTGTGTGGATTGTGTCTGTATTGTGTGGATATTTTGTTTGTTATGTGGATAGTGTGTGTGTGTTGTGTGGATAGTGTTTGTTGTGCAAGTAGTGTGTGTGTTGTGTGGACAGTGTGTTTGTTGTATGGATAGTGTGTGTGTTCTGTGGATAGTGTGTGTTGTTTAAATAGTGTGCGTGTTGTGTGGATAGTGTGTGTGTTGTGTGGATAGTGTGTGTTGTTTACATAGTGTGCGTGTTGTGTGGATAGTGTGTGTTGTTTACATAGTGTGCGTGTTGGGTGGATAGTGTGTGTGTTGTGTGGATAGTGTGTGTGCTGTGTGCATAGTGTATGTGTTTTATGGATAGTGTGTGTGTTCTGTGGATAGTGCCTCTGCTGTGCGGATAGTGTGTGTGCTGTGTGGCTAATGTATGTGTTGGGAGGATAAATGCGTGTGTTGTGTGGATAGTGTTTGTGTTGTGTGGATAGTTTCTGTGTTGTGTGGATATTGTGTGTTGTGTGGATAGTGTGTGTTTTGTGTGGATAGTGTGTGTACTGGGTGGATGGTGTGTATGTTGTGTGGCCAGTGTGTGTGCTCTGTGGATAGTGTTGATATTTTATGGATAGTGTGGGTGTTCTGTGGATAGTGTGTGTTTTGTGTGGAATGTGTCTCTGGTGTCTGAATAGTTTCCGTTTTGTGTGGATAATCGTGTGTATTGTGTGGATGGTGTCTGTGTTGTGTGGATATTTTGTTTGTTATGTGGATAGTGTGTGTGTTGTGTGGATAGTGTCTGTGTTATTTGAATATTGTATCTGTTGTGTGGATAGTTTGTGTTTTGTGTGGATAGTGTGTGTATTGTGTGGATCTTGTCTGTGTTTTATGGATAGTGTGTGTGTTCTTTGGATAGTGTGTGTTTTGTGTTGGAAGTGTCTCTGGTATGCGAGTAGTTTGTGATTTGTGTGGATAAGCGTGTGTATTGTGTGAATGGTGTCTGTGTTGTGTGAATATTTTGTTTGTTATGTGGATAGTGAGTGTGTTGTGTGGATAGTGTCTGTGTTATTTGAATATTGTATCTGTTGTGTGGATAGTTTGTGTTTTGTGTGGATAGTGTGTGTATTGTGTGGATCTTGTCTGTGTTTTATGGATAGTGTGTGTGTTCTTTGGATAGTGTGTGTTTTGTGTTGGAAGTGTCTCTGGTATGCGAGTAATTTGTGATTTGTGTGGATAAGCGTGTGTATTGTGTGAATGGTGTCTGTGTTGTGTGAATATTTTGTTTGTTATGTGGATAGTGTGTGTGTTGTGTGGATAGTGTCTTTGTTGTGTGGATAGTCTGTGTGTTGTGTGGATAGTGTCTTTGTTGCGTGGATAGCTTGTGTGATGTGTGGATAGTGTTTGTGTTGTGTGGATAGTGTTTGTTGTGTATATAGTGTGTATGTTGTGTGGACCGTGTGTGTGTTGTGTGGATAATGTCTGTGTTGTGTAGATAGTGTGTGTGTTGTGCAGATAGTGTGTGTTTTGTGTGGTTAGTGTCTCTGTTGTGCAGATAGTGTGGTTGTTCTGTGGTTAAATGTGTGTATTGTGTGGAGGGTGTCTGTATTGTGTGGTTAGTGTGTTTGTTGTGTGGATAGTATGTGTGTTGTGAGGAAGGTGTGTGTGTTTTGTGGATTGTGTCTGTGTTATGTTTATAGTGTGTGTTTTGTGTGGATAGTTTCTGTGTTGGTTGGATAATTTGTGTTTTGTATGGATAGTGTGTGTTATGTAAGTAGTGTGTGTGTTGATTGGATAGTGTGTGTTTGTTGTCAGGAAAATGTGTATGCTGTGTGGATCAGTGTGCTTGTTGTGTGGATAGTGTGAGTGTTGTGTGGATAAATGTGTGTGTTGTGTGGATTGTGTGTGTGTTGTGTGGATAGTGTGTGTGTTATGTGGATAGTGGGTGTGTTTTGTGGATAGTGTCTCTGTTGTGTCAATAGTGTGTGTGCTGTCTGGATAGTGTCTGTGTTATGTGGATAGAGTGTCTGTTGTGTGGATTGTGTGTGTTTAGTGTGGATAGTGTGTGTATTGGGTGGTTGGTGTGTGTGTTGTGTGGCAAGTGTGTGTGCTGTGTGGATAGTGTGTGTGTTCTGTGGATAGTGTGTGTTTTGTGTGGCAAGTGTTGCTGGTGCGCAAATAGTTTCTGTTTTGTGTGGATAAGCATGTGTATTGTGTGGATTGTGTCTTTATTGTGTGGATATTTTGTTTGTTATGTGGATAGTGTGTGTGTGTTGTGTGGATAGTGTTTGTTGTGCAAGTAGTGTGTGTGTTGTGTGGACAGTGTGTGTGTTGTATGGATAGTGTGTGTGTTCTGTGGATAGTGTGTGTTGTTTAAATAGTGTGCGTGTTGTGTGGATAGTGTGTGTGTTGTGTGGATAGTGTGTGTTGTTTACATAATGTGCGTGTTGTGTGGATAGTGTATGTTGTTTACATAGCGTGCGTGTTGTGTGGATAGTGTGTGTGTTGTGTGGATAGTGTGTGTGCTGTGTGCATAGTGTATGTGTTTTATGGATAGTGTGTGTGTTGTGTGGATAGTGCCTCTGCTGTGCGGATAGTGTGTGTGCTGTGTGGCTAATGTATGTGTTGGGTGGATAAGTGTGTGTGTTGTGTGGATAGTGTCTGTGTTGTGTGGATAGTTTCTGTGTTGTGTGGATATTGTGTGTTGTGTGGATAGTGTGTGTTTTGTGTGGATAGTGTGTGTACTGGGTGGATGGTGTGTATGTTGTGTGGCAAGTGTGTGTGCTCTGTGGATAGTGTTGATATTTTATGGATAGTGTGGGTGTTCTGTGGATAGTGTGTGTTTTGTGTGGAATGTGTCTCTGGTGTCTGAATAGTTTCTGTTTTGTGTGGATAAGCGTGTGTATTGTGTGGATGGTGTCTGTGTTGTGTGGATATTTTGTTTGTTATGTGGATAGTGTGTGTGTTGTGTGGATAGTGTGTGTGTTATTTGAATATTGTGTCTGTTGTGTGGATAGTTTGTGTTTTGTGTGGATAGTGTGTGTATTGTGTGGATCTTGTTTGTGTTTTATGGATAGTGTGTGTGTTCTTTGGATAGTGTGTGTTTTGTGTTGGAAGTGTCTCTGGTATGCGAGTAGTTTGTGATTTGTTTGGATAAGCGTGTGTATTGTGTGAATGGTGTCTGTGTTGTGTGAATATTTTGTTTGTTATGTGGATAGTGTGTGTGTTGTGTGGATAGTGTCTGTGTTGTGTGGATAGTCTGTGTGTTGTGTGGGTAGTCTGTGTGTTGTACGGAAAGTGTTTGTTATAAATGTATTGTGTGTGTTGTGTGGATAGTTTGTGTGTTGTGTGGATAGTCTGTGTGTTGTATGGATAGTCTGTGTGTTGTGTGGATAGGGTGTGTGTTGTGTGGATAGTCTGAGTGTTGTGTGGGTAGTGTGTGTGTTGTGTGGATAGTCTGTGTGTTGTATGGAAAGTGTTTGTTGTAAAAGTATTGTCTGTGTTGTGTGGATAGCTTGTGTGCTGTGTGGATAGCGGGTCTTGTGTATGTAGTGTGTGTGTTGTGTGGAACTTGTGTGTGTTCTGTGGATAGTCCCTGTGCTGTGCAAATAGTCTGTGTGCTGGTTGGATAAGTGTTTGTATTGTGTGGATAATGTGTGTGTTGGTTGGATAAATGTCTGTGTTGTGTGGATAGTGTCTGTGTTGTGTGGATAGTTTCTGTGTTGTGTGGATATCGTGTGTTGTGTGGATATTGTGTGTTTTGTGGTAGTAGTGTCTGTGTTGTGTGGATAGTATGTATGTTGTGTGGATAGTGTCTGTGTTTTGTGGATAGTGTCTGTGTTTTATCTATAGTGTCTGTGCTGTGTGGATAGTGTCTGTGTTATTTGGATATGGTGTCTGTTGTGTGGATAGTGTGTGTTGTGTGGCTAGTGTGTGTGCTCTGTGGATAGTGTTTGTGTTTTATGGATAGTGTGTGTGTTCTGTGGATAGTGTGTGTTTTGTGTGGAAAGTGTCTCTGGTGTGCGAATAGTTTGTGTTTTGTGTAGTTAAGCATTGGTATTGTGTGGATGGTGTCTGTGTTGTGTGGATATTTTGTTTGTTATGTGGATAGTGTGTGTGTTGTGTTGATAGTGTTTGTTGTGTATATAGTGTGTGTGTTGTGTGGACCGTGTGTGTGTTGTGTGGATAATGTCTATGTTGTGTAGATAGTGTGTCTGTTGTGCAGATAGTGTGTGATTTGTGTGGATAGTGTCTCTGTTGTGCAGATAGTGTGGTTGTGCTGTGGATAAGTGTGTGTATTGTGTGAAGGGTGTCTGTATTATGTGGATAATGTGTGTATTGTGTGGATAGTGTGTTTGTTGTGTGGATAGTGTGTGTGTTGTGTGGATAAGTGTGTGTGTTGTGTGGATAGTTTCTGTGTTGGTTGTATAATTTGTGTTCTGTATGGATAGTGTGTGTTATGTAAGTAGTGTGTGTGTGTTGTCAGGAAAATGTGTACGCTGTGTGGATCAGTGTGCTTGTTGTGTGGATAGTGTGAGTGTTGTGTGGATAAATGTGTGTGTTGTGTGGATTGTGTGTGTGTTGTGTGGGTAGTGTGTGTTGTGCATATAGTGTGTGTGCAGTGTGGATAGTGTGTGTGTTGTGTGGATAGTGTGTGCTGTGTGGATAAGTATGCTTCTTGTGTGGATAGTGTGTGCATTGTGTGGATAAGTGTGGGTGTTGTGTGGATAGTGTGTGTGTTGTTCGAATAATGTGTGTTTTGTGTGGATAGTGTGTATTGTGTAAGTAGCGTGAGCGTTGTGAGTATAGTGTGTGTTGTGTGGATAGTGTGTGTGCTGTGTGAATAAGCGTGTGTGTTATGTGGAGTGTCTGTGTTGTTTGGATAGCATGTGTGTTGTGTGGATAAGTGTGTGTTGTGTGGATAGTTTCTGTGTTGTGTGGATATTGTGTGTTGTGTGGATAATGTGTGTGTTGTGTGAATAGTGTCTGTGTTGTGTGGATGGTATGTGTGTCATGTGGATAGTGTGCGTGTTTTGTGGATAGTGTCTCTGTTATGTCAATAGTGTGTGTGCTGTGTGGATAGTGTGTGTTATTTGGATAGTGTGTATGTTTTGTGGATAGTGTCTGTGTTCTTAGCATAATATGTGTGTGTTCTGTAGACAGTGTGTGTGTTGTGTGGATGGTGTCTGTGTTATTTGCATAGTGTGTGTGTTGTTTGGATAGTTTCTGTATAGTGTGGATAGTGTGTGTGTTGTGTGGATAGTGTGTGTGTTGTGTGGAAAGTGTTTGTTGCAAAAGTATTGTGTGTGATGTGTGGATAGTTTGTGTGTTGTGTGGATAGCGGGTGTTGTGTATGTAGTGTTTGTGTTGTGTGGAACTTGTGTGTGTTGTGTGGATAGTGCCTCTGCTGTGCGGATAGTGTGTGTTTTGTGTGGATAAGTGTGTGTGTTGTGTGGATAATGTGTGTGTTGTGTGGATAGTGTCTGTGTTGTGTGGATATTTTCTGTGTTGTGTGGATATTGTGTATTGTGTGGATAGTGTGTGTTTTGTGTGGACAGTGTGTGTATTGGGTGGATGGTGTGTATGTTGTGTGGATAGTCTGTGCGTTGTATGGATAGTGTGTGTTGTGTGGATAGTGTGTGTGTTGTGTGGATAGTCTGTGTGTTGTATGGAAAGTGTTTGTTGTAAAAGTATTGTCTGTGTTGTGTGGATAGTTTGTGTGTTGTGTGGATAGTGGGTCTTGTGTATGTAGTGTGGGTGTTGTGTGGAACTTGTGTGTGTTGTGTGGATAGTGCCTCTGCTGTGCAAATAGTCTGTGTGCTGGTTGGATAAGCGTGTGTATTGTGTGGATAATGTGTGTGTTGTGTGGATAGTATGTGTGTTGTGTGGATAGTGTCTGTGTTTTGTGGATAGTGTCTGTGTTATTTGGATATGGTGTCTGTTGTGTGGATAGTGTGTGTTGTGTGGCTAGTGAGTGTAATCTGTGGATTGTGTTTGTGATTTATGGATAATGTGTGTGTTCTGTGGATAGTGTGTGTTTTGTGTGGAAAGTGTCTCTGATGTGCGAATAGTTTGTGTTTTGTGTGTTCAATCGTGGGTATTGTGTGGATGGTGTCTGTGTTGTGTGGATATTTTGTTTGTTATGTGGATAGTGGGTGTGTTGTGTGGATAGTGTTTGTTGTGTATATAGTGTGTGTGTTGTGTGGATAATGTCTGTGTTGTGTAGATAGTGTGTGTTTTGTGCAGATAGTGTGTGTGTTGTGTGGACCGTGTGTGTGTTGTGTGGATAATGTCTGTGTTGTGTAGATAGTGTGTGTGTTGTGCAGATAGTGTGTGTTTTGTGTGGATAGTGTGATTGTTCTGTGGATAAGTGTGTGTATTGTGTGGATGGTGTCTGTATTGTGTGGATAATGTGTGTATTGTGTGAATAGTGAGTTTGTTGTGTGGATAGTGTGTGTAGTGTGTGGATAAGTGTGTGTGTTGTGTGGATAGTTTGTGTGTTGGTTGGATAATTTGTGTTTTGTATGGATAGTGTGTGCTATGTAAGTAGTGTGTGTGTTGGTTGGATAGTGTGTGTGTTGTCAGGAAAATGTGTATGCTGTGTGGATCAGTGTGCTTGTTGTGTGGATAGTGTGAGTGTCATGTGGATAGTGTGCGTGTTTTGTGGATAGTGTCTCTGTTGTGTCAATAGTGTGTGTGCTGTGTGGATAGTGTCTCTGTTATTTGGATAGTGTGTCTGTTGTGTGGATAGTGTTTGTTTTGTGTGGATAGTGTGCGTTGTTTAAATAGCGTGCATGTTGTTTGGATAGTGTGTGTGTTCTGTGGATAGTGTGTGTTGTTTACATAGTGTGCATGTTGTGTGGATAGTGTGTGTGTTGTGTGGATAGTGTGTGTATTGGATGGATGGTGTGTGTGTTGTGTGGATAGTGTGTGTGCTGTTTGCATAGTGTATGTGTTTTATGGATAGTGTGCGTGTTCTGTGGATAGTGTGTGTGTTCTGTGGATAGTGTGTGTGTTGTATGGATAGTGTCTGTATTCTGTGGATAGTGTGTGTTGTTTAAATAGTGTGCATGTTGTGTGGATAGTGTGTGTGTTGTGTGGATAGTGTCTTTGCTGCGTGGATATTCTGTGTGATGTGTGGATAGTGTTTGTGTTGTGTGGATAATGTCTGTGTTGTGTAGATAGTGTGTGTGTTGTGCAGATAGTGTGTATGTTGTGTGGATAGTGTCTGTGTTCTTAGCATAGTATGTGTGTGTTCTGTAGATAGTTTGTGTGTCGTGTGGATTGTGTCTGTGTTGTGTGCATAGTGTGTGTGTTGTTTGGATAGTTTCTATGTTATGTGGATATTGTGTGTTGTGTGGATATTGTGTGTTTTGTGGTAGTAGTGTCTGTGTTGCGTGGATAGTATGTGTGTTGTGTGGATATTGTGTGTTGTGTTAATAGTATCTGTGTTGTGTCAATAGTGTGTGTGCTGTGTGGATAGTGTCTGTGTTATGTGGAGAGTGTGTGTTTTGTGTGGATAGTGTATGTATTGGGTGGATGGTGTGTGTGTTGTGTGGATAGTGTGTGTATTGGGTGGATGGTGTGTGCGTTGTGAGGATAGTGTGCGTGCTGTTTGCATAGTGTATGTGTTTTATGGATAGTGTGTGTGTTCTGTGGATAGTGTGTGTGTTCGGTGGATAGTGTGTGTGTTGTATGGATAGTGTCTGTGTTCTGTGGATAGTGTGTGTTGTTTAACTAGTGTGCATGTTGTGTGGATAGTGTGTGTGTTGTTTGGAAAGTGTCTTTGATGCGTGCATATTTTGTGTGATGTGTGGATAGCGTTTGTGTTGTGTGGATAATGTCTGTGTTGTGTAGATAGTGTGTGTGTTGTAGATAGTGTGTGTGTTGTGGATAGTGTCTTTGCTGCGTGGATATTTTGTGTGATGTGTGGATAGTGTTTGTGTTGTGTGGATAATGTCTGTGTTGTGTAGATAGTGTGTGTGTTGTGCAGATAGTGTGTATGTTGTGTGGATAGTGTCTGTGTTCTTAGCATAGTATGTGTGTGTTCTGTAGATAGTTTGAATGTCGTGTGGATTGTGGCTGTGTTGTGCGCATAGTGTGTGTGTTGTTTGGATAGTTTCTGTGTTGTGTGGATAGTCTGTGTGTTGTGTGGATAGTGTCTGTGTTGTGTGCATAGAGTGTGTGTTCTTTGGATAGTTTGTGTGTTGTGTGGATAGTCTGTGTGTTTTGTGGAAAGTGTTTGTTGTAAAAGTTTTGTGTGTGTTGTGTGCATAGTTTGTGTTTTGTGTGGATAATGGGTGTTGTGTATGTAGTGTCTGTGTTGTGTGGATAGTGGCTCTGCTGTGCAGATAGTGTGTGTGCTGTGTGGATGACCATGTGTGTTGTGTGGATTATATGTGTGTTGGGTGGATAAATGTGTTGTATTGTGTGGATAGTGTCTGTGTTGTGTGGATAGTTTCTGTGTTGTGTGGATATTGTGTGTTGTGTGGATATTGTGTGTTTTGTGGTAGTAGTGTCTGTGTTGCGTGGATAGTATGTGTGTTGTGTGGATATTGTGTGTTGTGTTAATAGTATCTGTGTTGTGTCAATAGTGTGTGTGCTGTGTGGATAGTATCTGTGTTATGTGGATAGTGTGTGTTTTGTGTGGAGAGTGTGTGTTTTGTGTGGATAGTGTGTGTATTGGGTGGATGGTGTGTGTGTTATGTGGCTAGTGTGTGTGCTCTGTGGATAGTGTGTGTATTCTGTGGATAGTGTGTGTTTTGTGTGGAAAGTGTCTTTGGTGTGTGAATAGTTTGTGTTTTGTGTGGATAAGCGTGTGTATTGTGTGGATGGTGTCTATGTTGTGTGGATATTTTGCTTGTTATGTGGATAGTGTGCGTGCTGTGTGGATAGTGCTTGTTGTGCAAGTACTGTGTGTGTTGTGTGGACAGCGTGTGTGTTGTATGGATAGTGTGTGTGTTCTGTGGATATTGTGTGTTGTTTAAATAGTGTGCGTGTTGTGTGGATCGTGTCTTTGTTGTGTAGATGGTGCGTGTGTTTTGCAGATAATGTGTGTTTTGTGTGGATAGTGTCTATGTTTTGCGGATAGTGTGGTTGTTTAGGGGATAAGTGTGTGTATTGTCTGGAGGGTGTCTCTATTGTGTGGATAATGTGTGTATTGTGTGGACAGTGTCTTTGTTGTGTGGATAGTGCGTGTGGTGTGTGGATAAGTGTGTGTGTTGTGTGGATAGTTTGTGTATTGGTTGGATAATTTGTGTTTTGTATGGATAGTGTGTGTTATGTAAGTAGTGTGTGTGTTGTGTGGATTGTGTGTGTGTTGTGTGGGTAGTGTGTATTGTGCAGATAGTGTGGGTGTTGTGTGGATAGTGTATGTGTTGTGAGGATATTATGTGTGTTGTGTGAATAGTGTCTGTTTTGTGTGGATAAGTGTATGTGTTGTGTGGATATTGTGTGTGTTGTGTTGATAGTGTGTGCGTTGTTTGGATAGCGTGTATGTTGTTTGGACAGCGTGTGTGTTGTTTGGGTAGTGTGTGTTTGTTGTGTGGATATTGTGTGTGTTGTGTTGATAGGGTGTGTGTTGTGTGGATAGTATGTGTGTTGTGTGGATAATATGTGTGTTGTGTGGATAGTGTGTGTGTTGCGCGGATAATATATGTGTTGTGTGGATAGTGTGTGTGTTGTGTGGATAGTGTGTGTGTTGTGTGGATAGTGTGTGTTGTGTGGATAGTGTGTGTGTTGTGTGGATAGTGTGTGTTGTGTGGATAGTATGTGTGTTGTGTGGATAGTTTCTTTGTTGCGTGGATTAATGTGTGTGCTGTGTGGATGCCATCACAAGGCGAGACAGCCACGTTTCTATTTTTAGCACTTCTGTCTTATAACTGGCTGTTGGAGGAATAATTATCATCATTTGAGTACTGCAAGTAGTTTAAAGACAAGAATTTTAATAAAATAAACATCAATTCTACAGCAATAATTTGAGCCTCATAATTAAAGAAGTTATTATTCACTCTAGTTGGCCTGAGTCTGCCAGTTCCAATCAGTGAAGAGCCTCTGAGTTAATATCTAGACAATTCCTGCATGACTGGGTCTCCCTTAGGCAGCTCTCCTGATTGAAGCCCTGCTGGTCTCAGTTAATCTTTCTTCCACATCATGGACACAGTGGCATTAACAATTTCCTCAATTCACTGTTTTTCCAGTTCCTCAATGCTCAGTCTCCTGATCAGTATTTTAAAATAGTACAGTATAGAGGGCCATTCAGACCATCATACCTGTGCTGAGCTATTCAATTAATCCCACTGTCACTGCTCTTTCCCTGCAATTTTTTTCCTTTTGAAAGTTACCATTGAATCTACTTCCATCCAGGCAGAGGGCATTGCAGATCAAAAGAAATGAAAGATTTGCATTAACACACAATAACTTCTCTGGTTCTTGAATCTTGCTGAAAGGAGAGACATGTTGCTGAAGCTTTTCAACTTGCTCTCATCAGGACAAACACAAGAATGCCAAATTTCAGACAATCACAATTTATACTGCTGGTGAACGGGGTCTGTTTGGCTGGCGGGTCAACTCTGATTAGCTGAGGCATTATCATGGAGAAAGCAACGAGGAATTATAAGCTCCCCAAGCTCCCAAGTAATTCAGAAATGATAGAAGGCTTGAACATATTCCTTTTGTTTTCAGACAATGGGACCCTGTGTATGAATGTACGTAACTTAAAGCAAGCATAAATGAACCACATTATGAGCTTGACTTGCTTATTAAATTGATCTTAAATTGGTTTTTAGTGTAGTGATTAGCACACTCAGGATTGTCCAGCAAGTGTTTCCCTGGCTCGGTTGCCAATTACCTTAAACCTAATCTTTATCGAGTGACTCCTGATTGGGTGACCAGCCAACATTGATCTGAAGCCCACATCACGATAATTATATCTCAAGGAGGCCATGCCACCCCTCCCTCCAGGTCGCCCCCTGCAGCCCCTACTGTAGCCAATTGTGTTCAGGTCCCGTTCCAGAGACTGCAATTCTGATAGAAGTTTGTCAAGCTGGAACATTAACTCCATTTCTACACAAATGGTGCCTGACCTGCTCTGTATTTCCAATAATTACTGTTTTAAGATAGACTATTGTTATTTGGATTTCTTGCATGTGTGTTTGAGTTGTCTCTTCTAGAAGCTGGGTTTATCTTTATTTCAAGGGGTCCTAGGATAAACAAAAAACATAAACAATTATTGGAAAGTTTATCTGTGATATCACCAGTCACATTTTCAAATATTTGAGATAATCTATAAAATCAGTAAAATCTTAAACATTGAATATGAATTTCAGTTTTGCATTAACTTCAGGTGTTAGCTATGGCACGGTTGGCAACAGTTCCACCTCTGATTTAGAAGCCCTGTTGAATCTCATTCCTGAAACTTGAGTACGATAAGCTACGTTGGTACAGTACAGAGCACAGAGTTGAGTATTACAGTGCGATACAGTACCGAGCACAGTGCTGAGATTATTACCATATGATGCACTGCAGAGCACAGCGCTGAGAGTATTACAGTGTGATACAGTACAGAGCATAGTGATGAGATTATTACAGTGCGATACAGAACAGAGCACAGTGCTGAGAGTATTACAGTGTGATACAGTACAGAGCATAGTGATGAGATTATTACAGTGCGATACAGAACAGAGCACAGTACTGAGATTATTACAGTGTGATACAGTACAGAGCATAGTGAAGAGATTATTACAGTGCGATACAGAACAGAGCACAGTACTGAGATTATTACAGTGTGATACAGTACAGAGCACTGTGCTGAGAGTATTACAGTGTGATACAGTACAGAGCATAGTGATGAGATTATTACAGTGCGATACAGAACAGAGCACAGTACTGAGATTATTACCGTATGATGCACTACAGAGCACAGAGCTGAGAGAATTAAAGTGCGACACAGTACAGAGCATAGTGCTGAGAGTATTCCAGTGTGATACAGTATAGAGCACAGTGCTGACAGTATTACAGTGTGATACAATACAGACCACAGTGCTGAGATTATTACAGTGCAATACAGTACAGAGCACAGTATTGAGAGTATTACAGTGTGATACAGTAAAGAGCACAGTGCTGAGATTATTACCATATGATGCACTACAGAGCACAGAGCTGAGAGAATTACAGTGCAGAGCATAGTGCTTGGAGAATTACCATGCAATACAGTACAGAGCATAGTGCTTGGAGAATTACCGTGCAATACAGTACAGAGAATAGTGCTGAGAGAATTACAGTACAATACAGCACAGTGCTCAGTGCTGAAAGTATTACAGTGCGATACAATACAGAGCATAGCGCTGAGAGTATTATATAGTGATACAGTACAGAGCACAGAGCTGAGAAAATTACACTGTGATAAAGTACAGAGCACAGTGCTGAGAATATTACTGTGCGATGCGATACAGAAAACAGTGTTAATAGAATTACAGTACAATACAGTACAGGGCACAGTGCTGAGATTATTACCATATGATGCACTCCAGAGCACAGGCCTGAGCGAATTATAGTGTGATACAGTACCGAGCATGGTGCTGAGAGTATTACAGTGTGATTCAGTACAGAGCACAGTGCTGAGATTATTACCGTATGATGCACAACAGAGCACAGAGCTGCGAGAATTTCAGTGCGATACAGTACAGAGCACAATGCTGAGAGTATTACAGTGCATTACAGTACAGAGCACAGTGCTGAGAGTATTACAGTGCATTACAGTACAGAGCACAGTGCTGAGAGTATTACAATGCAATACAGAACAGGGCACAGAGCTGAGAATATTACAGTGCGATGCGGTACAGAACACAGTGCAAGAGAATTACAGTACAATATGGTACAGGGCACAGTGCTGACATTATTACCATATGATGCACTGCAGAGCACAGAGCTGAGAGAATTACAGTGCAATACAGTACAGAGCACAGTGCTGAGAATATTACTGTGCGATACGGTACAGAACACAGTGCTAAGAGAATTACAGTACAATACAGTACAGGGCACAGTGCTGAGATTATGACCTTATGATGCACTCCAGAGCAGAGGCATGAGGGAATTATAGTGTGATACAGTACAGAGCACAGTGCTGAGAGTGTTACAGTGTGATACAGTACTGAGCACAGTGCTGAGAGTATTACAGTGTGATACAGTACTGAGCACAGTACTGAGATTATTACAGTGTGATACAGTACTGAGCACAGTACTGAGATTATTACAGTGTGATACAGTACTGAGCACAGTACTGAGAGTACTCCAGTGTGATACAGTACAGAGCACAGTGCTGAGATTATTACTGTGCGATACAGTATAGATCACAGTGCTGAGAGTATTACAGTGCATTAGAGTACAGAGCACAAGCCTGAGGGAATTACAGTGTGATACAGTACCGAGCATGGTGCTGAGAGAATTAGAGTGTGATACAGTACAGAGCGCAGTGCTGAGAATATTACAGTGTGATACAATACAGAGCATAGTACTGAGAGTATAGCAGTGTGATACAGTACAGAGCACAGTGCTGAGAGTATTACAGTGGGATACAATGGAGAGCAGAGTGCTGAGAGTATTATAGTGTGATATAGTACAGAGCACAGTGCTGAGAGTATTACAGTGCAATACAGTACAGAGCACAGTGCTGAGAGTATTTCAGTGCAATATAGTACAGAGCACAGTGCTGAGAGTATTTCAGTGCAATACAGTACAGAGCACAGTGCTGAGAGTATTACAGTGCGATACAATAGAGAGCACAGTGCTGAGAGTATTACAGTGTGATGCAGTACAGAGCACAGGGCTGAGAGTATTAGAGTGCGATACAGTACAGAGCACAGTGCTGAGAGTATTACAGTGCGATACAGTACAGAGCACAGTGCTGAGGGTATTACAGTGCGATACAATAGAGAGCACAGTGCTGAGAGTATTATAGTGTGATATAGTACAGAGTACATTGCTCAGATTATTACCGTATGATGCCCTACAGAGCACAGAGCTGAGAGATTTACAGTGCGATACAGTGCAGAGCATAGTGCTTGGAGAATTACAGTGCAATACAGTACAGAGAACAGTGCTGAGAGTATTACAGTGCAATACAGTACAGAGCACAGTGCTGAGAAAATTACAGTACAATACAGTACAGAGCACAGTGATTAGAATATTAATGTGCGATACGGTAGAGAACACAGTGCTAAGAGAATTACAGTACAATACAGTACAGGGCACAGTGCTGAGATTATGACCTTATGATGCACTCCAGAGCACAGGCCTGAGGGAATTATAGTGTGATACAATACCTAGCATGGTGCTGAGAGTATTACAGTGTGATACAATACAGAGCATAGTGCTGAGAGCATTGCAGTGTGATACAGTACCTAGCAGAGTGCTGAGAGTACTCCAGTGTGATACAGTACAGAGCACAGTGCTGAGAGTATTACAGTGCGATACAAAACAGAGCACAGTGCTGAGAATATTACAGTGTGATACTGTACAGAGCACAGTGTTGAGAATACTATAATGTGATATAGTACAGAGCACAGTGTTGAGAGTACTATAATGTGATATAGTACAGAGCACAGTGCTGAGATTATTACCGTATGATGCAGGACAGAGCACAGAGCTGAGAGAATTACAGTGCAATACAGTGCAGAGCATAGTGCTTGGAGAATTACAGTGCAATACAGTACAGAGCACAGTGCTGAGAGTAATCCAGTGTGATAAAGTACAGAGCTCAGTGCTGAGATTATTACAGTACGATGCTCTACAGAGCACAGAGCTGAGAGAATTATAGTGTGATACAGTACAGAGCACAGTGCGGAGAGTATTACAGTGCAATACAATAGAGAGCACAGTGCTGAGAATATTACAGAGTGATACAGTACAGAATACAGAGCTGAGAGAATTACAGTACAATACAGTATGGAGCACAGTGCTGAGAAGTTTAATGTGCGATACGGTAGAGAACACAATGCTAAGAAAATTACTGTACAATACACTACAGGGCACAGTGCTGAGATTATTAACTTATTATGCACTCCAGAGCACAGGCCTGAGGGAATTATAGTGTGATAAACTACCGAGCATGGTGCTGAGAATATTACAGTGTGATGCAATACAGAGCATAGTGCTGAGAGTATTGCAGTGTCATACAGTACAGAGCACAGTGCTGAGAGTACTCCAGTACGATATAGTAAAGAGCACAGTGCTGAGATTATTACCGTACGATGCACTACGGAGCACAGAGCTGACAGAATTACAGTGCGATACAGTGCAGAGCATAGTGCTTGGAGACTTACAAATCAATACAGTACAGAGCATAGTGCTGAGAGTATTGCAGTGCAATACAGTACAGAGCACAGTGCTGAGAATATTACTGTGCAATGCAGTACAGAACACAGTGCTAAGAGAATTACAGTACAATACAGTACAGGGCACTGTGCTGACATTATTACCATATGATGCACTACAGAGCACAAAGCTGAGAGAATTACAGTGCGATAAAGTACAGAGCACAGTTCTGAGAGTATTACAGTGCAATACAGTACAGAGCACAGTTCTGAGAGTATTACAGTGCAATACAGTACAGAGCACAGTGCTGAGAGAATTACAGTACCATACAATAGACAGCACAGTGCTGAGAGTATTACAGTGCAATACAGTACAGAGCACAGTGCTGAGAGTATTACAGTGAAATACAATAAAGAGCATAGTGCTGAGATTATTGCAGTATTATACAGTACAGAGGATAGTGCTGAGAGTACTCCAGTGTGATACAGTACAGAGCACAGTGCTGAGAATATTACTGTGCGATGCGGTACAGAACACAGTGCTAAGAGAATTACAGTACCATACAGTACAGAGCACAGAGCTGAGAGAATTAAAGTGCGATACAGTACAGAGCATAGTGCTGAGAGTATTCCAGTGTGATACAGTATAGAGCACAGTGCTGAGAGTATTACAGTGCATTAGAGTACAGAGCACAAGCCTGAGGGAATTATAGTGTGATACAGTACCGAGCATGGTGCTGAGAGAATTAGAGTGTGATACAGTACGGAGCACAGTGCTGAGAATATTACAGTGTGATACAATACAGAGCATAGTACTGAGAGTATTGCAGTGTGATACAGTACAGAGCACAGTGCTGAGAGTATTACAGTGGGATACAATGGAGAGCAGAGTGCTGAGAGTATTATAGTGTGATATAGTACAGAGCACAGTGCTGAGAGTATTACAGTGCAATACAGTACAGAGCACAGTGCTGAGAGTATTTCAGTGCAATATAGTACAGAGCACAGTGCTGAGAGTATTTCAGTGCAATACAGTACAGAGCACAGTGCTGAGAGTATTACAGTGCGATACAATAGAGAGCACAGTGCTGAGAGTATTACAGTGTGATGCAGTACAGAGCACAGGGCTGAGAGTATTAGAGTGCGATACAGTACAGAGCACAGTGCTGAGATATTACAGTGCGATACAATAGAGAGCACAGTGCTGAGAGTATTATAGTGTGATATAGTACAGAGTACATTGCTCAGATTATTACCGTATGATGCCCTACAGAGCACAGAGCTGAGAGATTTACAGTGCGATACAGTGCAGAGCATAGTGCTTGGAGAATTACAGTGCAATACAGTACAGAGCACAGTGCTGAGAGTACTACAGTATGATACAGTACAGAGCACAGTGCTGAGAGAATTACAGTACAATACAGTACAGAGCACAGTGATTAGAATATTAATGTGCGATACGGTAGAGAACACAGTGCTAAGAGAATTAAAGTGCAATACAGTACAGGGCACAGTGCTGAGATTATGACCTTATGATGCACTCCAGAGCACAGGCCTGAGGGAATTATAGTGTGATACAATACCGAGCATGGTGCTGAGAGTATTACAGTGTGATACAGTACAGAGCACAGTGCTGAGAGTATTACAGTGAAATACAATAAAGAGCATAGTGCTGAGATTATTGCAGTGTTATACAGCACAGAGGATAGTGCTGAGAGTACTCCAGTGTGATACAGTACAGAGCACAGTGCTGAGAATATTACTGTGCGATGCGGTACAGAACACAGTGCTAAGAGAATTACAGTACCATACAGTACAGAGCACAGAGCTGAGAGAATTAAAGTGCGATACAGTACAGAGCATAGTGCTGAGAGTATTCCAGTGTGATACAGTATAGAGCACAGTGCTGAGAGTATTACAGTGCATTAGAGTACAGAGCACAAGCCTGAGGGAATTATAGTGTGATACAGTACCGAGCATGGTGCTGAGAGAATTAGAGTGTGATACAGTACAGAGCACAGTGCTGAGAATATTACAGTGTGATACAATACAGAGCATAGTACTGAGAGTATTGCAGTGTGATACAGTACAGAGCACAGTGCTGAGAGTATTACAGTGGGATACAATGGAGAGCAGAGTGCTGAGAGTATTATAGTGTGATATAGTACAGAGCACAGTGCTGAGAGTATTACAGTGCAATACAGTACAGAGCACAGTGCTGAGAGTATTTCAGTGCAATACAGTACAGAGCACAGTGCTGAGAGTATTACAGTGTGATACAATAGAGAGCACAGTGCTGAGAGTATTACAGTGTGATGCAGTACAGAGCACAGGGCTGAGAGTATTAGAGTGCGATACAGTACAGAGCACAGTGCTGAGAGTATTAGAGTGTGATATAGTACAGAGTACATTGCTCAGATTATTACCGTATGATGCCCTACAGAGCACAGAGCTGAGAGATTTACAGTGCGATACAGTGCAGAGCATAGTGCTTGGAGAATTACAGTGCAATACAGTACAGAACACAGTGCTGAGAGTATTACAGTGTGATACAGTACTGAGCACAGTGCTGAGAGTATTACAGTGTGATACAGTACTGAGCACAGTACTGAGATTATTACAGTGTGATACAGTACTGAGCACAGTACTGAGATTATTACAGTGTGATACAGTACTGAGCACAGTACTGAGAGTACTCCAATGTGATACAGTACAGAGCACAGTGCTGAGATTATTACTGTGCGATACAGTATAGATCACAGTGCTGAGAGTATTACAGTGCATTAGAGTACAGAGCACAAGCCTGAGGGAATTATAGTGTGATACAGTACCGAGCATGGTGCTGAGAGAATTAGAGTGTGATACAGTACGGAGCACAGTGCTGAGAATATTACAGTGTGATACAATACAGAGCATAGTACTGAGAGTATTGCAGTGTGATACAGTACAGAGCACAGTGCTGAGAGTATTACAGTGGGATACAATGGAGAGCAGAGTGCTGAGAGTATTATAGTGTGATATAGTACAGAGCACAGTGCTGAGAGTATTACAGTGCAATACAGTACAGAGCACAGTGCTGAGAGTATTTCAGTGTAATATAGTACAGAGCACAGTGCTGAGAGTATTTCAGTGCAATACAGTACAGAGCACAGTGCTGAGAGTATTACAGTGTGATACAATAGAGAGCACAGTGCTGAGAGTATTACAGTGTGATGCAGTACAGAGCACAGGGCTGAGAGTATTAGAGTGCGATACAGTACAGAGCACAGTGCTGAGAGTATTACAATGCGATACAATAGAGAGCACAGTGCTGAGAGTATTAGAGTGTGATATAGTACAGAGTACATTGCTCAAATTATTAGAGTATGATGCCCTACAGAGCACAGAGCTGAGAGATTTACAGTGCGATACAGTGCAGAGCATAGTGCTTGGAGAATTACAGTGCAATACAGTACAGAGCACAGTGCTGAGAGTATTACAGTGTGATACAGTACTGAGCACAGTGCTGAGAGTATTACAGTGTGATACAGTACTGAGCACAGTACTGAGATTATTACAGTGTGATACAGTACTGAGCACAGTACTGAGATTATTACAGTGTGATACAGTACTGAGCACAGTACTGAGAGTACTCCAGTGTGATACAGTACAGAGCACAGTGCTGAGATTATTACTGTGCGATACAGTATAGATCACAGTGCTGAGAGTATTACAGTGCATTAGAGTACAGAGCCCAAGCCTGAGGGAATTATAGTGTGATACAGTACCGAGCATGGTGCTGAGAGAATTAGAGTGTGATACAGTACAGAGCACAGTGCTGAGAATATTACAGTGTGATACAATACAGAGCATAGTACTGAGAGTATTGCAGTGTGATACAGTACAGAGCACAGTGCTGAGAGAATTACAGTGGGATACAATGGAGAGCAGAGTGCTGAGAGTATTATAGTGTGATATAGTACAGAGCACAGTGCTGAGAGTATTACAGTGCAATACAGTACAGAGCACAGTGCTGAGAGTATTTCAGTGCAATATAGTACAGAGCACAGTGCTGAGAGTATTTCAGTGCAATACAGTACAGAGCACAGTGCTGAGAGTATTACAGTGCGATACAATAGAGAGCACAGTGCTGAGAGTATTACAGTGTGATGCAGTACAGAGCACAGGGCTGAGAGTATTAGAGTGCGATACAGTACAGAGCACAGTGCTGAGAGTATTACAGTGCGATACAATAGAGAGCACAGTGCTGAGAGTATTATAGTGTGATATAGTACAGAGTACATTGCTCAGATTATTACCGTATGATGCCCTACAGAGCACAGAGCTGAGAGATTTACAGTGCGATACAGTGCAGAGCATAGTGCTTGGAGAATTACAGTGCAATACAGTACAGAGCACAGTGCTGAGAGTACTACAGTATGATACAGTACAGAGCACAGTGCTGAGAGAATTACAGTACAATACAGTACAGAGCACAGTGATTAGAATATTAATGTGCGATACGGTAGAGAACACAGTGCTAAGAGAATTAAAGTGCAATACAGTACAGGGCACAGTGCTGAGATTATGACCTTTTGATGCACTCCAGAGCACAGGCCTGAGGGAATTATAGTGTGATACAATACCGAGCATGGTGCTGAGAGTATTACAGTGTGATACAATACAGAGCATAGTGCTGAGAGCATTGCAGTGTGATACAGTACCTAGCAGAGTGCTGAGAGTACTCCAGTGTGATACAGTACAGAGCACAGTGCTGAGAGTATTACAGTGCGATACAAAACAGAGCACAGTGCTGAGAATATTACAGTGTGATACTGTACAGAGCACAGTGTTGAGAGTGCTATAATGTGATATAGTACAGAGCACAGTGCTGAGATTATTACCGTATGATGCAGGAGAGAGCACAGAGCTGAGAGAATTACAGTGCAATACAGTGCAGAGCATAGTGCTTGGAGAATTACAGTGCAATACAGTACAGAGCACAGTGCTGAGAGTAATCCAGTGTGATAAAGTACAGAGCTCAGTGCTGAGATTATTACAGTAAGATGCTCTACAGAGCACAGAGCTGAGAGAATTATAGTGTGATACAGTACAGAGCACAGTGCGGAGAGTATTACAGTGCGATACAATAGAGAGCACAGTGCTGAGAATATTACAGAGTGATACAGTACAGAATACAGAGCTGAGAGAATTACAGTACAATGCAGTATGGAGCACAGTGCTGAAAAGATTAATGTGCGATACGGTAGAGAACACAGTGCTAAGAAAATTACTGTACAATACACTACAGGGCACAATGCTGAGATTATTAACTTATTATGCACTCCAGAGCACAGGCCTGAGGGAATTATAGTGTGATAAACTACCGAGCATGGTGCTGAGAATATTACAGTGTGATGCAATACAGAGCATAGTGCTGAGAGTATTGCAGTGTCATACAGTACAGAGCACAGTGCTGAGAGTACTCCAGTATGATATAGTAAAGAGGACAGTGCTGAGATTATTACCGTACGATGCACTACAGAGCACAGAGCTGACAGAATTACAGTGCGATACAGTGCAGAGCATAGTGCTTGGAGACTTACAAATCAATACAGTACAGAGCATAGTGCTGAGAGTATTGCAGTGCAATACAGTACAGAGCACAGTGCTGAGAATATTACTGTGCAATGCGGTACAGAACACAGTGCTAAGAGAATTACAGTACAATACAGTACAGGGCACTGTGCTGACATTATTACCATATGATGCACTACAGAGCACAAAGCTGAGAGAATTACAGTGCGATACAGTACAGAGCACAGTTCTGAGAGTATTACAGTGCAATACAGTACAGAGCACAGTGCTGAGAGTATTACAGTACCATACAATAGACAGCACAGTGCTGAGAGTATTACAGTGCAATACAGTACAGAGCACAGTGCTGAGAGTATTACAGTGAAATACAATAAAGAGCATAGTGCTGAGATTATTGCAGTGTTATACAGTACAGAGGATAGTGCTGAGAGTACTCCAGTGTGATACAGTACAGAGCACAGTGCTGAGAATATTACTGTGCGATGCGGTACAGAACACAGTGCTAAGAGAATTACAGTACAATACAGTACGGGGCACAGTGTTGAGATTATTACCATATGATGCACTACAGAGCACAGAGCTGAGAGAATTAAAGTGCGATACAGTACAGAGCATAGTGCTGAGAGTATTCCAGTGTGATACAGTATAGAGCACAGTGCTGAGAGTATTACAGTGCATTAGAGTACAGAGCACAAGCCTGAGGGAATTATAGTGTGATACAGTACCGAGCATGGTGCTGAGAGAATTAGAGTGTGATACAGTACAGAGCGCAGTGCTGAGAATATTACAGTGTGATACAATACAGAGCATAGTACTGAGAGTATTGCAGTGTGATACAGTACAGAGCACAGTGCTGAGAGTATTACAGTGGGATACAATGGAGAGCAAAGTGCTGAGAGTATTATAGTGTGATATAGTACAGAGCACAGTGCTGAGAGTATTACAGTGCAATACAGCACAGAGCACAGTGCTGAGAGTATTTCAGTGCAATATAGTACAGAGCACAGTGCTGAGAGTATTTCAGTGCAATACAGTACAGAGCACAGTGCTGAGAGTATTACAGTGCGATACAATAGAGAGCACAGTGCTGAGAGTATTACAGTGTGATGCAGTACAGAGCACAGGGCTGAGAGTGTTAGAGTGCGATACAGTACAGAGCACAGTGCTGAGAGTATTACAGTGCGATACAATAGAGAGCACAGTGCTGAGAGTATTATAGTGTGATATAGTACAGAGTACATTGCTCAGATTATTACCGTATGATGCCCTACAGAGCAAAGAGCTGAGAGATTTACAGTGCGATACAGTGCAGAGCATAGTGCTTGGAGAATTACAGTGCAATACAGTACAGAGCACAGTGCTGAGAGTACTACAGTATGATACAGTACAGAGCACAGTGCTGAGAGAATTACAGTACAATACAGTACAGGGCACAGTGCTGAGATTATGACCTTATGATGCACTCCACAGCACAGGCCTGAGGGAATTATAGTGTGATGCAATACCGAGCATGGTGCTGAGAGTATTACAGTGTGATACAATACAGAGCATAGTGCTGAGAGCATTGCAGTGTGATACAGTACCTAGCAGAGTGCTGAGAGTACTCCAGTGTGATACAGTACAGAGCACAGTGCTGAGAGTATTACAGTGCGATACAAAACAGAGCACAGTGCTGAGAATATTACAGTGTGATACTGTACAGAGCACAGTGTTGAGAGTACTATAATGTGATATAGTACAGAGCACAGTGCTGAGATTATTACCGTATGATGCAGGACAGAGCACAGAGCTGAGAGAATTACAGTGCAATACAGTGCAGAGCATAGTGCTTGGAGAATTACAGTGCAATACAGTACAGAGCACAGTGCTGAGAGTAATCCAGTGTGATAAAGTACAGAGCTCAGTGCTGAGATTATTACAGTAAGATGCTCTACAGAGCACAGAGCTGAGAGAATTATAGTGTGATACAGTACAGAGCACAGTGCGGAGAGTATTACAGTGCGATACAATAGAGAGCACAGTGCTGAGAATATTACAGAGTGATACAGTACAGAATACAGAGCTGAGAGAATTACAGTACAATACAGTATGGAGCACAGTGCTGAGAAGATTAATGTGCGATACGGTAGAGAACACAGTGCTAAGAAAATTACTGTACAATACACTACAGGGCACAGTGCTGAGATTATTAACTTATTATGCACTCCAGAGCACAGGCCTGAGGGAATTATAGTGTGATAAACTACCGAGTATGGTGCTGAGAATATTACAGTGTGATGCAATACAGAGCATAGTGCTGAGAGTATTGCAGTGTCATACAGTACAGAGCACAGTGCTGAGAGTACTCCAGTATGATATAGTAAAGAGCACAGTGCTGAGATTATTACCGTACGATGCACTACAGAGCACAGAGCTGACAGAATTACAGTGCGATACAGTGCAGAGCATAGTGCTTGGAGACTTACAAATCAATACAGTACAGAGCATAGTGCTGAGAGTATTGCAGTGCAATACAGTACAGAGCACAGTGCTGAGAATATTACTGTGCAATGCAGTACAGAACACAGTGCTAAGAGAATTACAGTACAATACAGTACAGGGCACTGTGCTGACATTATTACCATATGATGCACTACAGAGCACAAAGCTGAGAGAATTACAGTGCGATACAGTACAGAGCACAGTTCTGAGAGTATTACAGTGCAATACAGTACAGAGCACAGTGCTGAGAGTATTACAGTACGATACAATAGACAGCACAGTGCTGAGAGTATTACAGTGCAATACAGTACAGAGCACAGTGCTGAGAGTATTACAGTGAAATACAATAAAGAGCATAGTGCTGAGATTATTGCAGTGTTATACAGTACAGAGGATAGTGCTGAGAGTACTCCAGTGTGATACAGTACAGAGCACAGTGCTGAGAATATTACTGTGCGATGCGGTACAGAACACAGTGCTAAGAGAATTACAGTACAATACAGTACGGGGCACAGTGCTGAGATTATTACCATATGATGCACTACAGAGCACAGAGCTGAGAGAATTAAAGTGCAATACAGTACAGAGCACAGTGCTGAGAGTACTACAGTATGATACAGTACAGAGCACAGTGCTGAGAGAATTACAGTACAATACAGTACAGAGCACTGTGATTAGAATAGTAATGTGCGATACGGTAGAGAACACTGTGCTAAGAGAATTACAGTGCAATACAGTACAGGGCACATTGCTGAGATTATGAACTTATGATGCACTCCAGAGCACAGGCCTGAGGGAATTATAGTGTGTTACAATACCGAGCATGGTGCTGAGAGTATTACAGTGTGATACAATACAGAGCATAGTGCTGAGAGCATTGCAGTGTGATACAGTACCTAGCAGAGTGCTGAGAGTACTCCAGTGTGATACAGTACAGAGCACAGTGCTGAGAGTATTACAGTGCGATACAAAACAGAGCACAGTGCTGAGAATATTACAGTGTGATACTGTACAGAGCACAGTGTTGAGAGTGCTATAATGTGATATAGTACAGAGCACAGTGCTGAGATTATTACCGTATGATGCAGGAGAGAGCACAGAGCTGAGAGAATTACAGTGCAATACAGTGCAGAGCATAGTGCTTGGAGAATTACAGTGCAATACAGTACAGAGCACAGTGCTGAGAGTAATCCAGTGTGATAAAGTACAGAGCTCAGTGCTGAGATTATTACAGTAAGATGCTCTACAGAGCACAGAGCTGAGAGAATTATAGTGTGATACAGTACAGAGCACAGTGCGGAGAGTATTACAGTGCGATACAATAGAGAGCACAGTGCTGAGAATATTACAGAGTGATACAGTACAGAATACAGAGCTGAGAGAATTACAGTACAATGCAGTATGGAGCACAGTGCTGAAAAGATTAATGTGCGATACGGTAGAGAACACAGTGCTAAGAAAATTACTGTACAATACACTACAGGGCACAATGCTGAGATTATTAACTTATTATGCACTCCAGAGCACAGGCCTGAGGGAATTATAGTGTGATAAACTACCGAGCATGGTGCTGAGAATATTACAGTGTGATGCAATACAGAGCATAGTGCTGAGAGTATTGCAGTGTCATACAGTACAGAGCACAGTGCTGAGAGTACTCCAGTATGATATAGTAAAGAGGACAGTGCTGAGATTATTACCGTACGATGCACTACAGAGCACAGAGCTGACAGAATTACAGTGCGATACAGTGCAGAGCATAGTGCTTGGAGACTTACAAATCAATACAGTACAGAGCATAGTGCTGAGAGTATTGCAGTGCAATACAGTACAGAGCACAGTGCTGAGAATATTACTGTGCAATGCGGTACAGAACACAGTGCTAAGAGAATTACAGTACAATACAGTACAGGGCACTGTGCTGACATTATTACCATATGATGCACTACAGAGCACAAAGCTGAGAGAATTACAGTGCGATACAGTACAGAGCACAGTTCTGAGAGTATTACAGTGCAATACAGTACAGAGCACAGTGCTGAGAGTATTACAGTACCATACAATAGACAGCACAGTGCTGAGAGTATTACAGTGCAATACAGTACAGAGCACAGTGCTGAGAGTATTACAGTGAAATACAATAAAGAGCATAGTGCTGAGATTATTGCAGTGTTATACAGTACAGAGGATAGTGCTGAGAGTACTCCAGTGTGATACAGTACAGAGCACAGTGCTGAGAATATTACTGTGCGATGCGGTACAGAACACAGTGCTAAGAGAATTACAGTACAATACAGTACGGGGCACAGTGTTGAGATTATTACCATATGATGCACTACAGAGCACAGAGCTGAGAGAATTAAAGTGCGATACAGTACAGAGCATAGTGCTGAGAGTATTCCAGTGTGATACAGTATAGAGCACAGTGCTGAGAGTATTACAGTGCATTAGAGTACAGAGCACAAGCCTGAGGGAATTATAGTGTGATACAGTACCGAGCATGGTGCTGAGAGAATTAGAGTGTGATACAGTACAGAGCGCAGTGCTGAGAATATTACAGTGTGATACAATACAGAGCATAGTACTGAGAGTATTGCAGTGTGATACAGTACAGAGCACAGTGCTGAGAGTATTACAGTGGGATACAATGGAGAGCAAAGTGCTGAGAGTATTATAGTGTGATATAGTACAGAGCACAGTGCTGAGAGTATTACAGTGCAATACAGCACAGAGCACAGTGCTGAGAGTATTTCAGTGCAATATAGTACAGAGCACAGTGCTGAGAGTATTTCAGTGCAATACAGTACAGAGCACAGTGCTGAGAGTATTACAGTGCGATACAATAGAGAGCACAGTGCTGAGAGTATTACAGTGTGATGCAGTACAGAGCACAGGGCTGAGAGTGTTAGAGTGCGATACAGTACAGAGCACAGTGCTGAGAGTATTACAGTGCGATACAATAGAGAGCACAGTGCTGAGAGTATTATAGTGTGATATAGTACAGAGTACATTGCTCAGATTATTACCGTATGATGCCCTACAGAGCAAAGAGCTGAGAGATTTACAGTGCGATACAGTGCAGAGCATAGTGCTTGGAGAATTACAGTGCAATACAGTACAGAGCACAGTGCTGAGAGTACTACAGTATGATACAGTACAGAGCACAGTGCTGAGAGAATTACAGTACAATACAGTACAGGGCACAGTGCTGAGATTATGACCTTATGATGCACTCCACAGCACAGGCCTGAGGGAATTATAGTGTGATGCAATACCGAGCATGGTGCTGAGAGTATTACAGTGTGATACAATACAGAGCATAGTGCTGAGAGCATTGCAGTGTGATACAGTACCTAGCAGAGTGCTGAGAGTACTCCAGTGTGATACAGTACAGAGCACAGTGCTGAGAGTATTACAGTGCGATACAAAACAGAGCACAGTGCTGAGAATATTACAGTGTGATACTGTACAGAGCACAGTGTTGAGAGTACTATAATGTGATATAGTACAGAGCACAGTGCTGAGATTATTACCGTATGATGCAGGACAGAGCACAGAGCTGAGAGAATTACAGTGCAATACAGTGCAGAGCATAGTGCTTGGAGAATTACAGTGCAATACAGTACAGAGCACAGTGCTGAGAGTAATCCAGTGTGATAAAGTACAGAGCTCAGTGCTGAGATTATTACAGTAAGATGCTCTACAGAGCACAGAGCTGAGAGAATTATAGTGTGATACAGTACAGAGCACAGTGCGGAGAGTATTACAGTGCGATACAATAGAGAGCACAGTGCTGAGAATATTACAGAGTGATACAGTACAGAATACAGAGCTGAGAGAATTACAGTACAATACAGTATGGAGCACAGTGCTGAGAAGATTAATGTGCGATACGGTAGAGAACACAGTGCTAAGAAAATTACTGTACAATACACTACAGGGCACAGTGCTGAGATTATTAACTTATTATGCACTCCAGAGCACAGGCCTGAGGGAATTATAGTGTGATAAACTACCGAGTATGGTGCTGAGAATATTACAGTGTGATGCAATACAGAGCATAGTGCTGAGAGTATTGCAGTGTCATACAGTACAGAGCACAGTGCTGAGAGTACTCCAGTATGATATAGTAAAGAGCACAGTGCTGAGATTATTACCGTACGATGCACTACAGAGCACAGAGCTGACAGAATTACAGTGCGATACAGTGCAGAGCATAGTGCTTGGAGACTTACAAATCAATACAGTACAGAGCATAGTGCTGAGAGTATTGCAGTGCAATACAGTACAGAGCACAGTGCTGAGAATATTACTGTGCAATGCAGTACAGAACACAGTGCTAAGAGAATTACAGTACAATACAGTACAGGGCACTGTGCTGACATTATTACCATATGATGCACTACAGAGCACAAAGCTGAGAGAATTACAGTGCGATACAGTACAGAGCACAGTTCTGAGAGTATTACAGTGCAATACAGTACAGAGCACAGTGCTGAGAGTATTACAGTACGATACAATAGACAGCACAGTGCTGAGAGTATTACAGTGCAATACAGTACAGAGCACAGTGCTGAGAGTATTACAGTGAAATACAATAAAGAGCATAGTGCTGAGATTATTGCAGTGTTATACAGTACAGAGGATAGTGCTGAGAGTACTCCAGTGTGATACAGTACAGAGCACAGTGCTGAGAATATTACTGTGCGATGCGGTACAGAACACAGTGCTAAGAGAATTACAGTACAATACAGTACGGGGCACAGTGCTGAGATTATTACCATATGATGCACTACAGAGCACAGAGCTGAGAGAATTAAAGTGCGATACAGTACAGAGCATAGTGCTGAGAATATTCCAGTGTGATACAGTATAGAGCACAGTGCTGAGAGTATTACAGTGCATTAGAGTACAGAGCACAGTGCTGAGAGTATTACAGTGAAATACAATAAAGAGCATAGTGCTGAGATTATTGCAGTGTTATACAGTACAGAGGATAGTGCTGAGAGTACTCCAGTGTGATACAGTACAGAGCACAGTGCTGAGAATATTACTGTGCGATGCGGTACAGAACACAGTGCTAAGAGAATTACAGTACAATACAGTACGGGGCACAGTGCTGAGATTATTACCATATGATGCACTACAGAGCACAGAGCTGAGAGAATTAAAGTGCGATACAGTACAGAGCATAGTGCTGAGAATATTCCAGTGTGATACAGTATAGAGCACAGTGCTGAGAGTATTACAGTGCATTAGAGTACAGAGCACAAGCCTGAGGGAATTATAGTGTGATACAGTACCGAGCATGGTGCTGAGAGAATTAGAGTGTGATACAGTACAGAGCACAGTGCTGAGAATATTACAGTGTGATACAATACAGAGCATAGTACTGAGAGTATTGCAGTGTGATACAGTACAGAGCACAGTGCTGAGAGTATTACAGTGGGATACAATGGAGAGCAAAGTGCTGAGAGTATTATAGTGTGATATAGTACAGAGCACAGTGCTGAGAGTATTACAGTGCAATACAGTACAGAGCACAGTGCTGAGAGTATTTCAGTGCAATATAGTACAGAGCACAGTGCTGAGAGTATTTCAGTGCAATACAGTACAGAGCACAGTGCTGAGAGTATTACAGTGCGATACAATAGAGAGCACAGTGCTGAGAGTATTACAGTGTGATGCAGTACAGAGCACAGGGCTGAGAGTATTACAGTGCGATACAGTACAGAGCACAGTGCTGAGAGTATTACAGTGCGATACAATAGAGAGCACAGTGCTGAGAGTATTATAGTGTGATATAGTACAGAGTACATTGCTCAGATTATTACCGTATGATGCCCTACAGAGCAAAGAGCTGAGAGATTTACAGTGCGATACAGTGCAGAGCATAGTGCTTGGAGAATTACAGTGCAATACAGTACAGAGCACAGTGCTGAGAGTACTACAGTATGATACAGTACAGAGCACAGTGCTGAGAGAATTACAGTACAATACAGTACAGAGCACTGTGATTAGAATATTAATGTGCGATACGGTAGAGAACACAGTGCTAAGAGAATTACAGTACAATACAGTACAGGGCACAGTGCTGAGATTATGACCTTATGATGCACTCCAGAGCACAGGCCTGAGGGAATTATAGTGTGATACAATACCGAGCATGGTGCTGAGAGTATTACAGTGTGATACAATACAGAGCATAGTGCTGAGAGCATTGCAGTGTGATACAGTACCTAGCAGAGTGCTGAGAGTACTCCAGTGTGATACAGTACAGAGCACAGTGCTGAGAGTATTACAGTGCGATACAAAACAGAGCACAGTGCTGAGAATATTACAGTGTGATACTGTACAGAGCACAGTGTTGAGAGTACTATAATGTGATATAGTACAGAGCACAGTGCTGAGATTATTACCGTATGATGCAGGACAGAGCACAGAGCTGAGAGAATTACAGTGCAATACAGTGCAGAGCATAGTGCTTGGAGAATTACAGTGCAATACAGTACAGAGCACAGTGCTGAGAGTAATCCAGTGTGATAAAGTACAGAGCTCAGTGCTGAGATTATTACAGTAAGATGCTCTACAGAGCACAGAGCTGAGAGAATTGTAGTGTGATACAGTACAGAGCACAGTGCGGAGAGTATTACAGTGCGATACAATAGAGAGCGCCGTGCTGAGAATATTACAGAGTGATACAGTACAGAATACAGAGCTGAGAGAATTACAGTACAATACAGTATGGAGCACAGTGCTGAGAAGAATAATGTGCGATACGGTAGAGAACACAGTGCTAAGAAAATTACTGTACAATACACTACAGGGCACAGTGCTGAGATTATTAACTTATTATGCACTCCAGAGCACAGGCCTGAGGGAATTATAGTGTGATAAACTACCGAGCATGGTGCTGAGAATATTACAGTGTGATGCAATACAGAGCATAGTGCTGAGAGTATTGCAGTGTCATACAGTACAGAGCACAATGCTGAGAGTACTCCAGTACGATATAGTAAAGAGCACAGTGCTGAGATTATTACCGTACGATGCACTACAGAGCACAGAGCTGACAGAATTACAGTGCGATACAGTGCAGAGCATAGTGCTTGGAGACTTACAAATCAATACAGTACAGAGCATAGTGATGAGAGTATTGCAGAGCAATACAGTACAGAGCACAGTGCTGAGAATATTACTGTGCAATGCGGTAAGAACACAGTGCTAAGAGAATTACAGTACAATACAGTACAGGGCACTGTGCTGACATTATTACCATATGATGCACTACAGAGCACAAAGCTGAGAGAATTACAATGCGATACAGTACAGAGCACAGTTCTGAGAGTATTACAGTGCAATACAGTACAGAGCAGAGTGCTGAAAGTATTACAGTGAAATACAATAAAGAGCATAGTGCTGAGATTATTGCAGTGTTATACAGTACAGAGGATAGTGCTGAGAGTACTCCAGTGTGATACAGTACAGAGCACAGTGCTGAGAATATTACTGTGCAATGCGGTACAGAAGACAGTGCTAAGAGAATTACAGTACAATACAGTACAGGGCACAGTGCTGAGATTATTACCATATGATGCACTACAGAGCACAGAGCTGAGAGAATTAAAGTGCGATACAGTACAGAGCATAGTGCTGAGAGTATTCCAGTGTGATACAGTATAGAGCACAGTGCTGAGAGTATTACAGTGCATTAGAGTACAGAGCACAAGCCTGAGGGAATTATAGTGTGATACAGTACCGAGCATGGTGCTGAGAGAATTAGAGTGTGATACAGTACAGAGCACAGTGCTGAGAATATTACAGTGTGATACAATACAGAGCATAGTACTGAGAGTATTGCAGTGTGATACAGTACAGAGCACAGTGCTGAGAGTATTACAGTGGGATACAATGGAGAGCAGAGTGCTGAGAGTATTATAGTGTGATATAGTACAGAGCACAGTGCTGAGAGTATTACAGTGCAATACAGCACAGAGCACAGTGCTGAGAGTATTTCAGTGCAATATAGTACAGAGCACAGTGCTGAGAGTATTTCAGTGCAATACAGTACAGAGCACAGTGCTGAGAGTATTACAGTGCGATACAATAGAGAGCACAGTGCTGAGAGTATTACAGTGTGATGCAGTACAGAGCACAGGGCTGAGAGTATTAGAGTGCGATACAGTACAGAGCACAGTGCTGAGAGTATTACAGTGCGATACAATAGAGAGCACAGTGCTGAGAGTATTATAGTGTGATATAGTACAGAGTACATTGCTCAGATTATTACCGTATGATGCCCTACAGAGCACAGAGCTGAGAGATTTACAGTGCGATACAGTGCAGAGCATAGTGCTTGGAGAATTACAGTGCAATACAGTACAGAGCACAGTGCTGAGAGTACTACAGCATGATACAGTACAGAGCACAGTGCTGAGAGAATTACAGTACAATACAGTACAGAGCACAGTGATTAGAATATTAATGTGCGATACGGTAGAGAACACAGTGCTAAGAGAAATACAGTACAATACAGTACAGGGCACTGTGCTGACATTATTACCATATGATGCACTACAGAGCACAAAGCTGAGAGAATTACAGTGCGATACAGTACAGAGCACAGTTCTGAGAGTATTACAGTGCAATACAGTACAGAGCACAGTGCTGAGATTATTACAGTGAAATACAATAAAGAGCACAGTGCTGAGATTATTGCAGTGTTATACAGTACAGAGGATAGTGCTGAGAGTACTCCAGTGTGATACAGTACAGAGCACAGTGCTGAGAATATTACTGTGCGATGCGGTACAGAACACAGTGCTAAGAGAATTACAATACAATACAGTACAGGGCACAGTGCTGAGATTATTACCATATGATGCAATACAGAGCACAAAGCTGAGAGAATTACAGTGCGATACAGTACAGAGCACAGTTCTGTGAGTATTACAGTGCAATACAGTACAGAGCACATTGCTGAGAGTATTACAGTACGATACAATAGACAGCACAGTGCTGAGAGTATTACAGTGTGATGCAGTACAGAGCACAGGGCTGAGAGTATTACAGTGCGATACAGTACAGAGCACAGTGCTGAGAGTATTACAGTGCGATACAATAGAGAGCACAGTGCTGAGAGTATTATAGTGTGATATAGTACAGAGTACTTTGCTCAGATTATTACCGTATGATGCCCTACAGAGCACAGAGCTGAGAGAATTACAGTGCAATACAGTACAGAGCACAGTGCTGAGAGTACTACAGTATGATACAGTACAGAGCACAGTGCTGAGAGAATTACAGTACAATACAGTACAGAGCACTGTGATTAGAATAGTAATGTGCGATACGGTAGAGAACACTGTGCTAAGAGAATTACAGTGCAATACAGTACAGGGCACATTGCTGAGATTATGAACTTATGATGCACTCCAGAGCACAGGCCTGAGGGAATTATAGTGTGTTACAATACCGAGCATGGTGCTGAGAGTATTACAGTGTGATACAATACAGAGCATAGTGCTGAGAGCATTGCAGTGTGATACAGTACCTAGCAGAGTGCTGAGAGTACTCCAGTGTGATACAGTACAGAGCACAGTGCTGAGAGTATTACAGTGCGATACAAAACAGAGCACAGTGCTGAGAATATTACAGTGTGATACTGTACAGAGCACAGTGTTGAGAGTACTATAATGTGATATAGTACAGAGCACAGTGCTGAGATTATTACCGTATGATGCAGGACAGAGCACAGAGCTGAGAGAATTACAGTGCAATACAGTGCAGAGCATAGTGCTTGGAGAATTACAGTGCAATACAGTACAGAGCACAGTGCTGAGAGTAATCCAGTGTGATAAAGTACAGAGCTCAGTGCTGAGATTATTACAGTAAGATGCTCTACAGAGCACAGAGCTGAGAGAATTATAGTGTGATACAGTACAGAGCACAGTGCGGAGAGTATTACAGTGCGATACAATAGAGAGCACAGTGCTGAGAATATTACAGAGTGATACAGTACAGAATACAGAGCTGAGAGAATTACAGTACAATGCAGTATGGAGCACAGTGCTGAGAAGATTAATGTGCGATACGGTAGAGAACACAGTGCTAAGAAAATTACTGTACAATACACTACAGGGCACAGTGCTGAGATTATTAACTTATTATGCACTCCAGAGCACAGGCCTGAGGGAATTATAGTGTGATAAACTAACGAGCATGGTGCTGAGAATATTACAGTGTGATGCAATACAGAGCACAGTGCTGAGAGTACTCCAGTACGATATAGTAAAGAGCACAGTGCTGAGATTATTACCGTACGATGCACTACAGAGCACAGAGCTGACAGAATTACAGTGCGATACAGTGCAGAGCATAGTGCTTGGAGACTTACAAATCAATACAGTACAGAGCATAGTGCTGAGAGTATTGCAGTGCAATACAGTACAGAGCACAGTGCTGAGAATATTACTGTGCAATGCGGTACAGAACACAGTGCTAAGAGAATTACAGTACAATACAGTACAGGGCACTGTGCTGACATTATTATCATATGATGCAATACAGAGCACAAAGCTGAGAGAATTACAGTGCGATACAGTACAGAGCACAGTTCTGAGAGTATTACAGTGCAATACAGTACAGAGCACAGTGGTGAGAGTATTACAGTACGATACAATAGACAGCACAGTGCTGAGAGTATTACAGTGTGATGCAGTACAGAGCACAGGGCTGAGAGTATTACAGTGCGATACAATAGAGAGCACAGTGCTGAGAGTATTACAGTGCGATACAATAGAGAGCACAGTGCTGAGAGTATTATAGTGTGATATAGTACAGAGTACTTTGCTCAGATTATTACCGTATGATGCCCTACAGAGCACAGAGCTGAGAGAATTACAGTGCAATACAGTACAGAGCACAGTGCTGAGATTACTACAGTATGATACAGTACAGAGCACAGTGCTGAGAGAATTACAGTACAATACAGTACAGAGCACTGTGATTAGAATATTAATGTGCGATACGGTAGAGAACACAGTGCTAAGAGAATTACAGTACAATACAGTACAGGGCACATTGCTGAAATTATGAACTTATGATGCACTCCAGAGCACAGGCCTGAGGGAATTATAGTGTGTTACAATACCGAGCATGGTGCTGAGAGTATTACAGTGTGATACAATACAGAGCATAGTGCTGAGAGCATTGCAGTGTGATACAGTACCTAGCAGAGTGCTGAGAGTACTCCAGTGTGATACAGTACAGAGCACAGTGCTGAGAGTATTACAGTGCGATACAAAACAGAGCACAGTGCTGAGAATATTACAGTGTGATACTGTACAGAGCACAGTGTTGAGAATACTATAATGTGATATAGTACAGAGCACAGTGTTGAGAGTACTATAATGTGATATAGTACAGAGCACAGTGCTGAGATTATTACCGTATGATGCAGGACAGAGCACAGAGCTGAGAGAATTACAGTGCAATACAGTGCAGAGCATAGTGCTTGGAGAATTACAGTGCAATACAGTACAGAGCACAGTGCTGAGAGTAATCCAGTGTGATAAAGTACAGAGCTCAGTGCTGAGATTATTACAGTACGATGCTCTACAGAGCACAGAGCTGAGAGAATTATAGTGTGATACAGTACAGAGCACAGTGCGGAGAGTATTACAGTGCAATACAATAGAGAGCACAGTGCTGAGAATATTACAGAGTGATACAGTACAGAATACAGAGCTGAGAGAATTACAGTACAATACAGTATGGAGCACAGTGCTGAGAAGTTTAATGTGCGATACGGTAGAGAACACAATGCTAAGAAAATTACTGTACAATACACTACAGGGCACAGTGCTGAGATTATTAACTTATTATGCACTCCAGAGCACAGGCCTGAGGGAATTATAGTGTGATAAACTACCGAGCATGGTGCTGAGAATATTACAGTGTGATGCAATACAGAGCATAGTGCTGAGAGTATTGCAGTGTCATACAGTACAGAGCACAGTGCTGAGAGTACTCCAGTACGATATAGTAAAGAGCACAGTGCTGAGATTATTACCGTACGATGCACTACGGAGCACAGAGCTGACAGAATTACAGTGCGATACAGTGCAGAGCATAGTGCTTGGAGACTTACAAATCAATACAGTACAGAGCATAGTGCTGAGAGTATTGCAGTGCAATACAGTACAGAGCACAGTGCTGAGAATATTACTGTGCAATGCAGTACAGAACACAGTGCTAAGAGAATTACAGTACAATACAGTACAGGGCACTGTGCTGACATTATTACCATATGATGCACTACAGAGCACAAAGCTGAGAGAATTACAGTGCGATAAAGTACAGAGCACAGTTCTGAGAGTATTACAGTGCAATACAGTACAGAGCACAGTTCTGAGAGTATTACAGTGCAATACAGTACAGAGCACAGTGCTGAGAGAATTACAGTACCATACAATAGACAGCACAGTGCTGAGAGTATTACAGTGCAATACAGTACAGAGCACAGTGCTGAGAGTATTACAGTGAAATACAATAAAGAGCATAGTGCTGAGATTATTGCAGTATTATACAGTACAGAGGATAGTGCTGAGAGTACTCCAGTGTGATACAGTACAGAGCACAGTGCTGAGAATATTACTGTGCGATGCGGTACAGAACACAGTGCTAAGAGAATTACAGTACCATACAGTACAGAGCACAGAGCTGAGAGAATTAAAGTGCGATACAGTACAGAGCATAGTGCTGAGAGTATTCCAGTGTGATACAGTATAGAGCACAGTGCTGAGAGTATTACAGTGCATTAGAGTACAGAGCACAAGCCTGAGGGAATTATAGTGTGATACAGTACCGAGCATGGTGCTGAGAGAATTAGAGTGTGATACAGTACGGAGCACAGTGCTGAGAATATTACAGTGTGATACAATACAGAGCATAGTACTGAGAGTATTGCAGTGTGATACAGTACAGAGCACAGTGCTGAGAGTATTACAGTGGGATACAATGGAGAGCAGAGTGCTGAGAGTATTATAGTGTGATATAGTACAGAGCACAGTGCTGAGAGTATTACAGTGCAATACAGTACAGAGCACAGTGCTGAGAGTATTTCAGTGCAATATAGTACAGAGCACAGTGCTGAGAGTATTTCAGTGCAATACAGTACAGAGCACAGTGCTGAGAGTATTACAGTGCGATACAATAGAGAGCACAGTGCTGAGAGTATTACAGTGTGATGCAGTACAGAGCACAGGGCTGAGAGTATTAGAGTGCGATACAGTACAGAGCACAGTGCTGAGATATTACAGTGCGATACAATAGAGAGCACAGTGCTGAGAGTATTATAGTGTGATATAGTACAGAGTACATTGCTCAGATTATTACCGTATGATGCCCTACAGAGCACAGAGCTGAGAGATTTACAGTGCGATACAGTGCAGAGCATAGTGCTTGGAGAATTACAGTGCAATACAGTACAGAGCACAGTGCTGAGAGTACTATAGTATGATACAGTACAGAGCACAGTGCTGAGAGAATTACAGTACAATACAGTACAGAGCACAGTGATTAGAATATTAATGTGCGATACGGTAGAGAACACAGTGCTAAGAGAATTAAAGTGCAATACAGTACAGGGCACAGTGCTGAGATTATGACCTTATGATGCACTCCAGAGCACAGGCCTGAGGGAATTATAGTGTGATACAATACCGAGCATGGTGCTGAGAGTATTACAGTGTGATACAGTACAGAGCACAGTGCTGAGAGTATTACAGTGAAATACAATAAAGAGCATAGTGCTGAGATTATTGCAGTGTTATACAGCACAGAGGATAGTGCTGAGAGTACTCCAGTGTGATACAGTACAGAGCACAGTGCTGAGAATATTACTGTGCGATGCGGTACAGAACACAGTGCTAAGAGAATTACAGTACCATACAGTACAGAGCACAGAGCTGAGAGAATTAAAGTGCGATACAGTACAGAGCATAGTGCTGAGAGTATTCCAGTGTGATACAGTATAGAGCACAGTGCTGAGAGTATTACAGTGCATTAGAGTACAGAGCACAAGCCTGAGGGAATTATAGTGTGATACAGTACCGAGCATGGTGCTGAGAGAATTAGAGTGTGATACAGTACAGAGCACAGTGCTGAGAATATTACAGTGTGATACAATACAGAGCATAGTACTGAGAGTATTGCAGTGTGATACAGTACAGAGCACAGTGCTGAGAGTATTACAGTGGGATACAATGGAGAGCAGAGTGCTGAGAGTATTATAGTGTGATATAGTACAGAGCACAGTGCTGAGAGTATTACAGTGCAATACAGTACAGAGCACAGTGCTGAGAGTATTTCAGTGCAATACAGTACAGAGCACAGTGCTGAGAGTATTACAGTGTGATACAATAGAGAGCACAGTGCTGAGAGTATTACAGTGTGATGCAGTACAGAGCACAGGGCTGAGAGTATTAGAGTGCGATACAGTACAGAGCACAGTGCTGAGAGTATTAGAGTGTGATATAGTACAGAGTACATTGCTCAGATTATTACCGTATGATGCCCTACAGAGCACAGAGCTGAGAGATTTACAGTGCGATACAGTGCAGAGCATAGTGCTTGGAGAATTACAGTGCAATACAGTACAGAACACAGTGCTGAGAGTATTACAGTGTGATACAGTACTGAGCACAGTGCTGAGAGTATTACAGTGTGATACAGTACTGAGCACAGTACTGAGATTATTACAGTGTGATACAGTACTGAGCACAGTACTGAGATTATTACAGTGTGATACAGTACTGAGCACAGTACTGAGAGTACTCCAATGTGATACAGTACAGAGCACAGTGCTGAGATTATTACTGTGCGATACAGTATAGATCACAGTGCTGAGAGTATTACAGTGCATTAGAGTACAGAGCACAAGCCTGAGGGAATTATAGTGTGATACAGTACCGAGCATGGTGCTGAGAGAATTAGAGTGTGATACAGTACGGAGCACAGTGCTGAGAATATTACAGTGTGATACAATACAGAGCATAGTACTGAGAGTATTGCAGTGTGATACAGTACAGAGCACAGTGCTGAGAGTATTACAGTGGGATACAATGGAGAGCAGAGTGCTGAGAGTATTATAGTGTGATATAGTACAGAGCACAGTGCTGAGAGTATTACAGTGCAATACAGTACAGAGCACAGTGCTGAGAGTATTTCAGTGTAATATAGTACAGAGCACAGTGCTGAGAGTATTTCAGTGCAATACAGTACAGAGCACAGTGCTGAGAGTATTACAGTGTGATACAATAGAGAGCACAGTGCTGAGAGTATTACAGTGTGATGCAGTACAGAGCACAGGGCTGAGAGTATTAGAGTGCGATACAGTACAGAGCACAGTGCTGAGAGTATTACAATGCGATACAATAGAGAGCACAGTGCTGAGAGTATTAGAGTGTGATATAGTACAGAGTACATTGCTCAAATTATTAGAGTATGATGCCCTACAGAGCACAGAGCTGAGAGATTTACAGTGCGATACAGTGCAGAGCATAGTGCTTGGAGAATTACAGTGCAATACAGTACAGAGCACAGTGCTGAGAGTATTACAGTGTGATACAGTACTGAGCACAGTGCTGAGAGTATTACAGTGTGATACAGTACTGAGCACAGTACTGAGATTATTACAGTGTGATACAGTACTGAGCACAGTACTGAGAGTACTCCAGTGTGATACAGTACAGAGCACAGTGCTGAGATTATTACTGTGCGATACAGTATAGATCACAGTGCTGAGAGTATTACAGTGCATTAGAGTACAGAGCCCAAGCCTGAGGGAATTATAGTGTGATACAGTACCGAGCATGGTGCTGAGAGAATTAGAGTGTGATACAGTACAGAGCACAGTGCTGAGAATATTACAGTGTGATACAATACAGAGCATAGTACTGAGAGTATTGCAGTGTGATACAGTACAGAGCACAGTGCTGAGAGAATTACAGTGGGATACAATGGAGAGCAGAGTGCTGAGAGTATTATAGTGTGATATAGTACAGAGCACAGTGCTGAGAGTATTACAGTGCAATACAGTACAGAGCACAGTGCTGAGAGTATTTCAGTGCAATATAGTACAGAGCACAGTGCTGAGAGTATTTCAGTGCAATACAGTACAGAGCACAGTGCTGAGAGTATTACAGTGCGATACAATAGAGAGCACAGTGCTGAGAGTATTACAGTGTGATGCAGTACAGAGCACAGGGCTGAGAGTATTACAGTGCGATACAGTACAGAGCACAGTGCTGAGAGTATTACAGTGCGATACAATAGAGAGCACAGTGCTGAGAGTATTATAGTGTGATATAGTACAGAGTACATTGCTCAGATTATTACCGTATGATGCCCTACAGAGCACAGAGCTGAGAGATTTACAGTGCGATACAGTGCAGAGCATAGTGCTTGGAGAATTACAGTGCAATACAGTACAGAGCACAGTGCTGAGAGTACTACAGTATGATACAGTACAGAGCACAGTGCTGAGAGAATTACAGTACAATACAGTACAGAGCACAGTGATTAGAATATTAATGTGCGATACGGTAGAGAACACAGTGCTAAGAGAATTAAAGTGCAATACAGTACAGGGCACAGTGCTGAGATTATGACCTTTTGATGCACTCCAGAGCACAGGCCTGAGGGAATTATAGTGTGATACAATACCGAGCATGGTGCTGAGAGTATTACAGTGTGATACAATACAGAGCATAGTGCTGAGAGCATTGCAGTGTGATACAGTACCTAGCAGAGTGCTGAGAGTACTCCAGTGTGATACAGTACAGAGCACAGTGCTGAGAGTATTACAGTGCGATACAAAACAGAGCACAGTGCTGAGAATATTACAGTGTGATACTGTACAGAGCACAGTGTTGAGAGTGCTATAATGTGATATAGTACAGAGCACAGTGCTGAGATTATTACCGTATGATGCAGGAGAGAGCACAGAGCTGAGAGAATTACAGTGCAATACAGTGCAGAGCATAGTGCTTGGAGAATTACAGTGCAATACAGTACAGAGCACAGTGCTGAGAGTAATCCAGTGTGATAAAGTACAGAGCTCAGTGCTGAGATTATTACAGTAAGATGCTCTACAGAGCACAGAGCTGAGAGAATTATAGTGTGATACAGTACAGAGCACAGTGCGGAGAGTATTACAGTGCGATACAATAGAGAGCACAGTGCTGAGAGTATTAGAGTGTGATATAGTACAGAGTACATTGCTCAAATTATTAGAGTATGATGCCCTACAGAGCACAGAGCTGAGAGATTTACAGTGCGATACAGTGCAGAGCATAGTGCTTGGAGAATTACAGTGCAATACAGTACAGAGCACAGTGCTGAGAGTATTACAGTGTGATACAGTACTGAGCACAGTGCTGAGAGTATTACAGTGTGATACAGTACTGAGCACAGTACTGAGATTATTACAGTGTGATACAGTACTGAGCACAGTACTGAGAGTACTCCAGTGTGATACAGTACAGAGCACAGTGCTGAGATTATTACTGTGCGATACAGTATAGATCACAGTGCTGAGAGTATTACAGTGCATTAGAGTACAGAGCCCAAGCCTGAGGGAATTATAGTGTGATACAGTACCGAGCATGGTGCTGAGAGAATTAGAGTGTGATACAGTACAGAGCACAGTGCTGAGAATATTACAGTGTGATACAATACAGAGCATAGTACTGAGAGTATTGCAGTGTGATACAGTACAGAGCACAGTGCTGAGAGAATTACAGTGGGATACAATGGAGAGCAGAGTGCTGAGAGTATTATAGTGTGATATAGTACAGAGCACAGTGCTGAGAGTATTACAGTGCAATACAGTACAGAGCACAGTGCTGAGAGTATTTCAGTGCAATATAGTACAGAGCACAGTGCTGAGAGTATTTCAGTGCAATACAGTACAGAGCACAGTGCTGAGAGTATTACAGTGCGATACAATAGAGAGCACAGTGCTGAGAGTATTACAGTGTGATGCAGTACAGAGCACAGGGCTGAGAGTATTACAGTGCGATACAGTACAGAGCACAGTGCTGAGAGTATTACAGTGCGATACAATAGAGAGCACAGTGCTGAGAGTATTATAGTGTGATATAGTACAGAGTACATTGCTCAGATTATTACCGTATGATGCCCTACAGAGCACAGAGCTGAGAGATTTACAGTGCGATACAGTGCAGAGCATAGTGCTTGGAGAATTACAGTGCAATACAGTACAGAGCACAGTGCTGAGAGTACTACAGTATGATACAGTACAGAGCACAGTGCTGAGAGAATTACAGTACAATACAGTACAGAGCACAGTGATTAGAATATTAATGTGCGATACGGTAGAGAACACAGTGCTAAGAGAATTAAAGTGCAATACAGTACAGGGCACAGTGCTGAGATTATGACCTTTTGATGCACTCCAGAGCACAGGCCTGAGGGAATTATAGTGTGATACAATACCGAGCATGGTGCTGAGAGTATTACAGTGTGATACAATACAGAGCATAGTGCTGAGAGCATTGCAGTGTGATACAGTACCTAGCAGAGTGCTGAGAGTACTCCAGTGTGATACAGTACAGAGCACAGTGCTGAGAGTATTACAGTGCGATACAAAACAGAGCACAGTGCTGAGAATATTACAGTGTGATACTGTACAGAGCACAGTGTTGAGAGTGCTATAATGTGATATAGTACAGAGCACAGTGCTGAGATTATTACCGTATGATGCAGGAGAGAGCACAGAGCTGAGAGAATTACAGTGCAATACAGTGCAGAGCATAGTGCTTGGAGAATTACAGTGCAATACAGTACAGAGCACAGTGCTGAGAGTAATCCAGTGTGATAAAGTACAGAGCTCAGTGCTGAGATTATTACAGTAAGATGCTCTACAGAGCACAGAGCTGAGAGAATTATAGTGTGATACAGTACAGAGCACAGTGCGGAGAGTATTACAGTGCGATACAATAGAGAGCACAGTGCTGAGAATATTACAGAGTGATACAGTACAGAATACAGAGCTGAGAGAATTACAGTACAATGCAGTATGGAGCACAGTGCTGAAAAGATTAATGTGCGATACGGTAGAGAACACAGTGCTAAGAAAATTACTGTACAATACACTACAGGGCACAGTGCTGAGATTATTAACTTATTATGCACTCCAGAGCACAGGCCTGAGGGAATTATAGTGTGAAAAACTACCGAGCATGTTGCTGAGAATATTACAGTGTGATGCAATACAGAGCATAGTGCTGAGAGTATTGCAGTGTCATACAGTACAGAGCACAGTGCTGAGAGTACTCCAGTACGATATAGTAAAGAGCACAGTGCTGAGATTATTACCGTACGATGCACTACAGAGCACAGAGCTGACAGAATTACAGTGCGATACAGTGCAGAGCATAGTGCTTGGAGACTTACAGATCAATACAGTACAGAGCATAGTGCTGAGAGTATTGCAGTGCAATACAGTACAGAGCACAATGCTGAGAATATTACTGTGCAATGCGGTACAGAACACAGTGCTAAGAGAATTACAGTACAATACAGTACAGGGCACTGTGCTGATATTATTACCATATGATGCACTACAGAGCACAAAGCTGAGAGAATTACAGTGTGATACAGTACAGAGCACAGTTCTGAGAGTATTACAGTGCAATACAGTACAGAGCACAGTGCTGAGAGTATTACAGTACGATACAATAGACAGCACAGTGCTGAGAGTATTACAGTGCAATACAGTACAGAGCACAGTGCTGAGAGTATTACAGTGAAATACAATAAAGAGCATAGTGCTGAGATTATTGCAGTGTTATACAGTACAGAGGATAGTGCTGAGAGTACTCCAGTGTGATACAGTACAGAGCACAGTGCTGAGTATATTACTGTGCGATGCGGTACAGAACACAGTGCTCAGAGAATTACAGTACAATACAGTACAGGGCACAGTGCTGAGATTATGACCTTATGATGCACTCCACAGCACAGGCCTGAGGGAATTATAGTGTGATGCAATACCGAGCATGGTGCTGAGAGTATTACAGTGTGATACAATACAGAGCATAGTGCTGAGAGCATTGCAGTGTGATACAGTACCTAGCAGAGTGCTGAGAGTACTCCAGTGTGATACAGTACAGAGCACAGTGCTGAGAGTATTACAGTGCGATACAAAACAGAGCACAGTGCTGAGAATATTACAGTGTGATACTGTACAGAGCACAGTGTTGAGAGTACTATAATGTGATATAGTACAGAGCACAGTGCTGAGATTATTACCGTATGATGCAGGACAGAGCACAGAGCTGAGAGAATTACAGTGCAATACAGTGCAGAGCATAGTGCTTGGAGAATTACAGTGCAATACAGTACAGAGCACAGTGCTGAGAGTAATCCAGTGTGATAAAGTACAGAGCTCAGTGCTGAGATTATTACAGTAAGATGCTCTACAGAGCACAGAGCTGAGAGAATTATAGTGTGATACAGTACAGAGCACAGTGCGGAGAGTATTACAGTGCGATACAATAGAGAGCACAGTGCTGAGAATATTACAGAGTGATACAGTACAGAATACAGAGCTGAGAGAATTACAGTACAATACAGTATGGAGCACAGTGCTGAGAAGATTAATGTGCGATACGGTAGAGAACACAGTGCTAAGAAAATTACTGTACAATACACTACAGGGCACAGTGCTGAGATTATTAACTTATTATGCACTCCAGAGCACAGGCCTGAGGGAATTATAGTGTGATAAACTACCGAGCATGGTGCTGAGAATATTACAGTGTGATGCAATACAGAGCATAGTGCTGAGAGTATTGCAGTGTCATACAGTACAGAGCACAATGCTGAGAGTACTCCAGTACGATATAGTAAAGAGCACAGTGCTGAGATTATTACCGTACGATGCACTACAGAGCACAGAGCTGACAGAATTACAGTGCGATACAGTGCAGAGCATAGTGCTTGGAGACTTACAAATCAATACAGTACAGAGCATAGTGCTGAGAGTATTGCAGTGCAATACAGTACAGAGCACAGTGCTGAGAATATTACTGTGCAATGCGGTACAGAACACAGTGCTAAGAGAATTACAGTACAATACAGTACAGGGCACTGTGCTGACATTATTATCATATGATGCAATACAGAGCACAAAGCTGAGAGAATTACAGTGCGATACAGTACAGAGCACAGTTCTGAGAGTATTACAGTGCAATACAGTACAGAGCACAGTGCTGAGAGTATTACAGTACGATACAATAGACAGCACCGTGCTGAGAGTATTACAGTGCAATACAGTACAGAGCACAGTGCTGAGAGTATTACAGTGAAATACAATAAAGAGCATAGTGCTGAGATTATTGCAGTGGTATACAGTACAGAGGATAGTGCTGAGATTTCTCCAGTGTGATACAGTACAGAGTACAGTGCTGAGAATATTACTATGCGATGCGGTACAGAACACAGTGCTAAGAGAATTACAGTACAATACAGTACAGGGCACAGTGCTGAGATTATTACCATATGATGCACTACAGAGCACAGAGCTGAGAGAATTAAAGTGCGATACAGTACAGAGCATAGTGCTGAGAGTATTATAGTGTGATGCAGTACAGAGCACAGGGCTGAGAGTATTAGAGTGCGATACAGTACAGAGCACAGTGCTGAGAGTATTACAGTGCGATACAATAGAGAGCACAGTGCTGAGAGTATTATAGTGTGATATAGTACAGAGTACATTGCTCAGATTATTACCGTATGATGCCCTACAGAGCACAGAGCTGAGAGAATTACAGTGCAATACAGTACAGAGCACAGTGCTAAGAGTACTACAGTATGATACAGTACAGAACACAGTACTGAGAGAATTACAGTACAATACAGTACAGAGCACAGTGATTAGAATATTAATGTGAGATACGGTAGAGAACACAGTGCTAAGAGAATTACAGTACAATACAGTACAGGGCACATTGCTGAGATTATGACCTTATGATGCACTCCAGAGCACATGCCTGAGGGAATTATAGTGTGATACAATACCGAGCATGGTGCTGAGAGTATTACAGTGTGATACAATACAGAGCATAGTGCTGAGAGCATTGCAGTGTGATACAGTACCTAGCAGAGTGCTGAGAGTACTCCAGTGTGATACAGTACAGAGCACAGTGCTGAGAGTATTACAGTGCGATAAAAAACAGAGCACAGTGCTGAGAATATTACAGAGTGATACTGTACAGAGCACAGTGTTGAGAGTACTCCAGTGTGATACAATACAGAGCACAGTGCTGAGAATATTACTGTGCGATGCGGTACAGAACACAGTGCTAAGAGAATTACAGTACAATACAGTACGGGGCACAGTGCTGAGATTATTACCATATGATGCACTACAGAGCACAGAGCTGAGAGAATTAAAGTGCGATACAGTACAGAGCATAGTGCTGAGAATATTCCAGTGTGATACAGTATAGAGCACAGTGCTGAGAGTATTACAGTGCATTAGAGTACAGAGCACAGTGCTGAGAGTATTACAGTGAAATACAATAAAGAGCATAGTGCTGAGATTATTGCAGTGTTATACAGTACAGAGGATAGTGCTGAGAGTACTCCAGTGTGATACAGTACAGAGCACAGGCCTGAGTGAATTATAGTGTGATACAGTACCGAGCATGGTGCTGAGAGAATTAGTGTGATACAGTACAGAGCATAGTGCTGAGAGAATTACAGTGCGATACAGTACAGAGCACAGTGCTGAGAGTATTAGTGTGATGCAGTACAGAGCATAGTGCTGAGAGTATTGCAGTGTGATACGGTACAGAGCACAGTGCTGAGATTATTACCTTACAATGAACGACAGAGCTGAGAGAATTACAGTGCAATACAGTGCAGAGCACAGTGCTGAGAGTATCACAGTGCGATACAATACAGCGCATAGTGCTGAGAGTATTACAGTGCGATACAGTACAGAGCACAGTCCTGAGAATATTACAGTGTGATGCAGTGCAGAGCACAGTGCTGAGAGTATTACAGTGTGATATAGTACAGAATACAGAGCTCAGAGAATTATAGTGCGATACAGTACAGAGCACAGTGTTGAGATTTTTACACTGTGATACAGTACATGCAGACAAGGTGAGTGAATGTATCTGCAGATCACAGCCCACACCCACCAAACTGCCACCTCACACCCACTAACAAATCCTTGCACTCAGGATCCCCGCTAACACCCTTACATTACACCTCACTCTCACACTACTCCAAATCATGCCAGCCACACACACACAACTCTACATACCTTCACAAACTTACAGCTTTCAGTCATAGCAAGCATCTTACCAACCACACTTATGCATACATATTGCCATTCTGCCCCCTCTCCTGCAGGAGAAGTTGGCCCACAACAGGCAAGAAAGCTAGAGGATTGGTCGAAGACCAGCACACCTGCATTCCCTCAGTGCCCTCAAGTAGATGCTGCAACAAGATCTGCTGAGATCATCGAGGATGAGGGTAAGTCACTCCTTTATGCAACTTCTTCACTCACTCATCACTCTCATCCCAAAAGATATGTTGAAATGGAAAGTGTAGATGGCGTGACTGTGGAACTCCTGCTTTCCACACGACCACCCCCCTTCTCTCTTGACTATCCTCGTCAATCTTTCAGTTGTCAATAACTGTTCAGACCCTGCAGCCTCGGGTGGAAGGGTAAGAGGTGAAGGGGAGCTCCGAGGAACAGCCCAGTCACTCATTCTAAGACTTGCAGCCACCAGCTCAGATACTGGCACTAGAAATTTGGCACAAGTGGGCTCCATGCAGCCAGGCCAGGGACGAAAAGTCAGATAGTGTGCAAACTTCCCAGAGAGCAAGGTTGTAGATGAAGTCTTCTGCGGGAGACTTAGATGAGGACCTTGTTGGGGCAGACTACAGGAAAACGTTGAGGTGCGTGCACACTGAGATGCTTGGTGCATTGGCAGGCCTGCCAGATAACCTACAGTCACTGCCTAGAACCATGGAGTAGACTGGCTTCACCATGGTACAGGGCTTTGCAAAGCTTGGAGCCATCCTTTCCACTGTGAATTTGGTGGACAACTCCATGGCCATACTGCCAGACTGAGCCATGATGGCACTTGTTGGCCACTGTCTCAGTTTCTATTTCATCACAGGCAGAGAGGCCTCCCAGTATCAGTGCTACACAGATCATGAGATCCATGGCTGCTGATGTGTAGACTTTGCTGCCATCATGACTGTGGACACCATTGCTCAATGGGCCATGCACCCTCTCAGAGCAATCCAACAATCTGTGCTCCAGCAGGTTACTAGGATTGCTGAGACATCGCCCCGGGGGAGTGGCAGTGCCTCTTCTCTCAGGATGACATCATTCGTGCTCCCACCCCTGTCAATCCACTAGTGCCCCTACAGTTCCCTCTCAGCCCAGACTGCTGCCTCCCATGCCTCTCAGCCTCCTTGGGGGGTCCTCAACTTCACAGATGCCAGTCTTCAGCCAATTCGATTCACTCCACATAATATTAAGAAGTGGCTGAAGACATTGGATACTGCAAAGGCTATGAACCCTGACAACATCCTGGCAATAATACTAAAGATTTATGCTCCAGAACTTGCTGCGCCCCTAGCCAAGCTGTTCCAGTACAGCTACAACATTGGCATCTACCCGGCAATGTGGAAAATTGCCCATGTATGTCCTGTACAATTAAGAGCAGGGCAAATCTAATCTGACTAATTACCATGCGATCAGTCTACTCTCCATCATGGAAGGGGTGGTCAACAGTGCTATCAAGCCACAGTGCGACTCATACAGAAATAATCTGCTCACTGATGCTCAGTTTGGGTTCTGCCACTTAGCTCCTGACCTCACTATAGGCTTGGTTCAAAACAGCTGAACTCCAGAGGTGAGGTGAGAGTGACTGCCCTTGACATCAAGGCGGCATTCGACTGAGTGTGGCATCAAGCAGCCGGTGACAGCTCATCCCAGTCCAGCCTCCTGGACAGACACAGGCTCCTGAAGTCACCTGAGACTGAAGGAAGACCCATGTGATTAAAGTTTCTACTTTTAATTCAAGTATTATTAAGTTTAATTTTTTAAAATTCATTTAAATTGAACTCAGTGGGAATCAGGGGAAAACTCTCCACTGGCTGGAGTCATGCCGAGCACAAAGGAAAATGGTTGTGGTTGTTGGAGGTCAGTCATCTCAGTTCCAGGATATCACTGCAGGAGTTCCTCAGGGTAGTGACCTAGGCCCAATCATCTTCAGCTGCTCCATCATAAGGTCAGAAGTGGGGATGTTCGCTGATGATTACACAATGTTCAACATCATTCGCGACTCCTCAGATACTGATGCAGTCCTTACCAAATGCAGCAAGATCTGGACAACATTCAGCACTAATCATGATTAATGGCTGGTAACATTTGCACCACATAAATACCAGGCAATAACCATCTCCAACATGAGACAATCTAACCATCTCCTCTTGACATTCAATGACATTACTATCGCTGAATCCCCCACTATCAACATCCTGGGGGTTACCATTGACCAGAAACTGAACTGGACTTGCCAAATAAATAATGTGGCTACAAGAGCAGGTCAGATGTTTGGGAATTCTACAGAGAGTAACTCACCTCCTGTCTCCCTAAAGCCTGTCCACCATCTACAAGGCACAAGTCAGGAGTGTGATGGAACACTCCCCACTTGCCTGGATGAATGCAGCTCCAACAACACTCAAAGAGCTTGATGCCATCCAGGACAAAGCAGTCCGTTTGATTGGCACCACATCCACAGACATTCATTCCCTCCACCATTGACACACAGTGGCAGCAGTGTGTACCAGCTACAAGATGCACTGCAGAAACTCAGAGAGCATCTTCCAAACCCACGACCACTACCATCTAGAAGGACAAGGGTAGCAGATGCCTGGGAACACCACCACTTGGAAGTTCCCCTCCAAGTCACTCACCATCCTGACTTGGAAGTATATCGCTGTTATTGATGTCGCTTGCTCCTGCATGGAAGGATCCCTTTGTGTAGAGTGGTAGGCCAATGGTAATCTTCACAGCCAATGGGAGGGCCATCCTTGCTTTACCTTTAGGCTCCAAGCTGATGTGAAGGAGCTGACAAACTCTGTGATGACCTCTTTTGTGAATTGTGGCCTCCCTCAGGCACTGTTCCTGACTCATGGCTGAGTAGGAATGGTGGTCCTGGGACACCCTTTGTGCGTAGGACCTTCCATGGAGGTCTTCTTCTTCTCCATTGTCACAGAGCTCCCCCTCTCTGCCTCCTCCTCTCCATGCCCTGCTCATATTGCAGAGCAAGTGGCATTGCAGCTATTGCCCCAATACCAGTGTGAGAGAAAAATTCCAGATTCCTCCAGCAACTGACCCCAATCACAGCGGGAGCACAGAGTGATCACTGAACTGAGTGCTGAAGTTAGGAATTTGGTACAGAGATGGAACATGCTGTTAGTTTACTAAATTAGTAATTTAACCTAGATAAACCAATATGTAATAAAACTAAAATAATCGCATCAATTAAAAAAACTAACTAATCAAATTAATTAATAAATAAGATTTGGTAGATGTGACAAAGGAGGAGGGGGTCAGCCATCGCTGTAATGTGATGGGGTCAGGGGGTCAGCTGTAGATGTGACGGGAGGAGTCTGGTCAGCCATCATTGAAGCACACGGGAGTTTATGAAGAGCATTGCAATCCTCAACAAGCGTACCTGCGGTAAGAGTCTGAACTTCAGCACAATGTTTCTGAGCTGCAGTTTGAGTTCTAGACATTGTGGGCATCAGGGCGGGGCAGAGTGACCTGGACACTTTGTTCCAAGAGACAGTCACATCCCTTAGGTTAGGCAGAGAGTTGGTCAATGGTCAGGAACAGGAGGATGGGCCTGTTAGTCAGGCAGGTATAGGGATCCAGCATGTGGTGCTGGAGGGGCCATGTGCCCTGACTTGGACGATCAGGTACAAGGTGCTTGATGAGAACAAGGACTGTAGGGTGGAGGCAAACTGACCATGGTACAATGGTGCAGGATGCCATTCAAGTGAGTGAGAAAGAATGTGATAGTGATAGGGCGCAGCTAGTCAGGGAAATAGATACTGTTCTTTGCAGCCATGGTTGGGTGTTCCGAAAGCTGTGCTGCTTGCCCGGTGCTACAATTAAGGACACCCCTTCATGGCTGGAGAAAAACATGAGTTAGGAAGTGCTGGATCAAGTTGTCTGTCTCCGTTGAATAACTAACAACACAGGTAGAACTAGGAATGACGTTTAAGGCGTTAGGGTCTGAATTATAAACAAGAACCCTGAAGATAGTCATAACCAATTGGCATGGGATCAAGCAAATTAGAAGGTTGAGTGCCTGGCTGAAGGAGTTTCAATTTTTGGGCCCCTAACACCAGGACTGGGAAAGCAGGAAACTGTTCCATTGGGACAGGCTCCCCTTAAACTGGACTGGGATCAATGTTCAGGAGAATCAAATAACTAGGGCAGTACTCTTGGTTTAGCATCACATCCAAAAGACAGTACTTCTCTCCCTCAGTACTGCACTGGAGTGTCTGCCTTGATTTCTCTGCTCAAGTCCTGGAATGAAACTTGAACAGATGATCTTCTGACTTAGAGGAAAGAGTGCTATCAACTGAGCCACAGCTGACATTAATTTACTGAAGTATTGACGTTTTTGAAGCCGGACCAATGACTCTATTTATTTGTCAATTTTATTGTTTCTTAGAAAATCTGTACCCTATTAGTCTGTTTCTAATATTTCAGTTCCTTTCCAGCAGCAAGTGACTTCTTTGCAACGATTGCCAATACCACATTTGTCTCTCAATACACTAAGACAAATATCATCCATCCCTGGCAATCTATCAGTTTCATATCCTGTTGGATTGATGTTATTTGGATAATCCTGTTACACACCTTAATCCGGAAAATCAGGGGAGCCCATTTTTGCAATTGCAAAGAGCCTAAAGTCTGCTTCAGGCATCCTCCTTACCCAATGTGGTGGATGGTGCGGCATTGGTCATGTCGGAGACCTAGTAGGCCACTTGGTACCTTAACAAAGGCTGCAATTTCTGCACCAAATTCTTGTGTGACTATTTTATCAACCCACAGCAGGAACCAAATGTTGCTTGTGTACATGGCAAAGAGAATGGCGAGTCTATTTTCCTGGTTGATTTTAGTGTGTAACAGACTTTTCTGCTACCCTTCATCTTGGTCAAGTTCACCATCTCGGCTCAACCTTGTGAGGTTCCTACTCTTTGATCTTCAAACTACTTTAAATGTTCCTTGTTGAATTATTCAATGAAGCCTAAGGAATCCATCCTCCTGGGTTCTTGCCAGGGCTTCCAGCTCTCTGATTCCAGTTGCATCAGCTGTCCTGTTAAAATATAACAAATTTATAAATTGGAAACAATTCAGTTTGTCGGATCAGTGAGGAAAGAACAATTTGGCGAGTTTCTTTATTACTTACAGGGCTGAGGAAGCCCTTATAGTTGGATGTTGGGGTTAACAATCCATTCAATGGTTTCAGCTGACTCAGTATGAACCATTGTGATACCACCAGACGGTCAGTATGTGGGCGGTGGTCTGACTTGGATGGCCACAATGACAATTTGAAGAGAGCCAGTGCGAGGACTGATCCCTATGGGAGCCCATTGTTGGTTAAGTGTGGGTGGTTGATTTGATTGCCAAGGTGCAAATGGAACTGTTGGTTGTTAATCATGGAGTTGGTTAGCGATAGGTTTTCACACAGTTGGTGGTCCTGGAGAGCATGCCTCTCACCGCACTGTGTCACAGGTATAGGATAAGTCAACATAGGCACGTTTTCACATGGGCCGTAACTGCTCTGAATATGTCCTAACACGTATTGAGGCTGGTTTCCAGAAAGGCCTGAAGGCAGCCACTTAGCGGATAGCCTCAGTCTTCTGATAAACCCCGAGTCACCAAGATTCTGGGACTTTGCTCATTTCAACACTGCCTCTCTCCCTTCACTGGGAAACCCCAACACATGCCTACATTACCTCTACAACTGATTTCTCTAATGATCTTTACATTGATCTCCCTTCCTCCAGCCTTCCCCATACCAATTACTCAGAACACCATGAGACTTCTCTTTTCATTCATAATCCCTGTCCTTACTAAGTACCATTAGCTTACTGGCCTCAACGGGAAAATGGAGCACAGTCAATAGATATCTGGAGAAAGCAGGAGTGTAGACAACAAGCCAAATAGTTTCTTCTGTGCTGAAGTACCTATGGTTCTCTGTACCATATAAAATTTTTATCACTGGTATTTATTGCCCATCTCTAGTTCCCTTTGAGAACTTAATAGTGAGCCACCTTTTGCAGTCAACCTCTGCAGTCTGTGAGGTTCAGTTACTCCCAGAGTGCTATTAGGGTGTTCCAGGATTTTGACCCATGACAATGAAGAAATGCCGATATATCTCCAAGTTGGGATGGTGTGGTACTTGGTGGTAGTCATGTTCCCAAACATTGGTGCTCCTGCCTTAGTGCTGGAGTGTGTGGGAGAGAGAAATAGTCTGAAATAATCTTGGTGAATTGGTGCAGCCATGTGTCCTGGTGACAGAGGGAGTGGATATTCAGATTCATGGCACAGGTACCATCCAAACAAACTGTCATGTCCTGGGTGGGGTTAAGCTTCTTTGGAAATTGTGCAGGAAAATGGGGTTCAGTTAGAATGTCAGTCATGGCAGAGCAGACTCAGGGGCTGAATAGTCTCTTGCTTTTGCTCCTAATTCTTATTCTAGTGTTATTGTGTCCTCACCCATCCAGGTTTCAATGTTATTATTGTTGCAATATTAATGCTACACTATAAAATTTAAAATAAATTTATAAATTGTAAACAATTTGTTGTGTTTTCATCTTTTATTGCTCTGAGTTTTCTAGAGGAATTTTTACATTTGTATGATGGGACAGTGAATTTCTCTCTACTGCTTTCCCTCATTTACCCTGCAAAGACACATTATCTAGCAACAGACCAACCTGACTGGGCTGAACTCTGGTCTGTGTGAGGCTACTGCTGTGTTCAGGTCACTCATGATTTCTGAAAAGTTGATCTTTTCAGAAATGAGAGGCTGAAGCCTATAACTGGGGAGATGTGATAGGCTTAGCTCACAGTGCCACCTAGCTCCTCTCAAGGGTGCCTGTTTGTGAGCATGCTGACTGGGTACCCCGCATTGACAGTACTAGGACAAACTATGTCAGAATGATACCCCTTCTCCTCCTGTTTAGTCACTTCCGGTTAAAGACGGAATTTCACTATCAAGTTGCCTAAGAGAGAGCAATTCTCACTGAAAGAAACAGTTTGAAAGAACTATGATTAACTTTATATTGCATAATTTTACTTTTTGTATACCTGTGTAGGAACAGGATATTGATGACATCATTGGGGGAACTGGGTTGAAGCAGTTATTATGTCCTACAGTTTCAGGGAACTGAATTATTATGCATAATTGGGAAAAAATACATTTATATAGCACCTTTCAGAATCTCAGGCCTTCTCAAAGCACTTTACAGCCAATGAAGTACTTTTGAAGTGTAGTCACTGTTGCAATGTAGGAAACATGGCAGAATTTACTCATAGAAAACTTCCAGCAGTGTGATAATGACCAGGTAATCTGAATTAGGTAAAAACAAAAAAACTGCGGATGCTGGAAATCCAAAACAAAAACAAAAACAGAATTACCTGGAAAAACTCAGCAGGTCTGGCAGCATCGGCGGAGAAGAAAAGAGTTGACGTTTCGAGTCCTCATGACCCTTCAACAGAACCTTTCTGTCGAAGGGTCATGAGGACTCGAAACGTCAACTCTTTTCTTCTCCGCCGATGCTGCCTAATCTGAATTAGGTGTTGGTTGAGAGATAAATATTGGCCAAAGCACTGGGATAACTCCCCGTCTGGACTTAACATTGAGTTCAACAGCTTCAGACCATGAAAGAACAACATAGAACAAGTAACAGATGGCCCTTTGGGGGTGGGTGGGGGGAGGGGCGGTGGTTAGGAAAAAAGGATAGAAAAAGGGGGATAAAACAATGAATAAATTAATAAGAATAAAAATAAGTAAATAAAAAAAGGATAAATTTTAAAAAGGGATTTAAAAAAGGGTGAAGGTGGAGGAGACTATTCATGATCTGAAGTTGTTGAACTCAATATTCACTCCGGAAGGCTGTAAAGTGCCTAGTCGGAAGATGAGGTGCTGTTCCTCCAGTTTGTGTTGGGCTTCCCTGGAACATTGCAGCAGGCCAAGGACGGACATGTGGGCATGAGAACAGGGTGGAGTGTTGAAATGGCAAGCGACAGGGAGGTCTGGATCATGCTTGCAGACAGACCGAAGGTGTTAGGCAAAGCGGTCACCCAGTCTGCGTTTGGTATCTCAAATGTAGACGAAACCACATTGGGAGCAGTAGACCAAATTGAAGGAGGTGCAAATGAAGCGCTGCTTCACCTGAAAGGAGTGTTTGGGCCTTGGACAGTGAGGAGGGAGGAGATAAAGGGCAGGTGTTGCACCTCTGCGATTGCATGGGAAGGTGCTGTGGTAGAGGGTTGAGGTGTTGGGGGCAACAGAGGAGTGGACCAGGGTGTCCCAGAGGGAACGGTCCCTATGGAATGCTGAAAGGGTGGGTGAGGGGGAGATGTGTTTGGTGGTGGCATCATGCTGGAGTTGGCGGAAATGGTGGAGAATGATTCTTTGAATGAGGAGGCTGGTGGAGTGATAAGTGAGGACAAGGGGGACCCTATCATGGTTCTGGGAGGGAGAGGAAGGTGTGAGGGCAGAGGCACGGGAGATGGGTCAGACACTGTTGAATGGGGGGGACCTCAGTTAAGGAAGAAGGAAGACATGTCAGAAGAACTGTTTTAGAAAGTGGCATCATTGAAACAGATGCAACAGAGGTGAAGGAACTGAGAGAATGGGATGGAGCCTTTACAGGAAGCGGGGTGTGAGGAGCTGTAGTCAAGGTAGCTGTGGGAGTCGGTAGGCTTGTAATGGATATTGGTGGACAGTCCATCACCAGAAATGGAGACAGAGAGGGAAGGGGAGGGAAGTGTCAGAGATGGACCATGTAAAGATTAAAGAGTGGTGGAAACTGGAAGCAAAATTGATAAATTTTTCCAGGTCCAGATGAAAGCATGAAGCGGCAATGAAACAGTCATCGATGTACCGGAAAAAAAAGGGTTGTGGGAGGGGGCTGGAGTAGGACTGGAACAAGGAATGTTCCACACACCTCATAAAGAGACTGGCATAGCTGGGGCGCATGCGGGTACCCATAGCCACACCTTTTATTTGGAGGAAGTGAGACAAGTTTAAGGAAAAATTGTTCAGTGAGAACAAGTTCAGCTGGACGGAGGAGAGTAGTGCTGGATGGGGATTTTTTTATCCTCCTTTTTTATCCGTTTTCCCCAACCACCGCCACCCAACCCCCCACCCCTAAAAGGGCTCTGTGTCACTTGTTCTATGTTGTTCTTTCAGAGTGCTGACCCTTGTCCTGCTGTTCACACATTCTGCTTTCTTATCTTTATGCCACTATCAGCATCTTCTTCAGCCCTTACCACTACCATTAATGCTTCCTTTGTCTTGTGTCCATGACATCTTTGTCAATCTCTCCTTAGCCCCCACCCATCGCTGACCATCTATCCAGCTTCACCTGCTCCAGCCCTCTTAAATAGTGTAAACCCCATCCCTTTCTACTTCTCTTCAGCTTTGAAGAAGGGTCATCCGGACTCAAAACGTTAACTCTGTTTCTCTCTCCACAGATGCTGTCAGACCTGCTGAGTTTTTCCTGCATTTTCTGTTTTTATTTGTAATATTATTATAGATTGAGGCTGAAAGGTTTACTGTGGTTTCATAATCAGGCGAATGGCAAAGAATTTGTGGGTGATGCGTGCTGCTAAACCACACAGAGCAAGGTCACCACTGCGATCCTCAGTCCATGATGAGTTAACTGATTGCAGCTGGGCTGGTGGCTGGGATGTTTAACTACCAGATTCAGTAAGAGTACCTGCTCAAGTTATCCTGTGACCCCTGTTGAAAAGTGCCCACATGTAGGCATTGGGTGAGGAAAGAGTCAGGTTCAACTGTGATGATAGCCATCCAATGTGCTAGCTGACTGGTCACTTGGATGAGGTTCTGGAGATAAGTTAGAGTGGACAGGAATCTTCTTAATATTCTTGATTTCTCCACCCAAAAGAAGGTCCAAAAGAAGGAGGCAGGTCCCAAATCCACCCCAGCCAGAATGGGGATTGAACCCCATGCTGTTGGCATTGATCTGATCCATACTGGCCAACTAAGCCAATCAGCATCCCCAAGGAATCCAAGTTGCTGTGGCTACATACACTTTTACATAAAGGCTCCAATTTCTTTCCATTACATGGCTGACCAGGAATTGTTCTTGCTCTTACTGTCTGCCATTGGCACATGTTGGAAGGATTTGCAAAGTGCTACTCAACCCATTTAGCCATGTTGTGGGCCTTCCATAGCCATCAAGTCCTGGGGTGGGACTCAAACCCAGAACCCCTGGCTCAGAGACAGGGATGCTACCTATTGTACCACAGGGCCACTGGATAGGGAATAAGGGCAACAAATTGGTATGTGCTGGTCCCTATGACACTTGCTTTTCTGTGCGAGCCTCTGTATTGTCAATTGTGGTTTTAACATTATCAGTTACCCATTTGCTGGTAGTGGGTGACCCTTGATTCAAGCACCGACTGGGAAAATGCAGACTTCAAGATCTCAGTGGCAACTTTAATTAATGGCAATTCACAGGACATTGTGTGATCTGCATGGTAAGCTTCATGTCATCCATTCATCTTGAACCTGGCCGCATAGCACCCAAAATCATCAGATGTCAGCCCGATTGGTCTTCTTTTGAAATGGTGATATATTTCCAAGTCAGGATGCTATGTGACAGGGGAGCTTGCTGGTGGCAGTGTTTGTTTGTTTTTCCAGGTTTATATTATTTCTATTGTAATCTTCATGATGTTGATGGAAGGGCAGGGGGGTTCGGAATTCAACAATCGCAATGCTATTAAAAGTTAACGGGAGATAGTTAATTACTTTTTCTTGCAAGTGGTCATTTGGGGCGCAAATTTTACTTGCAACCACCAGTGAACATTCCTACCTCAGATCTTATGATGGAGGGAAGGTCATTGATAAATGGGTTTGGATAGTGGGAAAGTCACTGGACTAGTAATCCAAAGCCCAGGCAAATGCTCTGGGGAACGTGGGTTCAAATTTCACCATGGCAGCTGGTAGAGTTCACATTCAATAAATCTGGAATTGAAAGCCAGTCTCAATAATGGTATCCACAAGTGTCAATTGTTGTAAAAGCCCATCTGGTTCACTATTGTCCTTCAGGGAAGGGAATCTGTTTCCTTACCTGGTCACACCTACATGTGACTCCAGATACACAGCAATGTGGTTGACTCTTAACTGCCCTCTGTAATGCTCAAGTCAAGGGCAATTAGAGATGGGCAACAAATGCTGGCCTTGCCAGTGACAGCCTTGACCCATGAAAGAATAAATAAACACACACTCCTGACTTTTGCCTTGTAGATGGACAACAGGCTTTGGGGAGTCAGGAGGTTACTCACCACAGAATTCCCAGCCTCTGATCAGCTTTTGTAGCCACAATATCTATACAGTTATGTTTATATTATTTCTATTGTAATCCTCATGATGTTGATGGAAGGGCAGGGGGGTTCAGAATTCAACAATCACAATGCTATTAAATGTTAACGGGAGATAGTTAATTACCGTTTCTTGGAAGTGGTCATTGTGTGGGGCGCAAATTTTACTTGCAACCACCAGTGAACATTCCTACTTCAGATCCTATGATGGAAGGAAGGTCATTGATAAAGCAGCTGAAAAAAGTTGGGCCTAATGTGTCTTGGGGCTGAGGTGTTAGGCCGCTGATAACCACAACTATTTTCCTTTGTGCTAGGTATGACTTCAGCCAATAGAGCTTCCCCTCTGATTCCTATTTACATGGACTCCTTGATGCCACACTTAGTCAAATGCTGCCTTGTTATCAAGGGCAGTCATTCTTACCTCACCTCCAACTTGCTCCAATTTTGATGAAAGGTCATTGTTCTGCAACATTAACTCTGTTTCACTCTCCACAGATGCTACCAGACTTGAGTATTTCCAGCATTTTCTGTTTCTATTTCAGATTTTCAGCATCTGCAGTATTTTGCTTTTATTTTAAACATGCAGTCTCTCATGCCACATCTGCAGAAATAATTTGCAAGCCACACGTATTAGAAAGGGGAGCTGCAAACCATCAACAGTGAGAGAGATCTACAATGTGTACTCTTTACCAGAGAATTGTTGTTGCCATAGAAACCATCAATGGGTCCTTCTTCTTGAGAATACTATTTTTTTTAAAAAAGCTTCCATTTAGTTATTCCATGGATTTATTAAAGTATTTTACATTCTTATTTTATTACAAAAACTTAGGCCCTTATTTCATTGAGAGCAGGGGTTCTGAACAGGGAGTTTGCAGATTTCAAGGGGTCCCCATTGTTGTTGCTGCCCCGTGTTGGGTGTCTGAATTATCAACTCACGAGGGAACAGAAGTTTGAGCATGGGTGAGGGCTCCAGGTATCAGAGACAGAGTGGGATCACAGAATAGATATGGCACAGGAGGAAGCTATTTGGCCCATCTTGTGTGCACCAACTCTCCGAATGAGCAATTCACTTAGTGCAATTCTCCCCCTTCTACCTGTAACCCTGCACAATCTTTTCAGATAACAGTCTAATTCCCATTTGGATGCTTCATTGGAATCTGCCTCCACCACACTCTCAGGCAGTGCATTCCAAATCCTAACTGCTCACTGCATAAAAAAGTTTCTCCTCCTATCACTGTTGCTTCTTTTACTAATTACTTTAATCTGTGCCCTCTCATTCTCCATCCTTTCACGAGTGGGAACAGTTTCTCCTTATCTACTCTGTCCAGACACCTCATGACCTCATGATTTTGAATTCCTCTATCAAATCTCCTCTCAACCTTCTTTTCCCTAAGGAAAACAGTCCTAATTTCTAAAATCTACCTTTGCAGTTTCTCATCCCAGGAACCATTCTCGTGGATCTTTTCTGCACTCCCTCTTATGTCTTCACATCCTTGCTAAAGTTCAGCGCCCAGAACTGGATGCAATGCTCTAGCTGCAGCTGAGTTAGTGACTTATACAAATTTAACATAACCGGGGACTGGAGAGGGCACAGGCTCTGGGAATCGGAGATGGAGGGGGCTCTGGGTATCGGAAACAACTGTTAACTCAGACCAGTTCCCACCATATAAAACCCTCAATTTCTGCGCTCTAGTTTCAGCAAACACACTCAGCTCACTCTAATGAGTTTCATCGCTTCTCAGTTCAATGTAATGATGTAATAAGTCAAGTGATGAGAGAGGGGGGTGGTGAGGGTGAGAGCGCCCAAAACGCATTAAGGGTAAACTGCCACTGTTTGGTTCACTCCTTGGTTCAGTGGGTAGTAGTCTTGCTTTGGGGTCAGAAACTTGTGCTTTCAAGCCCTTCTTCAATCATGAGCACAAACACTTTCAGATTTGTTGCTAAACTGGTGGACATTAAAGATCTGACAGCATTATTTGAAGAAAAACAAAGAAATTTCCCTGGTGATAAAACAGAAAATGCTGGAAATGCTCAGCAGGTCTGGCAGTATCCGTGGAGAGAAACAGAGTTAACAGTTCAAGCCGATGACCTTTTGTCACTTTCCCTAGTGATCTGGACATATATCCCTCAATTGATACCTTGTGGCTTTGTCATTTGTGCGTAACAGTGTTGAGTCAAATTGTATAAATATTATATTGCAATAATGGCTATGGGCTATCTTCAAATTGACAACTCTTAGACAACTCCAACATAAACATAAAAATGGCCTAGCAAGCCACTCAGTTCAAGGGCAGTTAGGGATGGACAGTAAATGCTGGCTTTGCCAATGATGCCCCGAACCCATGGATGAATAAAGAAACACCTGGCTTCCATTCTTCCTCAACAACCTTGGCTCAATAAATGGGGGAAATCAGGTACACGATTCCACTTGTCACTGCTACACCAGCATTCCCTGATGTCAGAGATGCTCTTTGTAGAAGTTCAAGTGACATTTAGCATCACTTTTAAAACGGAAAAAGCTCAGTTTAGGATTATGGTCTCTTGGGTCTCTTCATTTCTGGAAGTTAGGCTACTCTGCTAAGGCTAGAAGCCCCTTCTTTCCAATGATCTAAAATCTCTTAGAAAAAGAAGTCTGACATCTGAAGTGAATAGGGACAAGTTCATAATTCAAAATTGGCTTGCATTTGGCAAAATTAAAAAACTGGCTACCTCAAAGAAAAAGGCTTGCATTTATATAGCACACTTTTATGACCACAGGTCATCCCACAGTGCTCTATAGCACAGGTCATCCCATAGTGCTCTACAGCGAAAGTTGTTTATTAAATATAGGAAACATAGGAGTCAATTTGATGGGGCATGGACTACTTTGATTTTCTGGGTCATAAAGACCAGCTCATTCCTGGTTACTGAGATGAGCCCAAATGGAGGGTGATGGAATTAGCATTTCTGTAAATTCTAAACTACTGAATATTAAACAGAATTTGAGAAATTTAATAACTTAGAAAAGTTATTACAAGATATGCACATACACTCAATGTTATTACTGACTGAGTGTGCACCATACATTTACTATTATGGTGCACTTAACATGCTCCTTATCATGTTACGACAATCACATATTGTTATCACATCTATATGCTCCTTCATACATGTTACAGAATTACTTGGTTGGTGCATCTTACCTATAAACTCCACGTAAAAAACACATACCATACTGTTTTGTGATTTCTTTTTTATTGGCTATGTAAAGAGTATGATAAATTGATATCATGGAAGGAAGGTGAATGAACTCAACTTCAGTAACAGGCAGAGAAAGGAAATGCTTTAAGAAACCTAATGAGCCACATCTACCAGTTTACCTGGGCATCTGAACAGCCTCACGGAAGGAACTATCTATCCTCTGGAGCCAGCCAAAATCCACAGAACAGCTATGAAATGCAGGCACTCACTGGCATGAGAGAGCATTCCCAGACCAGAGTAGACTAGTCCCCAAGCATAGTAAACGCAGTACAGTGCACTGTGTGTCTGAGAGAGCACAGCCAAGTCAAACTCCTGAATGACTCTTTGCTGCATTGGTGGGTTTTGATTTCCCCACACAGCCCAACTTAAGATTTTCAGGAATGAGTGTGTTCCAATTAAATAAGTTTACTACTTGAATAGCTTTCTACAGCAGCTGCTCCAAAGGACAGGCATTCCCCAACAACAAGCAGCTTTTGGTCTTGCTGTTTGTAGCAGGTGCGCAAGGTTAAAATATTGGAAATATTCCAGAACTTATCATGAGACATGGTCTCTTCAACCAGAATTCACATTCCATCATTGCAACCCACAAAACTGTCACAGTTCTTTCAGACAATAGTGAACACTACACAACATGGTTTTCCCCAAAGAAAGCAGAAACCAAACAAAATGGAGTCATCTCAGGGTACAGAACTTTCACCCTTGTAGACCAGTCTTAAAGACTTCCCCCCACCTTTCTCTTGCTCTTCTCCCTCACCATCATGGAATTCAGAGATGACAGGACCCCAAACTGAGCTAAACAAAACCAAATTCAGCTGATGTAAAATGTCGGGTACTGTTCTCTACATTATCTATGGACAATGACACCAGGTTCTTCCCCGATTTTTATCTGCTGCTTTCGGAAAGAAGCATCAGAGTGTTGGGGCCCTCTCTCAAACCTCACTCAAGAGGCTAAACACTTGTTCATGAGGCTTGGCATTCCACGTTGATGGGCTATTCAATCATGGAGGGGGGCCATTACCACAGAATTTCATATGCAGCACACATGCATATTGCACTCCGAGCCTTTGCAGAGAGAAAACTGGAGCAGTGATGCTGGCTGATCTTTCTCCTTTAGCCACCTGTATTTATATACAGATTTCGAAAACATCAAATTACTCACTGGGATCAAAATACACTCGCATGTGTTTTAGCATGCGGCTACTCTTGTAGGAATGACTAATGCCAATTACTACTGAGTCAGTAACAAAGAATAACCACTTCGGATGAATCTCTGGCTCACAGTGTAGAAAATAAGAATGTATCAATGGATGCATCTTCCTGCTGAACAGCCATAACCTGTGATGAGGAGGAGGACCTGAAATCAGGCTTTGCTGGCCCTCAATGGTTAGCTATTGCATGCTTTAAGTTAACACAGTTTGGAATTCATCTATCCTTGGAATTCACAACCCTCTAGAAATGCTTCAAGTGAAAATTATTTCAGAGAACTCAAATTATAGGACTCTAAAATGAATCCTTTCTGATTTATGTCATTACATTTCCTTTAAAAAAAATCAGTAACATCAGAGTGATTATTGTATAAAAGCTAGCTTGAAATATTCCAGGATGTGTCAGACTGTTTAACACTAACAGTTCCTTTATGTTATACCTACTTCCAGGCATTTTTTACTTTAGGAATCCTTCGAGGCTGCTACAGGAGAGTGCTACACATGGCCACATAAATCCCCTATCCCTTGGAGTTGTAAGGTCCTCTGTTGTTCAGTTTGCTAGCAGTAAAAAACAGTTACACCATGAGTAAGGTTCTACCTTAGTGGGCAACAATGAGATAGTCACCACACACACACTGAAACATAAGCGTGAAAAGGTAATTTCCCCTCACACAAACCAGCTTGAGAAGGAAGATTTACGATTTACCAGTATTGTGAAGCAATAAAAATATCAGCTCCAGACTCTATTTCAGAAAGAGTTTCATTTGTAAGTAATTGGCATTTTCTGAGGACAGTCTGTGCTGTTTTAAATCATTCAGCAATTCTATTAAACCCATTGTGTCTTGCCAATGGTAAATTCAAACCATCAGAGAAATGTATTTAAAGAACTAACCCTACCATTTCCTTAGATTGTATGGAGACACTTCACACCAGAAGGTTTGGCGAAAGCATAATTACTCCTCCTTTCTTTTTACCTCACTTCTTTTTCATTGGTATTCCCAAACAGAGCATCATCCTTGATTAATATATTTCCAATGCTGGTTGCTATGTGGTATTAAACAACCAGACTGCCTTATGGGGTGTGCTCATCCAGTGATTAGCAGTAAGGCTAGAATTACTAACTTGGCAATGGTGCAGCCCAGGCCCAAAGCCACATCTACCACTGTGATGCATCTGTTGGTGTTCCACACACTATTCATTTCAAATACTGTACTTTACATAACTACACTATGCTATGCTAAGTTAGAAGACTAGGTGCTGCCTTTTCCAATTCTCCAGTAAACATTGATGTCTTCACCAGGTTAGGGTTCCAGAAGCATTCCAGTACACCCACAAGTGGCCGGTGTTTATGTGTCACTTTTGACATCAACGACCAACAATATGTGACTTGTGGAAGACATAACAGCTGAGCTTGATAATATCATAGCATGCACATACCCATATTTCCTGCAGGGTCACTTGCTAGCAAGCAGTCTGTCCAATTCCTCCCTCTCTCCTCTCTTAACCCAGATGCACTGTCGCCAATTGAACTACCCTTACTCCAGCCCTGCCTAAGATCAGCCAATACTGCACAGCAGAGGATCCATGGCCAGATCTTAATCATCTGTAGGGGTCAGGGACATTGGCCCTGAATTTCACCAAGGTTTTCCTGACATAACTTCAGTGGGAAGTTGGCGGAAATTCCAGAATAATGGTGTTTAGGGGTTACGGTTCTGCAAGAGAACGCCTGCTGTAAATTCACAGGTGAATGTCTTTTATTGTTAACTGTTTAGAGATGGGGAAAATGTGATTTAAAGGGCACCTTGTTAATCACACACAGAATTGATAGCTCAGAAACCCACCTTTGTCTCTATCCTGTATGATGGAATGCTACTTGCTTGCTCTCCTTTAGTTACTGTTTATTTCAGAGCATGTCCTGTTCTCCATGATTGTGGCTGCTGCTCTAATAGAAATCAATGCCAGTGTTTGTGACATAGTGACAGACAACTTTCAGTGACACAATGAAACTCGGCCAAAGAAAATAACAAGGGCTGACTGAAACATCTCATTTGCAACTGCTGCGTATGATGAGCTGATCCGTAGGCCTTTACTGCAGGGTTTTGGGTTCCACATGCATACAGCTTTATACGCTTAGCAAGAAATATCACTCCTCTGGACTGATCACAGCAACTTACACAGGAAGGTGTAGCGGTAGCACTGTGTGTGTGCAGTCAGATAGTCAACCACAGGAGGAATCACAGGTGGCCCAAACCCAGTCAATCTGCATTTTAAGGGCCAGGTATGTGTGCTTTAAAGTAGTGGTTACCGGATAGCAAGGAGGACTGGGGGCCCCAAGCCAAAGGTTTTTCACTTTCTGGAGACAAAGGCCAGTTGGAACATCACCACTGCTGTCTCAGCAAATTCAGGTAACTCAGTACGAACCAAGGATCAACTCTGGTATCATCTGTTCTGTCTGGCTGAGTACTACATGGTGCCTTTAATCATTGAGCCTTCGGGAAGCTGAGTAAATGCCCTTAAAAGCCGTCATTTCCTGTGGCACAGAATCATACCACGCAGGAAGCCCGTGTGGCTGTCAGTAACCCTTTTAGTTTAACCCTACAACATATGGTTTCAAACACTTTTGCTATAGGCTGTTGCATTGTCGTGTAGAAGGTCCCAGCAACAGGGTCATTAACACAGTCATTGTGGCACTGGATGAATCAGTCTGGCCCAGAAATAAATAACTGTGCCAGCCAAGAACTATATCAGGTGAAGTTCATCAGCACTCATTTCAACACTGTTCTTTCAACATTTTATACAGCATGTGCACACACATTAAAAAAAAGTAGCATAAAAAAAGTTAACTTTTGAGAACACATTTCATTGAAGTAACCTGCCCTACAATCCCTTCAGTTTGAGGGCCAGATCAGCCTTTGGTTTAGATCTATGGCTGGTTTGTAACAAGAAACAGGTCACAATCAGAGCTCAGCACTTGAGTTTGTGAAGGCCTGATTACTGGAACTGCCAAGCAGCAGCTCTTTCTAGTATTTTTAACAGCAAGATTAAAAAAAAAATCTAATACCTCTCCCCTTCAAAAATAAAATCAACATGCATGTTTATCAGACACGTTGCTTGTATAGCAGAGTGTAAACTTCACACTGGCAGGTGGACCTGATGGGCAGTGCAGAAGAGATATCAACAAGGAAGGGGAGAGAGAGAGAGAGCGCGAGAGAGTGGGGGAGAGAGAGAGAGAGAGAGAGAGAGGACGCACGAGTGGGGGAGAGAGTGCGCATGACAAAGTGGGGAGTGAGAATGGGGGGGTGAAAGAGAGTCGGGGGGGAAAGAGATTCGGGGGGGGGGGAAAGAGAGTCGGGGGGGGGGAAAGAGAGTCGGGGGGGGGAAAGAGAGTCGGGGGGGGGGAAAGAGAGTCGGGGGGGGGAAAGAGAGTCGGGGGGTGGAAAGAGAGTCGGGGGGGGAAAGAGAGTCGGGGGGGGAAAGAGAGTCGGGGGGGGGGAAAGAGAGTCGGGGGGGGAAAGAGAGTCGGGGGGGAGAAAGAGAGTCGGGGGGGAAAGAGAGTCAGGGGGGGGAAAGAGAGTCGGGGGGGGAAAGAGAGTCGGGGGGGAAAGAGAGTCGGGGGGGGAAAGAGAGTCGGGGGGGGAAAGAGAGTCGGGGGGGGAAAGAGAGTCGGGGGGGGGAAAGAGAGTCGGGGGGGGGGGAAAGAGAGTCAGGGGGGGGGGAAGAGAGTCGGGGGGGGAAGAGAGTCGGGGGGGGAAGAGAGTCGGGGGGGGGGGAAGAGAGTCGGGGGGGGGGAAGAGAGTCGGGGGGGAAAGAGAGTCTGGGGGGGGAAAGAGAGTCGGGGGGGAAAGAGAGTCGGGGGGGAAAGAGAGTCGGGGGGGGAAAGAGAGTCGGGGGGGAAAGAGAGTCGGGGGGGAAAGAGAGTCGGGGGGGAAAGAGAGTCGGGGGGGGAAAGAGAGTCGGGGGGGAAAGAGAGTCGGGGGGGGAAAGAGAGTCGGGGGGGGGAAAGAGGGTGGGGGGGAAAGATGGTGGGGGGGAAAGAGGGTGGGGGGGAAAGAGGGTGGGGGGGAAAGAGGGTGGGGGGGAAAGAGGGTGGGGGGGGAAGAGGGTGGGGGGGAAGAGAGAGGGTGGGGGGGGAAGAGAGAAGGTGGGGGGGAAGAGAGAGGGTGGGGGGGGAAGAGAGAGGGTGGGGGGGAAGAGAGAGGGTGGGGGGGAAGAGAGAGGGTGGGGGGGGAAGAGAGAGGGTGGGGGGGGAGAGAGAGTGAAAGACTGGCGGGGGAGAGAGAGTGAGGGAGTGGCGGGGGAGAGAGAGTGACGGGAGAGAGTGAGTGAGAGAGTGGCGGGGGAGAGTGAGTGAGAGAGTGGCGGGGAGAGAGAGAGAGAGAGTGGGGGGAGAGAGAGATTGGGGGGGAGAGATTGTGGGGGAGAGAGAGAGTGGGGGGGGAGAGAGAGAGTGGGGGGGGAGGGAGGAAGAGAGGGGAATGTGAGGGGGGGAAGAGAGAGTGACATGAGGGGGCAAGGGGGGCACAATTGGGAGGAAGAATGTACTGGTCATTCTGTGAGACTTAGCCCGTTTGCAGTTTAAATTAGCTCAAAACCTAATGTTGAGCATGGTCTGACTTGTGCCGCTGTGATTCAGTTTGGTGAGAATGCAGCGAGAAAAAGATGTCAGATTTTAAAGAGAGTCTGTTTGCTGGGTTAAACGAGGTTCAACGAGGAAAGCTCTGGGATGGCAACACCGGCTACTAAACCACCCTGGTTGGGACAAACATCTTGTTACAGGGATATTTGCTACCTGATTTCATTCTGAATATTAAATTATATTTGTATTCAAAAGGAAAACAAATAGTTGGACAAATCTTGGAATGCATATCCATACATGAGGAGGGCAATGCTTTCTTTGTGGTTTTGCAGATGCTTTTCCTTAATTAACAGGGAATTGAGTTCTTCTTGGAGTGCATTGTTACCATTGGTTAGTTTCACATTAATTCAGTGCTTGGGGATTGAGACAAGGCAAAACACATATATAGCACAACTGTCAGCCAACAAAATTCTCACTCATATCAGAATACAACTGCTAAGCAACAGCAACAACGTTAGAACTCATTGGGAGCACTCCAAGTCCAAGTTCAGTCCGGCAGTTTAACTTGCCCAAGTGCTGAGAGAGAAAAAGGTTAACAAAGAAAGAATCTAACTATCCAAAGGGACCAAAAAGCAAGAGGAAGATTTGGCGATGACATGGATGTGTGGGAAAAGAGAAAAATACTGCTCGTTGTTCTTTCAGCTCCATGGATGAGCGCAGTTGAAATGTTTAATCTTCTTCATGAAAGACGTTGCTATGACAGAGATCTGAAACATGATGAATATACCCAACACTTTTACACAATCCACTGAATTGGATCCTCCCCTCCCAATGACTCTTCAGGCGCAGTCTCCCTTCATTGTGTTCGTAGTTGGTAGTCTGCAAAACAAAACAAGGGAGAAGACCGAATCAAAATACGACATCAATATTATAACTGATCCAAAATGAGACAGAGCAAACTACACAGAACATAAAGGTGCCTCATATAAACACACACTCTACGTTGCATAGGGCAGACTGCAGCCATCATACTTTGTAACAACCTTCATATACTTGTGGGCAGTAGCACATCATATTATACTCTCTCACTTACCATGGGTTCTACCAAAAGTCATACAAAACAAAAAAACACTTCTTTCACGTTCTTAAAGCCATATGGCACTGTAACCTATCACAAAACCACATCATTAATCGGTTTAGCCAAGTGAAAAGTAAATAGGGTTGACTTTGCCAGCAGCAGATTATACCTAAAGCCAAGAGTATCACACTCCCATGGTCACGAGCTCTGCTGCCCCCAGCTACAATTTATGCAAATTTGCTTCTGGTTCTCAAAACAACTCCACCTTCCCCTTCTAGAGGTATCAATCGCCAAGCCTGATAAGTCACTGTGATGTTTACATTCCCACACACTGCAGGAGTTCCTATATAGCGGCCAGGAACCTTTGGCTGATTTTGCCCTCCCTAGCTGAGGAAAGTGACAGCCAATTCAAACACCCTACCGCCTTCACCAGATCAGCCAACTCAGCACAAACTAGAGGCCAAATGCTCATGGTCCATGTGGTTCAGCTACTTACTGTCAATACTCAATTAGGGATGGCTTACACCTCCTTATCCTCACTCCTCCAATGCTGGTGTGCCGGATGTTGCCATAGATTTTAAATGTTGCGTGTTGTCAACTGGGGGTTCCAATCCAATCGGCTCAAGCTCTCCTTTCTTTCCTGGATGCAAGGTTGTGTGTGAAGTAACAACCAGCTCTCAGTGGGCAGAAGTTTGCCAGTTACAGGCAGTCTCACTCAGTGAGGGTAGCTGACATAAGAAGTACAATGGTCACTATAGCAGACTACAGCTCAGGTTGAAAAGGAGCTTAACTCAGAAACAGGCTGTGCTGCACCAGATCAGAAATGCGTGATGCAAATACAGTATTCCGAATCTGTTCCATTTTCCATTACTGCTATTGCTCCAGCCTAATTTCTGAATAACTTTCCTTTAATAACTCCCAAATTCAAAACTAAAAACATTATTCCAAAATTAAAGACTCAGGAACATTTTCTCCAATTTTTGATCATTTGAAATTTACATAAAGCTATTCTGTCATTCCCCACCTTACATAGCTTTGTATATTTCCAGTAAAAATCATACCAACATTAACTAAACGACAGGTGCCCTCCAAACACATCACAAGCAGGACAGTTATACCAGAGATCTGATCCACTTAATTCAAACTCACTGGCATCCTGCAGCATAGTAACTTGAAATTTCAACACTAAGATAGCACCATAACCTGTAAGTGGTCACAACAGCAGCCTGATTCACCCTGGGGTAGACCACTTCTAGTGGAAAAGATGGTTTCAGGATTCCACAAACATAGGAAAAGGAGTCAGACATTCAATTTCTTCAGCCTGCTCAAATAGATCTGACTGATCTACCTCAACTTCACTGTCCAGTTTTTGCTCTATACCCCTTGATTCCACAACCTAACGAGATTCTATCAGTCTTGAAAGCATTCCCAGCTTTTTATAGAACATAAGGAATAAAAAAAATCCTTTAAGAATTTTTTGTGTTTCAATTAGATCACTTTCTAAATTCTGGAGAACATAGGCCAAGTATATGCAATCCCTCCTCATAGGATAATCCCCTCACCTCAGGAATCGGTCTAGTGAAGTTTTGTTATAAGCCTTCTTATTTGCACTAATATAACTAATGCACTTATATCCTTCCTTAGACAAAGAGACCAAAACTGAACACATTACGCCAAGTGTGGACTCACCAAGATCCTCTATAAATGTAGCAAGAATTCTTTCCTGATATCCCTATCACTACATATTAAAAGTCAACATACCATTTACTTTCCTAATTGTTGCTGTACCTACATGTTAACTTTGTGATTTGTGTACAAACATACCCAAGTCCCTCTGAACACCAATATTTCCCAGACTCCTACTAATTAAAATATTATTTTGGTTTTCTAGTTCTTCTACTAGTGGATAATTCCATACATCCCACATTATATATTCCATCTGCCTTGTTATTGCGCAATCACTCAATTCCTATATCCTTTTGCATCCCCCTCATAGTGTACTTTGCCAGCTAACTTTGTACCATCAGCAAACTTAAGATAGCTTACAATGACAGCTTACATTTACACAGCACCTTTAGCATAATAAAATACCCAAAGGTGCTTCACAGGGGCACTGGAGGAAAAAACTGGACAGTGAGACATATAAGGTGATATTAGTGCAGGAGGTCAAAAAACCCTACTGATTTGACCAAGTTTAAGGAGCATCTTAAAGGAAGAGAGGGAGGTCGAGGGTCAGAAAGGTTCAGGGATGAAACTTCAGGCTTAGGACCTAGGCAGCTCAAGGCATGGACATCAAGAGTAGAGCAATTAAAATGGGGAATTTTCAGAAGACCGGAATTAGATGATTGCAGATATTTTGGAGGGTAACAACGTTGGAGATTACAGAGTTAGGGAGGGATGAGGTCATGGAGGACCTCGAAAAGAAGGATGAAAATTTTAAAATTGAAGTGTTGTTTGACCAGGAGCCAATGTAGGTTGGTCAACACCTATTTTCAAAGGTGAGGGGGCAGCAGATAGAAACCAGGCCACTGGCTATATATAGGAATCCTCCCATTGGCAAAATGCAAAAGATACACAATGGCATTCCGAAAACATTTTATGGGGCAATGGAGGGAAACAAGGGGCAAAAATTGACCAAACATACTGCCAAAGATCAAAGGTCTTTTCTTAAATAAGAATTGCAAAGTATGAAAAGTTTGAAGTCTTTTAATAAGGTCTCCTCCTGTAACCTCACATCTGTATCCAGTTTGCATGCACACTCAAAAACTGCATCTGAAATCGCTTCTTTTCATGGCTGTATTTCAAAAGGATTTTCCCAACAGATCATTTCAACTGTTGGCAGTACAGTCTCGCCTGAAGGACACCAACAGCCCCATAAGCTTCGTTGTGTGTGCAGTGTGTGTGTGTGTTTTATATATAAAACAAACACTTAAAGAGGAAGTATTGACATGCTAGCCATTAGAGGCCAAGACGGCCATATCTGGAATAATCTAGGGTGCTTTTTTATTCTTTTATTGGGTATGGGTGCCGCTGGCCAGGTCAGCATTTATTGCCCATCTCTAGTTGCCCTTGAGGAGGTGGTGGTGAACCACCTTCTTGAACCACTGCAGTCCATGTGGTGTAGATACATCCATGGTCCTGTTAGGGAGCAGGTTCCAGGATTTTGAACCAGCAACAGTGAAGGAACGACGATATATTTCCAAGTCAGGATGGTGAGTAGCTTGGAGGGGAACTTCCAGGTGATGGTGTTCCCGTGTATCTGCTGTCCTCGTCCTTCTAGGTGCTAGAGGTTATGGGTTTGGAAGGTGTTGTCAAAGGACAGTGTTTCCCAATAACACTGCTTTCCAAATACATACAGTAAAATGTGTGTTACCTGACATGCTCCGGGAATAGGTTGTGTTGGTTAATTGCACAGGGGACGGGCAACAGCAGGATGAGCTTGCTGGTTGAGTACCGCTAACAAACTGCTGACCTTCAGTTAATGATAGCTTTTAACTCTGACCTTTTGTGGAAAACAGAATTAATTCCAACTGTTTTGGTGTGAAACGGAAAGTGAGGTTCAATGCTGTAATTCTGTTTCTGATACACTGTTCAAGCATTCACAGGCTGATTTAAAATGAAGAAGCGAGGCAACAGCGAGGCCGAGGCAAGCGTGTTAACAGCAGCTCTACCAGGAGCTTGGCTAAAAACAAAAAACTGCGGATGCTGGAAATCCAAAATAAAAACAAAAACAGAATTACCTGGAAAAACTCAGCAAGTCTGGCAGCATCAGCTGAGAAGAAAAGAGTTGACGTTGAGTCCTCATGACCTTTCAACAGAACTGAGTTCTGTTGAAGGGTCATGAGGACTCGAAACGTCAACTCTTTTCTTCTCCGCAGGAGCTTGGCTAGCCTGACTGAGGTAAAATTCCGGTTAGTACAGCATTCCGGTTGGCATAATACCGATAACACAAAGTTTGCTATATACCTTTGACAAGTGCTTCTCCTCAACATCTACTTCCAGACTCAAAAGTTAAGAATTTAAATAACATGTGGGCTAAGAGTATCAGATCAGTAAATGCCAACCCAAAATCCAACCTCTCCCCCAAGGGTACTTACCCCTGCTGTGTAAATGAGCCGACTGTCAATTCACATAAATACAATGTTTCTTTGCTCAAATTGCACACTTCCCCACATTTACAAACCTAATTATGTAGCAAGCCTCATTTTAATCCAGTTGTGCTCCTGATACACTGCATTACTATTGCAAACTGTATGTAGTTTGGCTGCAACACTAGGCTCCCCTTATTCCATTTAAAGCATTCCAGAAAAGTTACTAAGAAATACTGCAAATTCTTATTCAGTGATATTACAACATCACAAACATATTGCATTATATCCCCAAAGATAACAGTGAGTAAAGAATTCCATATTTTCTGCGACTGACAACTTTTAGCTTTCAAAGGAACAGGAGAAAGAGAGCAAGGAGCAGGAAAGAGGCAGACAGAGGAGAGGCAAGAAGTGGGGGGGGGAGCAGGAAGTCAGGAGTTCAGGAAGGAGACGGAGAGGAGAGAAAGTGGGGAGAGGAACAGAAAGGAGGGGGAGAAATGAGCAGTGGGAGGAGGGGTGGAGAGAGAGGAGAAGAGGAGGGCGAAAGGGGATAGGGTAGAAGGCTGGAAAGGTTAAATGACAAAAGGGATGATGCAAGGTGAAAGGGCATGGAAATGGGGCAAGCAAAGAAACAAAAGATGGGTAGGTATGTACAAGCATCAATGGCAGAATCATCACCAACAGCAACTCTCTGAATAAAATGGCGATCTGAAATTGTTACGACTCAATATCGAGTTCTGAAGATTGCAAAGTGCTATTGACACCTCTAGACCCAGTTTTTGCTTCTGTAATTGTTCTATTATCACCTCTCTTTGGCTTTGCACCATCACTTTTGTCATTAATTCAGCCTTGCCCTCTGTCAATTCCTGTCTGCTCTCTTCCTGGCCATTTTATCTACCTCTGCACTTAATCAAAATGCTATTTATTTCCAACATCTTTCAGTTCCGATTAGCCAAGATACTGCAGAGGCTGGAAGTTTGAAATAAAAACAGAAAACACTGGGAATACTCAGATCTAGAGCATCTATGAAGAGAAACAGGGTTAATGTTTCAGGTTAACGTTATCAGAACAGATTAACTTTAACTTCATTTCTCTCCATAGCTGCTGCCTGACCTGTTGTGAGCTCCCAGTATTTTCTGCTTTTATTTCATCAACATTAGTCATCTTGTGACAGAAAGTGCAGAAGGCAGGGGTTTGTTGTCACTCATAGTGCAGATTTATCTAACCTTTGTGTTTGCATTGCAGGAATATAACTAGAACCACGAATTAGCAGATGTAGACATTTTCAACGGTGGAAGATTCATTCTTTGCGATGAGGAGAGGGGGTAAAATGAGTCTGGGGCAACATATTTTGTTTTTTGACATTATTTGATGTTCTTTCCAGTGCTTTTAGCTTATTGAAATTGTCTTTCTTCAAAAGTAATGCCTCCCTTTCTCTCATGTCTTTAGGCTTCAAAGTGAAAGTTAAACTGAGCAATAAGAAGTTTCTGCAGAGGTTTCAAACTGTAAACATAGACAAAAACATAACAGAATATGCTGCTGAAACTCAAGCAATGGCTAAATGCTGGTACGTATGAATCTGGAATGGGATAGGCCATTCGGTCCCTCAAGCCTGCTCTGCCATTCCATAAGATCATGGCTGATCTGACTGTGGCCTCAACCCCACATTCCACCTATCCTCGTTAACCTTTGACTCCCTTGTTAATCAAGAATTTATTTACCTCTGCCTTAAAAATATTCATTGACCCTGCCTCCACTGCTCTCTGGGGAAGAAAGTTCCAAAGATTCGCAACCCTCAGAAAAAATTTCTCATCTCCATCATAAATGGGAGACCCCATACTTTTAAAGTGTGTTCTCTGGTTCTAGTCTCTCCCACAAGGGGAAACATCCTTTCAGCATCCACTCTGTCAAGTTCCCTCAGGATCATATTGTTAGGAACTAGATACAGTTTTAATTAAGTTATATTTGTATTTGAGAGTGTTGGAACAAGATATATTTTTAAGTTTAATTTATACACTTTTTTAATTTGTGTTAAGAAAGATGAAACCTGAATTTGGTTTTATTTGAGAGTTTTTTTTTTGAGATGGAACCAGGAAGTCTCCAGGCCCTGTTTGTATGTGTGCATTTTTAATGAGGTTTTACAACTCAAATTGAAAGCATGGATTTCAAAGGAGTTAGTAAGAGTGTTAAAACAAACTCAAAAAGTAGAGGAAAAAAACTGTGCTGTTGCCTAGCAACAGGGGATCAGAGAGAGACTTAAAGCAGATTTTAGCACAGTTGGTATGTGTATACCACAGAGTGAAAACAGAAAAGGTCTAAGACTCTCTCTAGCTGGAAAAGATGCCATACTGCTGAGGAAATGGGTTTAAGGAACTCATATCTATTGCTCTAAAGTTAAAGTAATAGCGAATTTAGTGAGAGTTTTCTGGATATCCCAAGGGAGATGCCAATTTTGGAAGGGCTTCTAGTGAATGTTCAGAAGTCTACTGGAAAAGGCAGCTGAACCAGCTCTATCTAGCCTTCGTGTGGAAATAGTGATACCAGTCTGGGATAAAAGGGATAGTGAGAGTTTGAATCATTTTTTCCTTGCTGTCTGTATTGAAATCTTTCCAACCTTTTTGTTGTCTGGAATATAATTAATGTTCCTAGTTTATTAAACAGTAGACTCCTGTGAATCTGTTTCAGTAAGTACCTTCCACGAGATCTGACTTGTCCAGTAATAACATCAGCTGGGGTCATAACAGTGCATGTTTCAATAAGATAACCCTCAATCTTCTAAACTCCAATGGATACAAGCCTGGCCTGCTCAACCATTCCTCAAAGATAACCTCCCTCTATCCCAGGTATCATTTCAGTGAACCTTCTCTGAACTGCTTCTAATGCATTCATATCTTTTCAACAAGAGAGTTCTTTTTCAAAATTCAAGATGGAACAAACTTTTTGTAGAAGCTACAACACAAAGAGGCTATTCAGCCAATCTCATTCATGTTGGTGTTTATATTCCATACAAGCTTCCTAGCACTCAAGGCAGCCATATCCCTGGAGGGGAAGAGGGGGCCCGCGCAGGTCAGCAAGGGAGAGGAGACGGGGCCTGCGCAGGTCAGCAAGGGGGAGGAGACAGGGCCCGAGCAGGTCAGTGGATGAGAAAATGGGGCCCGCGTAGGTAAGTGAGGATGAGAAGATGGGGGCAGTGTAGGTCCGTGAGAATGAGAAGATTGGGGGCAGTGTAAGTCCGTGAGGATCAGAGGATGGGGGCAGTGTAGGTTAGTGAAAATGAGAAGATGCGGGTAATTTAGGTCCATTATGGTGAGAATTTGGGGTTAGCATGGTTCTGTGATGATGAATAGATGGGGGCAATGTGGGTCAGTGAGGATGTGGTGATGGGGGCAGTGAAGATGAGATGGTGGCGGACTTGTTCTGAGGATGAAATGTTGATAGTTCCGTGAGGATGAAATGTTGATAGTTCCAACATCTTCCATCCTCCAGCCCGTAGAGGTGTGTATCTAAAATAGTTTAATAAAAGTTGGATTATGTTACAGATATAATAATCCTGAATATACTTCTGCTGCAGTCACTGCAGGGTGGTGGAAGAGAATATAATATCTTTTAATTTTTTGTTGAGTGTAAATATTTTGCTTAATGAATAGTTATGAAGTGTTACAGCCTAGAGAAACTTTATTCCATCATGTAGTAATGACAGTGAACTGTTGCATTGGGTTCAATAAATTATTGAACTTCTGTGGGTAATAGTAGCATTGTGTGTTGTGAATTGCTAGCACCATGTCCACTGGTCCCAAAAAGCCTGACAGTGTTGGGGCCTCAACTATTTACAATCTATGTTAATGGCTTAGATGAAGAAGCCAAAAGTAATGTATCTAGATTTGCTGCTAGATCTGATACAAAGCTAGGTGGGGATGTATGCAATGAGGAGCAGCCAGAGGTTCCAAAGAGATATAGTCAGCTTAAGTGCATGGATGACAAGGTGGCCGATGGAGTATAACGCAAAGAAATGTGAGGTTATTTCTTTGGTAGTAAGAATAGAAAAGCAGAATATCTTTTCAAGGATATCAAACTTGGAAATGTTGATGTTCAGTGAAAGACTTGGCTGCACTCAAACAATGAACACAAAATCAGCATGCAATTTAAAAAAAATTCATTCACGGGATGTGGGCCAACATTTATTGCCCATCCCTAGTTGCCCTTAAGAAGGTAGTGGGCTGCCTTCCTGAACCGCTGCAGTCCATGTGGTGTCAGTACACCCACAGTGCTGTTAGGAAGGGAGTTCCAGGATACTGACCCAGCGACAATGAAGGCAAATAGCATGTTGACCTTTATTGCAAGGAGATTGGAATACAAGAATTAGGATATCTACAACAGGGGCAAAGAACGAGAATCTCACCCCACAGATCTTTACGTTTCTCAGCATCAATATCTATAAAAATATTTTACTTGTGGAATGGGTAAACTATTATGTGCCCAAGCAGATTCTGCATTGAGGTGACCTCAGGCTGTTGTTCAAAGTTTAAATCCCATGGTGACTTTTTTGCCAGCAGACACTTTGTGAAGGATGAGAAGTGGGTGGACGGAGAACTAGCGCAGGGGCAGGTGTAGCATTTTCCCACAGTGGTTGCGGCAAGACAGAATGAGACCTGTATGGGACAGCCCCCGGTGGACACTGGACCCTTCCAGCACAAGACTACCTAAACTGGAAAAAGTAACTCCTCTCTGTATTCTGTACATATTGGAGTGGGAAAAGGTTTTTCTCTCTGTGAGAACAGTGGTTTCCCACACTGGCAGAATCAGCATTCTGGGACATGTAAAAGTGAAAATGGCTCACTCAACAGCAACAGTGTACTATTTTGATCACCACAAAATATTCAATAACATCAATCTAGAATAAATCCAAGGCACTGCTCAGTTGTTCTACATACTCTAGATTGTTGTTGAGATCTTGTATACAAATTAGCTGCTGCATTGCCTATATTACAACAGTGAATACATTTCAAAAGACCTTAATTTGCTTAAAAGAGCCTTGGGCTGCCCCGAGACTGTAAAAGGCACTGTCGATTTACAAGTTCTTCTTTTCACATTTAACTGGTGGCAGCTGGTTGTGTACAAGAGACTCCCAGAAGAAAAGGAACCAAAAGGAGTGAAACTCAATGGCCCATTCTTGGGAAGAAATGGGTGCAGTAATAAATAGGGTGTTACTGCTCTAGAGGAGTCAGCAAAGCTCCCCTGCCAACCATCAGATGGACTACTGCCAATAAAAACCCACAAGTGGCTAAAACCAGATTTTATGTTTTCAAAATAGGAAAGGGAAATAAACATCAAGCAAACAGGCCCAACTGGGGCCATTTGCAGCTTTTAATTTTAGAACACTCAGATTTTTCAAATACTTCTGGTCAGATGGCTTGTTGGTGCTCAATAAAAACATGAGGAACTGGAGAAGTCGTCCTACAGCAAGTGGTTAGAATTCAGCGAACATTTTTCAGCACTAATGATAAAGGTCATGAGCAAGATGGGAGGGAAAAAGGAAAAAGCCTGAGACAAAGACAAAATGAATTTCCTTATTAGTATTTTTAGATGGTGGTGGTAGAAGTATTGTAATCCCACCAGGTCATCTGATGCTCTTTTTAAAATGCATACTTACATAAGGGTAACCTTGTCACAATTCAATTATGTCTAGAGCTCATGTTTCCAGTACTGACTGGACTAATCCAGCATTGGATTCTCCAGAACAAACAAAAGATGACAAATTTTCAATAAGAAAACAAAAAATGTGGGAAATGCAACCTGTCTCCTCTCTTTGTACATGCAGATAACACTGAGAGAAGACTGTACGTCTAGCTAAGTCCAAAGCACACTTACACAAAACAATGGCTTTTTTAGGTTTTAACAGGGGTCGTCCAAGTTACAGAATTTCATCCCACCTGCTGTCAACAAATTTCACCAACTGGTGGGACAGTTAGGCTCTTAAAGTTTTCTCTTTGGAACAAAACAGCTGCCTAATTGTAAAGCCAACCCTCTGCTTCCTTTGATAGAGCGGAGAATTGATACCTACAGAGCTCTTGCCTACGCGGACCAGGGCCAACAGATGACTAGCCCATACAGATTAAGGTCAACAGATCGACAGGTTACCCAAGTCATCAGTGAGTGTTCAAACAATCTATCTCATAGTTAAGCGATGATTAGAAGAGAGCGGAAGATTAATCACAAGCAGGAAAGGCAGTCTGCTTGCCACCTTTTGTGAAACAAGTTTCTTATAGGTAAAAGTCCGTGATCATAGCTTGGGCCAGACATAGGTTTGCCAACTTTGGCTGCATGAATTCTGGGGGTTTCATCATATGACCAGTTGCCTCCAACGGTTCCCCTCCACTCTCCCACCATTGGTCACCTTATACATCCATCTTCACAGTGCACTGTCATCCCATGGCATTTGGATGATTCTTGATTGCCCGTCAAACAACCTGTTTTCTCGATCTTCAACTTTTAACAAAAGTGTTCAAAGAAAATGAAAACTAATATTATTTTTAATATTACAATAATTTTTCTCCTGGGTTGCTCGCAGCATTGGGCTGGAGGTTAATCCTTAATTCCTGGAGACTCCAGGGCACCCCTAGCCACGAGCCAGATGCAGACACTGTGGCATGCTGTGCCCAGTCATAAGAGAGACAGGGATTAATGCAAAGAAATTGTAAGGTTCTGTTTCCAAAGCTGCACACACTCCTAGAAAGAACCTTCTCTTCATCCTCCAAACAAAATGGAGAAAGTGTGATTGACAGCTTCATAAGCTCAGACGGGGCGGTGCATTGGTGGTTGCCACATGGAGGATCCACTTAACCACAAGAACTCCTCGTACTCTAACAGCAAGTACTAGATAATTGCCTTGGGGGAAAAGAACTCTAATCCCATCTTGGGCTTCAAAGAATCAGCGCTTGTCTGTGGTGGTTTACCTAGGCTATATTTCAAAACCATCAAAAAAAATCACATTTTGTACAAAATCCCTTTCAACAGAGTCCAGCACCATGCCAATGGCCATATATAGCAACCCTAAACATTCAGCATATTGCTCACAGTGTGCCACAAATATAGAGAGAAAAATCATTGGCTGCCTTTACTACATTGCTTCCATGCCCTTTGATTAAGTAAATTTTTAATGGCTAAGTAAAAGATTGATGTATTTTTTTAAAAAGTGGATTTAGGCTGCAAATTTTAAATTGATAAAACACGACAGCAACATCTTGAACATTTCAGTTAAAAGTCCAGTGGGGTGTTGGACACTGCCATGTGTGTAAATCAGTTGACACAGGTGAAATGCAGGGACTCTGGGCAACACAATCATGGAAGGGCTTTCTGCAGTTGAAGCTGAGGAGGTCAAAGAGAAACCTTCACTATCTTTTGCGCCTTTAAAACAACACTGGACTTTAAACAAAGTAGCAAGGTTCCATTCCTTGGCTGATTTTCCTCTCCCATTTAAAGTTTATCCTTGTTCACACATACATTTTATTAAATAGTGGCCGACACTTTCAATGGGACTGCTTGTAGGCTCAGGTGGTTGGGTCATGCGGCTGCCGGGCAAGTTGTTTGAGATTTAGGGCAAGTGGGTGTGGGGTTATTTAGGGGTGTGCAGGCAAATGGTCTGGGTGTTGAGGGTGGTGGCTTACAAAAGAGCAAAAATTAAATGAAAAGTGCAGGCCAGGAGTAGAGGCTGAAATGTCATGACTGAAGATTTGTGGAGACCTATTATCCTCGAAATCTGGAAGTATCAAATGCTAACCTGCCATTTGATTTCTAGAAGCAGATGGTAATCCGCTCATTTCAGAATTCATACCACTGTTTAAAGTGAAGCCAGTATGGAAAGGCTTCCTCTCTAAGGCTGAACAGTGAGTACCATGGCAGCTAAATGCTGAAGAATGTTTATTCGGCAACAATGAGATGGATAGAAAATTTTGTGTGTGTGATTGGTGCACAAGTAGAAAATAATTAGATAAGAAAGAAAGCAGACATAGCCCAACACAGATGATAAACGATGATCACAAAAACACACACTATTTCTGACCAGTCAAAAATGCAGTGTAGGGGTCAAGATGGGTATAAAGGAGAAGAAAGGGGACACTGGCTCACATCACCTTAAACCTTCTTGCCATCTCAATGGAAACATACAGACTTCCCACTCAATTACTGCCCAGAAAGACTGAAATTGAGAAATATGCCAAAGATTTTTTTAAATTCTACTTTTAGCGCAAGACTGTTCAATATGCTGGAAACATGTCACCATAAATCACGTACTGCAGCAGAGACAGCCATTATTTATTTTTGTCACGATACAGAACACAATGGGCCAAGTGATAGAGAAATAGAATGAACTCGTCCCATCCATTTTCACACAGTTATCTCGCTTTGGGTCTCTGGAAATACCAAAACCTTGTTGCGGTCAATGAGGAGTATACACATATCTATTTAGTTTACAAAGAGTGCATATACAGCATTCAGCAACAGTAATAACTTGCAGTTATATAGTGGCTTTAATGGAGCAAAGCATCACAAGCTGCTTTACAGGACTGTGATCAAATTAATGCCACATATGGATACAGCAGGACAGGCAATCGAAGGTCAGGTCTGTGAGGATGAGGTAGAATTTAATAAAGGTCTTAAAAAAGGAGAGATATAGAAAAGTGGAGAGGTTTAAGGGGGCATCCCAGACTGTAAGGCCTATCCCTTCATGGCCTCCAATGGTAGAGCAATGAAAGTCAAGGACAGGCAAGAGGCAAGAATTGGAGGAACACAGATCTTGGAGGTTTGAGGTCTAGAGGCGATTAGACAGATAGGGAGGAGAGAAGTCATGGAGGATTTGAAAAAAAGGATGAGGATTTTAAAATTGTGGCATTGCTGGACTTGTCCATGAATCTAAAACACTTCTGCAATACTAAACAGGGTTAGAAAGGATGGTGAACCGCTGGGCATCACGGCAGATGCAACACCCAGTAAGTCATACAAGTATCAGAAGTATACTGAACCTAGAGATCAGGTTGCTGATATACCAGAGGTCTTTGTCAATATATCCACTTTTATTCAGTGCTTGATATTGTTTTGTCTCCCTAACACCGGTTGTTGGGCCTGATCTGTGTTAGCCAGTGTACTCTACCATGTTAGAGAAGTGCTACATCAGATCAGATGCGCTTTCCAAAAATGCCACTGGGGTAAGGCCACTGCCACCATAACTACATCAACATTTTCTCTACTTGAATTCACAGAAACCACATCAAGGCCTTCTGAAAAACGGACAAGAGAGAGTCTGAAGCAGCTCCAAGTTCCAAACTCCTGGCTGTAGCAATGCCCAACCATACAGTCCATTGGATACACCTTGTGGTTAATAGCCTAAAGTAAGTTGTTCTGTAGCTGTTTAATTTCCATTACTTGGCAGACTTTCTTTTCCTTTCTCACTAAATTTTTCTCCCACGTCTTTAGAGTCTAACTCATTCTGCAGTACTGCCCCACAGGTGCTAGCAATCTTCTGATACCTTAGCCAACTGGCCACACAATGTAGCACTCAGGAATGAGAACCCTGGCTGAAATTACATGCTCCTTCGTCCAAGGGTGTTGACGTGAATTGCAGTGTGCCCCCTGACACTTGGCAGGAATTAGCTAACTCAACACAGACCAGGGATTGAATCTCAGGCCTTCCTGGATCTGCACCTCCTAGGCCTGCGCATCTACTCAATAAGTCAGATAACAGCTGTATTCTGCAGGATTTTTAATCAAGTCTTTAGCTTATTCACCCAACACAAAAGAAAAAACAATGGAAAACAAGTAGACTGTATCCAGATTGCAACCAGATTGGACTGCAGCTTCCCAATGGAGCACTTATTTCTTACTGCATTTATCATATAGCACTTTCAACTCAGTGTAAAATAGCCCCACGTTACAGATCAAAGGCAGCTGCAATGTATAAGGTGCTGGTTGAGCCTATCTGAATGTTGTGTACTTCTGATCACAAAATCACCAAAAGGTCTCAAGAGGGTGCAGCAATAAGCAACCAGGATAATTGCAGATTTCAGGAATTTAAGTTGAGGAGAGCGGGCTGTTTTTCAAAAACAGGCTTTAATTCTAAACCAAGTTACATTTACATGATTATGAAAGGAACTTGATGAAACTGGTCCAGGTAAATATTCATGATGAAAAGAGATTCAAATATCAGACTGGCATTAGTTAAAAGTAAAGAATAAAAAAGGAAGGCTCGTGGAATCAGCTACCAGGAAGGGTGTTAAAGCCATTTCTGAACAGAATGAGTTTAGGGAAATGGCGAGAAGGCAGGGTGACCTAACAAAATGGAATGGGCATGCTGTGTCTATAACCTTGTCCTGTTCCTAGAAATTCTTAAGTTCTTAAATTATTCTTCTTTAATGCCTAGAACACTAAACACAGGGAACTCAAGGTCAAGACAGCAGCCAATTTCATAAGTCTGATCTGTTCTGTGCAAAATATATGTCTGTTGTTAAGTGTGTTCTGTCATCTTTGCAAATTGGCGGTTTGAAGTTGTAGTTTCCAGAAATCCTAATGAGAGCAGAGACGACCTTGGCAGGACACTCGTGTGTTTGTCAGCTGCACTGTCGGGGTGGTGGTGGGGGTGGGGGGTGGGGAGGTGGAGAGATGGTCTTTTCAAGCACTCTGTGGGCTAAGCAATGAACGTGACAGTGCTGTCTGTGAAGAGAGCCAAGTTGCACTCCTGCGGCAGTTCAGTTTAAATGGCAGACTCAAGATGGAGGCAAAACTCACTTCCTCTTATGCAAATTTTATTCCAATCAAATGGATTGCAGGGGATGGGGGTGGAAAACTTGGGGGGGGGGTCCACATCTACAGATGGACATTGCCCACTGGACAATCGAGGAAAGACCTGGAGACACTCGAGATCTTTCCAGCTGATCCAGAGGAAAATAGTGAGGGCAATAATGGGGGTAAAAATGGAAGGGTCGCAATTTTCTTACCTCCTCTTTTGAATGCAGAGTACAAGCTCTTGAGCTCCAATCAACACTTAAATTGCCAATCAGGTGAAAGACTGAATGCTTAGTGTCTCCAAATAATGCAAATAAAAGACCATAAGCTGCTTCTGTCCTTACCCAACGAACTCACATGCATTCCAGAAAGAGCGCTGGTTAGTAATGGGAACAACTTAGCAGTGTCCCTCTCCCTAGGATGGGCCAATTATAAGAGACCAATCATCACCATTACTGAGAAAAATGAAAAAAGTTTTAATACTCAGGTATTCCTTCTGCTAGGGCTACGCACTAGATTAACTTGTTGAGACTTTAAGAGGTGATGAGAAAGTGACCCGTTTAGCTTATGGCCAAAAAAAAAATGGGGAAATTAGGGTTTTTTTTAAAAAACATCGTGAGTTGTTACATCTGGAATATATCCTCTGAAAGGTTAGTGGAAGCAATTCAATAATAACTTGCAAAAGGCAATTGGATAAATACTTTAAAAAAGAAAAACTTGCAGGACTATAGGAAAGGAGCAGGGCAATGGGACTAATGAGTAGCTCCTTCAAAATACCACCACAGGCTCCTTATGCTGATGCTATGGCAAATAAAAAGGCTGGGAGCATTTTATAAGTTTTATGGCAACAAAGGGACTGCACTATTTTATTACAGGTCCCATTTCTTTCTCGTTTCAATGGATGATGGGGAAGCAAATTGAGGTTTGACTCTACAATGTGTGTTGGTATTTGTACCCTGAACACCAGGGCAGGGGGGGATGCAAAAGGTCACGTAACCCTCAACGGTCTACTTGACCTGAAAGAGATTCTTTAAGATTATGAAAGGGTTTGACAGGGTAGACATAGAGAAGACACATCCACTTTTGGGGGATTCAAAGCTAAGGGGTCTTAAATATAATAGTCCCAAATAAACTCATTGGGAAATTCAGGAAACACTTATAAACCCAGAGTGTGGTCAGAATGTGGAACTCACTGTTACAGGGAGAAACTACGGCAAATAACTTCCCTTGAATGTATCAATGCTATGTAAACTTACAGGGGAGAAAGGAATAAAATGTTAAGCTGATATGGTTAGATGAAGGGAGATAGGAGGGGGGTCATGGGGAGCTTGGACGCATGCATGGATAAATTAGCCTGAATGGCCTGTTTCTAGGCTGTCCGCTTCATGTAGCTCTATGTAGTTCTGTGTAATAATGCCCACAGGAGAAGCAAACCTTTGGCCACCATGAAGATGAAGTATAGTTCACTGGGTTCAGAAACATTAAACAATAATCACTCCTCAAATGCTGAGTTCCTGGAAAGGGATCACTCCCACCCCCTTAAATAAAATGTGGAACTGAACTGGTGGCACAAAGACTTATGGAAACTTCAGGTAAAATATCACATTCATAAATAACAGTTACCCTCAGTGGAGGAGTGTAAAAACATTTAAGCCATAGGCTCTTTTTGCAGAACAATGTAGTCCATTTTATTCCAAACTTTCTTACAGGTCTATGGAAGGGGCAGGATTGATGGGTTTTAAATTATACTTTGTCATTCCATGTTTTCAGTTGTTTGATTGAAATCACTGAGCTCAGCATTAAATATAGTATTTAGCGTGCTGTCAACAGAGACAGAGGGAGGCAGAAACCTCAAGCAGCGGTCACATGTTTATATAGATCTTTATGATTTGGATGTGGGGACCAACTGCAATATTTCCAAATTTGCTGACAACAACAAACTGGGTGTGTTGTGAGGAAGATGCAAGGAGGCTTCAAAGGGCCTTGGACAGGCTGAGTGAATGAACTCAAACATGGCAGATGGAATGTAATGTGAATAAGTGTAAAGTTATTCACCTTGGTAGAAAAATCAGAAAGGCAGAATATTTCTTAAATGGTGAGAGGTTGGGAAGTGCGGGTATCCAAAGGGACCTTGTTCATGAGTCACTAAACGTTAGCATACGGATGTAGCCAGCAATTAGGAAGGCAAATGGTATGTTGGCCTTCATCACAAGGTGATTTGAGTAACGGAGTAAAGATGTCTTGCTGCAGTTGTATAGAGCCTTGGTGAGACCGCAGCTGGAGTAGTGTACACAATTTTGGTCCCCTTATCTAAGGAGGGATATACTTACCATAGAGGGTGTGCAATAGAGCTCCGCCAGACTAACCCCTGGGATGACAGCATTGTCTTATGAGGAGAGATTGGAGAGACTGGGTCTATATTCCCTAGAGTTTCAAAGAATGAGGAGTGATCTCATTGAAACTTACAAAATTCTTACAGGGCATGATAGATTGATGTAGCCTTCTCTTGCGTTCTTCCTATGACCTTGCCAGTGAGGACTTGTGAACTATTACGAGCTGATATTAAAGCATTGTGGCGTACAATAATTACTTATCTTTCTATTTAGGAACAAGGGAACTTCAAATTGTTACTGCTGATTCACAACTGAACAGTTAGAAGAAACCAAGTTGAGTATGGAGGATGTGGATATGAGAGCAAGATCGGGAATGAGGAATGAAGAACTAGCTCAAGGCTGAATGTCCTTCTCTTGCTTCTATTTCTTATGTAGCTTACGAGAGGGGAAGACAGGCAGCAAGTGTGGGGGAAGGGATGGAGAGAAAACAAATAGAGGAATGACAGAACACAAGGGAAGGAACAGCAAGGTGAAAGAGGGGAGCAGGAGATCAAAAAACAGTGGTAGAGAAAGAGCCATACAGAGAGAAGCAAAGAGAAAAACAGTTAGAAAAGCTTGCCATTATCTAGTCAATTATCACATCTTCACAAAAATTCAAAGTGGCTTATGTTCAATTAGTTATATCTGGAGTGTAATCACTTATGTAAGCAAACACCAAACAATTATTCCAGTTTTAAAGTAGAAGAGAGGTGAAATATAAGCTGGTTTAAGGGGAGGGTGGCTCTTCTATTTTTACTTAGTTCTGTTGAAGGGTCATTCGGACTTCAAATGTTAACTGTGTCCCTCTCTCCGCAGATGCTGCCAGACCTGCTGAGTTTTTCCAGGTATTTTTGATCTTGTTTTGGATTTCCAGCATCCGCAGTTTTTTGCTTTTATTCAAGTTTTAAAGGTGTCTATATAATTGTTCATTTACAATAAGTATCCTCACTGTTAAATACTTCCACAGACAATATTGCTACATCATACATTCTACTCAGTCCATTTAATTTCTTCAAGGTTCCACAAACCTCAGTGCTGCCACAAAGTCAATGTTGAAACTATCTGTTGCATTACTACTTGCAATCAATGCTAATCACCTTCAGTTCTATTTATAATGGATCTTCAGCTGCTAAAAATTTCCAAGTACTGTTAAATTTGTGTCTTCAGGAGATTTTAAGTACAAGCATTTACAGTGATGCTGAGAAATAGATGTGTAACTCTTTGTTTTAGAAACTCGGCAAAGGATGAACTGGAGCAAGTGTTTACTTGCACTGTGCTTTGTGTTGTGATACATTCACAATCTAAACGTCCTTGGCCCAACCATCTTCAGCTGCTTCATCAATGTCCTTCCTTCCATCATAAGGACAGAAGTGGGGATGTTCGCTGATGATTGTACAATGTTCAGCACCATTCGTGACTCCTCAGATGCTGCAGCAATCCATATCCAAATGCAGCAAGACCTGGACAATATCCAGCTTGGGCTGACAAGTGGCAAGTAACATTCACGCCACACAAGTGCTGGGCAATGACCATCTCCAACAAGAGAGAAAACCTAACCATCACCCCTTGAGATTCAATGGTATTACCATCACTGAATCCCCCACTATCAATATCCTGGGAGTTACCATTGACCAGAACTGAACTGGACTATCCATATAAATACTGTGGCTGCAAGAAGCAGGTCAGAGGCTAGGAATCCTGAGACAAGTAACTCACCTCCTCACTCCCCAAAGCCTGTCCACCGTCTACAAGGCACAAGTCAGGAGTTTGTTGGAATACTCCCCACTTGCCTGGATGAGTGCAGCTCCAACAACACTCAAGAAGTTTGACAGCGTCCAAGACAAAGCAGCCAACCTGATTGGCACCACATCAACAAACATTCACCCCCTCCACCACCGACACACAGTGGCAGCAGTGTGTACCATCTACAAGATGCACTGCAGGAATTCACCAAGGCTCCTTAGGCAGCACCTTCCAAATGTACAACCACTACCATTTCACTGTCATATTGGCTGCTGTGTTTCCCACATTACAAGAGTAATTACACTTCAAAAGTAATGCATTGGCTGCAGCGCACTTTGGGATTTGGTAATGAAAGGTGCTATATAAATGCAAATATGTCTTTCCGCACAACCACCTTATCAAATGTCTTCATCATTTTAAAGACTTCTATCAGAGCCCTAGCCTTTTCAATCTTTCCTGATTGTTGCTTTCTCAATTTTAACAATTCTTTTAACATTCAAAAAGCTCAACACCTTCCAAACCTATAACCTCTACCATCTAGAAGGACAAGGGCGGCAAACGCATGGGAACACCACCATATGCAAGATCCCCTCCAAGCCACACACCATCTTGACTTGGAAATATATTGTTGTTCCTTCATTATCACTGGGTCAAAATCCTGGAACTCCCTCCCTAACAGCACTGTGGATGTACCCCCTATGCCACAGAGACTGCAATAGTTCAAGGAGGCAGCTCATCACCACCTTCTCAAAGGCAATTAGGGATGGGCAATAAATGTTGGCCCAGTCAGCGAAGCCCATATCCCGTGAATAAATATTTTTTTTTAAATAAAAGAGTAGCCCAGATCAACAGGGTGCAAGATTGTGGACTTGAGAACAGAGATGATCAGTCAGAGCCTTGAAAATTTATGCTCTGGCTACCAAAAATGCTCCATTGAACATCAAATGCAAGGTCAAGACTTACTGCAAGTAACATTGGAAAATAGAAAGTGGTGTATCACTCTTGCTGACAGCAAGTCTAAGGAATTGATTGCAACTGGTCATGGGGATTCTAAATAGGCACCGTATCTGGCTGTCAGCCAAAGATCGTGAGTGGGTTCAAGGAATTCAATTGTAAACTGAACAAACGTTTCTGATTCTGATCGGAGAGCAGTATTGGTCTGGGGACAAACTAGGATCTCAACTCAAGAACAAGAACACAAAAATTTGTCTGCCCAAAAGGGTGTTTTTGCCTGCACATTGAGAATTTGGTGTACTTCTGGGCACCAGACAGAAGGGAGAGCCAAAGGAGAGAAGAGCCTTGAAGCTAATCTTTTGGGTCAGGGGTCTGAATTAGGAGGTAAGTTGGGAGAATCTTACATCTTTCAGATAGGAAATGGTAAAGTTACCAGAGGCATAAAAAATAGTAAAAAATTGAAAGTAAATTTGTAATATAATTTTGAGAGCAGAACAAGGGATGCAGGTTCCAACTGATAAAACAAACTTGTGTACTTTCCAAAACTCCATGGTGAAGGGGGGAGGGGGTGGTGTTGTAATGGCTGTTACAGCGTGCCAACAGGGGAAGGGCACACGTGAGATTTAAATGACTGAATTAAAGGAAAAACACTGGCCTGTCTGCATTTGACTCAGGACACAGGACAGTGGCCTGAAGTACAGGACAATCATATAAAATAAGCGATGATTGGTCACCCTCCTAGAAACCTACCTCGTGCACCAAGATTCTGACCTAAGATTTCCCTGTGTACCTCAGCGTCAAACTCTTTGATCATGCTTCTGTGAAGTTCCTTAGAAAATTTTGCTATGTTAAAGGCATGTCATAAATGCAAGTTGTCATCAGGAAGTTCCTCACACAAAGTGATCAACACGTGGAGTGCTCAGCTGGGAGTCAGAGGCAAAAATTCAGAGAGGGAAAGTGGGGAGAAAGAGAAGCATATTGTTACATAAAGATGGGTGACAGGTCAGAATCACAGTGCAGAAGAGGCCCTCCAGCCCATCGAGTCTGCGCCGACACGTGAGAAACACCTGACCTACCTACCTAACCCTGTTTACCAGCACTTGGCCCATAGCCTTGAATGTTATGACGTGCCAGGTGCTCATCCGGGTACTGTTTAAAGGATGCGAGGCAACCTGCCTCCACCACCCTCCCAGGCAGTGCATTCCAGACTGTCACCACTCTCTGGGTAAAAAAGTTTTTCCTCACATCCCCCCTAAACCTCCTGCCCCTCACCCTGAACTTATGCCCCCTTGTGACTGACCCTTCAACTCCCTAGGCATGACCTCCCTCTGACAAAGCCATGCTGACTATCCCTGATCAAACCTTGCCTCGCCAAGTGGAGATAGATACTGTCCTTCAGAACTTTCTCCAATAGTTTCCCTACCATTAACGTGAGACTCACTGGCCTGTAGTTCCCTGGCTTATCTCTGCAACCTTTCTTAAAAAGCAGAACCACATTAGCTGTTCTCCAGTCCTCTGGCACCTCCCCCGTGGCCAGAGAGGAATTAAAAATTTGGGTCAGAGCCCCTGCGATCTCCCCCTTTGCCTCTCTCAGCAGTCTGGGACACAAATCATCCAGACCTGGAGATTTGTCCACTTTTAAGCCTGCCAACGCCTCCAATACCTTGTCACTCCCTATATCAATTTGCTTAAGAACCTCACAGTCTCTCTCCCCGAGGTCGATACCTTCATCCCCATTTTCTTGGGTGAAGTATTCATTCGACACTCTAGCGATGTCCTCTGGCTCCACCCATAGATTGCCCCCTTGGTCCCTAAAGGGCCCTACTTTTTCACCGGTTATCCTCTTCCCATTGATATACTTATAGAATATCTTGGGATTTTCCCTTTTACCAGCCAGAGCTTTCTCATATCCCCTCTTTGCTCTCCTAATTGCTTTCTTAAGCTCCACCCTGCACTGTCTGTTCTCCACTAGTGCCTCTGCTGATTTGCTTCCCTTGTACCTGCTAAAAGCCTCTCTTTTCCTTCTCATCGTGACCTGAATATCTCTGGGCATCCATGGTTCTCTGGGCTTGTTACTCCTTCCTATCACCCCAGAGGAACATGTTGAGCCTGTACCCTCCCCATTTCCTTTTTGAACACCCCCCACTATTCATCTGTAGATTTCCCCACAAGTAACTGTTCCCAGTTTACCTTGGCCAGATCCTGCCTTATTTTACTAAAATCCACTCTCCCCCAACCCAAAACATTTTTTTGCAACTTGTCTATTTCTTTGTCCATAACAAACTTAAACTGCACCATGTTGTGGTCACTATCACTAAAATGCTCGCCCACCACCACCTCAGCCACCTGTCCAGCTTCATTCCCCAGAATTAGCTCCAGTAATGCACCGTCCCTTGTTGGACCCTCTACATATTGACCTAAAAAGTTCTCCTGCATAGATTTCAAGAAATCCACTCCATCCAAGCCCTTAACACTATGTCTATCCCAATTAATTTTGGGAAAGTTGAAATCACGTAATATAATTATCTTGTTATTGTTTTTACACAACTCCACAAATTGTGCACATATTTGCTCCTCAATTTCCCGCTGACTATCTGGGGGTCTATAATAAACACCTAATAATGCGGTTGCACCTTTTTTATTCCTAAGCTCTACCCACAAAGCTTCATTTGATGTCCCCTCCAAGATATCATCCCTTACTGCAGCAACTGACTTAATTAATAATGCAATGCCTCCTCCTCTTCTACCCCCTCCCCTGTCTCACCTGAAGATCCTAAATCCTGGAATGTTGAGCCGCCAATCCTGCCCTTCCCTCAACCACGTCTCAGTGATAGCTACTATATCACAATTCCACATGTCAATCCTCACCCTTAACTCATCCGTTTTACCTGTAATACTCCTGGCATTAAAGTAGAGGCCACCCAGCCTTGCCTTACTCCCTTGAAGCTTATTGCAGCTGTACTCCCTCTGACTGGATTGTTTTACTGTATTATGATGTGTCTCTATTCTGCTAACATTCTGTGTCCCCTCCCCTTGCCGAATTAGTTTAAACTCCTCCCAGCAGCACTAGCAAACATGCCTGCAAGGATGTTAGTCCCTCTCTGGTTCAGATGCAAACCGTTTTGCTTGTACAGGTCCCACCTTCCCCAGAAATGGTCCCAGTGATCCAGGAATCTAAAACCCTCTCTTCCTGCATCAACTCTTAAGCCACATAGTCATCTGCGCTATTCTCCTATTTCTGAGCTCGCTAGCACGTGGCACTGGGAGTAATCCAGAGATTATAACCCGAGAGGTCTTGCTTTTTAGTCTACTGCCTAACTCCCTGAATTCTTGATGCAAGACCTCATCCCTCTTTCTATGTCATTGGTATCAACATGTACCATGACCTCTGCCTTATCACCCTCCTCCTTCAGGATGCCCTGCAGCCGTTCAGTGACATCCCGGACCCTGGCACCAGGTAGGCAACATACCATTCTGGAATCACGTTGACGGCCATAGTAGCGCCTATCTGTTCCCCTGACTATAGAATCCCCTATTACTATTGCTCTTCCTCCCTTCCTCCCCTCCTGTACAGACAGGTTGCTTATGGTGCCAGAGGCTTCGCTCTGTCCGCACTCCCTAGAGGAACCAGCGCCCTTATCAGCCCCCAAAACGGAATACTGATTTGCGAGAAGATTGGAAAAATATAAACAACAGCAAAGAATGACAAAGATTAACAAGGAGGGAAAACTTAAACTATGAGAGAAGGCTAGCTAGTAATATTAGGATGGATAGTAAGAGTTTCAATAGATATTTAAATAAGAAAAGAGTTAGCAAAGTGAGCGTTGGTCCAATTGAGTGTGTCTGGGGAATTGATGATGGAAAGTAGGGAAATGGCAGACGAATTAAACAAGTATTTTGCTTTGGTCTTCACAATAGACAACACAAGTAACTTCCCAGAAATAGCTGTAAATCAGGAAATGGAAGGGAGGGAGGAACTCAGGAAAATTACAATCACTAGAGAAGCGGTATTGAGAAAATTGTTGGGACTGCTCGCTGACAAATCCCCAGGTACAGATGGACTTCACCCTAAGGTCTTGAAAGATGTGGCTACTGAGATAATTGATGCACTGGTTTTAATTTTCCAAAATTCCCCAGAATCAGGGAAGGTTCCATTAGATTGGAAAAAAGCAAATGTAACTCCTTTATTCAAAAAGGGAGGGAGACAGAAAGCAGGAAACTATAGGCCAGTTAGCCTAATATCTGTCATAGGGAAAATATTAGAAGCTATTATTAAAGCTGTTATAACAGGGCACTTAGAAAAAAATCAAGGCAATCAGGCAGAGTCAACATAGTTTTGTAAAAGGGAAATCATGTTTAATCACTTTATTGGAGTTCTTTGAAGGAATCACATGCGCTGTGGATAAACGGGAACCGGTGGATGCACTATATCAAATGCCCTCTGGAAATCTAAGTAAAGTGCCACATCAAAGGTTATTGCAGAAAATAAAAGCTCATGGTGTAGGGGATAACATATTGGCATGGATAGAAGATTGGTTAGCTAACAGGAAGCAGAGAGTTGGCATAAATTGGTCTTTTTCTGGTTGGCAAGATGTGACAAGTGATGTGCCACAGGGATCAGTTTACAATTTATATAAATGACTTGGATAAAGGGACCGAAGGAATGGTTACTAAATCTGCTGACAACACAAAGACAGGTAGGAAAGTAAACTGTGAAGAGGATGCAAGGAGGCTATAAAGTGACTTTGATAGGTTAGCTGAGTGGGCAAAGATCTGGCAAATGGAGTATAATGTGGGAAATTGTGAAATCGTTCATTTTGGCAGGAAGAATAAAATGGAAGCTTATTACCTAAATGGTGAGAGATTGCAGAGCTCTGAGATTCAGAGGGATCTGGGTGTCCTAGTACATGAATCACAAAAGGCTAGTATGCAGGTATAGCAAGTAATTAGGAAAGCTAATAGAATGTTATCATTTATTGTGAGGGGAATTGATTACAAAAGTGGGGAGGTTATGCTTCCGTTATACAGGGCACTGGTGAGACCACAACTGGAGTACAGTGTGAATTACTGGTTTCCTTATTTAAAGAAAGATGTAAATGCGTTTGAAGCAGTTCAGAGGTTTACTATTTATTGAGGAGATGTGAGGGGTAGGTGAAAGAGACAAATAGGAGGGGTAGGAGGAAGGTGAAAACATCACCTATACTTAATGAATTTATTAAAGGAATGGGCAGGTTGTCTTATGAGGAAAGGCTGGACAGGTTAGATTTGTGTCCACAGGAATTTAGAAGATTAATTGAAACCTTTAAAATCCTGAGGGGTCTTGACAGGGTGGATGTGGAGAGGGCGCTTCCTCTTGTGGGAGCATCTAGAACGAGGAGACACTGTTTTAAAATAAGGGTCATTCATTTAAGATTGTGATGAGGAGAAATTTTTTCCTTGAGGGCTGAGTGTCTTTGAAACTCTCTTCCTCAAAAGGTAGAAGCAGAGCCTTTGAATATTTTTAGGGCAGAGCTGGATAGATTCTTGATTAACTAGGGGTTAAAAGGTTATTGGGAGTAGGCAGGAATGTCGAGTTGAGGTTACATTCAGATCAGCCATGAACTTATTGAATGGTGGAGCAGGCTTGAAAGGCCAAATGGCCTACTCCTGCTCCTAATTCATATGATCGCATGTATTCCAGAAAAACAATAAATTGTTACTGGGCCACATGGCAGATCTTCGCTTAATTAATCACAGCAACAAAGAAGCCAAACTCATGCATGACTAGACAGAATTGTGATGATAAAGCATATAGTGAAAGACAGGTGTTTCATCACAGAGCAAAACAGAAACTTGGCATGTGTTGCCTTTGGGCAATTCTTAAAGGTTTATTATGTTATTGGTGAAGTACTGTAACACGTTTGCTTGTCATATTTATTGAGGGGAGGTGAGGGGTAGGTGAAAGAGACAAATAGGAGGGGTAGGAGGAAGGTGAATCACAGAACACACTTGTCATGAAAACATCACCTATACTTAATGAATTTATTAAATAAAGGCTCTTGAATCACTTCTATAACCCCGAGATTGTATCTCCCACAACTTACTCAGCAAGCAGCACTCTCATACTTGCAAAATCCACCTCACCTCATTGGGCAGTATAGCTTGATAAGATTAAGAGGGATTGGGCTGATAGGAAAGTTAAAGATGTCAGAAATTACTATTTACTATCAATGTATATTATCAATGTAATTCCAGAAAGATCAGATCACTTTCATAATGTTGTAGATTTTCTACAGTTTGGGTACTTTGTATTGAGTTGTGGAAATTGAATAGCAGAGACTGGCTGGGGCAGATGGTCAGAGTCTATTTTGTCATTTCTACTTAATTATAGACATGTACCATAATGTAAATGGATGGATTCCTGCGATATTGTGCTACTGATAGCTTGGTGTACACAGGAACCTTATTTCACAAATTGCGTTTATGGTTCTGAGCTCTAAAACTGCTGAACGCCAACACCAAGCCTAGTGCTTTTGGCATTGGCCTAGCCCACCCAAAAATCACAAGCTCAAAGCCTATAAATTAATCAGGTCATTAGTGAGCTGTCACCTGGGAGGAAAACCATTAAAGCTGCTGTTTTGCCCTGAGATTCTAAATGGTTCAGTCAAGTCTTTGGAAAGCAGGCCTGCCACCTTTATCCTGGTCTGCCAACATCAAGCTTCACTAGCTAACCTTTGATGTCCTCAGGCCAATTCAATGCTGCCTTGCCAGTGCTGCCCACATCCCAAAACCAAATATATAAAACCAATTAATGGACTTCGTTAGTTTTGCTTAAATCTGCATTGCACATAAGCTATATATGCCAAATGCTTCATTGTGGGTTGTAAGCTAGGAATTAAGCCAGAAATCATTTTTGTTTCCTGTGATTAAAAAGGAAAATAACATACTTGGGGTGGGTGGGGGGGGGGGAAATAAATAGATAGTTGGAAAATGTCATTTGAAAGCTACTGGAAAACTGGGTTTTACAGTCAGAGTTCAGGATATGAAAATCACAATGTAATGGCGAATTTCTAGCAGATTGTGTAAGCTTGGAGAACTGTGTACAGTTTTGGACTTTACGCAGTAGGAGGGAGGGGACAACAAAAGCTCACTTCACTGCTGGCTGGTATGAGCAGATACAAATGCATAGGAAGACTTGAAAAATTATATTTCATTAGAGTGAAGGAGATAAGAGGGGGATTTAATTAAACATTTTAAGGAGTTTTTTTTCAAAAGGGTTTTGAGGCTGTGGAATACACTACCAGAGTGAGTGACTGAAGCAGAGGCCACGCCAGCATTTGAGTATGGGTTAGATAGCTGCTTGACAATAAAGGGGTAATGGAACAGTGTGGGTATATAAGGTTGAACTACAGGGTTATGGAAGATGAACACCAGCAGAGACTGGTTGGGCCAAATGGCCAGAATCTGTGTCATAATTTCTATTTAAATAAATAGATGTACTGCATTGCAAACATGGGGATTCCTTTGGTACTGGGAAGAATTAACCAGTGTTCTAACTGTATAGATCCTTATAACAGTCAGCAGATCAAAATTTTAAATGTATAGTTCTGTGATACAGTTCAGATTAAATGTGTACACAGTAACTGCAGGTTTATTGGACTAAATGGCTGTACTGCACCAGTTACTGAGATAACAGTTGCATCCCACCACCTATGTACCATACAGCAATGATGTATAAAAACAGTTTCTGTATTCACCAAGTGTGAATGAATTACAGCTTTATCTTCTGCTTTGATTATCCGGTTTTAGAAAGGTACTAATTATTTCAATTTCAGCAGTGAGCAGAATATGACTCGGTACAAGATATGCCTTGGTTTAATCTGGATAGGTTTCTCCAGTGAATTGGCCATGGTGTCTATAAAATAACATAACCTAAAACTGAAGATAAAAATAAAACATTTTCCACTTAATACTGGAGTGCAGGTAAATTGTCTTTCAGCGCACAACCATTACATTTTTAAAAAGAATGCAAAAAGCATTGTTTTTATTTTAAGCAGTAATGACTTCAAATCTGAAACAGTCCAATTTTTATATCGCACCTCGGATATTGCTTTTACTACTGGGCATTCATTCATGTGCAGGTTAATGACTTGCAAGATACAAAAGCTGTTTGGGGATGTTAGGAAGTGGGTGCCTTGTAGCCAACAAACCCTTCCACCATGTGCAAAGCAGCCTTATTTGAAAACACTCCAGCTAGATTATAAGGCATCAGGGATACAGATGAGAAATACAGCAGTGTTTCTTTATGAAATTGCAGGTTTTGCCCATAAAGATGTAATATCATAAAAAAGCTCTGATAGAAATGAAAACAAAAAACTATTGAAAACACTCAGAGGGTCAGGGAGGGTCTTTTGAGAGATATGAACTGACCTGTTGTGTGTTTCCAGGAATTTCTGTTTTTATTTCAGATTTTATTTTATTTTACCACTCTGATGAAGTCTGCTTGCGACACTGGATTAAGCTAACATTTGTGATTGGTTTGTAACACAGGGGAGTCAACATTTAAGGTGTAAAAATGCATGTTCCTTACCTCCATTTTGAGTAATATAACGAACCCATGGCAAAGCTTGGTAGCCACTTTTCTCAATAATCTTCAAGTAACGAACCTGACAAAAGAAAATGGATGTTTGGTAAAATGGTTAAACACATCTCCACTTTTACGTGCATCAGATTCCCCTTTGCAAGTTTAGAGTGAAGCCCATGTGCAGATTGTGTGTTATTTCAGAGATGTAGATGGGGTCCAAATTTCACAGCTCCAGGAGTCTAGGCCTAAAAATTGTTTCCTGTAACATGACCATGATTCATTACTACCCATCCCACATTACCATGAAAGATAAATTTTATCCTCTACCACCTTTGAATAAAACACAATTATCAATAACGGTTAATTAAAATCACAGTAAAAGTTTCTGAATCTCAAATTGATCCATCATTGATATCGCTTCCAACTGTTAGGAATGCTAAATGCTCAAACTTGGTCCCAAATTCCGTACTATATCGCCCTAAAGGCTATCAAGACTTCTGGGTCATGGGCAGCACCATGAGATTAGATACTAAAACAGCTGAAGAGCGGCAATAATCATGATCCCATAGTACAGGACAAGATTGCAGCTCTCAACAATTTGTATTTTGAATCACAGAATGTTAATGTAGAAAAACATCCCAAGGCACTTCACCTAAGCGCAATCAGGCTAAAACCAATACTGAACTAGCGAAGCAGATATTAGAAAGGGCGAATAAGATTAGTCAAAAATTTTAAGGCTCTTAAGGAGGATCTTAAAGAAGAGGGAAGTGGAAGTGTTTAGGGAAAATTCAAAAGCAAAGAGCCTATGTCACTGAAGGCTTGGCTACCACCAGTGAGGAGAAGGGAGGGGGTTGCGCTTGAGGCTGAGTCAGAGGAACACAGTTCCTGTGGGGGTTGAAGGTGGGAGGGGCTTGAAGAATTGAAGCAGGTTAGAGACAAAAGGATGTCTCAGCCCTTAAGGGATTTAAACACAACATTGTTAATAGAACAGAACACAATAACAGTAGCACATGGCAGAAGTCAAATTAGTTGACTATGTAAACAAGTTTTCATATGGGGAAAACAAAACAAACTTTTACAAATAGAGATCTGAACTGTTTCACATTTAACTTCATATTCAGGTGAGAATTAGCATCAAAGGATCTTGCGGCTTACAAATCGTGACACCTATATACAAAAATATTACTTATTCAGGATCAAAGATGCTGAGGGTTAATTATGTTCATAATTTTTGTTTAATAATGATGAGCAAGTCTCTACCTTATCAATCTCTTTGTTTCTGTTTCCCCTCTTTTGCTTCCATCTCTCTTTTCCCTCTGTATCCTTTCTTACGTGTGGGGTGGTGTGTCAAGGCAAGCCGCCATAGGGGGACTGCAGGCTGCACTTTCCATATAGCGGAGCTCAGTGGCTGCCTTCCCATCCCCTCTCCCATCATCTTCTAAGTCCTCTTGTCATTATCCCCTCATCATCATCACTGCTCATCCTGATTAATACCACATTTTTCTTCTCGGAACTATCCACTTAACTCCTCTCCGAGTCCACTGTAAATCACTTTACCTATTTCCCTTTTATTACCATTTGCTCTTCCCAAGGACAAGTGATGGGGCCTAAGATTCACTTACCTCTTTCCCTCAGAGGCTTTGCTTGCTTTCAAAACTAACTTGTTTTTGTTTCAAATAATTTAAATTGGGATGAAGAAAGAAACTAGGTGCTTCTCACCATCCGCCTTAGGTGTCAGTTATAACTACATTTTCTAGTAACAAAACAGCTGATAGAAGTTTTCAGTCTGCTTCAAAACTTTATTTTAAAGTTAAGAGAAAGTTATGATAGGAAAATACATTGTCTCAGCTTAACATGGTTTTCAACCTTAAAACAATGGCAAAAGGCATGTAACCAGTAGTGGCATTTTTCCTGCGCACAGAATTTTAAACAAAATTCGATACAAACTGTGGATGAATAAAACTTTTGGAATTTGTCTCCTTTAGCTCTTCTTCAAATATCTGAGAGGATGACTCGGTGGAAACTACTAGAAACTGAAGTACACCATTCAGTTGAGCTGTCTAAACGCTCCTGATGCTTCATGGCAAAGTGAACCACACGACACAATCTACCTTCAGCGAACAGTCACAACACTGGGGGAAAAATATCATTGCCAAGATCAGGTTTTTGGGAAAGGCTGTAACCTTCAACAAAGAGCTTCAATGAAGGCACCAAAAGACCAAAATAATTCTATTGAGATAATTAATTATGTTATTATTAAATAGACATTTTTTCAGTTTTAAATTTTGCATAATGTTTTGGATGTTTTGGATGTTAAATTCAGAAAAAATATTCAAATTGTTTGTGGATAACAGATAATATAACACCATACAGCATTCTAACATGGAGCTGTGACAGACAGTTCATGAAATTAACATTGCATTAGGGAAGAAATTAACAAACATTCCATGTGAACAAAATCATCACTAAATTTTTGAAGAGAATCTTAAACTCTAGTCATTAGGAGATACAATTCCAAGGAATTCACCGCTCCAATCTATCCTGTACTATTCTGGAAGCTAATCGTACCAGAGCAACCCAAAGGCACAATGCCCATGTCCTTTACTGTTTGGAAATACTGTTGGAGCTAGACACTAACTAACACAATGATAATGGCATGAAAACTGGGGTCAGAGGGATGCCATTGTTCTTATTTTATTCTTTGACTTAGGGAAGGGGGAGTTTTGGTGGTGTACTGAGATTGCACAGAAGGATGCCATTCAACTCATTGAGCTTGCCTCAGTATTAGCTACACATTACTTCTCAGCTTATCTACATACAAACTAGGAATAGGCCACTCAGCCCTTTAAGCCTGCTCTGCCATTCAATAAGATTATGGCTGATCTGATTGTAACCTCCCGCCAACCTCCGATAACCTTTTACCCCCCTTGTTAATCAAGGTTCTATCTAGCTCTGCCTTAAAAACATTCAAAGACCCTGTTGCCACTGCCTTTTGAAAAAGAGTTCCAAGACTCAAGACTGATAAAAAATTTCTCCTCATCTCTGTCTTAAAAAAGCGACCCCTTTTTAAACCATGACCACTAGCTCTAGATCCACCCATAAGAGGAAACATCCTCTCCACATCCACTCTGTCAAGCATCTCAGGTTCTTAAAGGTTTTGTTCAAGTCATCTCCGACTCTTTTAAACTCCACAGGGTACAAACCTAACCTGTCCAACCTTTCCTTGTAAGACAACTTGCCCAGTCCTGGTATCAGCCTAGTAAACCTTTCTGAACTACTTCTAATGCAGTTACATCTTTCCTTACTTAAGGCGACCAATACTATACAACACTGTACTCCAGATATGGTCTCACCAGTGCCCTCTACAACTGAAGCATAACCTCCCTATTTTTGTATTCAATTCCCCTTGCAATAAATGATAATGTTCCATTAGCTCTCCTGATTACCTGTTGTAACTGCATACTAACCTTCATGCATTAGGACACCCAGATCCCTCAATCTCAGAGGTCTGTCTCAGGAGCTGCCTCAGGGAGATTAAGATCAAAGTGAAAGTTTGAAAAAAAACAATAAAATTATTCAGACATGTGCCCTCATGACAGTGTCACATGAGCTGGGACATGTTTATCAATTGTCAAAATTATTTATTTATTTAATGAAACCTCATCCTGCCCGTGGATGAGGTTTCAAGCAAAATGCGAAGGCTGCTTGGGCTCTTCGCCTGCCCACCAATCTTAAGTTTGGACAGGCAGCCCTGTCAATTGGCTAAATTGGTTCATTAATGGCCTTAACAGGCCTTTGACAGTTCGGCAGGTGCACAGCCGACTCTGGTGTGCGCCTACCGAATCAAAGATCAGAATAACGCGCAGTGACTTCGGGACGCAAGCCCAACGTCACCGTGCGTCATTTTAGGCGACAGCATGCAGGGCCTGCTCCTGCATGCTGGAGAGAAAATTCTGCCTTAAGTGTTAGCTGTGGCTCAGTGGTCACACACTCCATTCTGAGTCATTAGGTTCTGGGTTTAAGTTCCACTTCAGAGCCTTGGGCACAAAATCTAGGCTGCCGCATGACTGAGTGAGTGCTTCACTATTGGAGCTGCCATCTTTTGGATGGGACGATCAGCTGAGGAGGCTCCACCTGTCCCATCTGGTAGACACAAAAGATTTCATGACACTCTTTTGAAGGAGAGGAGAGTTATATCTGGTGCCCTGGCCAATATTTATCCCTCAACCAACATCACTAACACAGAATACCTGATCATTATTGCATTGATATTTGTGGGACCTTGCTGTGCACAAATTCTGGGCCATGTTTCTGATCTTACAACAGTGCATTGGTTGTAAAATACTTCGGAACATCCTGAGGCTGTGAAAGGTGCTTTATAAATGCAAGATTTTCTTTTCCCCACTGGCCATCGAAAATGATCACCCATTATGGATGTTCTCAAACCATCATAATTTTGAGTGTTTCTGTTAGACCGTAACCTCTCACGTTCTAGTGAGCATAGCTTCAGTTATTCCAAATCTATCATTGTACGATCTAATGCCTGGTCAATTGCAGCTTTTCCATTGATTCTTTGGTAGGGAGCTGAAAACTCAAAAGTATTCCAACAGTGACCTAATCAACATGTTGAATTTAATATTCAACAGCACTTCCTTGTTTTACATTCAACACCTATATGTACCGAAGCTAAAATCCAAATTTCTTTGTCGTGGACCTTTCTATTGCATGTCCATCTTTAATAATCTATGTAACTGCATACTAGGAGTTGAATTTAATGGCAGCAACAGAGGTCTTGTCTACTGGCTGGAAAGCCAGGGACAACCCTGTTGTGGCCACTTCTGGAAGACCTGATGCAATTGCCTGGTCATCAGGCTGTTAACTGCCTGCAATTGGGGCTTCCGTTCCATTAAGGATGGAGATCCTGCCTCAGAGTTGCCAGCCAATCAGATGGCTGGCAGCTCCTCAATCCCAACAGCAGCATTGGGAGCAGTGGCCATTGCTGATAATGCAACTGGCCTGGGTCAGCAACGATGGAGAAGGCCCCTTGTCAGAGGTAAGCGTGTGGGACTCACCAGTCAGGCAGACCCTGGTGAGAATGGGGGCTTTCTAAGGGGCTGACCATCTGGTGGCCAAAGAGTGCCAAATCAAGAGGGCTCCACCTGAGCTGGCAAGGAGGCCCTCAACTTTTACTGGGCAGCCTCCTGTGTGGCACAGTGGAATATGCCATAATAACAAAAACTGGTAGCATTTCACTATTGGGATGTGGCACTTAAGTGGCTATTTATTGGCCACTTAGCACCTCAATTGGCCTCCAGACAGGAAGGCCATCCTCAACCTTCCCTGCCCAAATGAATCGGAGGGAGTTGGCAAGGGGGGAGGCACTCCACTCCCCCCATCTTCTCTCCCATACAACAATACCCCTGCCTTCTTGCCCACTACCGAGGGCAAAATCAAATTCCCCCTGGACTGTTCATCCACATTTGTTCAAAATCTAACCTTGTATAGCATACTTCCTTTTAGTATTTCTTTTCACCAACTTGCCTGCACAGAAAAAGAAGAATCCAATTTGCTGTTTAGGATCAATGTGCAATTCTATTCTCTAAGATATCACTGTCATACTTCATTAAGCAATGGAATCCATGAGCCCAATGGGGAAACGTATGAGAGTTGTCACCTGAATGCACAGACCATTGTTTCAAAGCTTGTATATTTTGAGTCATAACTCTAACTTAAAGAGAAACAGAAACTTCAGCTTCCGGTGGTGGGGTGGGGGGGGGGGGGGGGGGGGGGGGCGGGGGGAGAGAGAGAGAGAGAGAGAGAGAGAGAGAGAGAGAGAGAGAGAGAATGGAAACTACAGGTTCCTGGGGTTTTGGCAGGGTGGCGGGGGGGGGGCACGCGCGTGCAAACAGAATCCTCCAGTTCCTGGGGCGGTGGGGAGAACAGGAACTTCATGTTCCCATGGGGGGTGGGGGGGGGAACAGAAACTTCAGGTTCCTGGGATTGGGGGGTGGAACAGAAACTTCCAGTTTCTGGGCAGGGAGGCAGGATGGAAAATTCAGGTTCTTTTTGGGAGGCATTGGGGAACAGAAACTTCAGATTCCTGAAGGGGGGGGGCGCGGGGAGGGAGAAACAGAAACTATTTACTACTAGATAATAGACACAGAACCATCTGAACATATGGCGGCGCAGCAGACAGGCTGGACAAGACAAAGACCGAATCCTGGAGCAGGTAATAGTCAAATGCAATGTTGCTGGAGCTGTTTCTGTTACTTAAAGGAATAGACTGACCAGACTTGGCCACACAGTATACAGGGTTGCCACTGAGTGCTTGGATAAAGGTAATACCAGTGCATCTACACCATTAAGACTGTCATGAGCAAAGCTGAAAAGGTTCTGAAGAAGTGCGCCATTTTGTTGAAGACTGTTCCCATGGAACTTGGGTTGATTAGGAGATAGATGAGAATCAGGAGTTAAATCTTTGGAGAAAAGGAACAGCAATTCTATCCAGGTTCAGAGCTTTGAAGGACTTTGTGGCTGAAATTTGTGCCATATATGCTGAGTGGACTGTCTTGCAAATCCGAGAGATCTAACTTTGCTGTATCTGCCACTTAACACATAATCTATAATATATATTGACCATGATTTGTCTGTAAATTCATGTTTAGTTTATGTTGACTTTTGTTTGATTTTTGAAGTAAAAGTCATAAAACTTGAACCTTGAGCATTGGTTTTTCATTGGGGTCACTTGGTAAATTCAGTTCTGGTTTGATCATAACAATTGGGAATTTTAGGGGACTGTTCAATTCTCTGTTCTCTTTTCCACATCGTACTACTCATATATACCTTCACTATCCTGCATTTGCCACATATCTGCCCAGTTTAGTCAGCTGCATAATTGCCTGTGTAAGTGTTGCTCCCTCAATATATAGTTATGTAGGTGCAAGGTATGCACAGTGAAAATTGCAAATGAAAATTTGCCAGAAGTATCTGATTGTAAAAGATAGACTAAGAATAGATTTCTCTGGGGTTTATTTTGAGTAGGTTGGGGTGTGCAGCTGGGGCTGGTGGCTAACTTGATCTGCAATATAAATCTTAGCTTCAGATCAGGCTGGTGAACCAGAAAGGTGGTTTCTTGAAAGCTCGGAGGTGGTGGTTCTGGTAACTTGTTCAACCAATTGAACCACAGGATTTCAGGGCAGAGGTCACTTCAGTCTCCACAGGTTTTTTTTTTAGACTAACCACATTTATTTTTGTAAACACAGTGAGAGCAAATATATATGTTTAATTTTAGCAAAGATCAGAGAGGCCTTTGATACCCACTCCAACTAAACTGAAGCCTCAGCATTTTAAACTTTTGGTTTCAAAAGAGTGCTTTGTTTTATATTTTACTGAAGATGTTACAAAATGAGGCTTTTTAAAGTAAATTATACCGTAATTGGCTATGAGAGAATGCATATTTCCATATAAAAGACTTCACCTATTCAGAGTTCCGACTTGAACTAACTCCAACCAGTAAGCAATTGCTCTATTCCCAATTATAGGTAGCTCTATGCTGTGTTTTGAGTTTGCTGCTTTACAGGCTTTAAACATAGCACACATGCCCAAGATCAAGAGTGAAAATAAAATCAGTATTCTGAAATGCCTAAACTTATCAAACAAATTTGATTTGAAGTCTGACCTTAAATGATAAACTATGAAAGTCCCAACTCTGATAGATTTAGACCTGTGGTCTGGTACTTGTGAAAGCAGGAAATGGAAGACATCAACACCTGGCTGAAAGTGATACAGTTTAAAATTATACAGAACTTGTACTTAATTTACTTTCTTCAGGGACCATCCCCTCCCTCAAACAATAAGTGAAAGTCTTAGTTGAGTGACTGCCCTCTCATCTGAGTTAGGAGGCCATAGGATCAAGCCCCACATTCCTGAGGCTTCAGCATATAATGCAGGCTGACATTTCAGTGCAGTGTTGTGGAAGTGCTGCATTGTTGGAGGTCTTTTGGGTGAGTGTTAAACTGAGGCCCCACCTGCCTTTCCAGGTGGACACAAAAGATCCCATGGCGCTATTTCGAAGAGCAACAGAAGAGTTCTCCCACTATCTTGACATTGATGCCTCAAAGGGCATCGCTAAGAGGTTAGCTGGTCATTTACATTTCTAGTCTTTGTGGGCCTTTGCTGTGCATAAATTTGCTTCTGCATTTACCACAATGTAAGTTACCACATTTCCATAGTAGTTCATTGGTTGTAAAGTGTTTTGGGACATCCTGAGGTTATGGAAGACACTATAGAAACAAAAGTTGTTTTTAATTTTTTCTTTGGAACATGCATCATTCCATCTCCTCTCTCTCACCTCCTACAAAGTGCAGACAATTGTTTCCGGTGCCATTCAAGGTACAATCATAACCTTCAGTGTCAGGAAGGTGTCTCTATCTGAGTGAGACTCCAGGTATAAAACTAGTCTGTGTTATAATGCATTGGAACATCAACACGTGCTCTGTCACCCCAATTGCTTTCAAAGATTGTGAAACCAGAGTCAGGATTCAACCACTGACATCAACAGGAACTAAAGGCCACCACTGAGCCCCTTGAGCCTGTTTGTCCATTAAAACAGATCATGGCATATTTGTATTTTAACTCCATTTGCCTGCTTTGGGTCAATAACCCTTAATAGCTAGGGCTTCAACTGAGAATTGCAGACAAATAGTCAGAGTCAAAGAGTCATAATGGCACAGAAGAGGCCATTCAGCAGTCACATGATTCCCTATCATCCACACAAAGAACATTCCAAGCCCAACTGGTTAAGCCACACCAGTATTCCATTGGAAATCCTGAAAGTTTGAATGGTAACCATGAACACGTGTTCCCCTAATTCCTATTACTGATGTAACCGAATGCATGAAGATAGCAACAGCTGAAGTAGCCTCCAGCCATCGGCTACATAACCATGGCACACCACATCACTTTGGGCCCCAAGTTTATTTTTCCCTGCACTGCTCTGATGTGGTTTGAAGATCTTTTATCCCGCCACTGTATAATCTAACTAAATGCCGCTTACTGATTAACTCTGCTGGTATAGTATTTGTGGTCTGCTATATAAATACGCAACTATGGGTTACCAAACCTCTAAGTGCTGCCAACCCGGTCAACCGTTGTCAATGCCCTCAGACAGCACTCAGTGCAGACAGCCCTCATATTTCACCTTGCAATTAACTTCTCTCTCTTTGGCACATTAGCAATAAATCCCACACATTTAAAAAAAAAATTGCGGAGCACTCAGCTGTGAAAATCATGTTTAGCTTTGGCACGAAGTACAAAGCTCTAACATTTGAAGGGTGTCTTATGAGGTGATACCAGTGCAAAGGATGGGACTGGGAAGCAGGCAATAAACTACTAACTTTGTTTCCGTTTATTACTGAAAATTTTAATTGCTTAGCAAATCCAATGTTTAAAATGGCATCACTGGCGTTATAAATATTTTGGAAAGATCATACTTCTTTCTACCTCCACCTATTTCACTTCATTCTTCTCTCGATGCCACTGACATGCCAAGACACAAAAGCATGGGTGGGGTGCTCTTCCATTGTACCAACTAGCCATTCTTCATGGCTGAGCTTGCAGATTGAGTTTTGGTGGGCAACTTCTAACGGGGCCATTTCACGGGATAAATGGGCAATTATTTGCACTGCAATAAATGGATATTGAGGTCAACACTGCTATCCTTAATAAACTTTAGACACTTCAGCACTAGAAACCCTATATTAAAAACATACCTTTATATTAATATCTTCATAAAAAAAGTTAATCTCCTGTTGCATCAAGTTGGGGGAGGCAATGAAAATTGGCTAGAGCATGGAGACATAATTTCAGTCGTATTTTAAAAATGCATATGTATGTTTTCCACATTTTTATATTTCTAACATGAATTCCAATGTCCACATTAAAATATAAAAGCCTTATAAACTCGTCACGCAGTAATTTCACTCTTCCTTTCAGTGGTGGCACCAACAGAGTCCAGAGATCAAATCTGTGTCATTCACGCGTTTCAGTGTCACAGTAAGCAATGAACTCAACAACCATGCCATTAAGGGAATTCTAAACAGGAAGCTAAATGGTATTCAGTATCATAGCCAAATAAGGAAAGCTGTCAAGTGTGACACTGTGCCCACAAGCATCAATGGGACAGAGGACAGAACTCTCAGGCATTTGTAATTAGATTAATCTGTATTATAATTATTACAATTAATAATATACACTTTGTATTATGTTTTTCCTTTACTCTTTCATGGGATTTGGTTGCTCCTGACAATGCCAGCATTTGTTGCCCACCCCAATTGCCCTTGAACTGAATGCTTTGCTAGGCCGTTTCCAAAAGCAATTCAAAGTCAACCACATTGCTGTGGGTCTGGAGTCACATGTAGGCCAGACCAGAAAAGGATGGCAGATTCCCTTCTCTAAAGGGCATTAGTGAACCAGGTGGGTTATGACAATCGATGATGGTTTCATGGTCACAGTTACTGAGAATAGCTTTCAATTCTAGGTCTATTAATTGAACTTAAATTTCACCAGCTGCCATGGTGGGATTTGAACTGGTGTCCCCAGAGCATCAGCAAAGGCCCCTGGATTATTAGCCCAGCGTCATCACCACTACTCTTCCATCTCCTGTATGGAACAAATATTCAAGTTTTTACAACAGCCAACAATTGGATATGATAATTGTCTCCTCAAATAACAAGAGAAATGAGTAGCATGTCATGGGTGGATTACGAGAGGAAATATTTATCAAATCCCATCATTAGTTAGCTCAAATTGTGGTCTAGTGCCCTGCTATGGGGTGACAGTCAAGGCTATATAAACACTATTTTCACCCTTAATTTTTGATTCTGTGGTGGGCATGCTGAATGCAGAAAATTTGGGAAGGGATATGTAATAATGGCAAAACAGGAGCCAAAAGGTTGGTGCAATATGAGCAGTTCTATCTTTCTAAAGAATAGCAGTATACTTGGTTCATTTCGAACAGGAACTAAAGGATCTCCCCAAATGTAATCACAAATTCTGCACATGTATTTGATTAAATCAACATGCAAATTTTATGGTTTTTTTACACCAGCACTCGCAAATGAAAGTGTTTTTCTCCCTGTTACTTCCTCTTGCTAACATTGACAATGACAATTATTCAGAAGCTCACTTCCTGAACTTCAACATTAGAATCTATATACTGAAAACATATATTTTATGTCATATCAACTGACCTTTCATGGTATTTCATAGTTAAGATTAAGTGCAGTTCTCAGGTAAAATTAAATTACAGGGCATGTAGAGGATAATTGCACCAGGGCTTGCAGGCGTAATCCAATTTTCATTTTAACTGCTTGTACTCAGACCTTATTCTTATATTATATAGAATCATATAGCATGGGAGATGACCACTTGGCCATTGCACCTGTGCTGGCTCTTTGAGAGAGCTATCAAATTTGTCCCACTCTCTCTGCTCATTGCCTTGCCAATTTATTTTAATCCAAATTTGGAATATTTTCCATATTAAATACATTCAAAAGTTTTCATTATAAACTCTCATGCCGATATTTAAGATGGAATCTGTCTACGAAAACTGATTCAATTCAATTTCAATTTATTGTCCATACAGAAATTCATTCTGGGTACATTGCTTGTGTGTTAAAAAACATATAAATGAATAATAACAAAAAAGAAAGAAAATTGCCTGATGACAGACATCTAACTTTGATTATTTTAATGCATTTGAATAGCTTTTAATGCATATTTTAATTAAAGTAGATGTCCCACCCTCAGTGCATATTGTCAAACTCCCATTAAACGTTCTTCTCGAGAAGGGAACAAACAAGTTCAGATCAGGTTATAATTATATATTCCCAGCATGGAGATGAAACATCTCCATAAGCAGAAGGCTACAATTATAATATGACCAGTTTACATATGAATATGGAAATTTAAAATGGAAAAGTTCACAGGAAGTATATGCAGCCACAAGACTAATATATCGATAAATTTATATGGTGCCTTATTATATCCACAACATAAAAAGGTCATTTCTATTCAAGAGAGATATTTAGTTTACTTGTGGACAAATCCTCTGTAACCCTGCAGAATGAGGTGCTGCAGTGCTCAGAGAACATTACCCCCAGGGCCACCATCCAGTAAATGTTGCAGCGCTAAATAGCGAGAAGAGAATGTTCTGCAGTTGTTTTCAAACCACCCACTGAATTTGGGATTGTTAAAAAATGCATATTATACACATTTTAAAGCAAAATATAAACATAGTAGAACCACGGACATGCACTCCACAACTATCTGCCTTCTGTCCTCCCACCAGCTTCCTGCGACTATGCAAGATCCCATATCCCCCGACTTAAACCAACACAGTAAACCTGGAGAAATTATAAATTCCATTCCTATTATCTGTACCATACCCATCTTCAGCCCTAGGACATTGTTTCAATGCAAGGTCCCCTGCTGCTACTACACACTAATGTTCTGTAGAACTTAAGAACCAATTAAATCCCATCTGAACTACAGAAGGGAGGTTGCAGCAAGAGCTGAAATCCAAACCTCCTACCATCTCAGTAATCACCAGGTCAGTTACCAGGCGGCAATCAAATTATCTTAAAGATTAGATTTCTAGTCTGCATTGAACAACAGCTTTCAACCAAGAAAAGAAAATACTCCTTAAAAATCTAAGGAGAAAGCAATTCCCATGCCCGGCATCACCCTGCTCTTCATTCACTTACCAGCCTAACTCATTGTGAATGTAGAATTTATTCCACTGTACCCACAATTCCAAAAAACACTACCAAAACTGTAGAAACTTGGACCCAACAGCCTAGCACTTACCTCTGGAAAAGGCAAAAGAAAATGTCACCGTCAAGCTTGATCCTGCATTTGCCCAAGATTGACATTCATCACTGAAGTACCTTCTATAGTGGGAACCCTTTGCTTAGTAGCCCCTGCCTAACCAGGCAAGCTGCAAGTACAATGCGACCTTCTTAGTCTGGATGTTTCGGTGCAACACCTTGCACTACATTTTCTCACTGAGTCACTGGATGGGAATACCCTTTGCATTGTGATTTTTCTTCAGTTTTCAGTGCTGACTGCTCCTGTGACATCTATTAGAAATGGTGTAGATAGATTGCCCATGTTGTTTCTATTGCCACAGTAAATCATATCTTCACAAACAGAAGGTACTGAAGAACCACTTAACTTACTGAGTGCTACATTGGTCGTAGGTTCCAAACAGGCCTCTATTTCAGAGTACTAAAACTATGCCTATTTTTAGGGTCAGGATGGAGGCAACCACAAGAGGATTAAATTGGAAAATGTCACAGCCAGCTAAAAACATGCTTGCACTTATATTCTAACTTATGTACTGCATCAATGGAACATGTCAGAGCTCATCACAATTGGTGGATTACTTTTCAATGCGGTGGCTACTGTTGTGCAGGCAAACCCAGCAACCAGAAAGAAAAATTCATTTTTATTCAGATGGTGCCTTTCAACAACCTCAGGATGTGTCAAGGTGTTTCACAGCCAATGAATTATCCTGAAGGGTATGTGGGAGAATGTGGCAATCAATCTGCATGTACCATGCAACAAGCAACAAGATGAATTACCAGTATCCAGTAAGACTGAACAAACAGATGAAGTCTTAGCTTAAAATATCATCCAAAAGATGGCATTTCCAGCAGTGATGCACTGGATTGTCAGTCAAGCTTCTATGCTCAAATACCTGGAGTTTGGCTGGAACCCACAACCTCAAAACACTGCATTATATAGCATCTTCCATGTAGAAAAATAACCCAGAGCACTTCATAGGATCCTGCTGAGCTAAGTAGAAGTTTTTGATGAATGTATAAATTGGCTGGTTATGAGCGCAAAAGGGCATTTTATACTAAAAATACTGCCCCTCATTCACTACACTGCTCTCCTGCTCCTCAGTCACTACACTCTCTCCTGCTCCTCAGTCACTACACTGCTCTCCTGCTCCTCAGTCACTACACTGCTCTCCTGCTCCTCAGTCACTACACTGCTCTCCTGCTCCTCAGTCACTACACTGCTCTCCTGCTCCTCAGTCACTACACTGCTCTCCTGCTCCTCAGTCACTACACTGCTCTCCTGCTCCTCAGTCACTACACTGCTCTCCTGCTCCTCAGTCACTACACTGCTCTCCTGCTCCTCAGTCACTACACTGCTCTCCTGCTCCTCAGTCACTACACTGCTCTCCTGCTCCTCAGTCACTACACTGCTCTCCTGCTCCTCAGTCACTACACTGCTCTCCTGCTCCTCAGTCACTACACTGCTCTCCTGCTCCTCAGTCACTACACTGCTCTCCTGCTCCTCAGTCACTACACTGCTCTCCTTCCTGCTCCTCAGTCACTACACTGCTCTCCTGCTCCTCAGTCACTACACTGCTCTCCTTCCTGCTCCTCAGTCACTACACTGCTCTCCTGCTCCTCAGTCACTACACTGCTCTCCTGCTCCTCAGTCACTACACTGCTCTCCTGCTCCTCAGTCACTACACTGCTCTCCTGCTCCTCAGTCACTACACTGCTCTCCTGCTCCTCAGTCACTACACTGCTCTCCTGCTCCTCAGTCACTACACTGCTCTCCTGCTCCTCAGTCACTACACTCTCTCCTGCTCCTCAGTCACTACACTCTCTCCTGCTCCTCAGTCACTACACTGCTCTTCTATAAAGATATGAGATGCTATTGAAGTAACATTCTAGCATTTGGATGACCAATGCAAAACTTCATAGTAGGAGGCTACTCAAAAACAAAGAAAAGAGGAAATTGAATCTTGGAAGATGGTATCAAAATCCATTTTACAAAGCTTACCTCTAATCACCATGACATATGCTGACTTGTTGATATACTGGTCTCTATGCTCGAACAGGATGCAGGAGTAACAGAATACTGGTCAACACCAGCATTTACCTAGATAGTGCACTCTTGATTTCAACTTAAGTGGAAGTTAAGCGCTGTGTGATCAGTAATTTAATGGGGTTTAACCTCCTTATTGGACCCTCTTACACATGGACAAGAAAGGGACATGGGATAGTGAGAAACACATGGAGCAACAGAACTTCTAATGAGGGCTAGAAATGAAGGCAAGTCAAGCAGTCTCTCCGTTCCACACGCCTAGCCCTCCCCTCTCTCCGTTCCACACGCCTAGCCCTCCCCTTTCTCCATTCCACATGCCTAGCCCTCCCCTCTCCCCGTTCCACACGCCTAGCCCTCCCCTCTCTCCGTTCCACACGCCTAGCCCTCCCCTCTCTCCGTTCCACACGCCGCCTAGCCCTCCCCTCTCTCCGTTCCACACGCCTAGCCCTCCCCTCTCTCCGTTCCACACGCCTAGCCCTCCCCTCTCCAGTTCCACACGCCGCCTAGCCCTCCCCTCTCTCCGTTCCACACGCCTAGCCCTCCCCTCTCTCCGTTCCACACGCCTAGCCCTCCCCTCTCTCCGTTCCACACGCCGCCTAGCCCTCCCCTCTCTCCGTTCCACACGCCGCCTAGCCCTCCCCTCTCTCCGTTCCACACGCCGCCTAGCCCTCCCCTCTCTCCGTTCCACACGCCTAGCCCTCCCCTCTCTCCGTTCCACACGCCTAGCCCTCCCCTCTCTCCGTTCCACACGCCTAGCCCTCCCCTCTCTCCGTTCCACACGCCTAGCCCTCCCCTCTCTCCGTTCCACACGCCTAGCCCTCCCCTCTCTCCGTTCCACACGCCGCCTAGCCCTCCCCTCTCTCCGTTCCACACGCCTAGCCCTCCCCTCTCTCCGTTCCACACGCCGCCTAGCCCTCCCCTCTCTCCGTTCCACACGCCTAGCCCTCCCCTCTCCCCGTTCCACACGCCTAGCCCTCCCCTCTCTCCGTTCCACACGCTGCCCAGCCCTCCCCTCTCTCCGTTCCACACGCCTAGCCCTCCCCTCTCTCCGTTCCACACGCCGCCTAGCCCTCCCCTCTCTCCGTTCCACACGCCGCCTAGCCCTCCCCTCTCTCCGTTCCACATGCCTAGCCCTCCCCTCTCTCCGTTCCACACGCCTAGCCCTCCCCTCTCTCCGTTCCACATGCCTAGCCCTCCCCTCTCTCCGTTCCACACGCCTAGCCCTCCCCTTTCTCCATTCCACACGCCTAGCCCTCCCCTCTCTCCGTTCCACACGCCTAGCCCTCCCCTCTCCCCGTTCCACACGCCTAGCCCTCCCCTCTCTCCATTCCACACGCCTAGCCCTCCCCTCTCTCCGTTCCACACGCCGCCTAGCCCTCCCCTCTCTCCGTTCCACACGCCTAGCCCTCCCCTCTCTCCGTTCCACACGCCTAGCCCTCCCCTTTCTCCGTTCCACACGCCGCCTAGCCCTCCCCTCTCTCCGTTCCACACGCCTAGCCCTCCCCTCTCTCCGTTCCACACGCCTAGCCCTCCCCTTTCTCCATTCCACATGCCTAGCCCTCCCCTCTCTCCGTTCCACACGCCGCCTAGCCCTCCCCTCTCTCCGTTCCACACGTTGCCTAGCCCTCCCCTCTCCCGTTCCACACGCCTAGCCCTCCCCTCTCTCCGTTCCACACGCCGCCTAGCCCTCCCCTCTCTCCGTTCCACACGCCGCCTAGCCCTCCCCTCTCTCCGTTCCACACGCCTAGCCCTCCCCTCTCTCCGTTCCACACGCTGCCCAGCCCTCCCCTCTCTCCGTTCCACACGCCTAGCCCTCCCCTCTCTCCGTTCCACACGCCGCCTAGCCCTCCCCTCTCCCCGTTCCACACGCCTAGCCCTCCCCTCTCTCCGTTCCACACGCCTAGCCCTCCCCTCTCTCCGTTCCACACGCCTAGCCCTCCCCTCTCTCCGTTCCACACGCCGCCTAGCCCTCCCCTCTCTCCGTTCCACACGCCTAGCCCTCCCCTCTCTCCGTTCCACACGCCGCCTAGCCCTCCCCTCTCCCCGTTCCACACGCCGCCTAGCCCTCCCCTCTCTCCGTTCCACATGCCTAGCCCTCCCCTCTCTCCGTTCCACACGCCTAGCCCTCCCCTCTCCCCGTTCCACACGCCTAGCCCTCCCCTCTCTCCATTCCACACGCCTAGCCCTCCCCTCTCCCGTTCCACACGCCGCCTAGCCCTCCCCTCTCTCCGTTCCACACGCCTAGCCCTCCCCTCTCCCGTTCCACACGCCGCCTAGCCCTCCCCTCTCTCCGTTCCACACGCCTAGCCCTCCCCTCTCTCCGTTCCACACGCCTAGCCCTCCCCTCTCTCCGTTCCACACGCCTAGCCCTCCCCTCTCTCCGTTCCACACGCCTAGCCCTCCCCTCTCTCCGTTCCACACGCCGCCTAGCCCTCCCCTCTCTCCGTTCCACACGCCTAGCCCTCCCCTCTCTCCGTTCCACACGCCTAGCCCTCCCCTCTCTCCGTTCCACACGCCTAGCCCTCCCCTCTCTCCGTTCCACACGCCTAGCCCTCCCCTCTCTCCGTTCCACACGCCTAGCCCTCCCCTCTCTCCGTTCCACATGCCTAGCCCTCCCCTCTCCCCGTTCCACACGCCTAGCCCTCCCCTCTCCCCGTTCCACACGCCTAGCCCTCCCCTCTCTCCGTTCCACACGCCTAGCCCTCCCCTCTCTCCGTTCCACACGCCTAGCCCTCCCCTCTCTCCGTTCCACACGCCTAGCCCTCCCCTCTCCAGTTCCACACGCTGCCTAGCCCTCCCCTCTCCCGTTCCACACGCCTAGCCCTCCCCTCTCTCCGTTCCACACGCCGCCTAGCCCTCCCCTCTCTCCGTTCCACACGCCGCCTAGCCCTCCCCTCTCTCCGTTCCACACGCCTAGCCCTCCCCTCTCTTCGTTCCACACGCCTAGCCCTCCCCTCTCCCCGTTCCACACACCGCCTAGCCCTCCCCTCTCTCCGTTCCACACGCCTAGCCCTCCCCTCTCTCCGTTCCACACGCCTAGCCCTCCCCTCTCCCCGTTCCACACACCGCCTAGCCCTCCCCTCTCTCCATTCCACACGCCTAGCCCTCCCCTCTCTCCGTTCCACACGCCTAGCCCTCCCCTCTCTCCGTTCCACACGCCGCCTAGCCCTCCCCTCTCTCCGTTCCACACGCCTAGCCCTCCCCTCTCTCCGTTCCACACGCCTAGCCCTCCCCTCTCTCCGTTCCACACGCCTAGCCCTCCCCTTTCTCCGTTCCACACGCCTAGCCCTCCCCTCTCTCCGTTCCACACGCCTAGCCCTCCCCTCTCTCCGTTCCACACGCCTAGCCCTCCCCTCTCCCCGTTCCACACGCCTAGCCCTCCCCTCTCTCCGTTCCACACGCCGCCTAGCCCTCCCCTCTCTCCGTTCCACACGCCGCCTAGCCCTCCCCTCTCTCCGTTCCACACGTTGCCTAGCCCTCCCCTCTCTCCGTTCCACACGCCTAGCCCTCCCCTCTCTCCGTTCCACACGCCGCCTAGCCCTCCCCTTTCTCCGTTCCACACGCCTAGCCCTCCCCTCTCTCCGTTCCACACACCGCCTAGCCCTCCCCTCTCTCCGTTCCACACGCCGCCTAGCCCTCCCCTCTCTCCGTTCCACACGCCTAGCCCTCCCCTCTCTCCGTTCCACACGTTGCCTAGCCCTCCCCTCTCTCCGTTCCACACGCCGCCTAGCCCTCCCCTCTCTCCGTTCCACACGCCGCCTAGCCCTCCCCTCTCTCCGTTCCACACGCCTAGCCCTCCCCTCTCTCCATTCCACACGCCTAGCCCTCCCCTCTCTCCGTTCCACACGCCTAGCCCTCCCCTCTCTCCGTTCCACACGCCTAGCCCTCCCCTCTCCCCGTTCCACACGCCTAGCCCTCCCCTCTCTCCGTTCCACACGCTGCCCAGCCCTCCCCTCTCTCCGTTCCACACGCCTAGCCCTCCCCTCTCCCCGTTCCACACGCCTAGCCCTCCCCTCTCTCCGTTCCACACGCTGCCCAGCCCTCCCCTCTCTCCGTTCCACACGCCTAGCCCTCCCCTCTCTCCATTCCACACGCCGCCTAGCCCTCCCCTCTCTCCATTCCACACGCCTAGCCCTCCCCTCTCCCCGTTCCACACGCCTAGCCCTCCCCTCTCTCCATTCCACACGCCTAGCCCTCCCCTCTCTCCGTTCCACACGCTGCCCAGCCCTCCCCTCTCTCCGTTCCACACGCTGCCCAGACCTCTCCTCTCTCCATTCCACACCAACTAGCCTTCCCTTTCTCCATTCCACGCCACCTATCCTTCCCTCACTCCAATCCACACCACCTATCCCTCCCTCTCTCCATGATAGATGTATCCCCTTGTTTTAAGCTCTATACCAGCCACTAATCTCAACATTATAATCGAGTTAAGATATGCTGGAAGTACCCAACAGGCTTGCTGATTATGTACTTTTAAGTTTCAGAGGACAAGTGAATGCTTTCAGTGGATATATTTATTAAATATTTTTGACAGTAATTATCGTACATGGCCCGCAGCAGTTAATGTACTACGAAGTCTTGCAAGCATTAACATTTTAACATGCACTGCCAACTTTCACATAGAACAAGAGCAGACAAAACAGATTATGTTTCTGAACAGGATTCTTTCCTTAAATGATGGGTCTTCTGTTCATGTTGTTTGGTTTGGCATAGGATTTGGACACAATTATACCTACCTGGTTAATGTAGAATGTAAAGTGCATTCTAATTGCCTGAACTGGTATTAGTTACAAAGTACAAAGTAGTTACAGCACAGAAACAGGTCATACTGCCCAACAGTTCCATGCCACCACTTATTCTCCACACGAGCCTCCTCCCAACCCTTCATCTAACCTAATTAACATATCTTTTATTATTTTCTCCTTCTTGCCCTTATCTAGCTTTCCCTTAAATATATCTCTGCTATTCATTTCAATTACTCCCTGTGGTAGAAGATTCTAAACATGCCCTGGGTGCAGAAATTCTCTGATGGATTTATTAGTGACTAATATTTATGGCCTCTAGTTCTAGTCTCGCCCACAAGTAGAAACATCTTCTGCACTGCTACCCTATCAACACCTTTTGCAATCTTAATGGCCTCTATTAGGTCATCCCTTAGCCTTCTCTTTTTGAGAAAGAACCCTCCAAGCTGCTCAACCCTTCCTGATAAAATTTAACCTCTCAGTTCTGGTAAAACTTTTACGCAGCTTCTCCAGTGCCTCTTATTTTTTAATAATATGAATACCACATTGTTCACTGTACTTGAGTATTTCTGTGGTCTAATCCTTTACAAGTTTAACATAATTTCTCTGCTTTTAATTCTTTCCTAAAAATTAATCCCAGTAATTTGTTTGCTTTTTCATGACCTTATTAGCCTCCAACACTAAGTTTAGAAATTTTTGTATCTGTACCCCCAGCTCCCTCTGTTCCTCTACCTCATTTAGATGTCTTTTCAAAGGAGTATGTGATCTCCTCATTCTTCCTACCAAACCATATTAGCTCACATTTACTTATATTGAAATTCCTTTGTCATATACACACCCTTTCTGCCAGTTTACTAATGTCTTCCCACATTTTCCCACAGTCCTTCAGTATTAACTACACTCCCCAATTTGGTGTCATCCACAATTATCAAATCTTTACCTTCTGATTTCTGAGTCCTTATTGTTGATGTAAATTGTAAACAGTAGTCCCAGAACCAATCCTTACGGAACACCACTTCCCACCATGTCAACCTGGGTAACCATCATTAACCCCTACTCGGTTTTCTGTTTTGTAGCCATTTTGCAATCCATTCTGTTGCCTGACCCCCACTGCCACATATTCTGACTTTGTCATGAGTGCACTATGTACTAACTTGTTGAAGGCATTTTACAAATCCAAATATATTACCTTTACTACCTTACCCATATCCGCCCTGTTATTTCTTCAAAGGATTTTATGAGGTTAGTCAAGCATGACCTTCTCTTTTTGGAATCTGTGCCATTATTATATTTTCAGTTTCCAGGTATTTTTCTATTACACCTTTGAATAAGGATTGCACATGTCTTTCCTACCACCAACATTAAGCTAACTGGTCCATAGCTTCCCTGGACTTGTTCTATCTCCCTTTTGATAGAGAATTCATATTAACTGCTGTCCACCAATCCTCTGGCACAACTCCTTTCTCTAATACAGATATAATTAGTATACATTTGTAAAAATGGTGCCTCTTCTATCTCTCTCCTTACTATTTTAAATATGCACAGATGCCACCCATCCTGATGGGGGATTTTATCCTCTGTTAAGTTTGATTCATTTATGAATTTGCAACCCGCTATTTAAAAACACCTTTGTACTTTTTTTGTTGACTTCTTTTAATATCATGTCCATCAAAATCTCCCTGATAAATACAAAGGTAAAGTGACTATTTAATATTTCTGCCAAATTTCTGTCATTACCTGTGAGTTCATAATGTATATCCCTTAGTGGTCACTTTTCTATTTTTTTTGTTTGCCTGAGTACCTTAATATTTCTCTTAATAATCCTTGATAATTTTCTTCCTTCTCAAGATTATTTTTGATTTCTTTCACAACTTCTCCGTATTCCCTTACATCATTCTCTCCTTTCTTGTCTACCTATTTAATGTTTGCCTTTTCCTTTAGCATCAATTTTGCCTTTATTCATCAGTGGTATGTCATTACTGACTAGCTGACTAGTCTGTTTTTGCATTTAAGTAGGACATATTTCTCCTGGAACTACAGATCACAATCACAGGATCATTACAGTGCAGGAGGCGGTCATTCGGTCCATCAGGTCTGCACCAGCTCTCTGAAAGAGCATTCCTTCTAGTCCCACTCCCCTGCCTTATCTGTAACCTTGCACACACTTTCTTTTCAGGTAGCAATCGAATTCCCTTTTGAATACCTCGATTGAACCTGCCTCCACCACCCTTTCAGGAAATTTGTTCTAGACTCCTCTGGGTGAAAAATATTTCCTTGCATCACATTTATTCCTTTTGCCAATTATTCTGGATCTGTGCCCTTGAGCTCTTGATGCTCCCTTGAGTGGGAACAGTTTCCCACTATTTGCCCTGTCCATACTCCTCTGGATCTTGAGCACCTCTACCAAGTCTCCTCTCAGCTGCCTTTTCTCCAAGGAAAAGAGTCCCAATGTCTGTTTTAAATGTTTTCCAGTTCTGCTCTATTCCTATGTTTGCCAGTAAAATTTTAGTCTATTTTCCTTAGTTCCATTCTCATCCCCATAAAAATCAATATTTTTCCAATTTATTAGTTTGGTCTTTGTCTTACTCAAGTCCTTCGTAATCTTTATCTCAAACCTGATCATGTTGTGATCCCTTTTGTTTCAGTGTTCCCCTACGCTCACTCCCCTGATTTGTTCTGGTTAACTTCTCATTACCAGGTCCTCTCTGTGGAGCTTTTATCATAATGGCTAAGAATGGACTCCTGCACCCTGTGTGAAAATATCTTTCCATATCTCCTCTTGCCTGTTTATTTAGAGGTACTGCTGTTCTTGTTCTTTGATTATGTTCTTTACTCAATTAACATCTTTGTTGACAACTTTCTTCCTCCACTTCTTGCGCACTAATGGTTTGGTTGCAGTTTATCCTTATTGGAGTGACTGATCCCTTCCTACTTTTAATTTCAATCCATATGCATTGAGCTCCTAACTTTCTGTTATCTATGCCCTTATTTTCTAATGCCATTATGTTATCTCTAATTAGTATAACCACCCCAGCCCCTCCTCCTTTTCCCATCACTTCTGATTATGCTATAACCTTCAATTTGTGGCTGCCAGTCCAGTTCTTTATGTAGCCATGTTTAGGTTATTGATGCTACATCTGGTTCCTCGCTACAGATTATTGCTTCCAGTTCCTCTGTTTCATTTTGAATGCTGTGTTCAGTGCTGTACGAGCAGTTTAATTTGTCTATAGTAGTGGTTCCTTCTACTTTATTTTTAAAAGTCCTTTTATAGTTGCGTTCTATAACAGTATTTGTTCCCTTTATACTTTACCTTGGTCTGACCTTTACTATCATCTCTTTTTTATCTTCAGATTTATATTATTTTCACCAGATTTCTCCCTCTCCATCTTATTTGTTCAATGTGGTGCAGGATGCAGACAGAATTAAGAAATAATAGAGGTGCCATTGGTGTATTCCAGTACACCAAATAGTGGGAAAGATAAAGAACAATGAATTTGCAGAGAAATTAGAGGCACAAGAACTGTAGTGATAATTGGGGACTTTAATTATTCTAATTCAAATTGAGATGATAACTGTATAAAAAGGCAGAGAGGAAGGAGAGTTTATGAAGTGTGTTCAGGAAAATTTTCTTTATCTGTTTCCAGTCCAACGAGGAAGGAGGCATTATTGGATCTGGGGAATGAGGTGGGACAAGTGGATCAAATGTCAGTAGGGAACATTTAGGGAGCAGTGATCCTTGTATCATAAGGGTTAGATTAGCTATAGAAAAGGGTCAAGAGCAAGCTATGGTAAAAATACTTAATTGCAAGAAGGCCAATTTCAGTGGGTTAAGGTCTCTCCTGGGTAAAATGGAATGAAAGACTGGGAGGCAATACTGTACCGGAACAATGGGCTGCCTTTATAGGGGAGATGGTTCGGGTACAGTCGAGGTACATTCCCATGAGTGGAAAGGTAGGGCAGCTAAAACTGGAGCGCCTTGGGTGACAGAAAGAGATAGTGAGTAAGATGAAGCAGAAAAGGAGTGTCTATGATAGCTGCCTGGCTGACAATACAAGTGAACCAGGACGATAGAAGATTCAGAGGGAAAGTGAAAAAAGGAATGCGAGGCACAAAGAGAGAGATGTGAAGAGACTGGCAAATAACATAAAAGGGAATCCAAAACTGTCTTCTATAGGTATATACATAGCAAAAGTATAGCAAAGAGGAGAGGTGGAGTCAATTAGGGATCAAAAAGCAGATTTATGCATGGAGGCAAATGGCATGACTGAGGTACTAAATTTTTTTTATTCATTCATGAAATGTGAGCATCGCTGGCTAGGCCAGCATTTATTGCCCATCCCTAATTGCCCTCGAGGTGGTGGTGGTGAGCTGCCTTCTTGAACCGTTGCAGTCGACGCAGTGTAGGTACACCCACAGTGCTGCTAGGGAGGGAATTCCAGGATTTTGACCCAATGACAGTGAAGGAACAGCAATATATTTCCAAGTCAGGATGGTGAGCGGCTTGAGGGGAACTTCCAGGTAGTGGTGTTGCCATGCATCTGTTGCCCTTGTCCTCTATGTTTGCAGTTGTGGCTTTGGAAGGTGTTTTCTAAGGAGTCTTGGTGAGTTCCTGCAGTGCATCCAGTAGATGGTACAGAACTGCTGCCATTGTGCAGCAGTGATGGAGGGAGTGAATGTTTGTTGATGGGGTGCCAGTCAAGTGGGCTGCTCTATCCTGGGCAGTGTCAAGCTTCTAGAGTGTTTTTGGAGGGGCACTCATTCAGCTAAGTGGAGAGTGTTCCATCACACTCCTGACTTGTGCCTTGTAGATGGTGGACAGGTGTTGGGAAGTCAGGATTCAGCAAATGAATACTTTGGCATCTGACTTCACCACGGAAGAAGCTGCCAAAGGCATAGTGAAGGATGAGCTAATTGAGACAGTGGATTGGTTAAAAATTGATATAGAGGAGATATTAGAAATGGTGGCTGCACTTAAATTTGATAAGTCATGGCGACTAGGTGGGATGCATCTGAGGGAAGGGCAGAAATTGTGAAGGTACTGGCCATCATCTTCCAAGCCTCCTTAGAAACCAAGGTGGTGTAAATGGACTGGAGAATTGCAAATGTTACACCCTTGTTTAAAAAGGGTGCACAGATAAACTAGCAACTTCAAAGCCAGTCAGTTTAACCTTGCTGGTGAAAAAGCTTTTAGACACAATAATATGGGACAAAATTAACACTCACTTGGACAATTGCGGATTAATTAAGGAAAATCAGCACAGATCTGTTAAAAACAAATTGTATTTAACTAAATTGATTGACTTTTCTGATGATGTAACGGAAAGGGCTGATGAGGATAATGTGGTGGATGTGGTGCAAATGGGCTTCCAAAAGGCATTTAATAAGTGCCACATAACATGCTTGTCAGCAAAGTTAAACCCCATGGAATAAAAGGGACAGTGGCAGCATGGATACAAAGTTGGTCAAATGAACAGCTGTTAATTTGGATTGTAGGAACATATACAGTGGTGTTCCCCAGGAGTCAGTACTATGTCAAGAAGATATAATGATGTCTATAATGTTATTGGAAATTATTTTCAAATATCATTCTAGTTGGGTTTGTGTGTGGGGTCTAGAGGCTTTGATGTATAGAGAAGTAGGTTTGAAAAGTTAATTAGGTAAATCTAAGAGAGTTACAAGGTGAAGTGTAAAGGGGGAAAATTTGCATTTTTAAATAAACCATTCAAAAGAATGGGTGAAATATTACACCTAGCCAGAAGAAGCCAAATAATGAGTTTACTTTTTCCAAAACTTACTAATAAAATTGGTGTTATGAAAGGGTTTTATTGTTCAAAGAGGTAAAGTTCAAAAAGCCTAGTGATACAATAAGAATTTGCATTCAAAGAGGAAAACATGTATAAAGGAAGAGAAGGCTGTTGGTAAAAGAGACATTCTAAGATCTAAAGCCTCCAGCATGTAAGCCTCAAGCTGCTGTCTGCAAGGGCCCAGAGCTAAAAGAAACTCATTTTGAATGCAACTGTCCAGAGTGTGTTTTGCCAGGGGTCTGTTTAAATCTGTGTTTTACTGTTGCCTTAAAGGTGCAACAGAGTCAGATTAGTCAGGGGATTTTTAGAAGTTATTATAGTAGTAGTTTGTAGACATATGTATGTGCTTACAATCTTTTAATTAATAAATGTTTAATTTAGTTTTACAAAAACCTCGAGACTCAATGGTCTTCTTATAACTGAATTCAAAGCCTGCATCTTGAAACATACAAACTGCAAACATTGGTTATGACAGCTGATTCAAGTTTCCCTCTGGGATTTGAACGACTCAGCATTTACCATCGACTGTGTCATAATAACTATCACTGCTTTTCTTGATAGCAGAAACTTGGAAGAATTATGAATAGGGAGGAGGATAGTGATAGACACAAATGTGCTGGTGGAATGGGTGGACATGTGGTAGATGAAAGTTAATGCAGACAAGTGTGGAGTGATCCATTTTGGTAGAAAGAATGAGGAGAGGGAATATAAAATAAAGGATACAATTCTAAAGGGAGCGGAGGGACCTTGGGAGTATATGTGTGCAAATCATTGAAGGGGGCAAGGCAGGTTGAGAAATTAGTTTAAAAAATGCATCCAGGGTCCTGAGCTTCACAAATAGAGGCATAGAATATAAAAGCAACAAAAATATGATAAACCTGTATAAAACACTGGTTCGGCATCAACTGGAATAGTGTGTCCAGTTCTGGGCACCACACTTTAGAAAGGATGTGCAGGCTTTAGAGTGGGAAAAGATTTACGAGAGTGGTTCCAGGTATGAAGGGCTTTAGTTATGAGGGAGGAAGTTAGAATTGCTCTCCTTATAGAAGGTTAAAAGGAAATTTGATAGAGATATTCAAAATCATGAGGTGTCTAGCAATGTAGATTAGGAGAAACTGTTTTCATTGGCAACAGTGTGCAAAAACAGGGGTCATAGATTTAAGGTAATTGGCCAAAGGGCCAAGAGAGACACGAGGGAACATTTTCATGCCGCGAGAGATTAGGATCTGGAATTAACTGCTTGAGGGGATAATGGAAGCAGCTTCAACTGTGGCTTTTAAAAAGGGATGTGGATAATCATCTGAAAGTAAAACTTCTGCAGGGTTATAATGAAAGGGTGGGGAAGAGGACTAGCTAAATCGCTCTCACAGAGAACCTTTGTGGACTGAACTGGTTGAATTTTCTCCTCCTGTGCTGCAACCATTCTAGCGGACTGGTGTAACTTCATTATCTAATTGAAGGGCAGAGCAAACTCAAGGGGCCAAATGGCCTACACCTGCTCCTATTTCCCATGTTCCTATGAGCCTGCTCCAGCATTCGATAAGATCATGGCTGATCTGATTATGGATATGGACACGATTATGCCAAAGGTAAGCAGTTATCAGGATCTGAAAAGACATTCTGCCAACCAAACAAGTGAGTAACGTGGTATGTTATTGCAGAGCTGGAGTGATGGCAGGTATGCAGGCCGCAAGTCCCAATGACTGGTGGGTCATATCAAACAGCATTTCCCTTCAGCTGCTAGTAATAGGCAGAGTACTGACCGTACTCAACCAGCTCATGCTTACATAACGTCTAACGTTAGATGTGATTCTGTGATTGGTCAACACTTGCTAAGCAATCCAGAGTGCGCTAAGAATTACACTAACAACAATTCTAAAGGTTATCAGCCGTGCTTGCAACCTGGCTCACTTAAGCTCACTAGAAGTAATGTATATTTATTCACAGGGGCTGGTTCTTAGCAGGCGAAAGGAACACGTCCAAGAATTGCACCTTTTACTTAATAAAAGCATGAGTGACAATAGTTCCCTAGTGCATTCTCCATGGCAACCCCTTGATCAATTAGCATCCACTTGCCAACCAATCAGTACCCTTTTTCCGTGCAGTATAAATTGTTGCTCCCTCTGAAATTCAGCATTCTTGCATCTGTCCTGAAGAGTACAAGCTAAGAAACCTTTAACAGAATGTCTCTTTTTTTTAAAAAAAGACCCACTTTGTTTATTTTTCTTTAACTAAAACGAATAAATAGGAAAAAAAATGCTGCATTTCGGTAAGTAACCCTCATCAGTACAGCATTTCTCATCACATCAGTTACAGTTGGATATGATCCACATTCAGGACATCCTGATGACACCTCTTCAATGCAATGCATTCAAAACCCACTGGCATTGGAATCCTCACTGCATCAAAAGTTTCTCTGCATTCTGCAAAGCAATAAGGTAAAACTCGACCACTTGGCCTTAACTAACTTATGTGTAGTTTAATGCCCAAAGGGACTACTTAACAGTTGAAGCATTACTCCCAGCATCTGTGGTGCTAATCATATACAGTTCCTATTTTTCAAGAGGCATTGTGTATATTGTGTCACCATAGTAACATCTTTCTTTGAGTTATCCTTGCTTACATCACCATGGGTAATGAAACCAGTTGGCTCAAAGGGGAAGGTTAACATCTGTCTTGGAGCCAATGCTGTGAGGGAGCACCCTGCCACCCAAAACAAAAATCACCATCATCTTTGTTCCTTCTCCACCAAAGGCTAAAATTCAAATATCAATGGATGAGGGTAAGCTTTACCATTTCAAACCAAAATTTCCCCAAATAAAAATTCAGCCTTCTCTCATTCATATGCTGTACATTATACACAGCTCTTACCCTGACTCCTGTATCACCTACATGTTTGATTTCACTATCATGCCAAAGATTCTGTGCCAAGACATTTTTTTTAAATATACAAGAACTGTTTAAACAGAACATTTGAATCCCATTCCGAGGAAAGTCTGCATGGTCTCCAAGGCAGAGAAGAGTAAACGTCAAAGAGCAAAGACTACATCTCTCATGTTCTTTGTCAGAGGTACACTGTGTGAATATGGAGGATATAACTAACTAGGACAAAGTCGTTCGATCATAGAATAATACACCACACAAGGTCATTGGGCCCAACTTTCCTGTGCCAGAATCTTCCAACTGTGCAGTGTGCAAGTTGTGTCTTGTACTGCTGTGGAAATTCCTCTATTTCTCTCTCCTTCTTTAAGCCCCCTTCTTAAAATCAACCTCTGATCATGCTTTTGGCCACCACCCTAACACTAATAGCTCTTTCTCTGGCCAGGCTTCCATTGCTATCTAATTTTGCCCATGAAGAGCCATGGGTTAGGGGATGTTTTATCTTTGTTAAAGGCGCCATGTAATGCAAATTGTTGCTGTCGATCCCACTGGCCATTTATATCCTGAACATGAAGTCTGTTAGGTGGTAACAGGAAGGTCAGGTATACAGTGTGCGTAGACATTACCACCTACTGGCCAACAGCAGCAAAGGCAGAACCACCTGCATGTCTCTAAACTGCTCACTTCTCATTTGAATACAATTCACTCACTAAAAGACACTAGGCAGGATGCAAGAGGAGGTCGACAGGTCAACACAAGATTTATCCAGATCAGGGTTGCAAGGATTAAACAGAGCATTATACCAGGTTACAGGAGGCTGAGTACTAAGACACTCATGTTTATCCCAGTTGAGGGGGTGGGATTCAGCTGTGGCATGTCTAGGTAATTCAGACACAGCCTACACCATTGAATATCATTGGGCCTTGCAGTTAAGAACAGGTTTATATTTTAGCAAAAACAAAAATACCTGGATTCACCATCACAAATGATGCCTGCTCCATATACCACAAGTGTCTCTATGCACAGATTATTAGCTCATCTAGAATGGTGTGTGAATGCCGATGACAAGACTGGGCTGCAGAGGATAGTTTTTTTTTGAAAGGGTTAAAAGCAAGGAGCATACGCCCTGCCTCGTGAGTGGGAGATTGGGTCAGGACTGGAGAAGTTGACCATGGAGACAGAAGGCGAAGACTGAAGACTGGGGACAGGGTGTGGGGATTGGATCTTGATAATATTCCTTGTTAATATGGACAGAGATACATTTACTTGCTCTTACATGGTGGGGAGGAGGGGTGAAGAGAGAGCTGGGCAGTAGCCAGGATAGCCCAATGCCAATCCCCAGCAGGGAGGGGGGTCACAGGTCAGCTGTTAATTTCCTGCTCAGTAACCAAGTATATATGCATGTCAGTTTGGTGCAAAATCTGATAAGGAAGTTGAGAGGTGAACAGACTTTCCGGTTTAACAGACAGCCACTATGTCTAGAACGACCTGGGCAAATTCAGCGATCAAGACTGATCAGAAAAAGCTACAGCAGTCTGCTGATGGGGTAGAGTGACATATTTTTTAATTACAGTTTTCTTAAACATGTTTGGAGAAAGGCAAGATTTGATTCTGTTAGTCTTTATTTTCTGTTTGTCAAATCAAGTGGCTTACCATATGGGCCTGGACTTGTATTATCAGTCTGCTGACCAATCTGTTGGGGAGGCACAATACCCACTCAGATCAATCTAACTGCCGAAGTTACATTAATGGGCAATAAGGGGACAGTCCTGAACTTACTTAGGGACCACGCACAAGAACAACTGGTGCTACTGAACCCAAGGGAATATCTCAGGCAAACCCAAAATTTCTAACAGTTCTCATATTTTTGTACAGATTCCCTTGGGATGTCTGCGTACTGGCTGCCAACTGAATTTAAAGCAAGTATTCTGGAAGAACAAAAGGTAATAATAATTCTCGTTAGTTAATACAAGAGCAGTGAGTGATACCATCGCCAACAAGACCAAATGGCTAACACATCTTCATGGCGGAAGATTAATGTGCAGCAAGAGACCTAGTCAATTGGTCTGAAGTGAACAGCCTTTACTAGTCTGGACAAGCGACAATCACTATGGAATTGGTGTTCATTTTCTTCTTTGTTCAGAAGGTTACATGGAATTAAAGCAATCTGGTTGTTTCTGCAAACACTTCTGAACAAAGATTTGCATTTATATAACGCGCTTTTCACAGCCGCCAGATGTCTCAAAGTGCTTTACAGGCACTTGAAGTGTAGCTAGCTACTGTTGTAATGTAGGAAACACGACAGCCACTGTGTGCTCAGCAAACTCCCACAAAGAGCAATACCATAATGATCAGGTCATCTCATTTTGTGATGTTGATTGAAGGATAAGTATTGGTCAGGACACCAGGGAGAACTCACCCGCTCTTCTTTGAAATAGTGCCATGGGATCTGTTAAATCCACCCGAGCAGGCAGATGGAGCACTGGTTAAATGTCTCATCCAACAGTGCAGCACCCCCTCAGTGCTACATAGGGATGTCAGCTTGTTTTTTGTGCTCACGCCCTGGAGTGGGACTTGAACCCGGAACCTTACGACTCAGAAGTGAAAGTGCTACCAACTGAGTCACAGCTGACAGGACTGGGTAGCAGAAATCTAGACTAGTCTTCCAAAAAGCTGATAAGGCTGAGTGTCAATTGAAGTTTTCAAACCTGAGGTTGGTAGATCATTGCTGGGTAATGAGGTAGATGGGATGAAGGCAGGTACAGACTAATTGAATGGTACAATAGACTCACACAGCTGAATGGTATCCCTCCTGCTGCAGGCAGTCTCAGAGTAATAGTTGCGTATTCAGGCAGCAAGTATCTTTTCCATCCAACAGTGTGAAAAGCCATGGCTGCTACATATCCACCTTGGGGTAATCACAGTTGTCACATGCTGGGATCAAATTCTGGGCTTGCTCCAAACAGCTGTCGGTGGAGCTTTAAGCCAACTTTATTATCCTCCAATGTCAAACCGCACCCGCTGATGCATGATTAGAGGACAGAGTAGGGATTTATCTAGGAAAGATCCTCAATGTTGAACCATTTAGTTCCTTATTAACAACTGTTGTGGCTACAGTGGGTGATGTGGAGGCTTGGGAAAGCAATCACACAACTGAAAAAAAAACTTAAGCAAATCGCTTGCTGCGTGAATCAGAAGTACAGCCAGAGCTGCTTGGAGGGACATCAGAGGCAGCAATGTAATTGGGATTATGGAAATCATAAACAAAATGTTCCTAAAATGTCCCTCCAAAAATCGTTCCCCTTTACAAACCGTTTCCAATATTCTGGGTAAAAAGGGCAACAGCACCATCTACTGTTCATAAAAGTACCATGCACCTACCTGTATTCCTGATGTGGTAAAATAGGGAATTTCGAACTTCACGCTGATAGGTGGCTTTCCCTCCTTGTCTTCTGCTTCTACACTAGGGAGCCCAAAGTGCGCTCTCATCAGATATTCCTTCCCACCCTGCAGGCATGGAGAAGAAATTTCAGACAGGGTGAAAGACAGACAGCGATCACATTTACTGTACACTTCCAAGCAGCCCATTACTACTGTCCCATATGAGCACTGTTTCTATTACCTCCCCACTTTCACCAAACTTCAAACTCCACCGTTGCTAAAGTTCAGGCACCCAAGCTTTCATTGGAAATCCAATGCAAACTGGTCTAATTTATAGACAAAGCCAACCAAGGAGGGGCAGTGGAACTGCAAGAGGTAGCTGAGAAACTATAAAAATAAGTTGGACAAAACATCTAAGTCTAGAACAGCAGTAGATGAAGTATAATAGACATATAGAAAACACTAGGAAGGAAAAGTGAGCAATAAGTGGTCATAAAACAGCCAAGGATGAAGTTGAACGAGACTTAGGGATGTGAGGAGACTCAACCATCAACATGTACAGGCAATGCACAGCAGCAAACAAATCCAAGAGAATAGAATCACAAAGGATCAGGAAAATGTTACAGTGCAGGAGACCATCCAGCTTTCTGAATGAGCAATTCACTTAATGCCATTCTCCCACCTTCTCTCCATCCCCTGCACGCTCTACCAACTGTCTAATTTTCCTTTTGCATTCTTCGATTGAACGTGCCTCCACCACATTCTCAGGCGGTATGACTCTTCAACAGAACAGCTCTGTTGAAGAGTCATACGGACTCGAAACATTAACTGTGTTCCTCTTCGCAGATGCTGCCAGACCTGCTGAGTTTTTCCAGGTATTTTTATTTTTGTTTTTTTCATCTGCCATCTACCAATTCCACCAACCTGTCTATGCCCTTTTCAAGTCTTACACTGCCCTCCTCAATTCATAATGCTTCCATGTTTCGTACCATCCACAAACTTTGAAATTGTGCCCTGTACACCAAGGTCTAGGTCATTCATATATCACAGAAAAAGCAAGAGGGCATAGCTGAGATATTAACACAGGCCCCTCCCTGAGGAATTCCACCACAGACTTTCTTCTAGTCTGAAACACATCCATTAACCACTACTGTTTCCTGTCACTCAGCCAATTCCATATCCATGTTGCTACTGTCCCTTTTATTCTGAGAGCTATAGCTTTGCTCATAATTCTGTTGTGTGGCACTGTATCAAACACCTTTTAGAAGTCCATGTATACTCCATCAACTGCATTACCCAAATCAACCCACTCTGATACCTCTTCAAAAAACTCAAACAAGTTAGTTAAATACGATTTTCCCTTAAGAAATCCACACTGGGTTTTCTTTAATTAACCTGCATTTGTCCTCGTGACTTTTGTTCCAAATTATTGCTTCTAGACGTTTCCTCACCACTGAAGTTAAACTGACTATCCTGTAGTCGCTGGGCTTATCTTTGAACCCCTTTTTGCACAAGAGTGTAACGTCTGCAATTCTCCAGTCCTCTGGCACCATCCCAGAGTCTGAGACGACTGAAAAATTATGGCCAGTGCCTCTGCAATTTCCACACTCTCATTCCTCAGTATCCTTGGATGTATCTCATCCCATCCTAGTGCCTTATCTACTCTAAGTACAGACATCCAATCCAAAACCTCAATCAATTTTAAACTCTAATGTCTGAATTAACTCTTCTTTCACCATGGCCTCGGTAGCAGCGTCTTCCTTGAAGACGACAGATGTAATGCCTTCTACCTCCACATACAAACCTACATTTTGGTCCCTAATTGGCCTCTCTCCTCCTTTTATCACATTTTAATATTTAGATGCCTAAAGAAGCCTTTGGGATTCCCTTTAATGTTGGCTGCCAGTCTCTTTTCATAATCCCTCCATTACTTGTTTCTTTCACCTCCCCTCAGAGTCTTCTATATTCAACCCGGTTCTCAATTGTACTTTCTACCTGACATCTGTTATAAGCACCCTTTTTTTCTTTATCTTAATTTCTCTCTCTTTTGTTATCCAGGGAGCTTTGGCTTAGTTTGCCCTACCTTTCCCCTTTGAAGGAGTATACCTCGACCGTGCCTGATATACTCTTTTTTGAAGGAGCCTGCTGATCAGTTACCATTTTTCCTGTCAACTTTCGACTCCAATTTATTCAGCTCAGATCCATTCTTACCCCTATTGGAATTGGTTTTTTCCCAGTTAATTATTCTTATTCTGGATAGTTTTTTGTTCTTTTCCATAGACAGCCTAAACCTTATATTCACTGTCCCTAAATGTTCTCCTATTAACACTTTATCCACTTGCCCCATCATTGCCAAGAACCAAGTCTAGCAGTGCCTTCTTTTTGGTTGAACTGGATACATACTGTTGTAGAAAATTTTCCTGAGCACACACTCAGAACCCTTGCCCCTCACAGCCCTTTACAGTACTATTATTCTAGTCTATTGTCAGATAATTAAAGTCCCCCCATTGTAACTACCCTATTATTTTTGCACCGCTAATTTCCTTGCAAATTTGTTCCCCTACATCTTTCCCATTAGGTGGTGGCCCATAGGCTACACTAGGCAACGTAATTGCCATCTTTTTTGATCTTTAGCTCTAGCCAGAGATTCCAACCGTGACCCCTCTAAGACATCTTTCTCCAGCACTGCAACGCTCTACTTAATCAATGCTGCCACCCCTCATACTTTTCTTGCTTCCCAACCTTTCCAGAACACCTTGTATCCAGGAATATTTAACACCTAGTCCTCCCCTTCTTTGAGCTAGGTCTCTGTTATTGCCACATCATATTTCAGCATGTCAATCTGAGCCTGTAGCTCACCAATCTTATTTACTACACTCCATGCATTCACATACACGCACAATAATCCTGATTTCGACTTAATTACTTTCTCCCTTAATCTCACCCCACACCCCACCTATTAACTTACTATTCCTTATTCTAGTGCTATTATCTCTCCCAATATTCTTTGAATCTGATATTATCTCGGGTTCTCGCAATCCTGCCAAGTTAGTTTAAACCCTCTCCAATAGCACTAGCAAAACAACCCGCAAGGATCTCCATCTCAGCTCTATTTAGGTGCAACCCACCCGGCCTGTACAGGTCCTATCTTCCCCAGAGTCGGCCCCAATGTCCCAAGAATCTTAAGCTCTCCCTCCTGCGCCATCTTTCCAGCCACATATTCATCTGCTCTATCCTCCTATTTCTATACTTATCTGCACTTGGTACTGGGAGTAATCTGGTGATTACTACTTTTGAGGTCCTGCTTGCTAGTTTCTTACCAAGCTCCCTAAATTCTGGCTGCAGAACCACATCCCTCTTTCTGCCCATGTCATTCATACCAATGTGGATCATGACTGCTGGCTGTTCACCCTCCCTCTTCAGGGTACTCTGCAACTAGTCATATCCTTGATCCTGGCACCAGGGAGGCAACACACCATCCTGGATTCACATCTCCAGCCACAGAAAGACCTAACTAATCCTCTATCAAATCACCTATCACTAATGCTCTTCCAGTCTCTCTTGTACTCCTCCCCCCATCCCCCTCCCATAGTTACTAGTTAAAACTAGTGTCCCCTTGTCCTATTCCCATTACTTAGTTTGGAGTAATTTTCCATGTTCACCTATCTTGTATCCCTCTAGATGATCACCTTCCAGATACTCTTTTCTAGGCTGAAAAAACCCATGTTGCCATGGATTTGGCTCTGGCTGTACTCCCGAGATGAACTACTCTCGTCAGTATTCAGAACTGAGTGGAGTGCACTCCGGGGACTCCTGCTCTACCTGCCTGTTCCTTTTTGACTGCCTGGTGGTTGCTCATTCCCTCTCTTCCCGCAAACTCTTAAGCTGCAGAGTGACCACATCTATAAACGTGCTTTCCAGGAAGCTCAACCTCACAGATGCACCATAGCGATGCCAGCTCAATTCCAAAGCCAGGAACTCAAGCTGTTGCAACTGATGGCACTCCCTGCACAAATAGTTATCCAGGGCATGGGAAACATCCTGGAGTTCCCACATTGCATGTGCATTCTAGAGGTTGGATCAGCCCTCCCACTTCCTTATTTATTAGTTAACCTTGTGACTGCTAATATGCCTTAGCAATACTATTAAGCCTTACTGCTATAAATAAACCCTAGCACTATTAATAAATCTTAATAATACTGCTAATTCCTACTAGTATTTAACACTTTACCAGTAGTAATAAACCTTGCTTAAAAATAAGACGACTCGCCAACTGCTCACTTGTTACTTATTATTAATATTTAGTTTTTATCAAATCCTGAGCTGCACAGATAACAGTAGATCCAAATCAGGGAATGAGTTTTAAATGTATTGGGCACTGTCAGTCTGCATCTTGAGTACAGTGCCCAATTCACGTTACTGAGACACGAGTGCTAGAAGCAGTGTAGAGAAGAGCCACAGGACGTCTGAGTGCCAGTGTCAAGGTTTGAGTTGTGTGGAAAGAAGTGAAGAAATTTGGGGTCTTTCAGCCTAGAAAGGAGTATCTGGAAGGTGATCTTCGAAAGAGATACACGATAGCAGGTAAAATGGAAAATTACTCCAAACTAAGCAGTGAGAATAGGACAAGAGAACACCAGTTAAAACGAGTAAAGGGGGCATTCTTCATAAAGAATAATCAACACATGGAATTGACTCCCAGACAGCAGTGCAGCCAAAAAGCTGGGACTCATTTAAGAAACAAATGGATGCTATTAATCATAGAGGCTGTAGGGTCTTTCTAGATGGGGGAATTAAGATGAATCTAATCTTCAGAATCACACTGAACAACAGGACACTTGTATGCACTTTCAGAAAGCTTTTGGCAAGGTACAACACTGGAGACTACTGAAAAAGATTAAAGGACATGGGTTTAAGGGAGTGACAAATTAGATTAAAAACTGGTTAATAGTGGGTAAATGTAGTATAGGAGATCGGGGGGGTTTCTCAGTGGTTCGATGTGGGTAGCAGTGTTCCAATGAGCTTGTTTAGGGACTGTTCTGCTCAATGTGTACAGCAATGCATATGGGGCTCAAGGAAGTGATGGCCACATTTGCAGATACTGTAAGAGGAGGCAAAATAAATAATTGAGTGCCAAAGAAATACAATTACGAAGAACGAAACCAGAGACCATGACAACACTGAAGAATATGGGAACAGGGCAGGCACTGGGATATGGGATAAGGATGAATGCTCTCAGAGAATAAACACCAATGAAGTTGGAGCTCAATTCCAGAACAAGGCAGGAACAGCTCTTTGCACTATGACTTACTGATAAATCTGGTAGGCTAAACAGTCTGTTTCCAAGTAATTCTGTAGGATTGACATACCCTACATGCTAAGTATGGCTTATCCATCTTGCCATTTAGTTCAGGGCTGTGGGTTCAAGCGTGGACTAATGACAGAATTAAATAGAATACACAGCACAGGTTCAGGTCATTTGACCCAACCAGTCCATACTAGCGTTTTTCCTCCACTCGATCATCTTTGCATCCTTCCTCATTCAACGATACCAGCATGACACTATTATCATTCTCCCTTGTATACTTATGTAGTTTCCTCTGAAATACATCATTGCTATTTGCCTCAACCACTCCCTGATAGCTAATTCCACATTTTCACCGTACTCTGAATTTCTTCGAATACTTGAATATTTTATATTGTTGGCCACTAGCTTTGCACTCTCTCACAAATAGAAACACTTTGTCTACTCAGAACCTTCCATAATTTTAAAGACCTCTGTTAGGTCACCCCTCAGACTTGTCTTGTCAATTCTGTTCATCCTCTCCTGATAGGTATAACCCCAAATTTATAGTATCAATCTTGATTTTCTTTGCATCTTCCTCTGTGCCTCTGCATCACTTTTTGCTTGGTAGTACAGAACTTAAAGCTTGCTGAAAAAAGAGACACTTTGTTGAACTTTTCATCTCTCACTCATCAGAACAAATACAAGAATATCAAGTTTTTTAAAAAAAAAATCAACAATTTATGCAACAGGAGAAAATTGGTTGGCAACTCGACTCCCATTGACCAAGGCATTGCCATGGAAAAAGCAACGGGGGACTACAGGCTTCCCTAGCTCCCGGGTAATTCAAAAAAGGCACAGGGCTTGAACGTACCCCTTTTGCTTGCAGGAAACAGATCCCTGCATATGAATGTATGTTGCTTCTAACAAGTCTGAATGAAGCCATGTTATGAGCTCAACTGGTTATCTTAAATTGGTTGTTAGTGTAGTTATTAGCACACTCAGGATTGTTCATCATGTGCTGCCCAATCAGGGAATCATGTCTAACATTAGACATTTTGTTTTGGGCTTTGCAAGTGTGGGTTGGTTGACTGTGATCTGTACCCAACTGAAGGAACATACAAGCAAAAAACTGTGGATGCTGGAAATCAAATAAAAACAGAAAATGCTGGAAAAACTCACCAGATCTGACAGCATCTATGGAGAGAGAAACAGAGATAACGTTGAGTCCATATGACTCTTCTTCAGAGCTCTGAAGAATCATATGGACTTGAACATTAATTCTATTTCTTTCTCCACAGCTGCTGTCAGACCTGAACTGAAGGAACATGCTGTTTGATTTGATCACTCAACTGTTGGAACTTACGGCCTACGCACCTGGCATTGCATCAGCATTGAAACTCATACACAACTTTGCCCAATTGTATAGGAGGCAGGACATCTTTTTGTACTGATGGCAGCATCACGTTAATGAAAGATATCACAGTGGCTACCCACTGCAGTAGCTGTTCTGCCTACTTATTTCACAGCTTTACTTTTTAACATAATCTCAAATACACACAGCAAATACACTCCCCACCTTGGTTCCACAGCACATAATACCCTCGCTTAACAAAAATCTGATCAATCGGTTTTAGATTTTTGAACTATCACAAATTGGAGAACTCACTAAAAAGGATCCTTACCGGAAATGACTTGATTGACCACACTATTTCACTGCTTTCTGGCACCCACTTTACGTTACCCACTGTGGTCTTAAACTTGGGTGAATCTGCATCGTTTGGGACTGGAATGTGAATCTCAACATTGTTGGCTGTCGATCTACGTTTGAATTGACTTTTTGCCTGGAGAAAGGGGAGACAAAGTTCGTTTGCTGTTAGAGACACTCCAACAGTTGGTTTAACCAGCAGAATAAGCAATGGTAATATGCACACAAGGTTTACAAGCAGTCTTTAGTTTTGAGAACCGCACACTTTCTGACCTTTGATGTTTTTTAGTCAGAAATGAGAAAACTCAGGATGCAACATGTTCAATAAAGCCTACACATTCCGTGCTGCACTTAATCGGAGGTATAATCCTTTATGTATATTACTGACACCAGAAACGTACAATCACCAGTGGAATTTACACCAAATTCCGGTTTAAAAGCTGCACATCAGCTTCCTCCATTCGAAGGAAAATAACCCTAGCCTATCCAAGATAAAAGCAAAGTACTGCAGATGCTGGAATTTGGAAACAAAAACAGAAAATGCTTGAAAAACGCAGACCTAACAGCATCTGGAGAGAAAAACAGAGTTAACATTTCGGGTCCATATGACTCTTCTTCAGAGATGCTGTTAGGCCTGCTGAGTTTTTCCAGCATTTTCTGTTTTTGTTGGCTAGCTTATGCAATCTCTTCTCATAGCTGCAATTTTCAAGCCCTGGTAATATGCTTGAAACTCTCTTCTGCACTCTCCCCACAGCAATTATGTCCTTACTATAATGTGATGACCAGGACTATACATAAAATTCCAGCTGTGGCCTAACCAGTGTTTTATCACCTTGTCCACCTGTTCTGCCACCTCAAGGACCTGTGGACTTAGAATCATAGAGGTCTACAGCACAGAAAAAGGCTCTGCGGCCCATCGAGTCAACACAGGTCAAACAAGTACCTAACTATTCTAATCCCATTTTCCAGCACTAGGTCCATGGTCTAGTATGCAATGGCATCACAAGTGCACATCCAAATACTTCTTAAATGTTATTAGGGTTTCTGCCTCTACCACCCTTTCTGGCAGGGAGTTCCAGATTCCCACCACCACTGGGTGAAAAAATTCTTCCTCACATCCCCTCTAAACCTCCTGCCTCTTACATGAATAGGATGGGAATAGAAGGATACGCACCCCGGAAGTGCAAAATGCTTTGGTTGATGGGCAATATGATCAGCGCAGGCTTGGAGGGCCGAAGGGCCTGTTCCTATGCTGTACTTTTCTTTGTTCTTTCTTGTTCTGGATGCATTTTAAGAATTCCGCTCCCTCTAAACCTATCACACCATGACTAACCCAGTTAATGTTGGGGAAGTTGAAATCCACCACTATCACTACCCTATTATTTTTACACTTCTCTGAAATTTGCCTACATCTGTGCTCTCCTATATCTCTCTGACTGTCTGGAGAACTATAGTACACTCCCAGCAACGTGATTGCTCCTTTTTTGTTTTTCAGTTCTACCCATATAGCTTCACTTGAGCAGCCTTTAAGATGTAATCCCTCCTTACTGCTGTAATTGATTCCTTCATTAATATTGCGATATCCCCTCCTCTTTTACCTCCTTCCCTGTCTCGCCTGAAGGCCCTATATCCTGGGATATTGAGCTGCCAATCCTGCCCCTCTCTCAGCCATGCCTCTGTGACAGCAATGACATCATACTTCCACGTGTTAATTTGTGCCCTCAAATCATCTGCCTTATTCGTCAGACTCCTTGCATTAAAATAAATACCAACCTTGCCAAATTCCCTTGTGTCTTAACTGGCCTATATCTTCTATGCCTTCCAGACACACTTGCTCTCTCTTCTAATTTTGGCTATATATCTCCCCCTGCGGAACCTTCTCTCAGGATCCCACCCCCCTACTAACTTAGTTTAAACCTCCTCAATAGTACTATCAAACCTCCCAGCAAGGATGCTGGTCTTATTCTGGTTCAGGTGTAATCTGTCCGCCTTGTACAGGTCCCATCGCCCCCAGTCCCAATGTCCCAGAAATCTAGAGCCCTCCCTCCTGCACCATCTCTCCAGCCACGCATTCATCAGGACTAAGCTCCTATTTCTATACTCACTAGCACGTGGCACTGGAAATAATCCAGAGATTACTGCCTTTGAGGTCCTGTTTTTTTAATCTGCTTCCTAGCTCCCTAAATTCCACTTGCAGGACCTCAAGCCTCTTTCTACCTATATCGTTGGTACCAATATGTACCACAATTTCTGTCTGTTTGCCCTCCCCCTTTAGAATGCCCTGCAACTGTTAAGTGACATCCTTGAACCTGGCACCAGGGAGGCAACACATCGAGTCATGTCTATGGCCATAGAAAAGCCTGTCTGTTCCCCTTTCTGTTGTGTCTCCTACACTATTGCTCTTCCCCTCTTTTTCCTCCCCCCCGACCACCATCCGCAGCTGAGCCACTCAGTGCCATGAGCATGGCTGCACTCTCCAGAGGAACCGTCACTCTCACAGTTTTCCAACACAGAAAAACAGTTCTCAAGTGAGATGCACCCTAGGGATTTCCTGACTACCTGTCTGCCACCTTTCTTCTGACCGATGGTCACCAATTCCCTCTCTGTCCGCACTTCTGTAAGCTGTAAGGGTCACGTCTAAAAACGTGCTATCCATGAAACTCTCAGCCAAGCGGATGCACCTCAATGCCTCCAGCTGCCACTCAAACTCCGAAACACAGAGCTCAAGAAGATGCAGCTAGTGGCACTTCCTGCACACGTGGTCGGTCAGAACTCAAGGAGCATCTAGGACTTCCCACATGTTGCAGGTGGTACATAACATGGGAATCAGCTGCCCTGCCATGCCTCTAGTTGAAAAAATCCCTTACTTTAAGTTAAATACAGTAAAACAATGTTAAATTATTTCTGTACTTTAAATAAAATCTAGAACTCTTACCTTTCCTTGGCTTAATCTATTTTAAACTGGAGAAAAAAAAACTTACCCACTACTCACCAATCAGCTCTCACCTTTGTGCTGATGTAACTTTTTGAAGCTTCCCCACACTTGCACTGGTTCTGATCTCTCTGCCACTCTCTCTTGTGATGTCCACTCCTGATATTTTCAAGAACTGGCTACAAGACACTCTTCCCAGACTGTTTCACCGCGATGCTGACTGCAGGACACTCTTCCCAGACTCATTCCAAGGTCACTCACTTCCTCAAGCCCTCTCAATAATTTCCTATTTATTGAATATTCCCTTGCTTTGTTTGCTTTTCCCAAATGCATTCTCTTTCATTTTTCCGCATTGAATTCCATTTGACGTTTCTCCAACCACTCAACCAAACTATTGATATCATTCTGGCGTCCACAGCTATCCTCTTCATGATCAACTACACAGCCAATTTTTGTGTCATCTGCAAATTTCCCAATCAGGCCTCCCACATTTAAGTCTAAATCATCAATATATACAAAAAACAGCAAGAGTCCCAACAGTGAGCCCTGTGGAACACCACTGAAAACCGTTTTCCATTTGTAAAAACATCCATCGACCATTGCACTTTGTTTCCTGTCACTGAGCCAATTTTGGATCTAACCTGCCACCTTCCCCTGTATCCCATGAGATCTCACTTTCCTGACCAGCATGCCATGTGGGACGTTGTCAAATGCCTTACTGCAATCCATGTAGACCACATCCACTGCACTCCCTCATCAATCCTCCTTGTTACTTCCTCAAAGAATTCCAGCTAGTAAGATATGATCATCCCCTAACAAAACCATGCTGACCATCCCTAATGAATCAGTGTCTTTCTAAGTGACAGTTTATCCTATGTCTCAATTGTTTATAATAATTTGCCCACTACCAAAGTTGGACTAACCAGCCTATAGTTTTCTGGCCTATCCCTTGCACCCTTTTTTAATAATGGTACAATGTTCGCAGACCTCCAATCGTCTGGGACCTCGTCTGTATCTAGTGAGGATTGGAAAATGATCCTCAGGGCAGTTGTTATTTCCTCCCTGGCTTCCTTCAACAGCCTGGGATACAATCCATCTGGCCCTGTAATACATCCACCTTCAAGGATGCCAGTCCCTTCAGTACTTCCTCTCTATGCTTATTGTTTCTAGTATTTCACACCCCTCCTCTCTAACTAGAAGGTCTGCATCATCCCTCCTCTTAGTGAAGACAGAGACAAAGTACTTATCGAGAGCACTGCCCACATCTTTTGCATCAACCCACAAGTACATCTCTGATATGCCCTACCTTTTCCTTAGTTATTCTCTTGCTCTTAATGTACTGGTAATACATCTTGGGATTTTCTTTGATTTTACCTGCCAATATTTTTTTGCATCCTTTCTTTGCTTCCCTTATTTTCAATTTTCACTTCACCTCTGTACTTAATATACTCCTCTCGGCTTTCTACAGTATGAAGTATTTTGTGACTATCATAAGCTTTGTTTTTCTGCTTTATCTTGGCCAGTATGCAACTGGATAACCAGCAGGCTCTAGATTTGGCAGTACCAACTTTTATCTTTGTGGGGACATGCCTACGCTGTGCCCGTAGAATCTCGCCTTTGAATGCCTCCCATTGATTTGACAGTTTTTCCTTATCATTGCTGTGTCCAGTCCACTGTCGCCAGCTCATCTCCCAGCTTTGTAAAATTTGTCTTCCCTCAATTTAGAACTTTTGCTCCTGTTCTACCTTTGTCCTTTTCCACAATGATGCTAATTCTAACTTTATCATGGTCACCATCTCCAGAATGGTCCCCCACTGCTACTTCTTCCACTTGCCCAGCTTCATTTCCTATGGCTAAATATAGAACTGCAACCCCCACGTTGGGCTTATTACATGTTGGTTAAAAAAGTTCTCCTGAATGCAATTCAAGAATTTTGCGCCCTTCACACTGTTCGCATCCCAATTGTCCACGACTAACTAGGCCACATCAAACCCCACTGCTCCCCGAGCCACAATTGTGAAATTTGATCACGCCATCTAATTGTTTAATTTAGGTTAACAGAATACGAGCATCGGGTTTGTAAACTTAATAAGTAAATAACTGTTTATTGAACAAATTATCTTTAACCAGTGGCAAAAAAAAGGAACTACTAATTTCTAACGTTATAACCTAAACTCTACTCCTTCTTTAATCCCTATACACATACAAGACATAAGACACACAAAAACATGGATTTTAAGAGTGGGATAAAACAGGTCAATAGCACCAATTCCAGAGTACAGGATTTGATGTGTTGCTTTTGATCGGTGTTTCCCAAGTTCCTTTCAGTTCTTTGCTGATGACACGAGGTAGTCTGTCCAGCACTCTCAGTCTTTGGTTCACTGGTTGAGCACTTGCTTTTTAATATCTCTAACGAATTTTTCTCTTGACAGGGGTTTTTCAGAGAGAAAGCAGGTTATAGAGATAGGAAGAAAAAACCAGCTAGCTATTATTGTAGAATTACTGGGATCTTCTGCACACAGGAGAAAGAGGTTTTAGGTCTTTTCTCTTTTCAGTCTGTGAGCTTTTCTGCTGCACTGCTCTCATACAAACACTGGTCAGCTGGTCAGGAGCCAATTAAAATGTTGTCGCCAGACAGTTCCCCTTAGACCAGACTCATCCTCAGTTTTTCATGGTACACACTGTTCCAGAACAACAACATTGTATATATCCCTCACACTGTTCCAGTAGACATGTCTTTCAAACTGCAGCCATTGTAATTTTAATCCACAGTCCAACAAAAATAAAAATATATGTCCTTCACATAATATTAGGGCAGTTGAAGTCCCCAACTATTATTAGCCTATTGTTTTTGCACTCAGAAGTCTGTCTACATACTTGCTCTTCTAACTCGCTTCCACTATTTGGGGGTCTATAGTACACTTCTGGCAATGTGGTTGTCCTTTTTTTTTATTTGAGCTCAACCCAAATGGTCTCATTTAGTATATCATCCCTCCTCCCAACTGTAATTGATTCTTTAATCAATAATGCTACATCCTCACCTTTTCTATCCCCCTCCCTGCCCTGCCTGAAAACCCTATATCCCGGGACGGTGAGCTGCCAATTTGCCCCTCCTTACACCAAGTTTCCATTACAGCGACGATATCATGCTGCCAAGTGTCTATCTGTGCTCTCAGCTCATCGGCTTTATTTACCATGCGCCTTGTATTTACATATATACCTTTTAACACTGCCAGGTTCCTGTGCTGTACACTTGTTAACCTGTGCTTCTATCTTTCAGAGTCACTCACTCCATTCTCCATCTCCTGTTCCCTGCTCTGAATTTGCCCTCAGGTTCCCATCCCCCTGCCAATCTAGTTTAAACCCCCCTGCCCATCAGCACCTGCAAATCTCCTTGCAAGGATATTCGTCCCAGTCCTGTTCAGGTGTAGACCATCCTGCTTGTAAAGGTCCCACCTTTCCCCAGAACCAATCTCAATGCCTCAGGAATCTGGTGCCCTCCCTCCTACATCAGCTTTCCAGTCACATGTTTCATCGCTCAACTGCTCTATTTCTTTCTCACTTGCACGTGGGATTGGGAGTAATTCTGAGATTACTGCTTTCAAAGTCCAGCTTTTCAATCTACTTTCAGGGCCTCGTCTTCTTTCCTACCTAAGTCATTGGTACCAACGTGGACCACAACCTCTGGCTGATCACCCTCCCCCTGAAGAATGTCCTGCAGCCGTCCCATGACATCCTTGACCCTGGCACCAGGAAGGCAACATACCACCCTGGAGTCACGTCTACAGCCATGGAACACCTGTCTGTTCCCCTAACTAACGAATCCACTAGTACAACGGCTCTTTCTCCTCTCATGTACAGCAGAACTGCCAGTGGTGCCACAAACTTGGGTCTGACTGCACTCCTCCGAGGAACCAATGCCCTCATGAGTACCCAAGATGGAAAACCGACTGGTGACCGGGACCCCAGTGGGCTCCTGCACTACCTGCCTAGTTCCCTTGGACTGCTTGGCGGTCACCCATTTCCTTTCTGGCTCAGGCTTCTAAGCTGCGGTGTGACCACCTCGCTGAATCTGTTATCCATGCAGCTCTCATCTTGTGGATGCACCACTGACTCCAGCCGCCGTTCAAGCTCTTAAACCTAGAACTCAAGGTTCTGTAGCTGGTGACACTTCCTTAACATGTGGTCGTCTAGGACACCGGTAACATCCATGACTCCCCCCATATTATAAAGACACATAATCTACTCGATCGAGCTGTCCTGTCATGGCTTTAATTTACTTCCCTTGCATTAACTTTATTTTACTTTGGTTTAGTTATGCAACGTTATTTTACCTGGCCTCAACTTAACTTGATTTCCCTATTGACTGTGTTTCTTACTTAAATGTAAGTAGCCCCTTCTTTTAAAAAGAACGTGCTTTTCTAATTCTCAACTACTTGATAATACTCCCTAACAGCAGTTTCTCACCAACCAATGAACTTATGTTCCTCCTATGATGTTAAGTGGTAGATGCTGCTGACTGTCTGTCCCAGGGTCCTGCTCTCGCACTGTCCTCTAGGTGCAGCTGACTGCCTGGCTCGGGGTCCTCCTCTCTCACTCTCCATGGTTCTTGATGAGATGGAGAGTGTGTTTACTAAAGGTGCCATAATTGTACGGGATGGACCAGAGGGCTTTTCCTGGCTCTCGCTGTTTTGATACCCTTCTAGAGCTGTATTATTTATACCAAAGAACAGATAAAAAGGAGTTGAGTGTGTTTTGTTTTAAATGCCAACTAAAGTGATTGTAATGGGAGTTGTGATGAAGTCAGCATGAAGCTTACTTCTATCTCCCACCCTTTGATCCTCAATCACAAGTTCACTGCAAAAATCTTTAACAAAGATGAAATTGGTTAAATTTGAGCGGTTGCATAGTATGAAGGGTTAATAGCTAATTGCTAATATACATCATCAATGGTGTCAGATCACGTGTCAATGGAACTCAAAGAGATGGTTCTGGATGCCGGTGCAGACACAATGGGCTGAATGGTCTCTTTCTGCCCCATAATTTTTCTATGGTTTTATGGAAGGAGCCGCATGCCTATCTATCCTTGTACATAATTGTATATAGTTAATAAATGTTTGACAGTTCCTGGAGGCCTTGCTTCGAGCAGTCTATATTAAACACACCATGGAACCGTTTATGATGATGTGTCCGCATTGGGTCCATGTTTCTGAAACCCCTGTGGAAGCTGGATGTTTTAGAAAATAACCAAAGTCACTCAAAGTCTCCATTTGGAGTTTTGACACTTGACCGATTTGGACATGGAAAGAAAAATAACTCACCTTAATCATATACTCTATTCGACTGTGGGAGTGTTTTTCAATCACTGACTCAATCCAGATCAGAGGCTTGACCTAGTGATCAAAAAGATGCAGCGGTGTTAGTATCCTCCATGATTTTTAATTGGAAACAAGTCTTTAAAAAGGCAAGAGTCACTCTGGTAAGCTCTGTACTCACCTACTCCAAAGAGAAAGTCTACAGGTTTATACAAGAGTGTGGCTGTATGTTACTGCTTTACAGCCATATTCTTACCAGCCCCTGCAACCCAATTATAGGTGCTATGACTTTAAAGAAAATCATTAAATTCAGTCTACACAAGTAATTGGGACCACATACGACAGGCATGACTGAGCTCAGCAGGACGGAGCCTCCCGCCTGTCAGTGGTGCTACAGTATGAACTGCTCTGCAGGATTTCAAACTAAGGGTGAGACCTACACAGCATGCTGTGAACACTGCGTTTCTGAGAATGGCACATTCTACATCTTTTCCTGCCTGTGTCTACTTGGTAACTGATTTGGAGATAAAAAAATAACCTGCCAACAATTCAGCAAGCACAGAAGAATACAGGAAAAAGTAATAAAATTCAGGAGAATATAAAAAAAAGAACTATTTTCTATTACGATAGCAGTATTTTCTTGAGCAGCAGTATCATATTTCAGCAGAGAGGACAACAGGTCCCCTGGGTTGGGAATATGAATAGAAAAATTTGAAAGCTGTTGATTAACTCTCAAAATGCCATTTAAGCTCCGTTATCAAATGAAGGCCTGTAATCATAATGAATTGGTGACTTTAGTGCTAGGACAATCAAAGGGAACATAATCATTTATCAAGGTCTGACTACGTACACAAGGGCTTGTTCTATAATTACAGTTTGGCATACCAATCAAACAAACAGGGTAAGGTAAGTGTTTTTCCCCACAGTTGAATATTTTGTTCTATACAAGCCTCTGCAGCTTTTAAAATCTTAACAGGGGATTAAAGAAGCATTGCAGCACAACCCATGCCACAGGCCAAACCCTTTTCACAACTGTAACCTGCCCAAGCCAACTGCTCCCCACTGTAACTCCTGTCACTATCCCAACCCACCCAACCAATAACTCCCTACCCAACACAAGACCATGGTCCAGCCATTTCTATGATCACATCTCAGGCAACAGCCCACTCTCCTACACAACCAACCCATTCTTAGGATCCAAATTCACCCAATTAGGATAATCGATTCCCTCTCCTCTGCCACTCCCTCAATTCAAACCCTCTGAATGACTCGTCTAAAAAAGATGCTAGTGTTTTCCTTGCTTTTTGAAGAAATTTCATGGGGGAAAACTAGATTTTGTTGGGCCAAAGCTTCCAGCGAAGTTCTATTGGTTTAATTATATTTGAAGGTTTTAGAGTTGCAGGTCTTACATACTCGCTCAAACTTGTACTGTCTCAATTTCATCAATTCAAGGGGCTATCACTTGGTTCTAATAGTCATTTGGAAGAGGAGAGTATTTATTCACCACTGGGTGAGTGAATTATTGAAAAAAAAACTGAATGCATCGGATCAGGATATCTCATTGATAATTCCTTGTGAATTTCCATCTAATGATTTCCTGTAACCTATCAGACAGAGATTCCAGGCTGTGCATCATATACCTACTCATTCATGATTCATTGTGCACAGTTCAGTACCTACATGTGTGTTTAAACGGTAGGACATCAACTCAAATTCTCCATCTGGTGGAATAAAGGAAATGGTTCTGTCGTTCTCGAATCGGGAGAGGCGTACACATTGGTGAAACTTTACATCTTCCAGCTCCACAGATTTGCTTTTCCCACCTGCCTCGGGAAAGAAAAGAAACCCTTTTAAATGGTTTTACGTTCCAGCACCGAGGCCATCTTTTTCAAAACAAAGATTCAAAGAGTTTGCCAGTTGCTCCCTGGCAGTAACAGGAATGGTGCAGAAGTAAGAACCAACACTTGATTTTGTAACTTTAATCAGAAACTTCACAGATTTGCAATGCTTTAATATCAGAAGTAGTGTGCACTGTGAACTGGTACCTTAATTGTTCCATATATTTAAAAGATTTATTTGTCCTTTTCCAATATTCATTCCTCTAAGAATTGTTTCAAATTTCATCCCAACAGATAAACTTAGTCATCTATATTCTCTCAATCTTCTCAATCATCAGGAATCTCTGGAGAACTTAGTAAAATATCCATTATAGTTTAACTAATTTTAGTCCCCATCTCCTTTTTGACACATGCAATTGTTTGTAGCAGGAACTTTATTTCTCTTCCATGACCTGATCTCATGTAATATTTGCATACTATCCAGCTCCTCCTCTGTAATTCCTGGAAAATAGATTTCTTTCCTAACAGCACTGTGGGCATTCCTACAACACATGGACTGCAGTGGCTCAAGAAGGCAGCTCACCACCACCTTCTCAAGGGCAATAAATGCTGGTCCTGCCAGTGACACCTGCATCACAAATAAATTTAAAAACAATTCAGTAAGCTTCTGTCTCATTTCACAGGTAAAGACAGATGTGCAGTAACCATTAAGTCCCGACATTTCTTTGTCTCTAGATTCCTGTTTCCAACTATTACATTAAAGTGCATCAACATTTTCAATCAGTCTTTGGGGTTGCCATCTCGGACCAGGCAGGATATCAGCATGTGCTATTGCTGCCAGATGTGAAGCATCCCTCAAAATGAGCAGCTTATGTTCAACTCCTGTAGCTTGATGATGAGTATTCCTCGAATGGAACAACTCCTCATGAAATATATGGACAAAATAGAAATATTTATGATCAACCCTTTTTAAATTGCTTACAGATTTTTACTTCTGGCAAGAATCAGAGTAAGCTTCAAACAATATTAGGGAATGGGACATGCATTATAAGTAAGTCAAAAATAATAGAAAGTATGACTACAAAACAATGGTGACTGCACTTTCAGAGTACATTGTCGGTTGTGATGCACTTTGGAACATCCTGAGGATGTGTATGGTGCTAAATAATGCAACTTATTTCTTTCTTGATTGGAGTAAGAGAAACAACACCAACAAGACAAAATTAATTTTACTTGTTGCTGAGAAAATAGTTCATCCTCCCCAATTTTCTCTTCCCCATCTCTCCTAAAAGTAGTGGCATGTTGGGATATCAGCCCGAGAAGACGCACAGCCTTCCGCTACCCATGAGTCAGGACACTGTGCATCAGTGAGATGTATTTTTCTAGAACTGAATTTGGTTGCTTATTTCTGTACTGTCCTACCCTGTCAGCCACACAAAGATGTACAGTGCCCGCTTCCGCCTAAACAGAATATAACATACTATGGCAACAAACTACCCACACCCCCACACAAATAAGTGCCTTGCGGAAAACACAACTATTTACTGACAGCAGTGTTTTCATTAGAGATCTTCTTTGGTTAAACAAACAGCTGCTTTAATCCAGTGAAATTACAAGTCAGAGAATGGACAGTAATCTTCCTAATGGTTTGGCAGGGTCAATTTGCTTCCAAATTCAGGATGTATGGGAATTGCTGGCACAAACAAGGCAGCTGGTGGTTTGTGGGCAAGAGATCACTGCTGGCCAATACATCATCTGGAAACTAATTGGTTTTGTAAAAAAATAACTTTTGGCTTTTCAAAGAAGTGGGTAATCTGGTTTATTCTGTAAAAGTTATTTGTGCTCTCTTTACAGCATGACAACGAGAAAGTTTGCAGATCAATGCACAGCTCAGTGTGTTTATCTGGCTGCCAGGGAAGTAGTGGGGGGGGTTCTCACCAACGTCATATGCCAATATTTAATCCTCAACCACCACTGGTTATTATTTGGACCATAGAGCGCCTGATATTAATGGGAAGCTGGTAGCCTTGGTACGCAATTGGCTAAGGAATAGGAGTAAAAACTAGAGGGAAGTATGCAGTCAGACTCCCCAGGGGCAAATTGAGTCTATATTACAATCAATGCTGTTTTCGTTTTATATAAATGACCTGGAATTGGGAATAGGAAGGATAATTTTGAGGTCTCTGGATGATACGATTTCTACACGTTCACATTTTGCAAGACATGACAGCAGCAGATCTGAAGAGGCTTGACTGGGTAGATGCTGAGTGGTTGTTTCTGCTGACTGGGGAATCTAGAACACAGGGCACAGTGTCAGTACAAGGGGCTGATCATTTAGAACTGAAATGAGGAGAAATTTCTTCACCCAAGGGGTTGTGAAGCTTGGAATTCTCTACCCAAGTGCATTTAGATGGTTGCATTATTGGTTGACTGCATTTAAGGCTGAAGTAGACAGGTTTTTGATGTCTCAGGGAATCAAGGGGTAATAGGGAGTGAGCAGGAAAGCAAAGTTGAAGCCAAAGGTCAGCCACAATCATGCTGAGTAGCGGAGCAGGCTCAACAGGCCATATGGTCTACTCCTGTTCGTATCTCTTGCATACTTGGGGTGATGGTGGAGGGATGGCGGCAGGGAAGAGAGAGATTAAATTTAATGTGGGTAAGTATGAAGTAATGCACTTTGGGAGAAATAACAGGGTATAGCAGTAACATCTAAATGGTACTATTCTGAACCAATACAAGAACATAGGGTCTTGGAGTGCATATTCACATCTTTGAAGATGACAGGGTGAGATGAGAGGACAGTCAAGAAAGTGCTTGGAATATTTTGGCTTTATAAATTGGGACACTGAATAAAGAAACAAGAACATGGTTTTAAACCTCTACAAATCTCTAGTTAGGTCTTGGCTGCAGTATGTTGTACAATTCTGAGCACCACATTTTAAGAAGGACATTACAACCCTGGAAAGGGTAAAAAAGAACATATATACAAATGGATGTTAACAAGGCTGGTATTTAGCCATTGTCCACAGGGGCCTATCAGTATCTCCCTCTGTTAGAGAGGAACAAGTGGTTAAATAGCTTGAGGGGCATCACTCTGCATCAATTATGGGTGAGGCAAGGAGGCAGGCCTCCATGAACTACCACAGCCAGTACAGGGGTTGAACCCAAGCTGTTGGCTTTATTCTGCACCACACTCTAGTCATCTTGCCAACTGAGATAACCGACCCCCACGCACCAGGGATGAGGGAATTCAGTTACATGGAAAGATTTGAGAAACTGGGATTGTTCTCCTTGCGACAGAGAAGGTTAGCATTCAAAATTATGAGGGTTTTGATACAAGTATGGAGAAACTATATCCTTTGGCAATTGGATGGCAACCAGCGGTCACAGATTAAAAATAATTGGCAAACAAACCTAAGGGGTTCTTTACACAAGGGGGTTATTAAGATCTGGAATGCACTGCCCGAAAGGATAGAAGCAGATTTCACATGAACGTTTAAAAGGCAATTGGACGTGTTCTTGAATGGGACTAATTTGCCATGTTACAGGGAAAAAAGCTTGGATTTTGGGACTTAGAAAGTAGAAAAATGGATCATCTTTAGGTCCAAAGTGGATGACCTCACATTTGCCTCTACTGAAATACAGAATGATCCCACAAACAGCAGTGAGATAAATGACCAGCCTGCCTCTCAGTTAAAGTGATGTTAGCTGATGGATAAATATTGGCCAGGATACTGGGGAGAACTTCCTATTTTACTTCCAAGAGTACTGTGGAATCTTTACATCCACCCAAGAGGGTGGACAGGGCCTCGGTTTAATGTCTCATTTAAAAGATGGCACCTCTGACAGTGCAGGTCTCCCCAATATTGCACCGTAGTGTCAAGTATCCAAAATAGGACTTGTACCCACATCCTTCTAACTCAGAGGTGAGTGCACTACCACTGAACCATGGTGAAACACTCAGCCCCATTTCCTCCACATTTCATCACTAGACTGGTGGACTCTTGTTTGTACAGCTGAAGCATTTCATATTTAACGGGGCAAAACATCCCAGCATGAACCTGCCCAATCTTCACTAGGACCAAAACCAGAGGTGCATTATACATTGCCAGAATTTTAGCCATTTCTTTTCTACGTGAAAGAAACACATCAGAGGATTCTACCTCCCAACACACAATTACTTCTTTTCTCTGCATAACACTAACTAAAAGAATACTCACGGCCGGTGTTCTCAAACAATACTTTGTCATTTAGTCCAAGTCTCAACTCCGGCATTCCTGATAGAAATACTCTCATTTTGATGGAGCCCACTATTTCGCTACGCAGCACATTTCCATTAGCACTAACCTAGAATGAGAGAAAGAAAGATGATGACAGCTCTAGAACTGAGTCACATGGAGCTCCATTTGAAACCAAGTGCATAAAACTATTTACTTAACTCAGTCAAGGATAAAGGAACATCATGTCATTCAACATACAGGATACGTCCTACACCTTATTAACAATTTCCAGTTCCCTGGCCTCAACTGCCTCTTCACCATGGACGTCCAATCCCTCTACACCTCCATCCCTCACTGGGATGGTCTGAGAGCTCTCAGCTTCTTCCTAGAACAGAGGGCCGGACAATCCCCATCCACCACTACTCTCCTCCACCTGGCTGAACTTGTTCTCTCACTGAACAATTTCTCCTTAAACTCATCTCACTTCCTCCAAATAAAAGGTGTGGCTATGGGTACCCGCATGGGCCCCAGTTATGCTTGTCTCTTTATGGGGTATGTGGAACATTCCTTGCTCCAGTCCTACTTAGGCCCCCCTCCCACAACTCTCTCTCTGGTACATCAATGACTGCTTCGGTGCTGCTTCATGTTCTCGTCTGGACCTGGAAAAATTTATTAATTTTGCTTCCAATTTCCACCCCTCCATTTTCACAAGGTCCATCACTGACACTTCCCTTCCCTTCCTTGACCACTCTGCCTCAATTTCTGGTGATAGACTGTCCACCAATATTCATTACAAGCCTACCGACTCCCACAGCTACCTCAACTACAGCTCCTCACACCCTGCTTCCTGTAAGGACTCCATCCCATTCTCTTAGTTCCTTCGCCTCCGTCACATCTGTTCTGATGATGCCACTTTCCAAAACAGTTCCTCTGACATGTCTTCCTTCTTCCTTAACCGAGGTTTTCCACCCACGGCGGTTGACAGGGCCCTCAACCATGTCCGGCTCATTTCCTGTACATCCGCCCTCACACCTTCCTCTCCCTCCCAGAACCATGATAAGGTACCCCTTGTCCTCACTTATCACCCTACCAGCCTTGACATTCAAAGGATCATCCTCCACCATTGCTGCCAACTCCAGCACGATGCCACCACCAAACACATCTTCCCTTCACCACCTCTGGCGGAATTCCGCAGGGATCATTACCTCCAGGACACCCTGGTCCACTCCTCCATCACCCCCTACACCTCAAGCCCCTTCCACTGCACCTTCCCATGCAACCGCAGAAGGTGCAACACCTGCCCCTTTACTTCCCTTCCCCTCACTGTCCAAGGGCCCAAACACACCTTTCAAATGAAGCAGCACTTCACTTGCACCTCCCTCAATTTAGTCCACTGCATTCGCTGCTCCCAATGAGGTCTCCACTACATTGGAGAGACCAAACGCAGACTGGGTGACCACTTTGCGGAACATCTTCGGTCTGTCCGCAAGCATGACCTCTGTCCACAAGCATGACCCAGACCTCCCTGTCGCTTGCCATTTCAACACACCACCCTGCTCTCAGGCCCACATGTCCGTCCTTGGCCTGCTGCAATGTTCCAGTAAAGCTCAATGCAAACTGGAGGAACAGCATCTCATCTTCCGACCAGGCACTTTACAGCCTTCCAGACTTAACATTGAGTTCAACAACATTAGATCATGAACTCTCTCCTCCATCCCCACCCCCTTTCCGATCCCCCTTTTTCTAATAATTTATATTTTTTTAAATATATTTTTCTTTTCACACCTATGTACATTATTTTTAAATGCATTTCCATCCATTGTTTCATCTCTTCCTTTTAGCCTATTTCAATCCCTTCTCCCCCCGCCATCCCACCCCCACTAGGGCTGTTACTTGCTCGTCCTGCTTTCTACCCTTAATGTCACCATTAGCACATTCCTTAGCTAATATCACCACCATCAACACCCTTTTGTTTATGACATCTTTGGCAATCTCTGCTTTGCCTCCACCTATCACTGGCCCTCTATCCAGCTCTACCTGTCCCACCCCCCTCAACCAGCTTATGTTTCACCTCATTTATTTATTTCCTCAGTTCCGATGAAGAGTCATACGGACTCGAAATGTTAACTGTATTCCTCTCCGCGGATGCTGTCAGACCTGCTGAGTTTTTCCAGCTATTTTTATTTTTGTTTCAGGAATCTATGACTTGTGATTACATTTTGATAAACATTCACAAAATAAGGTTTAGCCTTATTTTTATCAAGATGAGCAGCAACACCATTGGGAATTCTTTAGTAAGCAGAATCAAACCCCGGATTCAAAGGTGAAAGCACTGATCAACTGTAAAAATTTGCCATGAATACTGCTTAAAAGTGATTCTTTGCCTCCCTCTCTCCCTAGGGTATCTAATGTTCCCATTAAAATTAAGTTGCTGTGTGTAGCCTGTATTATTCAGCGTGTAGCTTCTTTAAGTTTTTTTGGCATGGTAGCCTTGTTCGTCACAAAAGACGACCTATGCAGTACCTTTCAGGCTGCTACACATTCACGCAGCTCAGCAGGAACATGAGTACACACGTGGCCATGCAGACAGGACGGAGAGAAAAAGCCATCAGGTCACTTCAAACACCTATAAGTGGCTTGTTGGAGTTCAGAAATCAAATAGCACGCAAGCAGGTCTTTGCATTCATTTGAGGAATGGTGCATGGGCCATAAAAAAGGCAAAAAACATTCAATTACACACTGAAGCATCTCAGCACTAACAGCGCTTGGTGCTTAAGTGGAGGTCTTGCGGTGCAATGGTGGTGTCCCAACCTCTGTGCCCGGAGCTCCAGGTTCAAGTCCCAAAGATGGTCATGGATGGTGTATTCACAATGTGGCCAAACAGGCTCATTATCAGCCTGTAAATCCTTCTAATACGCCTGATAGTGGGCAGTAAAAGTGGGAAGGTTTCTTGGTCAGCCATACTGCAGAAGACAACAGTAAACCACTGCAGTACTTTGCCAAGCATATTCATGGATCAATCCAATGGGAGTCCATGGTTGCCAATGCCCTCTTAGGGCACGGTACCTGAAGGAGAAGGAAGTGTTTAAGCCAAAGGTGCTGCTTGTTCAAACAGATTTAAGCATTCTCTCTTCCCTCCCTGTATATCATCCAAGATGAATTGGAAATCTTGAAGGTTGCTAAGCTCTACTTGACTATGGAGAAAAAACTCACCAATAGATTGACAGATTCAATAACATCAAGAAATACTTCATTTTTCCGATACTTGATCCCCTCCGATCTCCAAGACACAGCATTGGTAACTGTTGCTGGTGGGCGGGGAGCCCCAGTGTCCAGCTTATGACCTTCCTGTGTGATGTACCTAAGGTTGGAAAGAACACAGGTTGGAGACTTGTCCAATAAAGGCAGACTAAGCAAGTGACACTCAAATGTTGAATTTGTAGAGCGGCCACTTTTCTGAATTCTGAACCCAGATAACCTATCAGACAACTCGAGGCTCTCACACTGCAGGTCTGTTTTCAGTCCTAACGCTTGGCTGGAGCAGGGTTGGGAAATGTTGTCTGTATTTTGCTGTCAGCAGCAATGCAAAGGCCTATGCCGCTGCATTTTTACCTTACCAACTGAAGTCGCGTGCAGCAGGAAATTGCTAGCCTGGCTGCAGCGTGGGTCCATCAGCAAGGTAAGTAGGGAGGCTTTGTGGCATGGTACAATTCTGGCAAACCCATGTTCCCTTTGACGTCATAAGCTGAAGACATGCCCCTTGATGTCTGCCTCCAGTTCAATGACTGATGTGTTTTTAATCATTTTAAATGTTTTCTTTAATGACGTGCTTATTCTAGCTGTCCCCACCAGCCACTCCCCACTTTACCTTTGCTCGCCCCCCCAAATGGGCACTCTCAGCTCAGCTCCTATACTCCACCCCGGCTCTGCTCTCCCCAGTTCACTGCTATTGGGGCTAGATCACATGATTCGGGCTTATGTATTTGCTGAGCAGCCCAGATCAAACCCAGCTGGTGAAAAGAAAATCAACTCAACACACAAATGTTTTACTCTCCCCAGCCTCTCTCTTTCCTGTTTCTTTTTCTGCTTTCTGGTTGTGGTAGATGTCCTCTGTTGGCCTGAGGCAGTTCCTCACTACCACAACGGCGAGTCCCTCACATGCACTGAAGATGAATTCTAATCCTTTTGGTTATATCAGTCGTAAATTTCAACTCTCAGCTCTTGTAAAATGGAAAGCCACACTTTGGCACATAAGTAAGTGTAACCAGCACACCATGACTGCAGTGTATACTACCTATAAGATGCACTGTAAAAATTTATCATGGCTTCCTCAACAGCACCTCCCAAACCCAAAACCCACGCGCCTACAGGAACATGGGCAGCGCTCATGGGAACATTAACACATTCAAGTTCTCCTTTAAGTCTCACACCATCATGACTTAGGAACAGTTGCCATTCCTTCATTCTCGCAGGGCCAAAATACTGGAATTCTCTATCCACCAGCAATGTGGGAGCACCTCAACGCAGACTGCAGCACTTTAAGAGGGTAGTTCACCACTTAACTTCTCAAGGGCAATTAGGGAAGGCCAATAAATGCCAACCTTTCCAGTGATGCCCACAACGCAATAATTGTTTTTCCATGTTAAAATAGAGAACATCTGCATCAGATAAATGCTTACCCTGAGATGGGGCTTATCATTACAAACACTGCAGTCTGTTTATAAGGCTTCTCTGTGTGTGTTTGGATAACCTTCATTTTGACTTTTAAGCAGCGGGGTGGACTTGCCAAAGTGGCACAGGATAAGCAGCACCCTTTACTAATGGGTTACTTAAACAAATCCAGAAAGAGCTCCTGGGCTGGGTGGGTGGTCTCATTAAAGTACGCCCTGAAATGGCTAGACAATAACTGCAGCCAGCCATCCAGTGGAAAGCAAATTATTACTAACAGCATTACACAATGGGAAAGAAGTACCTGCATTTCATTAGCAATTATTTTTATTGGCAAGTGGTAACATTATTTAAAGAAAATGATTCAGTCAGCAACTAAGATGGAGGCTATTGTATTCTGTGACCAAAACAGCAATAGCCAGAAAAATAAAAGGGAGAAAGGGAAAGGAAAAAATAAACTGAAGGTATAAATGAAGGCCAGGGTATTTGGTTTCACTGAATTTCAGGGTGATGGGAGGAGGGCACATTCTTCATTTAAAAGATTCTTCCATCCTTTACACTTCAACAAACACACAACTTCTACACTAAAGAAAAGCAAGTGCCTGGTTCACATTAATGCATGTAGGAAGGGTACAAACCCAGTTCCACCACAAGGTATAGCATTTTCAATATTCCTATCATGGTCAGCGGCCTGTGCCAGTTCCGAAAACTAACCCTCTTCTATCCCTCCAACCCTTTAGCCCCATTTCCCTGCCTTCTCCCAATACGTTCACATATGTTTCCTTAAGTGTTCATCCCCTTCTTTTCTAAAAGGTACTAAGGATACTGCTTCCGCCAGATGTTTGGGGCTTTCCATGTCTTAATGTCACCACTTTCAGGAAAAGAGATTCTGACCTTTCTTTTCATCCTTTGTGATTAGGTTAAATTGTCCTCCAGTTACCACAGAGGCAAGTGGAAATGTTTTTTTTCCTTTATCATATCAAAACTCCTGAATTCTGGTCATGTCAGATCTCCTGTTAGCTTTCTCTGTTCTATTCCTTGGGAGGGCTGCTTAAAGAAGCTGGTGCTAGCCTTTACGTTACAATTGCTGACTCTGGCTGGACACATTTCTCAGGGTGTCATCACAGGATCCTCTGCCTCCAACTATCCTGCCTTGTGTATTTAATTCCTAGGGATTCCAGGGTATTCCTAAAGGGTTGACAGCCTCACAGTAGCACTATTAGACAACATCTGACACCATATCTCTCAGAGATTGGGGCAGGTGATGAAAAGGTTGAACAAATTGATAAGTTTTAAAGAATGGCTTAAAGGCGAGAGAGGTAGAGAAGGAATTCCACAGCTTAGGGCCAAGGCAGCTGAAGACACATCTGCCAGTAATGGAGCAATGGCACTCAGGGTGCACATAAAGTCAGAATTGGAGGAGCACCAATATCTCAGAGGCTGGAGGGGTACAGGAGGTAGGGAGTGGCAAGGTCATGGAAGAATTTGAAAGCAAGAGATGACTTTAAAATCAAGGCATGTTTTTTCTGCAGCAGTATAACACAACTGAGTGGCTTGCTAGGCCATTTCACAGGGCAGTTAAGAGTCAACCACATTGCTGTGAGTCTAGAGTCACATGTAAGCCAGGCTAGATAAGAATGGCAGATTTCCTTCCCTAAAGGACATTGCTGAACTAGATGGCTTTTTAAAAACAATCCAGTAGCTACAGAGTTATTAAGGAGATTAGCATTTTATTCCAGATTTATAAATTAATAAAATTTAAATTCCCCCAGCTGCTGTTTTGGGATTTTAACTCTTGTCGCTGGCACACTAGTCTGGTCCTCTGAATTACTAGCCGAGTAACATTACTAATATGTTGCCTTTAACATGGGGTCGATGTAGGTCAGTGAACAAAGAGGTGAGGGCAAACAGGACTTGTGCAAGTTCGGAAAAGGGCAGCAGAACTCTGAATAAGCTCAAGCTTATGGGGGTAGATAGGCTCTGGATGAAGTCAGAGCTTTTATTTATTCACCATTTACGGAATATGGGCCTTGCTGGCTATGCCAGCATTACTTGCCCACCAGAAGGTGGTGGTGAGCTGCCACGTAGTGTTATGGAGGGAGTTCCAGGATTTTGACCAAGCGACAGTGAAGGAATGGCGATATATTTCCAAGTCAGGATGGTGAGTGGCTTGGAGGGGAGCTTTCAGGTGGTGCTGTTCTCATGTATCCGCTGCCCTTGACCTTCTAGATGGTAGCCGTTGAGAGTTTGGAAGGTGCTGCCTAAGGAGCGTTAGTGTGTTCCCACAGTGCATCTTGCAGATGATACATACTGCTACCACTGTGCGTCAGTGGTGGAGGGAGTAAATGTTCGTGGATGGGGTGCCAATTGGTTGCTTTGTCCTGGCTGTTGTCAAGCTTCTTGAATGTTGTTGGAGCTGCAGTCAACCAGGCAAGTGGAGAGTATTCCATCGGCACTTCTGATCTGTGTATTGTAGATGGTGAACAGGCTTTGGAGAGTCAGGATGTGAGTTACTCTTCACAGGATTCCTAACCTCTGACCTGCTCTTGTAGCCAGGGTATTTATATGGCTGGTCCAGTTCAGTTTCTGGTCAATGGTAGCCACCAGGATGTTGATAGTGGTGGATTCAGTAATGATAATGCCATTGAATGTCAAGGGGCGATGGATAGATTCGCTCGTGTGGCACAAATGTTACTTGCTGGTCCAATTCAGAGTTAGAGTCAGACAGATGGGCAACTTGGCAAAGAGATCAAAAGGTTGCCAAGCTTTCCACACCCTGAAATAGATTAGCTGCTTTTTTTCAATCAGAAAGGTTCCTGGGTCTGCATTGAACACAGCCAGGGCACCACAAATGACCATAACTCTACTGGATTGGGGAATGAAAAAACAAAGACTGCAGTCCCACTCCCACTTGAAATCCAACAACTCTGCTTGTTCGTGAATGAATGGATTTCATAGGAACTGGATCAGCTTTTGCAACAATACTCCAGTAGCCAAATAGCTTGTCAAAACTCACAATAATAATGGTTTATTTGGGTGGTCAGCAAAAAGCACTCAGCATCAAGGATTTCACGAAATTGAGAGAATATCTCAGTTGACCAGCACCTTTCCCTGTGCTTACATTTATCTACTTGCTTTGATTCACTGTCTACCCTCCTGCCCCAAATCATTTTCTTTCACAGTAGCCACTGTCTCTATAGCAAACAAAGCTGTTGACATCCCAATATCTTGAGTGCCCCCATCCTCTAGCAGGCCTGGTCACAAGCAACGCACAATGATGAGTAAAGATCCCTTGGCCCATCCACAATCAGCTCTCTTATACTTTAAGTCTCGTGCCCCAACATCCAATTGCAAGCAGCCCGTTCCATTTGAAACTTCATATGGCACTTTTTCTGCTAAACAGCTGAATTCTAAAGGAAATCTCTAGGTCAAGGCAACAAGAAAAGGTACACTCTCTGCCCGTAAAATACATGCTTAAATAGGAATGTTTCTTGAAGAAAAGAAAACAATCAATTTTATCTGTATTCAAAATCAGGGTTATCCCCTTCACCACTTCTCTTGGTTTAGCACAAGAACGTATTCCACCACAGGGACTCAGTTCTCCACTTTCTACTGCCCATTATACATGCTAGTCAGGCACTGCTAGGAGGCTGGAACTGCTACACTCCGTCCCCAAGCCGTACAAACAAACCTCGATTGGTGAGCATTCATGTCACAGTAAAAAGTGTGAAAAAAAAATTATATTTTTTTTTTAGAAACACAATTTAGGGTTTAAGCATATGAAAACGTTGAAACTTTGCCATAAACCCAGATTCATAAAAACCTGAACTTGTAAACATTGTATCAGCACATACATCACAGAAGGAGGCATTAATAAGGTAACAGGTATTCTTTGTAATAACTCAAAGATGAACAATTCAACGGCACTAATCTTCATCGTGACTTTAGTTAAGAAAGTAGCATATTTCCTATTAGCACCATTAGCTAGAATCTATGTCCATTCTCACTGTAGCTTTAAAAATGTTTTAGTTTCCAAGATTTATGTTATAGCATGAACCTGACAGCTGTGATTAGATTTTGCCTCATCAACTTGTTGTAGCAGATGCTCTAGTTTAACAATGGACTTTCTCTGACCATTCACTTTGGTATCGTTCAAATAAAGAGCACATTGGGAACTGCATGAGCATAGACATCCATTAATGCTGACTTCACAGTTAAGTAATGAGGTGCTTCATTACTTTTCAGGCAACCTTAATAAAAGGATATGTTTACAAGATTAGGTGAACCAGGTTGGGAGGAGGCTCTTTTGGAGCATACACATTGGCAAAGACCATTTGGACTGAATGGACTGTTTCTATGCTGTACATTGAATTGTACAATCATTAGCATAAAAAATAGGCAATACCGCAGTAAAGGAATAAAACACTTTGACAGAGGCAGCACACGCAAGTAAAAAGGGTAGAGTAAGATAGGCTGAAACATCTGGGGTGTTTTTCCTATAAGATAGAGGTGAATGGTTATCCATTAGATGCAGCTTCGCTAATGTCCAATCCTAACAAAGGGATATAGCTAGTGATACCTGTTATTCGAGGACCAATTCCCAATGGGAAACTGGAAACGTTTGGGAAGGAGGTGGAAAAAAAACGAGAGTGAGGGTCTGGGGAAATAATGAAGCGATTAGCTGGTCACTTGTAAAGAAATCATTGATTCTTTGATTAAAAAATATAGCTATATTGTGGAGCATCTATGACAGTGTTACCATTTGTTCTGGAACGATACATCAATTCTGCCCTACTTACTCCTGCAAGATCTTGCTATCTGTGGTCTGTGGGTAACCGAAGTCCATTAACTCATCAAGCAGCTCATAGATGATAACAAAGTTGTCTCGAATACTTTCTTCTTCCAGCTCCTTAAAATACTCAGAAAATACCTGGAAAGTCAAGGGAATAGAAATGTTAATGCACCACGACCCTTATTGTTTAAGCTGTAATGCAATGGTGAAGCTGGGGTAACATGTATCACTGCAGGTGGGAGGATGCAAACTCAAGCTTGCAATTGCAATTCCAAATAACTGTTTGCAACCCCAAGCAAGCAGAATCAGGCTACTATTGTTCAAAAAGAACAAAGTAAAGGTCAATCCAAGCCACACTAGCACACCTCCCTTGGTTACAGAGATATTTGGGCACATCATCTGCATTCAAGGCCGGGTAATGTTAGCTAGCACAGGGAGGTCTAACAGAGACAGGTGTATGAACCAATGCCCTTGAGGGTAAATCTGATACACAGCAGGAAGGTTGTTGGGCTTGTGCCGAGCTAGCCACTCTCAGAAGCAGCACTGATGGCAGCATGACAATTGGCTTCAGTATCCACAGGTCAGGGAAAAGGGAGGGGATGTAGTAACAAAGTCAGTCAGATTGCCCCTAGTCCCAATCAGGGCCCTTGCTGGGAAATCTAGTTGCTGGTTAGGGCAGGATCATGCTCAGCTGCAATGGACACCCCCACCACTGAAGAGTCATTAACTCAAGTCAACAATTGGAAACCAAGGATAAGCAGGTGGAGGGTATTGATTGATTAAATATCTTGAGCACATACAAAGAGGCTACTAACAGATGGAAACGTGTTTGTACTCGAAAGAGTTACAAAGAGGCTACTGTGCCCCTTTAAAGGGTTGATCCTTGGGTCATTTGTTCACTTGTTTCTCGTTTACTCAAAAAAGCTTAGAGATTGCTGGGTCGCTGGGTTGTAAGTAGAAGATTGACATTATGTAATGCTGCATTCTGTAAATAAAGGAATTATCAGGAAAAAGATTTGCATCTAGTTTTGTATTTCATCTGGCCTGGGATCCAGTTATCAAACACAGTTACAAATATAGCAATGTCTCATTATGTTTTACAGTATAAGCACTTAAAAATAACTGGAGGATCACCTCTGTAACTAAGCAAACTATTGTTTGAAATTACATGTTTCAGAAATGCACATTCGTACTCTTCATGTGAGTGAATGGCAGCAAACGTGGACAGTCTTCCAGTTTGTTTTGTTGAAAGAGGAATTCCACCCCTTTGGAACCACCAATTTTTGAAATCGACTGACACAATGAATGATTTGAAATGGAACTGGGCAAGCTGCTGATTCACCAGAACAGCAAGAGTTAGAATGGGAAGAATGAGATGGGGGGTGGAGGGGGGGCGTGGAGTGGAATGAAGAATTGGTCAGTTTGGACCTAGAGAGATTGGGGTGGGTGGAAAAGGAGAATTAAAACCAACATCCTCACCTGAACCACCTTATATAGGAAAGCAAACACCAGAGACACACACGCATTCTTCTTGGAGGTTGCGACAACTGCACAGATTAAGGTCAATGCATTAAACCAAATTGCTATAAATCTTTACATCCCCCACCACATCCCTCTAACCATGTAATCTCCTGGGACAGCCAAAGTATATTTTGTTTAATTTGAGCGCAACAAAATAGGAAGAAAAGCAGAAGGTACTGTTGTAAAACAGGCTACAAAGAGAACACATTGCAGAGCATGGAGATTGGTCTCACTTTACCGTATGAACAGAAACAAGTTGAAAGGTTCCATGATTTTGAGCAAAGTCTAGAAAGCCTTAATGATAAAAAGTACAGCTGGCAAGAGATAAGGAAATGTTTAGTCATAATGCCACAGCAATAATAGCGTGAGGAAGGTTAATGGGCCAACTAGCAGGGGAATTTGACAACACAATAACTGGGGGGGGGGGGGCTGCTGGTGGTTTGCATGTGGGTGGAGCAGAACATCGCTGTTTCTAGCTTATTAAAGATCCAATGACAGCATAGTTAACTGCCATATTAGTGACTGATGGATAATTGAGTCAAAGTTTGGTGTTACATAATTGACAAACTAAGCTAGGAGTAATGACAACATGTAGAATATGAACAGACTTGAACCATTCTGAGACTGACTAATGTTAAGGGCTGCTCTCAGGCTGTGAACTTGACTGGTGTTAAGGTGCTATGCAATGAGATGACATCTGGTTCAGGTGTCTCCCAAACCTTTGGAAAGATAATCAGGAAAAGTGTATGGCTGAAATGTTGGTAACAGATGCTCCACTGCATTATCTAAATTGTCTGTAACTAACCTGGTATGATAGATGAGGTTGTGTTTATGGACAACAAAAACAAAAATACCTGGAAAAACTCAGCAGGTCTGACAGCATCTGCGGAGAGGGATACAGTTGATGTTTTGAGTCCATATGACCCTTCATCAGAACTAAAAAATATAGAAATTAGATGAAATATAAGCTGGTAGAGGGGGGTGGGACAGGAGGAGCTCGATAGGGGGCCAGTCCTATATGTCCCACCCTCCTCTACCAGCTTGTATTTCATCTCATTTCTATATATCTTAGTTCTGATGAAGGGTCATACAGACTCGAAACATCAACTGCATCTCTCTTCACAGATGCTGTCAGACCTGCTGAGTTTTTCCAGGTATTTTTGTTTTTGTTCCAGATTTCCAGCATCCGCAGTATTTAGTCATTTATACAGACTTCAAAGATATTTGCCAAAGTTTCACATAAGAGACTAACAAAATGAGAGTGTAGGAAATTGGAGATAACCTGTCAGTTTGGATAGGGAATTGGTAAGGAGGTAGGAGACAAAGTATATTAATATGTGTGCACCCAAATTGGCAGGTTGTGACTAGAGGCATATTCCAATTATCTGTACCAAGATTGCTGCTTTTCACTATATCCATAAATGATTTGGAAGGAAGAATAGGGTTGCATATCTAAATTCACTGGCAACAGTTAGGGGGTACAGTATGTAGTGTAGTGGGAGCAGAAAGTTGCCAAGGGACATTGATAGATTAGATGAGCGGGAAAAACTGAGGCAGATGAAATTCAATGTGGTAAAGTATGAGGTTATTCACCATAGATCTAAGAAAGATAGCTCAGTACTCTCCAAATGGTGAAAAGCATGAACTGTGGAGGAGCAGACAGATTTAGGAACCCAACTACCAAAATCACTGAAGGTTAGTGGACAGGTACAAAAATAATTTTAAAGGGCAAATGGAATGTTGTCTTTACCTCAAGAGGGTTAGAACCCAAATGGGTGAAATTATGATGGGGTAAAGGGAGAAAAACTATTTTCTCTGGCAGGACTGCCCAGAACATAGGAGCATCATTTTAAAATTAGAGCCAAGTTATTCATGTATGACATCATTTTTGTGGCATCCTTCCATCTATGAAGAATGATGGACATGCAGCAAACAATCCATTGCAATGGATTGGTCCACTCCTCCATCACCCCCTACTCCTCAACCCCCTCCTATGGCACCACCCCATGCCCACGCAAAAGATGCAACACCTGCCCCTTCACTTCCTCTCTCCTCACCGTCCAAGGACCCAAACACTCCTTTCAAGTGAAGCAGTATTTCACTTGCATTTCCCCCAACTTAGTCTACTGCATTCGTTGCTCCCAATGTGGTCTCCTCTACATTGGAGAGACCAAATGTAAACCGGGCGACCGCTTTGCAGAACACCTGCGGTCTGTCCGCAAGAATGACCCAAACCTCCCTGTCGCTTGCCATTTTAACACTCCACCCTGCTCTCTTGCCCACATGTCTGTCCTTGGCTTGCTGCATTGTTCCAGTGAAGCCCAACGCAAACTGGAGGAACAACACCTCATCTTCCGACTAGGGACTTTACAGCCTTCCGGACTGAATATTGAATTCAACAACTTTAGGTCGTGAGCTCCCTCCCCCATCCCCACCCCCTTTCTGTTTCCCCCTTCCTTTTTTTTTCCAATAAATCATAAAGATTTTCCTTTTCCCACCTATTTCCATTATATAAAAAAAAACCCCACTAGAGCTATACCTTGAGTGCCCTACCATCCATTCTTAATTAGCACATTCGTTTAGATAATATCACCAACTTTAACTTTAACACCTATGTGTTCTATTGTACTATTGTCGTTGACATCTTTTGATGATCTGCTTCTATCACTGCTTGTTTGTCCCTACAACCACACCCCCCCCACCTCTCTCTCTCTCTCTATCTCTCCGCCCCCCACACACACACACCTTAAACCAGCTTATATTTCAACTCTTTCTTGGACTCGAACTCAAGTTCTGTCGAAGGGTCATGAGGACTCGAAACGTCAACTCTTTTCTTCTCCGCCGATGCTGCCAGACCTGCTGAGTTTTTCCAGGTAATTCTGTTTTTGTTTTGGATTTCCAGCATCCGCAGTTTTTTTGTTTTAATCCATTGCAAATTGGGTGTCTGATGGCAGAAGAAGCCAAGCCTTGAGGCACTGATTCTGCAAGAAGTGCCACACATGAAGCTTCTAAGCGTCATTGTGGGCTCTGTTATGGCACAGCCAATGGTAAATGCTGAGTTGTTCAAATCTCTCAGGGAAACGAGACAACTGCCACAACTATTTTTGCGATTTTTATGTTCCGAGATGTGGACTTTGCATTCAGTAGTAATAAGACCACTGAGCCTTACAGTCTTTTACAAAACTAGATTATTAGATTTATTAGTAAGAGAAATTATTTTAAGCACATACATGTGTCTACAAATTACTATAACAGCTACTAAAACCCCTAAGTAATCTGGCTCCCGGTTACATTTCCATTAAGGCAACAGTAAGACATCGATTTTAAAAGACCCAGACAAAGAAACATGATGCCCTGAACAATCCAATTCAAAGTGAGATTTCTTAACTTAGTTCATTGTAGACAGCAGCTTGAGGAATAGATGATGAAGGCTTTTCAGACTTGTTAGATCTTAAAATGCCTGCCTTCACAGACATCCTTCTCTCCTTTATACATATTTCCCCCACTGAATGCAAATTCCCATTGTTTCACTATGTTTTTGGACTTTACCTCCCTGATCATAAACATTTATCATCATACCAATTTTATCAGTAATATTTCTTAACTTCACCTGGCTAGGTGACACATTTCACCATTCCTTTGAAAACAATCTAGCCTGCTTTATTTAAAAGTGCAAATGTTCGTTTACACCTTATTCTAAATTTCCCCATGTTTACCTACTTAACATTTCAAACCTAGTTTATCTTCTAATAAATCAAAGCCTTCAGACCAGCTGCCTTTAATCCAATTAACACACAGCGACACAGACACACGGCGAGACAGACACCACTATTTTACAATAAATTCCAATAACATTATATCTTCCTGACAAGCTGTTGTCTTCGGTGTTGGTGTCTATTGCTAAGCAGCCTGTAGCCACTGGTCATTGTGGTGGTGCACACCAGCCCACAGGGGGTGTTGCTATTTTCCTCTGTTGTCGACTCCCAGGTGTGATAATTGAGGTCTAGGGCCTTCTAGAGTATCCCACTGATCGTCTGGCTCCAGCTACCTCACCATTCAGAACGTTTTTGGTTATGTGACCATCTTCCATCTTGTGGACATGCCCAAGTCAACCAAGCCACCTGTTTGATGAGTGCTAACAAACCTGAGAGCTCTGCCTTCGAGGACTGCTGTATGTGCGATTGTGTCCTGCTAGGATACATCCATAATGCGCCACAGACAGCAAAGATGAACATTTTTGAGCTTTTTTCCTTCTCCACATAAAGGGTGGTAGACATCTAGAACTCTCATTCTTAAAAAGCCTAGGGGTCAATTGAAGCTTTCAAAACTGAGATTTGTAGATTTTTTGTACAATGACATTAAGGGTTACATTGAGTAGATGGAGTAAAGATACAGATCACCATGATCTAACTGAATGGCAAGATAGGAACAAGAGACTGTTCAGCCTATGCTTCTAGGTGTCTTTAAACATGCATGCTTAATTTAAGTGATGGCTGCTGACAAAATTCAATAACTTCATCTTCCTGGTGCAATGATTCATAAACAGTTTATTTGACAACGAAGCCTCACTGAACAAGAAGCTTCAATACAATTTATTTATTTTAGCTAGTCTCAACTTCACAAGAAAAGACCAAACTGAGAACTGAGAAATTATATACCAGAGTTGGGCCTGTGTAACTAAAATGACATTCTAAATGACTCACCAAACTGAGTAACTCCATCATAGGAGAGGCACAAAGTAGAGGAAATATTATACAGAAGATAAGGCATGTTGTTTAGTTATTCGCCAAGTTGTTCTATGATACATTGGAAGCTTTGGTACAATGAGGTGTTTATACATAACGTGCCAAAGATTAAGATGTATCTCGCTTATACTGGTCACCATTGAATGCAAACTGCAAAAACAAACATACTAGTTGCAAAATGCAGCCTTCAAAGGCACAGAAGAGGCCCATAGTGCCCCCAGGGTTTTTGATTTGTGATAGTCGCCTTTTGACGATGCCCTGCTAGCCTTCTGCTATGTGTATCGAGTAGGCCCCTGATGCTGGCAGTGTCTGCTTCCTGCAAGCACCATGATCAAATTGACATGACACTTGTGAAGGGTCCAATACTATTTGATAAATGCTAAAGCACTCTTCCCACAGTGACTCGATCTGCCATTAGAGGACCTCACACCTTTGATCTTAAACAGCAATTACTCAGAGTCAGCTTTTTGAAGGATACGATATAGATTGTTGTGTTTGATCCACATGAATCGAACTGCTCCATGTGACAGGATGGGTGTCAGGGAACATTCCTCCTCCTTCTCCATCAGAATAGACATAAAGTGCTCAATTTCCGACATTTCCACATCGCCCCGATAATTCCGACAAATCAGGACCTGAGAAAAAGACACAAACGTTTCATATACAATGCAACAATCTCTTTAAAGGAAATGGGGTGATGCTTGAATTGTGAGAACACAAATAATTCTGTGCTAAAGAGCCGTTTCATGTGGACTCTAACTGCATCAGCAGGTGAGGTAGGGTTTTCACCTTGTAACTTAGGCGCCCAATGCTAACTCGAGCAATTTCAAATCAAATGCAGCACAGCCAGATGTAGATTAAAGCTCCTCCACTCAGCTCCAACATCAGACAAGCATCACACAACAGGGATCACACCACCCATCCAGTGGCTTCTAAATGAGATTGTCCCTTTACATAGAATTTACAACAGAAACAGGCCAATCAGTCCAATTGGTCTATAGCAGAGTTTATACTGCACAGGAACCTACTCTCACCCTAATTACCTCTTCCCACCTTGCCTCTATATCCTTGTATACATCTGGGAGAAGTCAATAAATCAAGTCTCCTCTTAAATACATCAATGCCAAATGCTTCAACTGCTCTGTGTGGCACCAAGTTTCACATTCTCATCCAGTGTAAAGAAATTCCTCCTAATTTCTTTATTTGATTGTCATGACAATGTGTCATGGACAATGTGGAATATTAATCCTTTGTTTCATCGGCTGGTGTAATGCCTTGGATTGTTTTTAGAAAGGAAAGGAACAGCTAGAACTGCAAAGATACTGTTTTAAAATAGCTGTAGAAATCACCTGATCTACAAATTGGCCAAGTTCCTGGAAGCCTCTGAACAAGGATAGGAACATAGGAGCAGGAGTAGACCATTCAGCCCATTGAGCGTGCTCTGCCACACAATTAGGTCATGGCTGATCATCTACCTCCATCAGTTTCCCACACTATCCTCATATCCATTTATGTTATTAGTATCCAGAAATCTATTAATTTCTGTCGAACATGTTCAACTATTGAGCTTCCAGTGCTCTGAGGTAGAGAATTCCAAAGATTCACCAACCTCTTGAGAAATTCCACCTGATCTAAATCTTACTAAACGGCCTTACTTATTCTGAGACTGTGTCCCCTGGTTTCAGACTCATCAGCTAGGGGAAACATCCTATCTACCCTGTCATGCTCTGTAAGAATTCTGTAATTTTTCTAAACTCTTTTTCTAAACCTCTCATTTTTCTAAACTCCAGAAAATATAGGTCCAGTCTCCTCATAAGATACTCCTGCTATTCTAGGGATTAGTCTGGTGAACCTCTGTTGCATTCCCTCTATGGAAAATATATCCTTTAGATAAGGAGGCCAAAACTGTACACAATACTCCAGGTGCAGTCTCACCAAGGCTCTATACATTTGCAGCAAGACATCTTTACTCCTGTATTCAAATCCCCTTGCAATGAAGGCCAACATCCCATTTGCCTTCCCAATTGCTTGCTGCACCTGCATGCTAGCTTTCATCGACTCATGAAAAAGGATACCCAAGTCCTTCTGGACATCAACATTTCCCAAACTTTCATAATTTAAAGAATATTCTGCTTTTCTGTCTTTTCTACCAAAATGGATAACTTCACACTTATTCACATTATATTCCATCTGCTATATTCTTGCCCAATCACTTAGCCTGTCCAAGTCCCCTTGCATCCTCCTCACAACCTGCATCCCCACCTAGTTTAATGTCATTAGCAAATCTGGAAATCTTACATTGGTCACCACATCCAAATCATTTGTGTGCGTTACCAGGGGACATGGCTAGGCAGTTCCCCTGATGGACTTCACACCTGCAATTATCTGAATTCTCTGCAAAACAAAAGAACAATAGGCCACTAGACTTCCTGACTCCAGAAATTGCCAGGAACAATGAAGGACTAACAAAAGCATGGAGGATGCTACCCCCTTATGTTTCGATGGCATCTTGATAGCTTTGACAATGGGACATCATACTCCTTCATTAATATGGATTGCCTTCCAATGTGTGCCAATTGCAGATGTCACGATTGGAACCCCACTTGTGAAAAGATATTATAAGCTTGTCTGTTTGATACGGCAAAAAAAGTCTGCAGAATGGACCAGTAAAGGCATAGAGATGACTGCAGAATGTATCACCTCTCTCTTAATCTGCTGGTTCAGTGCCCCATCTCTGCTACATTTTGCAGTACATCACACAGATCGAAAGTTTTGATCGAAAGGAACTTAAAGTGTCACAACATCCACTTGGATGCAGCGGTGAGATGATTAAAGGCAGTGTGTAAATGTGTCACTACACATCTATTTGATCTCCTTACAAAGCTAGCTGCTCTTACTGTATTCAGAACAGGAAAGTGAAAAGCCTGCAAGGAAAAGCCAAGCTAAGAAAAACAAAAAAAGGAACAATTTTAGAAGGATTTAATTAGTGCTAAACAGAACTGCACAAACTAGTAATTAGCTGCAGACCATTTCCCAATAAGCCACCAGTAATGATATCCTAACCTTAGTCATCATCTCATCTGCAAATACCACACAACTCAAGGAGCAAACAGAGCAAAAATTTGAAGTTTCACAATATTCCCCCATGTCAAAAGCTCAAATGTGGACTCCGTTTTATTTAATCTGGGGGCTGGGTGGGGGTGAAAGAAAATGCACAATATATACTTTTAAAGTGACAGGTCTACCTTTCTCATGTCACTAACCGCTGTGTCAGGGAATTCTGGCCTGTTAATATGCAACCATGGTCAAAACAAAATATTAAGCAAAGCAACAATTCTACTCAATTTAGCTAGATAATAATCTACAGCTGTTTACCAGGAACCTCTGCAGGCTGTAGAGAGACATGCAGACTAGAATACATTACAGCTCAGACAGTTTGCTTTTATATTGTGCCGGTAACATCATAAAATGTTAGAAGGCAATTCACAGGAGTGTTATCAAACTAAAAATTGATCAAGAGAAGACACTAAAGTAGTTGATCAAAAGCTAGGTTTTATCCCGAGAGACAGTTTTACAGGAGAGAAAGCGGAGGTTTACTGAGGGAATTCCAGAATTTAGGGCCAAGATAAGTGAAGGCACAGTCATCAGTGGTGGGAGGAAAAGAATGGGAGTTGCGTAAGGGGCTAAGATTGGCAGTATGCAGAGAGTTGCAAGTCGGGTGGGGGGGGGCATTCTGTGCAGAAATCTAAATAAAAGAATGAGAACTTTAAAATTAACATGTTGCCAAATTGCAGGTCAGCGAACACACAGTGTGCAAATGAGACTTTGTATCAATTAGGATATAGACGCAAATTTTTGGAGCAGCTAAAGTTTATGGGTAGGTTAAGACGACAGTTATACACCAAGGGACTTAGGGTAACTCGAGCATGTCCTTAATGTCACCTCAGCCTTGTGATAGATACCATTCTTAAAACACATTAAGCATTCCAGAAGGTGTCTTGGAGAGAGGGAAGAGGGATGGAGATTAGATTGAGAAAAATGGGCATTCAATGCATTCATCATCTCCAAACTTGTCTTCTTCCTCCTCAAGGTTATAATCTATATAGCTCCACATATACCTTACCAATTAGGAATTCACCAAGGCTCCTTAGACAGCACCTTCCAAACCCAAGACCATTACCATCCAGAAGGACAAGGGCAACGAATACATGGGAACACCACCATCTGGGAGTGCCTCACCATGCCACTCACCATCCTGACTTGGAAATATTTTACCATTCCTTCACTGTCGCTGGGTCAAAATCCTGAAACACTCAGCCAAACAGCACTGTTCGTGTACCTACACCATATGGGCTGCAGCAGTTCAAGGCGGCAGCTCACCACCACTTTCTTGAGGGCAATTTTATTTTAATTATTCTTTCATGGGATATGGGCATTACTGGCTAGGTCAGCATTTATTGCCCATCGTTAACTGCTCTTGTTCAGAGGGCATTTAAGAGTCAAACACATTGCTATGGGTCTGGAGTCACATGGAGGCCAGACCAGGTAAGGACAACAGGTTTCCTTCCCTAAAGAGCATCAGTGAACCGATGGGTTTTTACAACAAGTGACAATGGTTTCATGGCCATTATTAGACTTTTAATTCCAGATTTTTATTAAATTCAAATTCCACCAGCTGGCATGGTGGGATTCAAAGCCAGGTTCCAGGAGCGTTACCCTGGGTCTCTGGATTACTAGTCCAGTGACAATATCAATATGCCACCCCCATTAGCGATGGGCGGTAAATGCTGGCCTAACCAACAACACCCACATCCCAGGAGCGAATAAAAAAGTCATTATTAATGTATTAACAGTGGATATAGGTTAGCAACTTGATTCATTCCCCTCCCACAACTCCCCACCACCACCACTCCTCAGGAGACCTTTAGTTCCCCCTTGTCCATATAGATCTCGTAACTCAATGCAAAAGGACCAATCCAAGATTTATCATCAGTAGGGCTCAGTACAACAGCAGCTAGCCATGTTTACTATATATCATGCTCTAGTCAAAGGACATGAATAGGTACAGTGCTGGTGAGAAATAGAGAGTTACATTATACAGTTCTACCGCAAACCTTCCATAGAATCAGGAAACTGTGAAACTTGAGCAATTCTGCGTGCAGCCAGGCCATTGCTTAATAGTACAATAAGTTACACTAGTGAATCTGACAACACCAGAGAGACATTCTCACAGGTTGTATATGAATATTTTGCAATGCTGAAGGATCCAAGAGTCCATCAGTATATAATTCTTCAAACATTTCACCTTTATAATTTGACCTTTGGGAATTCTAAAGCATGACTTCCTTCTCAACTGAACAGCAAGAAATTAAGTCTTTCGAAGGAAACTTTCATGTCCTCATTTAAGTCAACAAAGGGATTCTACACAGGCATAACTCTAGTAGAAAACAATATAACTTTTGGCAGCAAAGGTGGAGCAATGTTCTCCGCAGACATTTAATTATTCCAGCCATGCAAGCTGTATGGTTACCTGGCTTGTAAACATGCAGTCACACAAAATGGACGTGTGCATTTTTGCAAAGTAAATACTATGCAATATTTCCAGCAGAAACAGAAATGATGGCTATTCGATCCAATTAATGAAAAGTGTTAGAGGATTACCTATTAGTGAAATATTTGTATTTGCTAAGCATTGTATATGCAAAGCCAAGAACAATCGTCGTCTTCAGGGTAGATAGAGGTCAGGGATAATTGGACTAGGGCATGTGGATATAAGTAAGTCCTCATTTTAAAGTCATAGATTCTGCCAATTTTATATAATGCTTTGATATTTATAGTTAAAACAAATATGACTAAAATTTGAGCGGGAAGGAAGTAAATCTAGTTGAAGTATGAGAGTGAGACACGCAGGTTGAGGAGCCAAATACAGGTGACACAGCAGCACCACTGGCAGCAGAGTGTAATTACCCCATGACATGTTTACATAGGCAGTTTCCCATCATAAATGTGGTGACAGGAAGTTAAAATGTGCAAAAGCTGATGCAAAACATGTCCACAAAATGTGACAACAAAATATTTGTAGCCAGTAATTTAATATGTAGCTAGGCATTCTCCCCATAAGCTCAGCCTTAATCGTGATAGGGGCATTTCATTACAGCGTCACTTTAACCGCTAAAAACAACTTTACCTAAAACTGCTTTTAGATTCTGAGGAATGAAAGACAAATTTCTACACAGTTTGATTTCTGCCCCACCACCCCTCCATAATAAGCAGCAACTAAATTCTGAGACAGTTGCTGGTTAATGCACCATTACTAGAGGTCAAATTTTAATAGTTTGATTGTGGGAGCCTGATGCTATCTCCTACAGCAACTGCAAACATCACCCGCCAAACCTCCCTTTACATCCACGCGGCACCTCTACCTCAAATACCACACGGCACCTCTACCTCAAATACCACACGGCACCTCTACCTCAAATACCACACGGCACCTCTACCTCAAATACCACACGGCACCTCTACCTCAAATACCACACGGCACCTCTACCTCAAATACCACACGGCACCTCTACCTCAAATACCACACGGCACCTCTACCTCAAATACCACACGGCACCTCTACCTCAAATACCACACGGCACCTCTACCTCAAATACCACACGGCACCTCTACCTCAAATACCACACGGCACCTCTACCTCAAATACCACACGGCACCTCTACCTCAAATACCACACGGCACCTCTACCTCAAATACCACACGGCACCTCTACCTCAAATACCACACGGCACCTCTACCTCAAATACCACACTGCATGACACAAGGCTGAGACGACATTAGTTGTTAGTGCCTCATTGCACGCTTGAACTGTGGAGTCGATCTGCTAAAAACAAATAGAGGGAGAAATTGGAGTGAGAGAGAAAACTAGCAAGAATATAAAAACAGACAGTAATAGTTTCGACAAATATACAAAAAGGAAAAGAGTAACAAAGGTGAGCATTGGTCCCTTAGAGGGCAAGACTTGGGAATTAATAATGGCAAACAAGGAAATGACAGAGATTTTGTACAAGCCTTTTGTAGCTGTCTTCACAATCAAATTCACAAAGAAATCCCAAAATAGCAGAACAGCAGCAGGCAAAAAGGAAGGAGAAACTTAAAATGATCACAATTACTAGAGAAAAAGTAATTTAAAAACTATTAGAACTAAAAGCTGAAATGTCCCCTGGACTTGATGACCTGCGTCCTACGGTCTTAAAGAAATTGGCTGCAGAGATATTGGCTGCATTGGTTGCAATCTTCCGAAATTCCCTACGTTCTGGAAAATCACAAATGTAACATTCAAGAAAGGAGGGCGATAGAAAGCAGGAAACTATAGGCCAGTTATTCTAACATCTGACGTCTCTGGGAAAATGCTAGAATCAATTAAGGAAGTAGTAGCAGGACATTTAGAAAATCAGAACACAATCAAGCAGACTGTATGGTTTTGTGAAAGGGAAATCATGTTTGACAAATTTATGAGTTCTTTGAGGATGTAACAAGCAGGATAGATAAGGAGGAACCAGTAGATATATTGCATTTGGATTTCAAAAAGGTATTTGATAAGCTGCCATACAAAAGGTTACTACACAAAATAAGAGTTCATGGTGTTGGAGGTAATATGCTATCAGATAGAGGATTGGCTAACGAACAGGAAACAGAGTTGGGATGAATAGGTCATTTTCAGGTTGGCAAACTAAGTGAAGCACCTATGGGATCAGTGCTGGGGCCTTAACTATTTACCATTTATATTACTGACTTGGATGAAGGTACCAACAGTATTGTAGCCAAATTTGTTGTTGATACAAAGATAGGTAGGAAAACAAGTTGCAAGGAGGATACAAAGAAATACAGATAGGTTAAGTGAGTGGGAAAAAAATTGGCAGATGCAGTATAACATGGGAAAGTGTGAGGTTCTGTCGAAGGGTCATGAGGACTCGAAACGTCAACTCTTTTCTTCTCCGCCGATGCTGCCAGACCTGCTGAGTTTTTCCAGGTAATTCTGTTTTTGTTTTGGATTTCCAGCATCCGCAGTTTTTTTGTTTTTATCTCTGTGAGGTTGTCCACTTTGGCAAGAAGAATAGAAAAGCAGAATGTTGTTTACATGGAGAGAGACTCCAGAATGCTGCAGTACAGAGACATCTGGGTGCCCTTGTACATGAAACCAAACATTAACGTGCAGGTACTCAAAAGCAGGTAATTAGGAGGCAAATAGAATGTTGATGTATATTGCAATGGGGATGGAGTATAAAAGCAGGGAAAGCTTGCTACAAATGTACAGGGCATTGTTGAGACTGCACCTGGAGTACTGTGTACAATTTTGGTCTCCTTATTTAAGGAAGGACATACTGCCACCGGAGGCACTTTAGAGAAGGTTCACTAGGATGATTCCTGGAATGAAGGGGTTGTCTTATGAGGAAAGCTTGAGCAGGTTGGATCTATACTCATTGGAATTTAGAAGAATGAGAGGTGATCTTATTGAAATATAAGATTCTAGGAGGGCTTGACAGGGTGGATGCTGGGAGGATGTTTCCCCTTATGGGGAAATCTAGAACAAGGGAGCATAGTTTAAAAGTAAGAGTAAACTTAAGACAGAGGTGAGGAGGAATTTCTTCTCTGAGGGTCATTAATCTGTGGAATTCTCTTCCACAGAGAGCAGTGGAGGTTAGGTCATTGAACATATTCAAGGCTGAGTTAGACAAAGTTTTGATCAACAAGGGAATCAAAGGTTATGGGAGGACAGGCATAAAAAGGAGTTAAGGCTCCAATTCGATCAGCCATGATCTTATTGGATGGTGGAGCAGACTCAATGGGGCAAATGGTCCACTCCTGCTCCTAATTCTTATGTATCTCGAGCATCTCACTGTGGTTCACAAGAAGTTACCAGAATGGATACAGGAATGAGGAACTACAGCTATACAGATAAAGTAGAGAAGCTGGGGTTGTTCTCCTTACTGGAGAGAAGCCTATGAGGAGACCAAAGTACTGTAGATGCAGGAAATCTGAAATGCTAGAAACACTCAGCAGACCAGGCATCATCTGTGCAGAGAGAAAAATTTCATGACAATGGCCACTTGCCACACCTGTCCACCTGTTATCTGGCCCAAGTATTTCCAGCATTTTTTATTCTTAGTTAAGGTCAAGAGGAGAATTGATAGGGGGATTGATAGGGACTTAGTAGCCAGAGGACACAGGTTAGGTGATTGGCAAAAGAACCAGAAGCGACATGAGAAACAAAGCTTATATGCAGTTAATAGTTAAGACACAGAACAGACTGCCTGATAGGATGGAGTATACAGATTCAGTCGTGGCTTTCAAAAGGGAACTGGATAAATACTTACAGGAGAAAAATTGTAGCAATGAAGAAGTAGTAGGTGAATGGGACAAACTGGATTTCTCTTCAAAAGAGCTATTTTGGGCTTGGTGGATCAAATGACCTCCTTCAGTGCTGTACTATTCTACGATTCTGTGAAAAACTGGATAACCACGAGATTCTTCAAAACATGCAATTTGTAATTAAGTTTTAAAGAAGGAAATTCTGTCAATGGCTTCACTGAATAAGGACCATCCCACCTACAGTTTCTCCACAAAAGAAATATACCACTTCTTACTTAAAAACACTAGGTGAATGAAGGGTTAGCAATTTTTTTTAGAAATTCCTGCAACTATGACTATGCTATATGAAACAAGCTTGGTAAAATCAGGTTCCCTAAAGGAAAAGGCTTACAAGGGGATCAATGCTCCCAAATGGATCATAACCTTGGGAGTCTGTCATTTGACATTTACCCAAGGCCAGCGCAGCGAGAGCTCGACTTTACTTGTAGCAAGGAAGCTCGATAGTATGTGGCGCTCACTGCATACTATTTCCCACAACAAATATCTGCATGGTCTGAGTAATGTTGTCAATTTATGGCCAGTTTTGTACCGTGAAGCTGTGCCCAGGGAATGCTGAACATGGGGTCCAAACTCACTTCACATTAGCCCGAGAGTTAGCATGTCTCTTTCCATCTCTTTAATGTAACTTGACTCACTGTGCTATCCAACCCCTCATCTAATCTATAACCATAATTTCAATGGCACAGATCATGTAAAATAAATCCAGAGCATGAATTTACATATTCAATTGTCTGAACAAAATACAAACTAAGGGACTTGCATTTACAGAGTGCCTTCCACGGTCTCATGACATCCCAAAGAATTTCACAACCAATTAAGTATTTTTGACATTGTTGTAATTTGGGAACAGTAACACAACTTGCTGACAGCAAACTCCCACAAACAGCAATCAGAGAAATTACCAAATCATCTGTGGTTTTTATTAAAAAGGTATTGAATGAGTAGATATAATGTGATGGAATCTGCCAGGTAGATTTATTCAGACCACAGTCGTGTTCAGCGTAGGAAGCATTTATTATATCATTAGTATAATTAAACCGAACTACTAAATAATTGGAATCACACGCCAGATTTACATGTAAGACATGTGGAAGCTAGCTAGCTCCACACAATATGCCACATAAAGGTCACTGCACAAGATAAGAGCTCATGGTGTTGGGGGTGATATATTAGCATGGTGGAAGCTAACTGACAGGAAACAGAGTCAAGGTAAGTGGGTCATTTTCAGGTTGGCAAACTGAACCTAGTGCAGTGTCACAGGGATCAGTGCTGGGGCCTCAACTATTTACAATATAGGCGATAGGACAGAGTGTACTGTAGGCCAACTTTACTGAGGATACAAAGATAGGTAGGAAAGCAAGTGCAAGGATACAAAATCTGCAAAGAGATATAGACAGGTTAAGCAAGTGGGTAAAAATTTGGCAGATGGTGTATAAAGTGAGGTTATCCATTTTGGCAGGAAGAATAGAAGAGGATATTATTTAAATGAAGACACACTGCAGAATGCTGCAGTACAGAGGGATCTAGGTGCCCTCATACATGAATCACAAAGTTAGCATGCAGGTACAAGTAATCAGGAAGGCAAATGGACTGTTGGCCTTTATTGCTAAAGGCGATGGTGTAAACAAATAGGGAGGACTTGCTACAATTGCACAAGGCATTGATGAGTCTGCAAAACAAAAACAGAATTACCTGGAAAAACTCAGCAGGTCTGGCAGCATCAGCGGAGAAGAAAAGAGTTGACGTTTCGAGTCCTCATGACCCTTCGACAGAACTAGGTGAATCCCAGGAAGGGTTGAAATATAAGCTGGTTTAAGGTGGGGGGGTTTGGGTGGGGGGAGAGGGAGAGAAGTGGAGGGGGTTGGTGTGGTTGTAGGCAAAAGCAGTGATAGAAGCAGATCAACAAAAGATGTCACAGACGGCAGAACAAAAGAACACATACGTGTCGAAGTTGGTGATATTATCTAAACGAATGTGCTAATTAAGAATGGATGGTAGGGCACTCAAGGTATAGCTCTAGTGGGGCTGGGGAGAGCATAAAAGATTTAAAAATATTTAAAAATAATGGAAATAGGAGGGAAAAAGAACAATCTATATAATTTATTGGAAAAAAACAAAAGGAAGGGGGAAGAAACAGAAGGGGGGTGGGGATGGAGGAGGGAGGTCACGACCTAAAGTTGTTGAATTCAATATTCAGTCCGGAAGGCTGTAAGGTGCCTAGTCGGAAGATGAGGTGTTGTTCCTCCAGTTTGCGTTGGGCTTCACTGGAACAATGCAGCAAGTCAAGGATAGACATGAGGGCAAGAGAGCAGGGTGGAGTGTTGAAATGGCAAGCGACAGGGAGGTTTGGGTCATTCTTGCGGACAGACTGCAGGTGTTCTGCAAAGCGGTCGCCCAGTTTACGTTTGGTCTCTCCAATGTAGAGGAGACCGCATTGGGAGCAACGAATGCAGTAGACTAAGTTGGGGGAAATGCAAGTGAAATGTTGCTTCACTTGAAAGGAGTGTTTGGGCCCTTGGACAGTGAGGAGAGAGGAAGTGAAGGGGCAGGTGTTACATCTTTTGCGTGGGCATGGGGTGGTGCCATAGGTGGGGGCTGGGGAGTAGGGGGGTGATGGAGGAGTAGACCAGGGTGTCCCGGAGGGAACGATCCCTACGGAATGCCGACAGTGGGGGTGAAGGGAAGATGTGTTTGGTAGTGGCATCATGCTGGAGTTGGCGGAAATGGTGGAGGATGATCCTTTGAATGCGGAGGCTGGTGGGGTGATAAGTGAGGACAAGGGGGACCCTATCATGTTTCTGGGAGGGAGGAGAAGGCGTGAGGGCGGATGCGCGGGAGATGGGGCGGACACAGTTGAGGGCCCTGTCAAAGACCGTGGGTGGAAAACTTCTGTTAAGGAAGGAGGAGGACATGTCAGAGGAACTGTTTTTGAAGGTAGCATCATCAGAACAGATGCGACGGAGGTGAAGGAACTGAGAGAATGGGATGGAGCCCTTACAGGAAGCAGGGTGTGAGGAGCTGTAGTCAAGGTAGCTGTGGGAGTCGGTAGGCTTGTAATGGATATTGGTGGACAGTCTATCACCAGAGATTGAGACAGAGAGGTCAAGGAAGGGAAGGGAAGTGTCAGAGATAGACCACATGAAAATGATGGAGGGGTGGAGATTGGAAGCAAAATTAATAAATTTTTCCAAGTCCCGACGAGAGCATGAAGCAGCACCGAAGTAATCATCAATGTACCGGAGAAAGAGTTGTGGAAGGGGGCCAGAGTAGGACTGGAACAAGGAATGTTCCACATACCCCATAAAGAGACAGGCATAGCTGGGGCTCATGCGGGTACCCATAGCCACACCTTTTATTTGGAGGAAGTGAGAGGAGTTGAAGGAGAAATTGTTCAGTGTGAGAACAAGTTCAGCCAGACGGAGGAGAGTAGTGGTGGATGGGGATTGTTTGGGCCTCTGTTCGAGGAAGAAGCTAAGGGCCCTCAGACCATTCTGGTGGGGGATGGAGGTGTAGAGGGATTGGACGTCCATGGTGAAGAGGAAGCGGTTGGGGCCAGGGAACTGGAAATTGTTGATGTGACGTAAGGTGTCAGAGGAATCGCGGATGTAGGTGGGAAGGGACTGGACAAGGGGAGAGAGAAGGGAGTCAAGATAACGAGAGATGAGTTCTGTGGGGCAGGAGCAAGCTGACATGATCGGTCTACCGGGACAGTTCTGTTTGTGGATTTTAGGTAGGAGGTAGAAATGGGCCGTCCAAGGTTGGGCGACTATCAGGTCGGAAGCTGTGGGAGGAAGATCCCCAGAGGAGATGAGGTCAGCGATAGTCCTGGAAACAATGGCTTGATGTTCAGTGGTGGGGTCATGGTCCAGGGAGAGGCAGGAGGAATTGTTTTGGATTTCCAGCATCCGCAGTTTTTTGTTTTTATCTCTTATTATTGATGAGTCTGCACCTGTAGTACGGTGTACAGTTTTGGTCTCCTTATTTAAGGAAGGATATACAGGTACAGTGTCTCAAAACCGCCAATCTCGGGTCTGAGGCCATGCTGGATTTCAGATTGGGCAGCTTGGGTCAAGACAGGTCAGGTATAAAGGGTTGCTTGGAGCATGGGAATAGACTATTCTTTAACAAAAGAGAGGTAGGAGTGCGATAGTTCAGTTCCAAAGAGTCATATTGGACTTTAAACGTTAACTCTGTCAGGTAAGTTTTTATTTGACTCAATTAAAATTGAAGCAAGGCACGTTCAAAAATGTCCAGTTTTCAGACAACTCCGTTTTTGGACAGCTGGATTTGAGACACTGTACTGTACATACATTGGAAGCAGGTCAGAGAATCTTCACTAGGTTGTTTCCTGGGTGAAGGGGTTGTCTTATGAGGAAAGGTTGAGCATGTTGGGCCTATCCTTATTGGGGTTTGGAAGAATCTTGTTGAAACATATAAAATTCTGAGAGGACTTGATAGGATGGATACTAGGGGAATGCTTCCTCTCGTGGGGAATCTAGAACTGGGGGCATGGTTTAAAAATCAGGGTTCTCCCATTTAAGATGAAGATGAGGAGGAAATTCTTCTCTCAAAGAGTCTTTAGTCTTTGGAATGCTCTTCCTCAGAGCACAGTGGAGGCTGAGTCATTGAATATATTCAAGGCTGAGGTAGATTTTTGATTGGCAAGGGAGTCAAGGGTTATGGGGGACAGGCAAGGAAGCACTTTTAAGGCCAGAGTCAGATCAGCCACTGAATGGTGGCGTGGGCTCAATGGGCTGAGTGGCCTACTCCTGCTCCTATTTCTTATGATCTCATGACCTATTCACACAAGGTTGCATGGCAGGCACACCAATTCACCTTCAAGACTTTGCACATCATCTGCAAAATATGTTGAAAAGTTTGAGATTTCATGGTTAGTGTTTTCTTCCCACAGTTTTGAATCATAGATTACTATACATGACAGCAGTCAACCTTTCCAAGTTAATAATTCATGTGGTTAATCATAAGACCAGGCAGCCCTATAAGACATTCCTTGTTTAATTCAGTACTTTAGCTTTATGCCTGGCAGTACTGCAAATTATTCCAACTAAAGAATGCTTGAATTCTACATGTATTAAGCAGGGGCTAGGAAACTTAAGGCTACACTCCAGTGCAGCACTGAAGACATGTTGTACTGTCGGTGTTGCTGTCTTTCGGATACGGTGTTGAACTGAGGTCCCATTTGCCTGCTCAGGTAGATGTGAAAGATCTCATGGCATGATTCGAGCACGGAAGTTATCCCCAGTACCCAGCCAATATTTATCCTTCATTCAAAATCACAAAAACAGATTATCTGGTCATTTTCCCATTGCTCTTTGCGGGAGCTTACTGTGTGCAAATCATCTGACGTGTTTCCTGCATTACAGTGACTATACCTCAAAAGAACTTCATTGGCCATAAAGTCCGGTGGTCATGAGAAGTGCTATAGAAAAGCAAATTTTTCTCTTTTTTCGAAAAGTCTAACCTTCCCCTAATTAAGAGGGTTGCCCTGTCTGCCTGGATACTGATTTCACAGCCATCAATAAATGCTTCAAATTATTTGACAGCTCTAAGACCTATACTCAACTTGAACAAATGCCAACAGGCTACCACAATGAGAACCACTTAGTCAATGAACCACCATAAATGGCAGCTGATCAACTGTTCCAGCTCCAGGGTACTACATTGCAGGTGCCCAGCATTATGCCAACAGGTGATAGAAACCCATGGTCGGCTCATAAACACAGAAAACTCAGGATTCTGAATGTACTTTTAAGATGTTGACAGATTGGAGACGTAATAAACCATGAAGAAGAAAGTAACAGGCTTCAGGGAGAAGGACACAGACAGACTGGTGAAATGGGCAGACATATGGCCAGTGAAATTTAACACCAAGAAGTATGAAGTCCTACATTTTGAAAGGAAAGACTGATGAGGGCCAATATAAAGGTAACATTATAATTTTTTTTAAAAAGGGTGCAGGAACAGACAGTTCCTGGGGGTTCATATAGACATATCTTTGAAGGTGGCAGGCTGATTTAAAAAAATGAATCCTTAGCTCTCTCAACTGAATATAGAGTACAAAACCAAGGAAATTAACAGTAAACTGTTAACAAAAAGAAAATCACTGTTTGGGCCCTAGCTGGAGTATTGTAACCAATTCTGGATACCACAATTAAGTAAAAATGTCAACACCTTAGAGCGGGTGCAGAGATGGACTGGATGGTACCAGGGATAGGGGACTTCAGTTATGTGGAGACACTAAAGAAGCAAGGGTTATTTGAAGGGGAAATGGCAGAGAGCATCAATGAACGACACTGTATAAAATTTAATTGGTAGCTCTGGCCCCAAACTGGATTATATTAAAGCATTGCCGCGTATACATTTAGCAAAATTCTTCCATTTGGGATAGTGATGTATATTAACAGAGGTATCAACATTAAGACAGAGATTTAAGATAATCAGCAAAAGAGCCAGGGGCAGGAGGAATTATTTCTAAAACTCAGCCAGTTATGATGATTTGGAATGCACTGCCTGAAAGGGCGGTGGAAGGAGATTCACAAGTAACTTTCAAAAGTGAACTGGGTAAATAATAAAAAATTAAAAATTGGCAGGGTTAAAAGGAAAGAGCAGGAAACTGGAACTAATTTGCCCACAGCACTCCAAATTCTTCCTTGGTGGCACTGGTATAATGGGCTGAATGGCCTCCTTTTGCACTATATAATTCTAGATATTTTGAAAGTGCTACCACTGAAGCTTGTTTTCAAAGAGGTACACTATAATAATCAATGCAACCATGGCTTTGTGCTTGATCTGCAGAATAGATGAGCACACATGAATAAATACAGAAACTCATCCACATTGGGAAGCATTGGGGGAATTCTCTTAATAGAACTGACATAAATCCAACTGCTCTATGCATTTTCTGCTATTGTGGAAAACTAACTACCCGATGAATGGGGCTTGGTACATTAGATTGAAGCTCCAAGAACATTTTCTCAGAGCCACTGCATCTATTTTCTCTCTCGGTCACACTTCCATGCACTGAAATGGCTTCTTATGTAACTCCAGGCTCTTTCTACTTAACCAGTGGACTAATCAGTTTCCATTGTCTATCATCCTGCTCCTTTATCTCACAATGGCAAACTAAGGCTTGGCCTAAATAGCCAAGTGGTTATGGTACTGGGTTTGTAACCCCAAGATCAAGAGTTCAAATCTCACAATGGCAAACTATGAAACAATGTAACTTCATCTGAAACAGATGGAAACGGGTTTGTACTCGAAAGAGTTACTCCCAGGTCCCTTTATCAGCCTCCTGTATATTCCCTTCTCTTACCAGTTCTTTGCCTTTACTCAGTTCCTTACTGTCTGCTCAGATCTTTCTTTTTGCCACAAGCTATTGCTTGGGATCTGCACTCCTTGATCTAATTCAGCCCTTTTTCTCTTGTAGGCTATTGTCGGTATATCTAACATTACACCGAGCAACCAGCTGATTGTAATCTCGCCTGGCTCCACTCACAAAGATTTGATAGAAATAAACACATCCAAAGAACTCATAGTTCAAACACCAATTCATCATATCTGACAGTATTGCTGAATGACACTGTTTAGAATTTACTTGGGTGCTCTGGCCCCAAGCTGGGTTATTTCACTAGTGTTACTGTATACATGCTGAGCAAAGTTCTTCCACTTGGGATAGTGTTGCACATTAATAGGACAAAATAAAAAACACAAAGTAACTCCCAACCACATAGCTCACCACATCAACGCATTTCAACTTCATACAATCAATTGTTTTGAAGCATAGGTCAGAAATATGGCAAGAGTCATCCATGCCAACAATGACCCACAAACATCTCAGTTAATCAGGTTTTGGTGGCGTTGGTTTAAGGAGGAATGTTGGCCAGGGCACCAAAAGGACTCCCTGGTCTAGTTTCCTCAGCTTGTTAACGTCTACCAGTACTGCACAAACAGGGCAAGAGGTAAATGTGTGAAAGACAGTAACTCCTACAATGCAGAACTCCCTCAGTACTGCTCTGCAGTGTCAGCCCTTTCTTCCCTCAAAGCCCAGTGCATGGCCAAAACGTGTTGCACATTCTTTCACAATGCCCAACATTGCAATCCCAGACAGGGACAGTGAGCTTTATGAGATTTAAAGTATAACCAATTTTAATTCAACGAACCATGCAATGCAGAGCTGTCAGCACTGGCAAATTTACAATTTTAAACCAAAATGATCATTCAATGAATGACAGCTGACAGATCTGGAGATATGCAGAAAGTCAAAGAACTGTAAAAATGTGAGCAATATTCATTTGAAGCGGGCAAAATGTAAAAGATTTAATCCATCAGAGTTACTCCTTGCAAAGGCTGTGTACAATCTCCATTCATGGATACCATCTCAGTTAAATTCATCAACTGGAGGTTTCTCCCTAACCTCAAAGACAGTCATACAAACCTCAAAACCCACCCACACTTCCAACTCCTTATCTCAGACATTTCCACATCCCAGCAGAAGAGGAACCACAACCTCTAGAATTTGAGCACAAAATCAAAGCTGGCACTTCAGGAAGGATACCTTATAGAATCATAAACCGGTTACAGCACAGGTGGTGGCCATCTGGCCCTCTAAGTAGTACTCAGCTAAGCCCACTCCCCTGTCTTTTCACTGTTGCCCTACAAATTCTCTTAATAGATAATTATCCAATTCTCTTTTGAAAGCTGTGACTGAACCTGTCCCCACCACACATACATAGTGTGGGGGGTGGGGTCCAGTGCACATTCACCAGAATACCACCTGGGCCAAAAGGGTTTAATTACAAGGACTGGTTGCAGGTTAGCTTTGCAATCCTTTGTATATATAAAATTACAGGGTTATTTAATAAAGAAATTGAAAAGATTTGATAAGGTAGGCAGAAAGAAATTATTTTCTCTGATCATGAAGTCAAGAAAAAGTGCACAACCTTAAATTGAGATCTGGGTCTTTCAGGACGTGATGTCACTTGTTTGCTCGGAGTAATAGTGAGGGAGCATTGCATTCCTAGAGGCATCTTTAAATACGGCCACCTTGTTGGCCAGATTAAATCAGATGTGAAACCAGGACCTGCTTAGGAGACTGGAAAGATTCAATTCTGATCAACAATCATTGATTTGAATTGCTTCTCTCAGATACTGCCTGATATGCTGGAGATTTCTATTAAAGGTCCAACAGCATCATTTGGAGAACAGCAGGAAGTTCGCAGTATCTTGCTGACACCACCTCCTCAGTCAGCACTAAGGAGAACTAGTTAACTCACAATTCATCTCATCCCTAACAGTGCAAAAACTGGTTGTGTTATTTCCCTACAAAGCAGCAAGAACAATTATAAGATTATTTATCAGCTTTATAACCCTTTCAGGGCATCGAGAAAAGAACAAGTACAAGCCCATCATTTAAGATGGGCCTACATTTGCATAGCCCTTTCACAACCTCAGTGTACCAAAGCACATTAGAACCAATGACATATAGTGAGGTGTCATCACTGTTGGAACACAGTGCCCAATTTGAACACAGCAAGATGCCAAAAGCAGCAATGTAACAATAACCAGTAATCTGTTTTAGTGATGTCGGTTGAAGAATAACTCCTCTGCTCTGCTTCAACATAGCACCACAGGATAATCTTTATCTACCTGAGGGGACAGATGGGGCCTTGGTTTAACATCACACCCATCAGTGCACACTTGAAAGTGACCGCCTCGATTTGTCCCTACAGCCTTCAATTCCAGTCCTAATCAGATTTTTATCCAATTCTTTTCAAAGATTATGGGGCTCAGAATCAACAAGTTTTTTTTTAAACTGATCACCTTCAGAACTGAATTGTGCAACCAGCTGCTCCATATGAACCCCACTGTAAAGAGGGCGGTGGAACAGTCTGACCATGTTGAGGAGGCAGCATCCACCTCCCTCCATTGAGACAGCTGCCAGCCCTGGACCATACCCACCAGGGCTAATGGCTGGGGGGGGGGGGTTAATGGCTGCCTTGCCCCCGCCCGCCCCCAATGCCGGCGCATGCTCCTCACCTTCCCCTTCAGGTCCAGCACATAGACGGCCGAGGCCGACATCTTCCCGCCGGCTCCCCCGGGCTCTCGCTGCTGTAAACCCGGGCCCAGCTCACTCCCCTCCCACGATACAACCACCGGGAACAGGAACAGGAAAACCAAGAGGCATTCACTCCCCGCTCGGACCCACTATCCGGGTCGCAGCGTCACCATAACAGCAGCGTCACTTCCGGGCACCAGGCAACAATGCGCTCTCTGATTGGCTCCTGCGCCGCGAAGCCTGGCTGGTGCCGGGGCAAGCGCTCCTGTCAAGTGATAGGGGCCCCTGAGCAGCTGAACCTTTAACTGTCTTAAAGGCACAGGTCACCAGCATTGGGCCATTTTCATTTACCTCATTCAAATAACATAATAGCCCTCCCAGAGGGGAGCTGAGATTTTTGTAACAAAAATAAAATACTGCAAAATCTGAAAATCTGAAATCAAAACAGAAAATGCTAGAAATATTCAGCAGATCAGACAGTATCTATGGAGAGAAACAGAATTAATGTTTCATTCAAGCTAGGACCTTTCGTCAGAACCGAAGAAAAACAGAAATAGAAAGGTTTTCAGCCAGTGGAAGGAGGACATGAAGAAATAAGGTTCCAAAAAAGAGTCTTGTTGGACTTGAATCATTAACTTTGTCTCTCCACAAATGATGCCAGAGCTGCTGAGTTTTCCAGCATTTTCTGTTTTTAGAACAAAAGGAACCGTCTGTGATAGGGTGGAGGGATGCAGAGATTAAATGATAAAAGGGTTCATGGTACGAAAGCCAGCAAGAGTGAAAATGGGCATAGTAATAGGGTTGCCATCCCTCCAGGATTGGCCTGGAGTCTCCAAGAATTGAAGATCAATCTCCAGGACACTGCTGTGTGCGATCCTGGAGAAAAATCATCAGGACATGAAAGAGATAGCTTTTTTCTTCATTTCTTCGGATGTTTCTCTTTACCAGATATAAAAATATTGACAATAGGAAAAAAGGCTGTTTGGCTGACAGTCAAGCATCAATTAATTGGGTAATGTGTCTTTTTGATTTCCATTTGGTACAGGAAAACAGTACATCACAGGGATGGACATGTTGGCTCATGGGTGAAGCATGGGGGCAAGTCATGTGATGAAACCTCCAGGAATACATATAATCACAGTTGGCAACCCTATATAAGTAAAGAAACAAAAAAGTGTCCAGATGAGGTGTGAATGGCTACGTAGTAGCCACCTGAATGCAACATAAAGGAATAAAGAAATGAGACAAGACCAAGCCAGTAAAAAACATAGAACAAGATGGAGGCAAAGGTTATGTTTTAAAGTTGTTGAACTCAATATGAGTCCAGAAGACTGCAGGTACCGAGTTGAAAGAAAAGGTGCTGTTCCTCAAGCTCCTGTTGAGCTTCATTGGGCCACTGTAGCAGGCCAAGAACAGAAAGGTCAGAGTTGTATCAAGGTTTGGAATTAAAATGACAAGTTACAGAAAGCTCAGGGTCATGCTTGCAGACTGAACGGAGGGATTCTGCAAAGTGGTTACTCACTCTGCATTTGGTCCCCCTAGTGTCGGGGAGACCACATCATGAGCAGTGAGTACAGTATACTAAACTGAAGTAAATTCAAGTAAAACAGCAATTTTCTTGGAAGGAGTATTTGGGGCCTTGGATGGTGAGTAGGGAGGAAGTAAAATGGCAGGTGTTGTATCTCCTTCGCTTGTACAGAAATGTGCTGTAGGAAAGAGAGGGGCTATTGGGGGTAAGTGAGTAATAGATCAGGGTGTCGGGGAGGGGACATTCCCTTTGGAATGCTGAAAGGGGAAGGCAGGGGAAGATGTATTTGGAGGTGGCATCACCCTGGAGCTGGTAACAATGGTGAAGGATGATCCGTTGAATATAGATATTAGTGGAGTGGAAGGTGAGGACAAGGTGAACCCTATCATGGTTCTGGAAGGAAAGAGAAAGGGTGAGAGCAGAAGTACATGAAATAGATTGAGACAATGGAGGGCTCTGTCAGCCATTCATGGTGGGAATTCTCGGTTGAAGAAAAAGAAAGACATATCGGAAACACAACAGTAGAAGGTTGCATCGTCTAAACAGGTGCCATGGAGAAACTGGGAGTCCTTACAGGTAGCATATTGTGAGGCAGTGTAGTCAATGTAGCTGTGGGAGTCTGTGGTCTTGTGGTGAATATTAGTTGATAGCTTATCTCCAGAAATGAAGACGGGGAGGTTGAGGAAGGGGATAGGAGCGTCAAAGATGGACCAGGTAAGGGAAATTGGAAACAAAGTTAATTAAATTTTCCAGTTCATGGCAAGAGAACTTGGGGACACCCTCGCAGATTAAGGGGTCGGCCAGTTAAGGCTGAGATGAGGAGGAATTTCTTCACCCAGCGGGTGGTGAATCTTTGGAATTCTCTACCTCAGGGGGCTGTGGAGGTGTAATCATTGAACATGTTCAAGACAGAAATTGATAGAATTCTAGTTACTATTGACATCAAGGGATTTGGGGATAGTGGGGAAAATTGGCTTAGAGATAGGTGATCAGTCATGATCTGTTTGAATGGCAGAGCAGGCTCAATGGGCCATATGGCTTACTCCTGTTCCTGTGTTCCTTTGAGAGCTGGCAGCTCCAATACAGTCATGAACTAACTAAAGAAATAAGGGAAGGGCCCTGAGTAGGACCAGAGTAAGGAAAGTTCCACACATCCCTCAAAAGGCAGGTATAGCTAGGATGCTCATTTTACGCAGCCAGTTGTTATGATCTGGTATGCAATGCCCTGATTGGGCAAATAACACCAAGGTGGTCAGTACAAACAATACAATGCCATCCTAAAAAAGAGCCATTAAATATTTCTGCATTGCAGACAACCTCTCCTGGGAAAACACTGCAGCCAACCAGCCCACATAGGGGCAAGCACTGAAATTTGGTTCAACAAGTTTCGAGGACCATCTACGCCAAATTCCCAACATCCAATGTGCCCAGAGGAAGACCAGAGGTGGCACAGTGCCACAGGTTCCCCCAAGCACCACAACTGCCAGTTCTGTAGATATCCATGCCCATCTCGCATCGGACTCTTCAGTCATGGAGCATCCATAGAAGAAATTTAGAGCTTGAACATACTTGAATAACTAAGTCATCTCAAATTCTCTGCTCCTCTCACCCATTCTAATCTGTCTCTCTCTGAACTTACTGCACTCCATTCTCTTAGGTCCAACCCCAACATTGTCATCAAACCCGCTGACAAGGGTGGTGCTGTTTTCACCCCTCTCCTTGGATTCACCCAGTTCTGCTGAAGGGTCATGAGGACTCGAAACGTCAACTCTTTTCTTCTCCGCTGATGCTGCCAGACCTGCTGAGTTTTTCCAGGTAATTCTGTTTTTGTTTTGGATTTCCAGCATCCACAGTTTTTTGTTTTTATCTTTTTGTTTTTATCATGGTGCTGTTGTTATCTGGCGCACTGACCTCTACCTCGCGGAGGCTGAGTGTCAACTCACAGACACTTCCTCCTATCTCTCCCTGGACCATGACCCCACCACTGAACATCAAGCCATTGTTTCCAGGACTGTCACTGACCTCATCTCCTCTGGAGATCTTCCTCCCACAGCTTCCAACCTGATAGTCGCCCAACCTCGGACAGCCCGCTTCTGCCTCTTACCCAAAATCCGCAAACAGAACTGTCCCGGTGGACCGATCATGTCAGCCTGCTCCTGCCCCATGGAACTCATTTCTCGTTATCTTGACTCCCTTCTCTCCCCCCTTGTCCAGTCCCTTCCCACCTACATCTGTGATTCTTCTAATACCTTACGTCACATCAACAATTTCCAGTTCCCTGGCCCCAACTGCTTCCTCTTCACCATGGACGTCCAACCCTCTACACCTCCATCCCCCACCAGGATGGGCTGAGGGCCCTTAGCTTCTTCCTCGAACAGAGGACCGAACAATCCACATCCACCACTACTCTCCTCCGTCTGGCTGAACTTGTTCTCACACTGAACAATTTCTCCTTTAACTCCTCTCACTTCCTCCAAATAAAGGGTGTGGCTATGGGTACCCACATGGGTATGCCAGTCTCTTTATGGGGTATGTGGAACATTCCTTGTTCCAGTCCTACTCCGGCCCCCTTCCACAACTCTTTCTCAGGTACATCGATGATTACTTCGGTGCTGCTTCATGCTCTCATCAGGACTTGGAAAAATTTATTAATGTTGCTTCCAATCTCCACCCCTCCATCATTTTCACATGGTCCATCTCTAACATTTCCCTTCCCTTCCTTGACCTCTCTGCCTCAATTTCTGGTGATAGACCGTCCACCAATATCCATTACAAGCCTACCGACTCCCACAGCTACCTCAAATACAGCTCCTCACAGCCCGCTTCCTGTAAGGACTCCATCCCAATCTCTCAGTTCCTTCACCTCCGTCGCATCTGTTCTGATGATGCTACCTTCAAAAACAGTTCCTCTGACATGTCCTCCTTCTTCCTTAACAGAGGTTTTACACCCACGGTTGTTGACAGGGCCCTCAACCGTGTCTGGCCCATCTCCCGCGCATCCGCCCTCACGCCTTCTCCTCCCTCCCAGAAACATGATAGGGTCCCCCTTGTCCTCACTTATCACCCCATCAGCCTCCGCATTCACCAAACACATCTCCCCTTCACCCCACCTGGTGGCATTCCATAGGGATTGTTCCCTCCGGATCACCCTGGTCCACTCCTCCATCACCCCTACTCCTCAACCACTACCTATGGCACCTCCCCATGCCCACGCAAAAGATGCAACACCTGCCCCTTCACTTCCTCTCTCCTCACTGTCCAAGGGCCCAAACACTCCTTTCAAGTGAAGCAGCATTTCACTTGCATTTCCCCCAACTTAGTCTACTGCATTTGTTGCTCCCAATATGGTCTCAAGAATGACCCAAACCTCCCTGTCGCTTGCCATTTTAACACTCCACCTTGCTCTCTTGCTCACATGTCTGTCCTTGGCTTGCTGCATTGTTCCAGTGAAGCCCAATGCAAACTGAAAGAACAGCACCTCATCTTCCGACTAGGCATTTTACAGCCTTCCGGACTGAATATTGAATTCAACAACTTTAGATCTTGAACTCCCTCCTCCATCCCCACCCCCTTTCTGTTTCTTCCCCCTTCCTTTTGTTTTTTTCCAATAATTTATATAGATTTTTCTTTTCCCACCTATTTCCATTATTTTTAAATCTTGTATGCCCTGCTGGTCTTTCCACCCCACCCTCAACTAGAGCTGTACCTTGAGTGCCCTACCACCCATTCTTAATTAGCACATTAGTTTCGATAATATCACCACCTTCAACACCTCTGTGTTCTTTTTTTCTTTTGTCTGTGACATCTTTCGATTATCTGCTCCTATCACTGCTTGCTTGTCCCTACAACATCCCCCCACTTCTCTCCCCCACCCCCCTCCAACCTTAAACCAGCTTGTATTTCACCCCTCTCCTTATATTCACTCAGTTCTGTGGAAGGGTCATGAGGACTCGAAACGTCAATTCTTTTCTTCTCTGCCGATGCTGCCAGACCTGCTGAGTTTTTCCAGGTAATTCTGTTTTTGTTTTGGATTTCCAGCATCCACAGTTTTTTGTTTTTATCTTTGAATAACTAAGAGTTTGCCATGAAAAAGCAAAATACTGCAGATGCTGAAAATCTGAAATAAAAACGGAAAATGCTGGAAAAACTCAGCAGGTCTGACAGCATTTGCGGAGAGAGAAACAGCGTTAACGTTTTGAGTATGTATGACTCTTCTTCAGAGTCCACCATGAGTGCCTGATAGGGTGATGTAAGCGGATTCTCCAATTACATTGTGAGAAAAAAATCCCATTAATCTCCCACTCCCTTGTATTGTCCCAGCAGTGCGAAATAACCAAGCACCAGATTGTGTTAATTTTCAAGTGTTAAAATGGGGTCACATTGGAAAATAGTTTGGAAGTACTGCTGTAGCACACGCTCTGACTCAGAGTAAGCAATGCTACAGGAGAGCAACTAATTCACAATAATAAGCAATGTTGAGCTGGGCATTCCTTTTGGGTTTGGGTAGCAAGTGTCAAACTGCAGTTCAAATATTTAAAACAAAAACAGAATTACCTGGGAAAACTCAGAAGGTCTAGCAGCAACGGCGGAGAAGAAAAGAGTTGATGATTCGAGTCCTCATGAACCTTCAGCAGAACTGATTGAATATTAGAAGAGGGGTGAAATATAAGCTGGTTTAAGGTGGCGGGGAGGGTGGGAGTGGGGCGGGTGGGAGAGAAGTGGGGGGGTGGTGTGGTGTGGTTGTAGGGACAAGCAAGCAGTGATAGGAGCAGATAATCAAAAGATGTCACAAACAAAGGAACAAAGAAGTGTTAAAGGTGGTGATATCTAAACGAATGTGCTAATTAAGAATGGATGGCAGGACACTCAAGGTATAGCTCTAGTGGGGGTGGGGTGGAAGGTCTAGCAGGGCATACAAGATTTAAAAATAATGGAAATAGGTGGGAACAGAAAAATCTATATAAATTATTGGAAAAAACAAAAGGAAGGGGGAAGAAACGGAAAGGGGGTGGGGATGGAGGAGGGAGTTCAAGATCTAAAGTTGTTGAATTCAATATTCAGTCCAGAAGGCTGTAAAGTGCCTAGTCGGAAGATGAGGTGCTGTTCCTCCAGTTTGCGTTGGGCTTCACTGGAACAATGCAGCAAGCCAAGGATAGACATGTGGGCAAGAGAGCAGGGTGGAGTGTTAAAATGGCAAGTGACAGGGAGGTTTGGGTCTTTCTTGCGGACAGACCGCAGGTGTTCTGCAAAGCGGTCACCCAATTTACGTTTGGTCTCTCCAATGTAGAGGAGACCGCATTGGGAGCAACGAATGCAGTAGACTAAGTTGGGGGAAATGCAAGTAAAATACTGCTTCACTTGAAAAGAGCGTTTGGGCCCTTGGACAGTGAGGAGAGAGGAAGTGAAGGGGCAGGTGTTGCATCTTTTGCGTGGGCATGGGGAGGTGCCATAGGTAGGGGTTGAGAAGTAGGGGGTGATGGAGGAGTGGACCAGGGTGTCCCAGAGGGAATGATCCCTACGGAATGCCGCCGGGGGGCGGTGAGGGAAGATGTGTTTGGTGGTGGCATCTTGCTGGAGTTGGTGGAAATGGCGGAGGATGATCCTTTGAATGCAGAGGCTGGTGGGGTGATAAGTGAGGACAAGGGGGACCCTATCATGTTTCTGGGAGGGAGGAGAAGGCGTGAGGGCGGATGCGCGGGAGATGGGGCGGACACGGTTGAGGGCCCTGTCAACGACCGTGGGTGGAAAACCTCGGTTAAGGAAAAAGGAGGACGTGTCAGAGGAACTGTTTTTGAAGGTAGCATCATCAGAACAGATGCGACGGAGGCGAAGGAACTGAGAGAATGGGATGGAGTCCTTACAGGAGGCGGGGTGTGAGGAGCTGTAGTTGAGGTAGCTGTGGGAGTCGGTAGGCTTGTAATGGATATTGGTGGACAGTCTATCACCAGAAATTGAGACAGAGAGGTCAAGGAAGGGAAGTGTCAGAGATGGACCATGTGAAAATGATGGAGGGGTGACCACAAATATTACCATAAACCCATTCTGCACATGTGCAACAGTGAGTGACAAACGAAACTAGGGGCCAAAAATATAAGGTAGTTATGTGTAAATATATTAGGGAATTTAGAAGAAACTTCTTCACCCAGAATGGTTAGAGTGTGGAATTCCCTATCACATGTGCAATTAAGACAAGTAGCATAGTCCATTTATGGGGAGGCTAGTTAAGTACATGAGGAAGAAAGGAATTGAAGATTTTGCTAATAAGATGAAATGAATTAAGGTGGGGGGTGGGCCATGTAGAGGATAAACATTAGCAGAGACCTGTTAGGCCAAGTGGCCTGGTTCTGTGCTGCAATTTAGATGTAAAAAAAAAATGTCATTTGCTCTTGGCACGAGTGGGTTGAGCTCTGAGTCTGACAGTACAGGACAGTAAAGTTTGTTTTACACTTGAGGCCTCTACAGTCATCAACCTAAAGTCGTAAATGAACGTGGCAGCATTTGCACATACACCACGTTGTGCAGGTTCAGTTACTTCAAAGCAACTTCTGAACTACACACACACACAACTGCTGTACTATTGTAATGGTCAACTTGACCTCGGGCAAATTTCGAACACTAGCAATTCCACGGCAAGCTATCCAAACCTGCTGAACAATTTCTGCAAGTTATTTGCAAATGCTCGAGGGAAAAGTCAGACTTAATTATGTTAAAAACAAAAATCTGCAGATGCTGGAAATCCAAAACAAAAACAGAATTACCTGGAAAAACTCAGCAGATCTGGCAGCTTCGGCGGAGAAGAAAAGAGTTGACGTTTCGAGTCCTCATGACCCTTCAACAGAACTGATTATTAATTCATTATTAATTATTATGTTAATGGTTATCTGACATTATAAGCCGACCTGCCTGCACTTAATGGCAGAATAACTTGTTGGCTTGGTATGCTACTGTGCTAAGCCACATAAAGTGGCAGATTTAAAGTTCTTCTGAGCTGACCAGGAGCTGGGCAGCAGTTCAGATGCTATAATCAGCCTTAGCACCCGAGTTGGAGGGACCATCAGCCAGTGCATCTCCTCAAGATTGCAGTCTAGTGACCCTAGCAGACCTGTCCCCATACAAGAATCATCAAAGAAGGGGGAAGAAAAGCAAGCAATTGATGCACTTGGAAATAGAGGCATTTATATAAGGCCTTTCCCATTCTCAGAATGTCCCAGAAACTTCACAGAAACACATTACTTTTGAGATAGTGTTACCTTTGTCACATATGGCAGCCAATTTGTACAGCCTCACAAATGGCAAAGAAGTGACTGACTTGATTCTGTTAGTGCTGGTTGAAGATTGAACATTGGCCACAATACTCAATTGAGCTACTCAAAAGAGAATTGGATCATTATCTAAAAAGGGAAACTGTGCAGGGGTATGTGGAAAAGGTGGGAGAGTGGCACTAAGGAGAATTGCTCTTGCAGAGAGCCAGCATAAAGACCACAGGCCAAATGACCACCATCTGTGCTGTGCAGAAGAACGAGGAGAACTTCCCTGCTACTCTTTGAAATAGTGCCATTGGATCCTGTACACCCACGTCAGCCAGCCTCAGGTCATGTTCAAGAAAAATAACCTGCTTCTAAACCTAAAATCGTAAATGAACATGGCAGCTCAGGATGAAAGTCAAACAACTTCAAAGGCCAGTAAAAGGTTTTTCATATCATGTGGATGATCTGGCTCTGGGTGACTGGCTAGATGGTGGCAGGTTCGGATTCCAGAATATTGCAGAAGGAAATTAAATTCCATAACCCAAATCCCCTCATCTGAAGAAATGTTCAACTACTCAAAACCAAAGCTTAGTCTCACTCAAAATTCAGTGAGTAAAACATTTCAAACTCCAACCCAGCATCATCCTTTAAATTCTACCAGCAAACAGATCCCTTGCTAAAGCCCAGTTACAAATCTATTTACATTTTACTTGCAAAATTCCTATTTTAATCTAAATAGCTTCACTGAAAAGTATTACAGGTCAGATTAATAGGATGTTGAGAATTGCTGATGAGACTGCAATATTTTAATAAGGCACCATGTGATGCAATTGAACCATTCTGTTTTTTGTTTAATTAAACAAATATCCATTATTTATTGGAGTAAAATAATGGAGTTACTTCAGATCGAGAAACAGAGATCTCCAGTCTATGATGCGATATCTATTGGTGTCATAACACAAGAAACAGCAGCACAAACAGGCTATCCAGCCTTCTGAGCCTGCTCTGCCTTCCAACATCATGGCTGATCTTCCCCTTCAAATCACTTTCCTGTACCATCTCCAATTCCCTCAGTTTCTTTAGTATCCAGAAATCTACTTAGCTGCATCTTGAATATACTTAATGGCGGAGCATCAACAGTGCTCAATGGTACAGAATTTCAAAGATTTTCAACCCTCTAAAGCCAATTCTCCTCATTTCAGCACATGGACTACAGCAGTTCAAGAAGGCAGATTGCCACTATCTTCTCAAGGGCAGTTAGGGATGGGCACTATATGCTGGTCTAGCCAGCGATGCCCAATTCCCATGAATGAATAAAAAAAAGTCTGATCCCTTATTCTGAGACTGTGACCCCTTGTTTTAGACTCTCCAGTCAAAGGTGTCAACAGATAATAAGGACATAAGAAATAAGAGCAGGAGTAGGCCACTCGGTGAGAATTATTTAGCAAATGTTGTCCAATCGCGGAATAACATCTGATGTAGGACACTTGTTTTGAGTTTTGCAAGCATGGACTGGTTGGGCATGGTCTGTACCCTGCCCGCTATGAACAGTGACTGGGACCTGCTGTTTGATATGATCCACCAGTCTTTGGGACGTACAGCCTACATACCTAGCATCACACTGGCACTGAAATTCATATACCACATTACTCATTTGTGTGATAGGCAGAACATCTTTTTGGCTTGATGGCAGCATCCTGTTAGTGGCGAATACCACTCCTGTTGCTACTGCACAGTAGCAACGTGAAACAGCTAGCTTCACTTGTTGCTCAATTTTTGAGATATCTTGCCCTTCCAGAGTAACCTGATGTAGACTGGCCCTTTTTAGGGCCAAAAATGACAGCCTTAGATCTGTTCATAAGTTTGCATGATATACAGTGCGAAATAATCTGATCAGGGTAGCCATTATCCCACAGGATGGCTTTGATGCACCTTATTTCAGCATCAAGCTTGCATGGTGAGCAAATGGCTAGGGTCCTATATAAATCTGTAGCAGCATGTAATCATTTCCTTACATGCCTTAATGGGCTCCATCCTGCACGCAAATTCACCTTTGAAATGGAGCAGTCAAATTAACTCCCTTTCTTTGACCTACTCGTTGAGAAATCTGTCAGGGGTTCTCTACCACAGTCTACTGCAAGCCTACCTTCACTTCATATTTGCATTGGGATTCTTATAATTTCACGTACTATAAGGTTGGTCTTATCAGCAACCTTGTAAATAGGACCCGAGCCATTTGCTCACCATGCAAGCGTGATGTTGAAATAGGGCGTATCAAAGGCATCCTACAGGATAATGGCTACCCTGATCAGATCATTTTGCACTGTATATCACGCAAACTCACAAACAAGCCTAAGGCTGTCACTTTCAGCCCTGAGATGTGCTCAGTCTATCTCAGGTTACTCTGGAAGGGCAAGGTATCTCAAAGTTTGAGTAACAGGTGAAGCTAGCTGTTTCACACTGTTGCTATGCAGTTGCAACACAAGTGTTATTCGCCACTAACAGGATGCTGCCATCAAGCCATAAAGACATTCTATCACGCAAATGAGTAATATGGTATATGAATTTCAGTTCCCGTGTGATGCTAGATATGTAGGCTGTACGTCCCAAAGACTGGCGGATCATATCAAACAGCATGTCCCAGCCACTGTTCACAATGGGCAGAGTACAGACCGTACCCAGCCAACTCATGCTTGCAAAGCTCATAACAGTGTCTAGCATTTGATGTGATTCCACAATTGGACAACATTTGCTAAATAATCCTCAATGTGCTAAGAATTACGCTGACGATCAATTTAAGATCGTCGGTTGGGCTCACAGTGAGGCTCATTTGCATGTACTGTAGGCTACATATATTACTACACAGGGCCCTGTTCTTTGCCGACAGAAAGATAACGTAAACACACCGTGCCTGTTTTAACTAAGCAAAATAAGTGACAGCCATTCGCTGACTCATTCCTCAGAGCAATGCCTTGACCAATCAGGGTCAAGCTGCCTGGTTTAAATTTCAAACAGTTAACTGTCAGTCACCACCAATGGTTCATTCTCCGTTGCAATGCCATTTGCCAACCACCAGCACTCTCTTCACATACAGTATAAATTATTGTTTTCCCCTTGTATTGGTATTCTTGCGAGTGTCATGACCACTGCAAGACGAAAAGCTTAGACATGTCTCTTTTTTCAGGAATACTCATTACTGACTGTGGGAGCTTGCTGTGCACACTTGACTGTTGTTGGAAAACCTTACAACAGTGACAACACTTCAAAAGGTGCCATTGACTGTAAGGGACTTTGAGATTAGCTCTGCTCCAATGTCTCAATTGTAGTGATAAACTTAACCAACATCGTAAAAGAAATCGATGACAAGGTTTATTTTCTTCTCTAAGAGTAGGAGAAAGAATTAATGTAAATCAAGAGTGCTCCCAGACTCAAGTGCTTCTTTAGGCCGAATATGAAATCCAATTTGATTTGTTTGCATTTTCAGACAAATGCTAGAAATGTCATTGCGCTTGTCGTGCAGTGTTAAAGGACATTGGGTATTACTGTGGGTCTGATGACCAAATACCAGCCTTGGCTCAGTGATAGCACTTCTGCCTCAGAATCAGATGATTGTGGGTTCTGGGGCTTGAGCATAAGTTGTGTAGTACTGGGTACTAATGCAGTATTGAATGTGCCAGCTTTGGGGTGAGACATTAAATTAATAATCCATCTTCCTAGTCTGGTAGACATAAATGCTCAAATGTTACTATATAAAGGACAGGTCACCTCATGTCCTGTCCAACACTTATTTGCCAACCAGCATCATGAAAGTTTATCTCATGATATTTTGTGGGATTCTGCTGTTCACAAATTGGCTCCCATGTTTACCTGCATGACAGCAGCTGATCGTGAAGTACATTATGGGACACTCCAAAGCTATGAAAGGTGCTATGTAAAAGCAAGTTCTTTCTTTCAAAATTATTACTAGTGATAGGCAGTTTGCTCCAAACTCTGATTTCAGCTAGTATGTTAATTTATCAGCACAAATTCACTGACTTAATGTAGGGTCTCCAAGGCAGTGAGCAGGATTTACCGCTTGAAGAAATTCCAGAAGTCTACATCTTACACCAGGATTCCGCATTCACATAGCATCATGGACAGATGTTTGCAATTTTTTCCCGTTCTATTCTAATGTTGATATGTGCATTCCTATTTTGATCACGACAAACCACTCCTCACCCCCATGACCCGACCTCAATGATGAGTTGTAAAGAGTGAGGTACCAGAGATTGCCTAGTGATGGCTGTGATTGCAAAACCTTGCCCTAGATTGTTTTCAGCATTTTGAATAAAGCACAAATAATTCTGTAGGGGGTGGGGTGCGTTAAAAGATTTTATTTTGGCTTATGAAGGTCTCAAACATCAGGAGGAAAGCAGCAATGAAAAAGTCACTGCAGACAGGGTATGACAGCTAACCTGGTTCAACCACAGGACAAGAGCATAACTGAACTGACTGCAGGTATCAATATTATGATTTGAAGTTCCCACTCCTGAGTGCAGAAAGCACAGCAGTTCAAATCTACAGAGAACAGTATTCATCACCTGACACAGAGGTTTTTAGATTCCTCCACCTTCTGGTTGATACAGCTTACACCCCAGTGATGTTACACCTAGGCTAACTTGGTCAGACTTGACTCCTAACAATGGAAGGTACATCAATCAGGCTCCTTTGCAAAGCCTCTTGTGGCATCCCAGATATTTCTCTACCGCCATCTTCCTCCCTCTGCCCCTGAGCTTCCTGTCACATTGAAAACCAATTTCAAAAATAAATTCAGCTGTTGGCTATACACAAACAGGAAGTTGTGTTAAATACTGTGCCTGCCACTGGTGCAAGGACCAGCAAGCTGGCTAGCTTCATGGCTGAACGTTGTGATACGTATCTGGAAAAAGATCTAAAACTACGCAGGCATTAGAGATAAACAAAGCAACCCACAGAGTAATCCACTCATCACTCCAGGGCAAATATCGCACTTGTATGAAGAGAAGTGATCAGTTATTGGTTTTGCATTTCCAACATCGCAAAACTTTTCTAGATTCAGGAAACAAATAACCACAAGAGCCAGTTCAACAGGGAAACTATATTTTCTAACTGTGCACTGTGTCGACAGATTCAGCAGCAGTTTAGGTCTCTTCCTCACAAACAAGTTGGTAGAGAGAGATCAAGTCTATTTTAATTTCCTGCAGCTGCAAAGAATTCAGAAAGTAAAAAGAAAATTCCCAACAAAAAGATGTCCAAAAGCTTCCTCCATCTTCTCATTTAGTCCAGCTGACTTTGGGAATATCATAATGTTCTGTCAGGGTATCCAGGTGTCGGTTAAACTCCTGCAAGAAAAGCAAAAGTTACATTTTGATTAACAGATAGTGCCCAAAGGAACCAGCTTCTGAGTCTAGTTGTGTTTGGGTGGAGATTCAGGTACACAGTGAAAGAAGCGATGTCAGTGCTGATAGAGGGAGCACTGTAAGATCTCAAGTCTTCCTCAGAAGGGCACCTCTGAAGTTCTAGTGTATCAGAACTTTGTCCAAAACTCTCATTCCTCGTGCATAAAGATGGACTCACAATTTAGCGTCTTGTGCCACCAGCCTATGACTGGGAACAGAGCAGAGTGTGGCCATACTTGGAGCATGAGGGACCCTCGGAGCCAGCACGTAAAGCAGGCTCTTGATTGGTTCATCCAGACCCAAAGCTCAAGGGGGTTGAAGGTCACTATTAATTTACAACAGCACACACTCCTTTTCATTCAAAACAACACATTCTCTCCTCATTCCAACACAAAAAGGAGCTGGATTCAAGGATGGTCAGGCCATTTTCATCAGAAATTCTGGGACACTACAGATTTCTACAGGTCCCCCTGAGGTGGGTTTTGTGTGACAACAGTGCAGCTCATTTCCATTAGCAATAGCCGTTCAACATAACCTCAGTGCAGACACAGTGCTGAATATGCACACTGCACAGATGACAGGAAGACAACGTTGAATGAAGCTAACTTCTCGTCAGCAATTTGCTTGCTCACAGGGGCCAAAATGGAAAGCAAACGCTTTAAACAATCAGTCAGCATAAACTAAACCGTTCAAAGCTAAGGTCAACAGATTTCATTTTAAGCAAGAGGAAAAATTCAATTTGCAGGAAAATTCAACTTTGTCCTTTAAAAGTAAAAAGTCCGGCAGCCTTTCTTCAGACTGATGCTTTGCCACTCAAACTAATTTGAACCATTACCTCCGAGCTCCCCTCCAACATCAGCCTTGCCTTGACATGAGACTTCTCTTTCGCTATCACTGAGTCAAAATTCTAGAAATCCTTAACAGAACTGTGGGCATATCTCCACCACAAGGACTGCAGCAGCTCCATAAGGTGGTCAATTAACAGAGCAATTACGAATGGGCAATAGATGATGGCCTTGGCAGCAACTCCCAAATCTCAAGAAAGGATTTTTAAAAAATCTAGTAAATTCAGAAATGCTCCATATGTCTTTTAGTTTTCAGAAATATCGGTGAGAGACTGAAAGGCTGAAATTCGGTAACCTCACATCACCATCCTGATGCTGGAAGACTTACTCGAGCATTTTGTATAAACCAGCCCCTGAACACTCCTCTTCTACAGGTAACTCCTCAAAGTGACAGGTCTTGTCGGTGAATGTTTTGATGAAAAATACATAATGTTCAATTCTCTTTTCAATCTCTGTATATCTCACAAGTTTAACAACAACAGCAGTTATTTCTTTTACCTTCTCTCTTTGGGGATTGCATAAGGGAGGAAAGGAGAGGAGTAGGTTGACAGCCACACCCCTGGAGGGAGCAGGTCATTTCCAGTCCTCCTTTGCATTCACTGTTTAGTTTGACTGAAACATACAAGATCCTGAGGGGTCTTGGAAAGGATGTTTCCTCTTGTGGGAGAATCTAGAATTAGGAGTCACAGTTTAAAAATAAGGGGTCACCCATTTAAAATAGAGAAGAGGTGAAATTTTTTCACTGAGAGGGTCGTGAGTCTTTGCAACTCTCTTCCTGAAAAGGCAGTGGAAGGAGAGTCTTTGAATATTTTTAAGGCAGAGGTGCATAGATTCTGGGTAAGCAAGGGGGTGATAGGTTATCGGTGGAAGGTGGGATGCAGATTTCAGGTTAATATCAGATCAGCCACGATCTTTTTAAATGGTGGAGCAGGCTCGAGGGGCTGAATGATGTGAATGGCATCTTGTTCTTAGGGCTGACTATAAAATATAGCTGGGGTTTTGACTTAGCTCCATGTGCAAGTGAAATGCCAGGCAGTCACTGACTGGATAATGTAGAAGAGATCAGAGGTGCACTATCACAATCACACCACAGCGTGGGGCTGTAACCACCAATTGAACAAGGCTCAGCCATTGCGAAATACAGCGCCATACAAGGGTAGAAAACAGACACTGCAATAAATTGCACAGAAATCCGGTAGCAACATCTAGTAAAATTACATAAGGGTCTACAGCTCAGATATAGGCCATTTGGCCCATATGCAAGATGATCTACACAATCCTCCTCCCACTCTACTTAATCTAGTCCTATCAGCATATTCTTCTATTCCTTTCCCCTCTTGTGCTTATCTAGCTTCCCCTTAAATTATTTTTATTCATTCACGGAATGTGGACGTCGCTGACTAAACCAGCATTTATTGCCTATCTCCAATTGCCCTTGAGGTGGTGGTGCTGAGCTGCCTTCTTGAACCACTGCAATCCATGTGGTGTAGGTATGCCCACAGTGCTGTTAGGAGGGAGTTTAAGGTTTTGACCCAGCAACAGTGAAGGAATGGCGATATATTTCCAAGTCAGGATGATGAGTGGCTTGGAGGGGAACTTCCAGGTGGTGGTGTTCCCATCTATCTGCTGCCCTTGTCCTTCTAGACGGTAGTGGTCGTTAGTTTGGAAGGTGCTGTTGAAGCAGCCTTGGTGAATTCCTGCAGTGCACCTTGTAGATGGTACACACTGCTGCCACTGTGTGCCAATGGTGGAGGGAGTGAATATTTGTGGATCGGGTGCCAATCAAGTGGGCTGCTTTGTCCTGGATGGTGTCAAGGTGCTTGTGGTGTTGAAGCTACACTCATCCAGGCAAGTGGAGAGTATTCCATCACGCTCCTGATTTGATCTTTGTAGATGGTGGACAGGCTTTGGGGAATCAGGAAGAGTTACTCGCTGCAGGATTCCCTTTGACCTGCTCTTGTAGCCACAGTACTTATAAAGGCTTGTCCAGTTCTGTTTCTGGTCAATGATAACCTCCAGAATGTAGATAGAGGGAGATTCAGTGATGGTAATCCCACTGAATGTCAAGGGGCAATGGTTGGATTCTCTCTTGTTGAAGATGGCCATTACCTGGCACTTGTCTGGCGCGAATGTTACTTGCCATTTGTCAGCCCAAATCTAGATATTATACAGGTCTTAATTATCCAGTTTTGCTAGGGCTTCTTGATGCTACACTTGGTCAAATGCTTGATGGTAAAGGGCAGTCACTCTCACCTAACCTCAGGAGTTCAGCTCTTTTGTCTACCTTTGAACCAAGGCTGTAATGAGGTCAGCCCAAATGCAAGATGATCTACACAATCCTCATCCCACTCTACTAAATCTAGTCCTATCAGCATTTTCTTCTATTCCTTTCCCCTCTTGTGTTTATCTAGTGATGGAACCCAAACTGAGCGTAAGTGAGCAGGCTATTGCTAAGCAATGCAGTTTGATAGCACTGTTGATGACGCCTTCTATTACTTTACTGATGATCGAGAGTAGAATGACGGGGCAGTAATTGGCCGGGTTGCATTTGTCCTGCTGTGTGTGTACAGGACATACCTGAGCAATTTTCCACATTGCTGGGTAGATGCCAGTGTTGTTGCTTGGTTAGGGGCACAGCAAGCTCTGAAGCACGTCTTCAGCACCAATGCCGGAATGTTGTCAGGACCCATAGCCTTTGCAGTATCCACTGCCTTCAGCCGTTTCTTGATATCACGTAGAGTGAATCGAATTGGCAGAAGAGTGGCATCTGTGATGCTGGGAACCACTGAAGGAGGCCAAGATGGATCATCCACTTGGCACTTACGGCTGAAGATTGTTGCAAATGCTTCAGCCTTATCTCTTGCACTGATGTGCTGGGCGTCCCCATCATTGAGGATGGGGATATTTATGGAGCCACCCCCTCCAGTGAGTTGTTTAATTGTCCAGCACCATTCATGACTGGATGTGGCAGGACAGTAGAGCTTAGATCTGATCCGTTGGTTGTGGAATCGCTTAGCTCTATCACCTGCTACTTATGCTGTTTGGCATGCACGTGGTCCTGTGTTGTAGCTTCACCAGATTTACAGCTCTTTTCTAGGTATGCCTGGTGCTGCTCCTGGCATGTCCTCCTGCACTCTTCATTGAACCAGGGTTGATTCCCCTGGTTTGGTGGTAATGGTAGAGTGGGGGATTTGCTAGGTTATGAGGTTACAAATTGTGGCTGAGTACAATTCTGCTGCTGCTGATGGCCCACAGCGTCTCATGGTTGCCCAGTCTTGAGTAGCTGGATCTGTTCAAAACCATTTAGCATGGTGGTAGTGATGCAGGACACGATGGAGGGTATCCTCAATATGAAGACGGGACTTCGTCTACACAGGACTTTGTGGTGGTCACTCCCACCGATACCATCATGGACAGATGCATCTGCGGCAGGCAGGTTGGTGAGGTTGAGTATGTTTAGTTGGTTCCCTTACCACCTGCTGCAGATCCAGTCTAGCAGCGATGTCCTTTAGGAGTTGGCCAGCTCAGTCTGGTGGTAATAAGCCACCCTTGGTTATGAATATTGAAGTCCCCCGCCCAGAGTACATTCTGCACCCATGCCACCCTTAGTGCTTCCTCCAATTGGTGTTCAACATAGAGGAGCACTGATTCATCAGCTGAGGGAGGGCAGTCCGTGATAATCAGCAGGTGGTTTCCTGACCTATATTTGACCTGATGCCATAAGACTTCATGGGATCCGGAGTCGATGTTGACGACAATTCCCTCCTGACTGCATACCACTGCGCTGCCTCGGCTGGGGCTGTCCTGCCAGTGGGAAAGGACATATTTAGGGTGGTGGTGTCTGCGATATGATCTGTAAGGTATGATTCCGTGAGTATGACAATGTCAGACTGTTGCTTGACTTGTCTGTGGGACAAGCTCCAGATGTTAGTAAGGAGGACGTTGCAGGGTCAACAGAGCTGAATTTGCCACTGTCATTTCTGGTCCATCTGGTTCCATTCCTTTTAGACTTCTAAGTGGATTGATAGGCCATTTCAGAGGGCAGTTAAGAACCAACCACATTGCTGTGGGACTGGAGTCACATGTAGGCCAGACTCAGGTCAGGACAGCAGACATTAGTGAACCAGATGGATTTTTATGACAATCGACAATGGTTTCATGGTCACCATTAGACTTTTAATTCCAAATTTTTACTGAGTTCAAATTTCACCATCTGCCAAGGGCATTAACCCAGGTCTCTGGGTTACTAGTCCAGCGCTATACACTATGCCATTGCAGCTAAGCTTTTCACCTCAACTATTCCTTGTGGTAACACTTTGTATATTCTCATCATTCTCTAAATAAAGAATTTTTCTTGAATTTCCTATTGCATTTATTAGTGACTATCATTTATGTGTGACCTGTAGCTTTGGACTCCCACACAAATGGAAACATTCTGTTTACCCAATCAAACACAAGCACAATGCAGTAAGCCATTAGGCCCCTCAAGCCTGCTCCACCACTAAGATTATTGCTGGTCACCCTCCACTTTCCCATCCTTTTCTCACATCCCTTGCTTACCTATGTGTTCAATAATCTGTCGATCTCAGTCTTGAATGTACTCAGTGACTGAACATCCACATCTCTCTCGGGTAGAGAATTACAAAGACTCACCACTCACTGGGTGAAGAAATTTCTCAACTCAGTCCTAACTAGTCAACCTCTTATCTTGAGGCCATGACCCCTGGTTCTAGACTCTCCAAGCCAGAAGAAACAGCCTCTCGGTGTCAAACCTGTCAAGCTTAAGAATTTTATTTGTTTGAATCAAAGTAACAGTCATTCTCCCAAACTTCAGAAAGCATAGGCCTTTTCTATTCATTTGTTCCATATAGGGCAGCCATCTCATTGAGAATCAATTTTGTGAATCTTCACTGCACTGCATCTTCCTTAAGTAAGACTGACCAAAACTGTACACAGTACTAAGGTGTGCTCTAACAAAAAGTCTATATAACTGCACCAAGACTCCCTTACTCTTGTATTTATACATCTTTAATGCAATACGATGTCCCAAGGTGCTTCACCAAAGCTCTTTCGACAGCATCTTACAAACCCATGACCACTATCATTTAGAAGGATAAGGGCAGCAAATAGATGGGAACACCACCACCTGGAAGTTCCCCTCCAAGTCACTCACCATCCTGACTTGGAAATATATCACTGTTCCTTCACTGTCGCTGGGTCAAAATCCTGGAACTCCCTTCCTAACAGCACTGTGGGTGTACCTACGCCACATGGACAGCAGATGTTCAAGAAGGTACTCATCACCACCTTCTCAAGGGCAGCTAGGGATGGGCAATAAATGCTGGCCCAGTTAATGAAGCCCACAATTCACGAATGAATTAAAAAAAAAATAGGAGTGTTATAAAGCAAAATCTGGCATTGGGCCACAAGGTAATGTTTGGGCAGATTACAAAAAGCTTGGTCAAAGAGGTAGGTTTTAAGGAGTATCTAAAAGGAGGAAAGAGAGGTGGAGAGGCTTATGGAAGTAGTTCTAGAGCTTAGGGCTTGGCAACTGAAGGCACGGCCACCAAGGGCGCAGTGATTGAAACCATAGATGTTTAAGAGATCAGAATTAGAGGAGCGCAGGTATGTCAGAGGGTTCTGGGCTGGAGGAGGTTAATATAGAGAGAACAAGGCCATGGAAGGATTTGAAAACAATAAGAATTTTAAAATTGAGGTGTTGCCTAACCAGGAGGAAATATGGGTCACCTGTTTGAAATAAAGGCTAGCATATCACTTCAACTCAAAAGCAAAACATACTGTCGATGCTGCAAATCTGAAATAAACGCACAATATGCTGGAAATACTCAGCAAGTCTGAAAGCATCTGTGGAGAGAGATGCATAGCGGGGTGATGATAGCTGATCCAATGACAGAGTCCACAGGATCAGCATTGAGAGGAGTGAGAGTGAGTGGAAGAGGTAGAAAAGGTTAGCCCCTAGCAAAGCTCTGGAAGGGAAGGCTGGTAACAGAGTCAGATGGGACAGTTGAGGTTGTTGCCCATCAGGAGGCAGCAATGAGTGGCTTGATGAGCTGTATGGAGGATGCCAAGAAAGGAGTTGTAGATTTATACAAGAGAGAGTAAAGTCTGGGATGGTAATAAGAGAGTAGGAAGGCTGAGGACTGCTGTACTGCTGTGGTAGACAATTAAGAGGCATGTACTCAAAGAGGGGAGAATTGAAAGGAGACACAACGACAAGTGAGGAGAGTCTAGGAGAGATAAAGAGAAAAGAAAATAAAGGGGGAGAAAAAAGCAGAAATGGAAGCAATGGACTTTTATGGGCTATTAACCTGTGCCACTACTTTTAATGATGTGTACATTTTTACACTTTGATTCCTTTGTTCCTCTGCCTCATTTAGATTTTTTATCAAGCAATATGTGGCCTCCATATTCTTTTCATCAAAATGCATTATCTCTCACTTTATACAGAAATTACTTTACAATTGCACATCCATTCTGCAAGTTTATTAGGAGACACCTTTATAGGACAGAGCGGGGAAGAAATTTTTTCTCTGAGGGTTGTACGACTTTGGAATTCTCTGCCTCAGAAGGCAGTGGAAACGGGGTCACTGAATATTTTTAAGGCAGAGGTAGATTGATTCCCTTACTTAACAAGAATATATGGTTATCAGGGATGGTTGAGAACGTAGAACTTGCAACACAAACAGATCAGCCATGATCCTATTGAGTGGCGGAGCTGGCTCCTATGTCATGTATTCATATATTCTTGTAATCTGTTAGTCTTCCTCAGTATTAACCATACGCCCAATTTATTGTCCAAATATTCTGAAAATGTACTCTGATTCCCAAGTCCAAATCATTAATGTAAATTGTGAACAGTGATCCCAGAACCAATCCCTGTGGAATACTACTTCGCACTATTTGCCACCATTGAAGATACCCTTCACCCCTACTGCTGTATCTGTTTTGTAGTCAGAATGCTAACCAGGCTGTTACCTGCCCACTGACTCACGTCTGACCTTGCTCATGAGGTTGCTGTGCGGTACCCTGTCAAAGACCTTTGAAAAACTAATGAAAGCAGCTACCACATTATCCTCTTCTACTCTTTCTGTTCCTTCTTCAAAGAATTCAATAAGTTTGGTCAATCAGGACATTGCTTTTTGGAATCCATGGTGACTTCTGTTTAATAATTTAAGTTTCCAGGTGTTTTTCCAATAGATCTCTGTGTAAAGATTCCATTATCCTTCCTACCACTGACATTAAGTTACAGTCTATAGTTCCTTGTTCTATTTTCCTTTTCAGGGAATCACATTATCTGTTTGCCAGTCCTCTGGCACCATTCATTGTTCTAATGAGGTTTTATATATTTGTAATAGGATCTCTGTTACCTCTTCCCTAACTTCTTATCATATGCATGGATGCAATCTATCCAGACCAGGGATTTTGTCCTTTCTTAAATGTGATCAATTTATCATCTATCTACCTCCTTTCTATCTTAAGTGTCTTCCTCTCCTTTAATCTCTTCTAATGCCAGGTCTACTCTATTAGGCTTCCAGGTAAACACAGAGACAAAGTATTTACTCAATACTTCTGCCATTTTTGAGAGATTACCATGTGTATCCCTTAGCGGTGCAATCCTAATCTTGATTTTTCATTAGTCAATATGTCTGTGGAATATTTTTCTATTTCCTTTTTATATACCTTCATTTAATTTTGTAGTTCCTCTTTGCTTTCCTAACTTTTATTTCTATTCTAGCTTCTTCATTTTTGTCATCCTTTTCTTTATCATCTATCTTAGTAGTGTAGATTTCTTCATTTAGTTTCAGGTCTGAACTTATCTCTTTATTCATCCTTCATGTATCTAGTCTGTTCTTTTCTTAATGGAAAATGTTTCTCCTGAGCTCCATTGATCATCTTTTTAAATACTTCCTACTGTTCTCTGTCAATTTGTTTTCCAGTTTATTCTATTCTCATTCTCTCAAAAATAGCCTTTTCAAATGTATTACTTTTGTCTTTGTCCTACTTACCACAGAATTGTTATAGCACAGGAGGTGGATTTTTGGCCCTTTATTATTATTTTAACACAGTGATCACTATTGTCTACATGTTCCCCTATCCTTACTTCTCTTATTTGCTCTGCTTCATTTCCCATTGTAAACTCAGAAATTATTCCTCTCTTGTCAGAGACTCTTAGACAAAACCATTTTTGACTATTTGCAAGGTTGCTGAAAAATAGTTAGAGTTGTACAGCACAGAAACAGGCCCTTCGGCCTATCATGACCATGACAGCCATCAAGCACCTATTTATTCGAATCCCATTTTCCAGCACTTGGTCCATGGTTAAAGTGTTAAATGTTAAGTTAAAATGGATTTCAAAATTTTAAATATCAATAAGATATTTGCATTCAAGCGGAAGAAAACTAACATCTTACCTCCACACTCTGTTTGTGAGTTTTTGATGCCTTCTTCAGAATCCTTTCAATTTGCTGCAAGAAATTAAAAAGCAGGAAGAGAATGAAAAGAACTGGAACTGTGATCTCTACAAAGCTAAGTGGAGGAGACAGAAGCTTGCAGTTCTGAATTACGGGCAGCATTGAGGAAGGACCAGGACAAGACGTGGGGGAGGGAGACGAGAAACAAACACACAAAGTTTAATAGGGAACAGCAAGCAATGAAATGGCAGATGAGGTATTAGCAAATCTTACATTTTCATTCTATCAATTAAACTTTTCTTGTTCTCCACTTAAGCATTTTAAGCGTGATGCGCACACTATAGAGAGGGAGAATGACATTTTCCCCAGTTCTGTTCCTTTTTAAATGTCATTCGTCCATAATTTCCTCCCCTTCTAACCAAGGGTGCATACTTAAAACACTAATTAATCTGTCCTCTTCACAGTTGGCCTACTGAGCATTTCCAACATTTTCTGGTTTTGTTTCACATTTCCAGGATCTGCAGAAATTTTACTCATCTTTTGGAGCTCCAAGCTGCTCAGGACCTTGGTGATCGATTATCATTAGCTGAGACCTCAGGTGTCTGTTGTGTTTAGTTCAAAAGAAGTGTGTTCCTTCAGTAGAGACTAGCCATGTCTTATCTAACTGACTGTTTACCTCAGGTATCAGAAACATGCTCGGTACAAGGATAGTTAAAAGCTCAGAAATCACATTCCCTTTCACATTATACCTGCTGGATGCAATTTAAAGCAGTTACCTTCTGCTCCTATTGCCAACTGCAGCAACTTCAAATCATAACTACCTGTGGATCACTCATTTTGTCAGGGCAAGGAACAAAGTGACAGTGGAAGCAAGGGCCGGGGCAGCCAGGGGGTAGATTCCGTGGACACCTTTGGGAGAAGCCAATGGCCTTATTTTTTATCAAACCATGGTCTGCCTGGAGGAGGGTAGAGGTTTGTTTAGTTGGGCTGCAACTAGAGCTCTTGCTAGCAGGATGGTGAGGGGAGTGGGGGTGCTGTGCTATATCTATGGTTCTGGCCAGGAGAGGGATTGGTTTTCATCTGCGGTTCTGGCTGGGAGAGGAAGGAGTAGTGTTCGCCCAGGGTTCCGGCCTGTCTTTTTGATGAGCCTACTGGCTGCTTCGAGTTTTTTCTGGTTTTTAATTTCAGATTGCATCAGTTTACAGATTGTTCCTTCTGTCCTCTCATTTCCCTTCCTGTGACAGGTCACTGCTCCAGCTGAACAGTTTCTTTTACCTTTACTCGCTCATGTCTTTCCATTTTAGGGGTACGATTCTGTTACAGGGTTAGTAATCCAGAGGTTTGGAATACTGGTCCAGGGATATGAAATTAAATCTTACCACTGCAGCTGGGGAATTTAAATTCAATTCATTAAATAACTACATCTGGAATAAATACATCTGGAATAAAAAGCTAGGATCAGTAATGGTGACCATGAAATTATGTATTGTCATTAAAATCCCATCTGCTTCACTAATGTCTTTTTAGGGAAGGAAATCTGCCGTCCTTACCTGGTCTGGCATAAATGCAACTCCAGACCCACAGTCACTTATATAGTTAATTCTGAATACCCTCTGAAATGCCCTACGAAGCCACTCAGTTAAGGGCAATTAGGAATAGGTGACAGATGCTGACCTTGCCAGCAACACCCACATCTTGTGAATGAATAATGATTCATTCAGGATATAAGCTTATACTATTGACGCTTTATGCTTCTTTGCTGTATATTCTACCCAATGCCCTCTCTCCACCATTGTGTTTCATTTCCAGATCTCGAGTTCAATTCTAACAAAGGCCCCACAACCAAAACATTAACTCCTTACAAACACAGATTGACTAGCTTTGGATTTCCAGAAGTCCCTGGATTTCTTTTTACTCATAAGATTTAACAGCTCACCCGCTTCTCTTGCATCTTATCAAATGCCTTCTGTGCTGGAGTTCTTTTGTCCACGGTCACTCTCTTATGCTCTCCTGCCTCCTCCCTCGCCGTATGCTGCTTCTGATTTGAGGTGATCTGTTCCAGCATTTTCTTGCTTTCCTTATTCTTCTTTTTCTTCCTTTTTTAAAAACACAAAGGATCCCGGTTTTAGCACTTGTCTTGGACAGCTGAGATTGAGTGAAACAAGGTGCACAGATCAATGGAGAGTGGAGATTATAATGAGGGGAGTTGGGCAGGGAGGGAGTGGAGGGGGGTGAGAAAGAGAGAGAGAGAGAGGGGAAAGGAACTTCATCCTTCAGACTCAACCCCAGAAACAGACACAAATACTATGGAAAGGACAAGGGTAAAAACCTATCATTTAAATCAAAGGGCAAGAGAATATATCTTCAGCTCCTGAATAGGTAGCCAAGGTCCTGCCACTGCCACAGCAGTTTTCCTATAGACATAGTAATCCTGAAGGTGTGTTTTAGAAACAATTTTGGAATACAGTGCTGAGTTTCTTGCCAATCTAACTAGCAATTCAATATTTAGACAGAGTAACAGACTGAACCCCAAATCTAGCTTTGTAAAATCTCAATAACAATGATATATTTTTAAAATCCAGAGAAATGAGGGGGCGATACATAATGGGCCAGATTTTTCTGTCAAAATAATGTCGAGAGAATACTGATCATTGTTATTTAGGCACAAATGGTACAAAATCAGGCATGAGACAGATATGCAGTTAAACTTAACTATCAAAGAGGTGCACCACAATGGGGTTAGCTTGGCAAAAATGGTATCTTTAAAAAAAGTAAAATACCAAATTTTACTTATTTCTCCTCTCTGCTCCTTTTCTTTCCTCTCACTTTCAATCTTATCTTTCGCTTCATCCTTATTTCTCCGTATCTTATTTAGCGTTGATTTCACCCACTTGAGTTCACCCTCCTCCTCAGTCCTTGCACTGTTAATTTCACCATCCTTCAATCTGATTGGTTAAGCAGCTATGTGCCCTGTTCACTCACATGCCCTGATTTGCCTTCCTGCACCTTGATCAGCTAATATTTTTTGCAACTTGTCATGCAAAAATATAGAAAATCTATATGTACAAAGGCAGGTCTAATGACAGACACCATGCCCTACCATAGAAAATTTCAGCCTTTACTACTAATAAAGTGAAACGCACTGGCCCATGCGAGGCGCACTGGAGATAAAATGTCATTCTCATCAGAGTCAGAAGTTCTAGGTGAATGGAATAGGAGTATCAGTGTTGGCATGGATCAAAATAATGGCTGAAAGACAGAAAACAGAGTGGTGATAAATGGTTGTTTGTCAGACTGAAGAATGGTGGACAGTTTTGTTCCCCAAGGGTCAATGCTAATAACTAATTTGTCTGAAATATATAAAAGACTTGGATCTTGGAATACAGAGTAAAATTTCAAAAATTTGCCAATGATAACAAACTTGGAGTGGCAAACAGTGAGAATGATCTGAATCAACTGCACCAAGGGATGGATATGGCAGAATGGGCAGGCAAATGGCAGATGGAATTTAATACAGAGAAGTGTGGGGTGACGCATTTTGGCGAAGGGATAGGGGAAATATAGACTTAATGGCACAGTTCTAACGAATGTGCAGGAACAGAGGGACCTGGGGGTGAAGACATATTGGAGGAGTAGTAAACAAAGTATATCAGACCATGGGTTTATAAATAGAGGAAATGAATGCTAGACCAGGAAGATTATGCTGAATCTGTGTAAAGCACTGGCTAAGACACAACAAGAGTATTGTGTCCAGCTCTTATCACACTTTAGGAAGGATATGGAGGTCCTTAAGAGGGTACAGGGGAGATTTTCCAGAAAGATTCCAGGGAAGTGGCAGCGCGGTGCTCCCTCAGTACTGACACTCTGACAGTGCATCACTCCCTCAGCACTGACCCTCTGACGGCGCAGCACTCCCTCAGCACTGACTCTCTGACGGCGCAGCACTCCCTCAGCACTGACTCTCTGACGGCACAGCACTCCCTCCGCACTGACTCTCCGACGGCACAGCACTGACTCTCCGACGGCACAGCACTCCCTCAGCACTGACTCTCCGACAGTGCAGCACTCCCTCAGCACTGACTCTCTGACGGCGCAGCACTCCCTCAGCACTGACTCTCTGACGGCGCAGCACTCCCTCGGCACTGACTCTCCGACAGTACAGCACTCCTTCAGCACTGACTCTCTGACAGTGCAGCACTCCCTCAGCACTGATTCTCTGACAGTGCAGCACTCCCTCAGCACTGACTCTCCAGACCTCGGACTGGGGTGTGACTCTCCCTCTCCAGGAGGGAAACTAATCCAGGGGCTGAAACAATGATCTCAAAACTAGGCCTGACAGCAGCTGCGCACCGGGCACAGCCCCGGTGGCCAGGCCGGGCCCTGCCCGCTTCCCGGATTCCCATTCTCACTTTCTGACGCCGAGCTCGGCTACTCCTTTCAGATTCAGGGCGCCGCGCTGCACCGCCTGATACTCGGCCATCTTCCCCGGAACCGGAACTAGAACCAGCAGCGCCAACGACAACAACAACACCAACACCTGGCTCACAGCCCCGCCCCCATCCTACAACAACAACACCAACAACTGCCTCACAGCTCCTCCCCATCTTACAACAACAACACCAACACCTGGCTCACAGCCCCGCCCCCATCCTACAACAACAACACCAACAACTGCCTCACAGCCCCTCCCCATCTTACAACAACAACACCAACACCTGGCTCACAGCCCCTCCCCTACAACAACAATAACACCTGCCTCATAGCCCCTCCCTACAACAACAACACCTGCCTCATAGCCCCTCCCTACAACAACAACACCTGGCTCACAGCCCCTCCCCTACAACAACAATAACACCTGCCTCATAGCCCCTCCCTACAACAACAACACCTGCCTCATAGCCCCTCCCTACAACAACAACACCTGCCTCATAGCCCCTCCCTACAACAACAACACCTGCCTCATAGCCCCTCCCTACAACAATAACACCTGCCTCATAGCCCCTCCCTACAACAACAACACCTGCCTCATAGCCCCTCCCCTACATCAACATTAACACCTGCCTCATAGCCCCTCCCTACAACAACAACACCTGCCTCATAGCCCCTCCCCTACAACAACACCTGCCTCATAGCCCCTCCCCTACAACAACAATAACACCTGCCTCATAGCCCTTCCCCTACAACAACAATAACACCTGCCTCATAGCCCCTCCCCTACAACAACAATAACACCTGCCTCATAGCCCCTCCCATACAACAACAATAACACCTGCCTCATAGCCCCTCCCATACAACAACAATAACACCTGCCTCATAGCCCCTCCCCTACATCAACAACAACACCTGTCTCATAGCCCCTCCCCTACAACAACAATAACACCTGCCTCATAGCCCCTCCCATACAACAACAATAACACCTGCCTCATAGCCCTTCCCCTACAACAACAATAACACCTGCCTCATAGCCCCTCCCCACATCAACAATAACACCTGCCTCATAGCCCCTCCCATACAACAACAACACCTGCCTCATAGCCCCTCCCTACAACAACAATAACACCTGCTTCACAGCCCCTCCCCTACAACAACAATAACACCTGCCTCATAGCCCCTCCCCTACATCAACAACAACACCTGTCTCATAGCCCCTCCCCTACAACAACAATAACACCTGCCTCATAGCCCTTCCCCTACAACAACAATAACACCTGCCTCATAGCCCCTCCCCTACAACAACAATAACACCTGCCTCATAGCCCCTCCCATACAACAACAATAACACCTGCCTCATAGCCCCTCCCATACAACAACAATAACACCTGCCTCATAGCCCCTCCCCTACATCAACAACAACACCTGTCTCATAGCCCCTCCCCTACAACAACAATAACACCTGCCTCATAGCCCCTCCCATACAACAACAATAACACCTGCCTCATAGCCCTTCCCCTACAACAACAATAACACCTGCCTCATAGCCCCTCCCCACATCAACAATAACACCTGTCTCATAGCCCCTCCCCTACAACAACAATAACACCTGTCTCATAGCCCCTCCCCTACAACAACAATAACACCTGCCTCATAGCCCCTCCCATACAACAACAACACCTGCCTCATAGCCCCTCCCTACAACAACAATAACACCTGCCTCATAGCCCCTCCCCTACAACAACAATAACACCTGCCTCATAGCCCCTCCCCTACATCAACAACAACACCTGTCTCATAGCCCCTCCCCTACAACAACAATAACACCTGCCTCATAGCCCCTCCCATACAACAACAATAACACCTGCCTCATAGCCCTTCCCCTACAACAACAATAACACCTGCCTCATAGCCCCTCCCTACAACAATAACACCTGCCTCATAGCCCCTCCCTACAACAACAACACCTGCCTCATAGCCCCTCCCCTACAACAACAACACCTGCCTCATAGACCCTCCCCTACAACAACAATAACACCTGCCTCACAGCCCCTCCCCTACATCAACAACAACACCTGTCTCATAGCCCCTCCCTACAACAACACCTGCCTCATAGCCCCTCCCCTACAACAACAATAACACCTGCTTCACAGCCCCTCCCCTACAACAACAATAACACCTGCCTCATAGCCCCTCCCCTACATCAACAACACCTGCCTCATAGCCCCTCCCTACAACAACAATAACACCTGCCTCATAGCCCCTCCCCAAAACAACAACAACAATAAACGCCTCACAGCCCCTCCCCTACAACAACACCTGACTCATAGCACCGGGCCTACAACAACACCAACTGCCTCACAGCCCCTCCCCTACAACAACAACAACAACTGCTTGACAGCCCCTCCCCTACAACAACAACAACAACTGCCTCATAGTGGCTCCCCTACAACAACAACAACAACTGCCTTATAGTCCCCCCCTACATCAACAACAACTGCCTCTCAGCCCCTCCCCATCAACAACAACACCAACAACTGGCTAACTGCCCCTCCCGCATTCTACAACAACAACACCAACATCCGGTTCACAGCTCCGCCCTACAACAACAATACCTGCCTCACAGCCCCTCCCCTACAACAAAAACAATGCCAACATCTGGCTCACAGCCCCTCCCCATCCTACAACAACAACACCAACATCTAGGCCACTGCCCACCTCCTACAACAACAACACCTGCCTCACAGCTCCTCCCCATTCTACAACAACAACAACACCGACATCTGGGTCACAGCCCCCCCTACAACAACACCTGCCTCACAGCCCCACATCTACAACAACAACACCAACACTTGGCTCACAGACCCTCCCCCATCCTACAACAACAACACCAACACCTGGCTCACAGCCCCTCCCCCATCCTACAACAACAACACCAACACCTGGCTCGCAGCCCCTCCACTACAACAACAACACCAACACCTGGCTCACAGCCCCTCCCCCATCCTACAACAACAACATCAACACCTGCCTCACTGCCCATCCACATCCTACAACAACAACACCAACACCTGCCTCACTGCCCATCCACATCCTACAACAACAACACCAACACCTGCCTCACTGCCCATCCACATCCTACAACAACAACACCAACACCTGCCTCACTGCCCATCCACATCCTACAACAACAACACCAACACCTGCCTCACTGCCCATCCACATCCTACAACAACAGCACCAACACCTGCCTCACTGCCCATCCACATCCTACAACAACAACAGCAACACCTGGCTCACAGCCCCTCCCCCATCCTACAACAACAACACCAACACCTGCCTCACTGCCCATCCACATCCTACAACAACAACACCAACACCTGGCTCACAGCCACTCCCCTACAACAACAACACCAACATCTGGCTCACAGCCCCTTCACTACAACAAACCTGCCTTACAGCAGCCCTCCATCCTACAACAACAACAACACCAACATTTGGGTCACAGGCCCCTCTACAACAACAACACCTGCCCCACAGCCCCTCCTCTACAACAACAACACCAACACCTGGCTCACTGCCCCTCCCCATCTGACAACAACAACACCTGCCTCATAGCCCCTCCCCCATTCTACAACAACAACACCAACACTTGGCTCACAGCCCCTCCCCCATCCTAAAACAACAACACCAACACCTGCCTCACAGCCCCTCCCCCATCCTACAACAACAACACCAACACCTGCCTCACAGCCCCTCCCCCATCCTACAACAACAACACCAACACCTGGCTCACAGCCAGGCCCCATCCTACAACAACAACACCAGCACCTGCCTCACTGCCCATCCACATCCTACAACAACAACACCAACACCTGGCTCGCAGCCCTTCCACTACAACAACAACACCAACACCTGCCTCACAGCCCCTCCCCTACAACAACAACACCAACACCTGGCCCACAGCCCCTCCACTACAACAACAACACCAACACCTGCCTCACAGCCCCTCCCCTACAACAACACCTGCCTCACAGCCCCTCCCCTACAACAACAACACCTGGCTCACATCCCCTCCCCTACAACAACAACACCTGCCTCACAGCCCCTCCCCTACAACAACAACAACACCTGCCTCACAGCCCCTCCCCTACATCAACAACAACACCTGACTCATAGCCTCTCCCTACAACAACAATAACACCTGCCTCATAGCCCCTCCGCTACAACAACAACACCAACACCTGGCTCACAGCCCCTCCACTACAACAACAACACCAACACCTGGCTCACAGCCCCTCCACTACAACAACAACACCAACACCTGCCTCACAGCCCCTCCCCTAAAACAACAACTCCTGCCTCACAGCCCCTCCCCTACAACAACAACACCTGGCTCACATCCCCTCCCCTACGACAACAACAACACCTGCCTCACAGCCCCTCCCCTACATCAACAACAACACCTGCCTCATAGCCCCTCCGCTACAACAACAACACCAACACCTGGCTCACAGCCCCTCCACTACAACAACAACACCAACACCTGGCTCACAGCCCCTCCCCTACAACAACAACACCTGCCTCACAGCCTCTCCCCTACAACAACAACACCTGGCTCACATCCCCTCCCCTACGACAACAACAACACCTGCCTCACAGCCGCTCCCCTACATCAACAACAACACCTGCCTCATAGCCCCTCCCATACAACAACAACACCTGCCTCACAGCCTCTCCCCTACAACAACAACACCTGGCTCACATCCCCTCCCCTACGACAACAACAACACCTGCCTCACAGCCGCTCCCCTACATCAACAACAACACCTGCCTCATAGCCCCTCCCTACAACAACAATAACACCTGCCTCATAGCCCCTCCCCTACATCAACAACAACACCTGCCTCATAGCCCCTCCACTACAACAACAACAATAACACCTGCCTCATAGCCCCTCTCCTACAACAACAATAACACCTGCCTCATAGCCCCTCCCCTACAACAACAATAACACCTACCTCATAGCCCCTCCCCTACAACAACACCAACATTTGGGTCACTGCCCCCCCTACAACAACAACACCTGCCCCACAGCCCCTCCTCTACAACAACAACACCAACACCTGGCTCACTGCCCCTCCCCATCCGACAACAACACCTGCCTCATAGCCCCTCCCCTACATCAACAACACCAACATCTGCCTCACAGCCCCTCCCCCATTCTACAATAATATTCTACATTCTAGAACATTCTACAACACCTGCCTCATAGCCCCTCTCCTACAACAACAATAACACCTGCCTCATAGCCCCTCCCCTACAACAACAATAACACCTGCCTCATAGCCCCTCCCATACAACAACAATAACACCTGCCTCATAGCCCCTCCCCACATCAACAATAACACCTGCCTCATAGCCCCTCCCCACATCAACAATAACACCTGCCTCATAGCCCCTCCCATATAACAACAACAATAACACCTGCCTCATAGCCCCTCCCCTACAACAACAATAACACCTGCCTCATAGCCCCTCCCATACAACAACAATAACACCTGCCTCATAGCCCCTCCCCATATCAACAATAACACCTGCCTCATAGCCCCTCCCATACAACAACAATAACACCTGCCTCATAGCCCCTCCCCTACATCAACAATAACACCTGCCTCATAGCCCCTCCCCTACATCAACAATAACACCTGCCTCATAGCCCCTTCCCTACAACAACAATAACACCTGCCTCATAGCCCCTCCCCTACAACAACAATAACACCTGCCTCATAGCCCCTCCCCTACAACAACAATAACACCTGCCTCATAGCCCCTCCCCTACATCAACAATAACACCTGCCTCATAGCCCCTCCCATACAACAACAATAACACCTGCTTCACAGCCCCTCCCCTACAACAATAACACCTGCCTCATAGCCCCTCCCCTACAACAACAATAACACCTGCCTCATAGCCCCTCCCCTACAACAACAATAACACCTGCCTCATAGCCCCTCCCATACAACAACAATAACACCTGCCTCATAGCCCCTCCCATACAACAACAACAACTGCCTCACAGCCGCTCCCCTACAACAACAACACCAGAACTGCCTCACAGCCCCTCCACTATAACAACACCAACACCTGGCTCACTGCCCACCCCATCCTACAACAACACCAACATCTGGCTCACTGCCACTCCTCTACAGCAACAACACCAACAACTGGCTCACTGCCACTCCTCTACAACAACACACCTGTCTCATAGCCCTTCCACTACAACAACAACACCTGACTCATAGCCCCTTCACTGCAGCAACACATGCCTCACAGCCCCTCCCTCTACAACAACAACAACACCTGACTCACAGCCCCACCCCTACAACAACAATACCTGACTCATAGCCCCTCCCCATCCTACAACAACAACACCTGCCTCACAGCCCCTCCCCTACAACAACACCTGACACAGAGCCCCACCCCTACAACAACAACACCTGACTCATAGCCCCTCCCCTACAAAATCAACAACACCTGACTCATAGCCCCTCCCCATCCTACAACAACAACACCTGCCTCACAGCCCCTCCCCTACAACAACACCTGACACAGAGCCCCTTCCCTACAACAACAACACCTGCCTCATAGTCCCTCCCCTACAAGAACAACAACAACACCTGCCTCACAGACCCTCCCCTACAAAATCAACAACACCTGCCTCATAGTCCCTCCCCTACAAGAACAACAACAACACCTGCCTCACAGACCCTCCCCTACAAAATCAACAACACCTGCCTCATAGTCCCTCCCCTACAAGAACAACAACAACACCTGCCTCACAGACCCTCCCCTACAAAATCAACAACACCTGCCTCATAGTCCCTCCCCTACAAGAACAACAACAACACCTGCCTCACAGCCCCTCCCCTACAAAATCAGCAACACCTGCCTCATAGCCCCTCCCCTACAACAACAACAACACCTGCCTCAGAGACCCTCAACTACAACAACACCTGCCTCACAGCCCCGCCCCAACAACAACAGCTGCCTCACAGCCCTGCCCCAACAACAACAACAGCTGCCTCACAGCCCTGCCCCAACAACAACAACACCCGCCTCACAGCCCTGCCCCAACAACAACAACACCCGCCTCACAGCCCTGCCGCAACAACAACAACAACAGCCTCTCAGCCCATTCCCCACAACACCTGCTCCAGCCCCTCCCCTACAACAACAACACCTGCCTCACAGCCCCTTCGCCACAACAACAACAACACCTGCCTCACAGCCCCTTCGCCACAACAACAACAACACCTGCCTCACAGCCCCGCCCCAACAACAACAACACCTGCCTCACAGCACCCCCCCCCTACCCCCCCAGAACAACAAGGCCAACATCTGGCTCACAGCCCCTCCTCTACAACAACAACACCTGCCTCACAGCCCCTCCCCTACAACAACAACACCTGCCTCACAGCCCCTCCCCTACAACAACAACAACACCTGCCTCACAGCCCCTCCCCGTCGTACAAGAACAACAACAACAACATCTGGGTCACAATCTCTTCCCTACAACAACACCTGCCTCACAGCCCCTTCGCCACAACAACAACACCTGCCTCACAGCCCCTCCCCTACAACAACAACAACACCTGCCTCACAGCCCCTCCCCTACAGCAACAACAACACCTGCCTCACAGCCCTGCCCCATCAACAACAACACCAACAACTGGCTAACTGCCCCTCCCCCATCCTACAACAACAACACCAACATCTGGCTCACAGAGCCTCCCCTACAACAACAACACCTGCCTCACAGCCCCTCCTCTTCCTACAACAACACCAACATCTGGGTCTCAGAGCTTCCCCTACAACAACAACACCTGCGTCACAGCCCCTCCCCTATAACAACAACAACACCTGCCTCACAGCCCCTTCCCCGCAACAACAACAACAACACCTGCCTCAGCCCCTCCACTACAACAACAACATCAACTCCTGCCTCACAGCCCCTCCCCTACAACAAAAACAATGCCAACATCTGGCTCACAGAGCCTCCCCTACAACAACAACACCTGCCTCACAGCCCCTCCTCTTCCTACAACAACAGCAACATCTGGGTCACAGCCCTACCCCCAGAACAAAAAGGACCCCAACATCTGGCTCACAGCCCCTCCCCTACAACAACAACAATGCCAACATCTGGCTCACAGAGCCTCTCCTACAACAACAACACCTGCCTCACAGCCCCTCCCCTATCCTACAACAACAACAACAACACCAACAACTGGTCACAGACCCTCCCCTACAGCAACAACACATGCCTCACAGCCCCTCCCCTACAATAACAACACCTGCCTCACAGCCCCTCCCCTACAACAACACCTGTCTCACAGCCCCTCCCCTACAACAACATCATCTGCTTCACAGCCCCTCCCCTACAACAACAACAACACCTGCCTCATAGCCCCTCCCCTACAATAACAACACCTGCCTCACAGCCCCTCCCCTACAATAACAACACCTGCCTCACTGCCCCTCCCCTACAATAACAACACATGCCTCACAGCCCCTCCCCTACAACAACACCTGTCTCACAGCCCCTCCCCTACAACAACATCATCTGCTTCACAGCCCCTCCCCTACAACAACAACAACACCTGCCTCATAGCCCCTCCCCTACAATAACAACACCTGTCTCACAGCCCCTCCCCTACAACAACACCCGCCTCACAGCCCTTCCCCTACAACAACAACACCTGTCTCACAGCCCCTCCCCCTACAACAACAACACCATGAGCTGGCTTACAGCCCCGCCCCATACAACACCTGACTTTCAGCCCCTCCCCCTACAACAACACCAACACCTGGCTCACAGCCCCTCCCCCTACAACAACACCATGAGCTGGCTCACAGCCCCATTCCCCTCCATCACCTGTCCCTGTTGCCTCCAAAGCTTGGGACCTGAGGTGCTTGTCTTGGTATTATGTCCAGTCTCCTACTCTGTAACTGATTCGTGAACTAACTTCACATCATCTGCCTCTGGTCCTGCATTCTGTTTTCGTCAAAAACTTTATTCTACACTTACATCCCCAAAAAGAAGCTTATGGTAGATACCAAGAGCTCAATACAGCAGAGTCCCTCGAGGAGTATAAAAAGTGCAGGGCGGAACTTAAAAGGAAATTAGGAAAGCTAAGAGAGTACATGAGAAAGCATTAGTGGGTGAAATAAAGGAAAACCCAAAGGGGTTTTTTTTAAACAGGTAAAGAGCCTGGAAGTCATGGGTACAGTCCTCAATCGCGGCTGGGTGTCCTTGGAGAGGGAGCACGCGGTGTCTGCCGGCACTCTCGAGGCCTTCCGTGCTTGGTGGGCACAGCGGGGACTGGGGTGCTTTATTGACCCCCTTAATCACATTTTGGTTTAAAGTTGTAAGTTTCCTTTAAATTTTGTCTTTAGTTTTACAGCTGACCTGAATTAGGGGCTGTGCTTGATTTGTCCTTCATTTTGTTAATTTGGTTTGATTGTTTAACTCCAGAAAGAGTTACAGTCCTCAATGAATACTTTGTGCTGGTCTTCACAATGGAAAAGGATGACACAGACAAAGACATCAGGGTGGAGTTCTTGAAATGTTAGAGGAAATTAAGAGAAAAGGAGAGAGAGGAGGTACTGACGGGTTTAGTGGCCTTAAAAGTGGATAAATTTGCAGGCCTGGATGAGATGTATCCCAGGCTGTTGAAGAAGGCAAGGGAGGAGATATCAAGGCCCTGGCAGTAATTTTCAAATCCTCTCCGGCCACAGGCGAGGTTCCAGAGGCCTGGTGGACTGCTAACATTGTTGCATTATTAAAAAAAGGAGGATGGGATAAACCAGGAAATTACAGGCTAGTTAGTCTAACCTCAGTGGTGGGGAAGTTACTAGAAAGAATTCTGAGGGACAGAATACATCTGCACTTATATGATTATGGGGCGAGGGTGGGAAATTGGAGTTGAAGCTGAAATGAGATCAGCCATGATCGTATTGAATTGCGGAGCAGGTTTGTGGGGCTGAATTGCCTACTCCTGCTCCTAGTTCTTATGTTCTTGGAAAGACACTGATTACTGAGGGATACTCAGCATGGATTTGTTAAGGGAATGTTGTGTTTGACAGATTTGATCGAATATTTTGAGGAGGTAACCAGAAGTGTTGATGACGGTAATGCATTTGATGTGGTCTACATGGACCTTAACAAGGCTATTGATAAGGTCCCTCATGGCAGACTGGTCAAGAAAGTAAGAGCCCATGGGATCCAAGGCAAAGTGGAATGTTGGATACGAAATTGGCTGAGAGGCAGGAAGTAGAGAGTGATGGTAGAGGGATGTTTCTGTGACTGGAAGTCTGTTTCCAGTGAGATCCTGCAGGGTTCAGTGCTGGGGCCCTTGCTGTTTGTGGTGTACATAAATGATTTGGACTTAAATGTAGGGGATTTGATCAAGAAGTTCGTGGATGACACGAAAATTGCTAGGGTGGTATTGAGGAGGATATCCACAAACTGCAGGAGGATATCAATGGACTGGTCAGGAGGGTAGAGCAGTGGCAAAGGAAATTCAACCCGGAAAAGTATGAGGTAATGCACTTGGGGAGGGCTATCAAGGCAAGGGATTACACTATGAATGGTAGGATCCTGGAAAGTACTGAAGGGCAGAGGGACGTTGGTGTGCATATCCACAGATCCCTGAAGATAGCAGGGCAGGTAGATAAGGTGGTTTGAAGGCATAGAATAGAAGAACAGGGAGGTTATGCTGGAACTGTATAAAACACTGGTTAAGCCACAACTGGAGTACTGTGTACAGTTCTGGTCATCACATTTTGGAAGGATGGGTTTGCACTGGAGAGGGTGCAGAGGAAATTTACAAAGATGCTGCCTGGCTTGAGGGTCTGAGCTATGAGGAAAGATTGGATAGGCTGGGATTGTTTTCCTTGGAGCAGCGAAGATTGAGAGGGGACCTGACAGAGGCATATAAGGTTGTGAGGGACATAGATGGGGTTGATAACAAGGCACTTTTTCCACCAGTAGAGGGGTCAATAACCAGGAGGCATGGGTTTAAGGTAAGAGGTGGAAGGCTAAGAGGGGAGTTGAGGAGAATGTTTTTCACTCAGAGGGTGGTGGGAGTCTGGATCTCACTGCTTGAAAGGGAGTCTGAGTCAGAAACTCTCGTAACATTTAAGAAGTATTTAAATATTCACTTGCATTGCCATAGCCTCCAGGGCTATGGGCCAAGCACTGGAAAATGGGATTAGTGTAGTTAGAGCTTTGTTGACTGGCATGGGCATGATGGGCCGAATGGCCTCCTTCTGTGCTGTAAATGTCTATGAGTCTATACTGCTTGCCTTCATCCCTGGAATCCCATGGTTCCTCAACCTCCTCATCCATTCTATGCTATATACACAAAGGGCTGAAAGGCCTGCTTTTGTGCTGTAATATTCTACGAATCTTTGTGTCCTTGTTACTCCTGTGTCTCCCAAGGTCCACAGACTTCCCATGTGTCGGAGAATCAATGTTATAATTCTTATTCTTGCCTTCCACAGCCTTGATCTGCCCTAGCTTCATGAATTTCTCCAGCCCTATGCCCCTGTACCCACCTCCCAGTTTCTTTTTGTTCTCATTCCCGTGGTTCCAATATTGCAGCATAAGTGCTCCTTTGACTCACTACCTTATCTCTGGAATTCCATCCCTTGGTGCAGGATTCCTGATCCATCTTGAATCAAGGCATAGCCTTGGATCCCATCTTTGCTTCCATGTCTGCATGAGTTCACTGGTTGTGTTTTGGAAACTTGCTTTGCCAGATCCTGTAGTTTTATTTCAAGCTGATATAAGTAGCAACTAAAGTCACATGTCCCAATGTTTCACTTCAGCCATGATGCTCATTATTATAAGGTTGGCAGCCTCCGAATCAGAAGGTCATGTAACCAAACCTCATTCTAAAGACTGCTGATTAGTTTACAACAAAATCCGCTTGCTAAATGGTAAACTTGGACCTTTAAAACCAAAAGAATTATAACTGATAATCATTTGGTATTACAGAACCTGAGTATTCCTGAAAAAGAGACATGTTGTCAAAGCTTTTCATCTTGCATTCATCAGGACAGAATTGCAAGAATACCAAATCTCAAAGGGAACAATAATTTATACTGCATGAGAAAAGCATGCTGATTGGTTGGCAAGTGGATTCTGATTAGTAGGGGCGTTGCCATGGATATTGCACCAGGGAACAGTTACCCCCAAGCTTTTGCTTAAATTCAAACTAGGCAAGCTGACTCTGATTGGTCAAGGTATTGCCATGCAGAATGCACCAGGGAACAGTTATTCCCCAAGCTTTTGTTTAGTTGGTAAAGATGTGAAGGACAGAGCTCTGCATATAAATATATGTAGCTTCTAATACATGTAAGTGAGCCACATTGCAAGCCCGACTGATAATCTTAAATTGATTTTCAGCGTAATTCTTAGCACAAATAGGATTGTTTAGTAAGTGTTTTCCAATTCCTGAATCACATCTAAGATGGACACTATTTTCTGAATTTTGCAAGCACAGGCCTGTTGAGTATGGTCAAACAGCAAACAGCTAAAGTGATGCCTGTTTGATACAATTCACCAGTTGTTGGGCCATACAGCCCACATACCTGCACCGCACCAGCACCGAAATTCATATACCATATGGTCATTTGTGTGGTAGGCAGAATGTCTTTTTAGCTCGACAGCAGAAAACTTTCAGTGGAGAATACTGCTCGTGTTGCTACTGCAGAGTAGCAGAGTGAAGCGGTTAGTTTCACTTGTTGCTGAAGTTTCTGAGACATTGAAGGTGAGACTAACCATTTCACCATTTCATGCAGTAGCAACACGACAGTGCTGCATGGTCATAAATGCTGCCGTTTAGATAAGGCATTAAACCAAAGTCCCATCTTCCTTCTCAGGTGAACGTAAAAGATCTCATGGCACTATTTCAAGACCAGCAGGGAAATTCTCTTTAGTTTCTTTGTAATTCTCTTAACCAACACCAATAAGTACAGATTAACTAGTCATTGATCTCTCTGCTGCTATTTCATTGGCTGTGAGGCATTTTGGTATGGCCATGGAAGCTGGTTGTATAGAAGCAAAACCTTCCGATTCAATGCTTTCATTGACAGAATTGGATCCAAATTTCACTCCCACACAGAATTACATCCTCCTATCCAATGTTCTCCACTCTCCATGTAGGGCCATGAGTGTAGGGCCATCTGAATGGGTACACTTCCTCTGCTAACAGTCAGCCTTTGGTTTCTGATCTGAATTTGTATGTGAACTTGTGACAGGAAGGTGGCTAGGGTGACCACTGGTGGAAACCAGGGCACATCCCTCAGCCTGCCAACCCCTATGCAGGCAAAAATAGCTATAAGCTGAAGGCCTGTCGATGTTAAAACAAGTACACCATGGAGAACTGCTGCAAAAATGATTATTGTACATAATTTTTTACCAATAATAACTTAACTAATAACTAATATATGCAGCATAACTAATATCTATAGATAATAGCTAATAACAATTTAAAACCTACTCATGGGAGACTCCTCTTGACAAAGGCAGACATAGGTGATGAAATTGATCAAGGCCTCCAATGTGCCAGCTCAGCCTTCGGCTGACTGATGAAAAGAGTATTTGAACACCAGGATCTCAAACCCAAGACTAGGGTCATGGTTTCCTGGGCAGTAGTGATTCTCATGCTCCCAGCTGCTTCAGAGACGTGGACAGCCTACAGCAGGTACCTCAAAGCACTGGAGAAATACCATCAGCGATGTCTTCACAAGACCCTCCAAGTATGGGGGCAAGAAAGACAGTTCCACAGCAGGGTCCTCTCCCAAACCAACATGTGGCCGGAGGTTTGGGGGGATTGTTGGGTGTTGGTGTGGGCTACTCCAAATCGACCACTGGGACTTCAGCAGAAATCTAATGGAAAGCCTGTAGAGATGGTGTGAATGGCAGGGACTGGGGGTGATTGGGAGAACTTCCCACTGAAAAACAAGAGACGGGGTATTTTCCCTTCTAATTTTTCAGCTAGTTCTTTTTGTGATTACAATAGACTGCACACAATTGTTACTGTCTCATCGACCAGGAGGACAGCACTGCTCGATCCAATATCTTTCATGATGCACCAGGCAAATCTTTGGGCTGAACTATGTGGGATTCCATTTGAAAGGAGTGAGATTGCACCATGTTAAACAGAGGGACCAGCCGATGATCTCAGTGAAAAATATGGGTAAAGTGGATCATAAGCTTTGTATGCAACAACTCCATTGTGGCACAGTCAGAGTCATTGGTTCATGTCCCACTCCAGAATTTTGACCACATAATCTATGCTAACACTCCAGTGGAGGGGTTGCACTGTTGGTGTGCTGTACTATCCAAGGCACTGTGTTTTGGATGAAACAATAAACTGAGGCCCTATCTGGACTTTCAGATGGAAGTAAAAAATGGCAACATTTTGAATAAGAATATGGAATTCTCCCTCGTGTACTGGCTAATCTTTATGTCTCAATCAACGCCACTAACTGCTCATTATCTCATTGCTGTTTGTGGGATCTTGCTGTGTGCAACTTGGCTGCTGCTTCTCCAATAATGGTGACTGCAATTCAAAAGTACTTAATTGGCTGTTAAGTGCTTTAGGACATCCTGAGGTGCTTTATAAATGCAAGTCTTTTAAAAAGGTTGACAAATCAAGCTTCTAAATACAACAGACGCTTTATGTTTTAAAATTGCAAAATGTTTAACATTTCAGCAGCTTCTTAGTTCATTAGTGACAATACCCGAGATTAACGTTGGCATTAAAGTCATTCCATAACAGAATAAGCATGTAGCAGGCACCAACACTGGAATCTGAGGAATTGCTAAACAAACTGTTTCACAGGCACTAAGAGATTACAGAACGTATCATCATTATTTTAGGATTTTACAGACTCCAGCACAAGATCAGCAGCCAAAAGATATCAGATTTGGAGTTAAAGAAAGCCACAACAGGAGTACAGTACAGAGAGCTGAGTGAGACTCGTCAGAATCAAAGCAAAACTGTCAATGTTAAATGGTGTGGTTGGGTTGGGGTGGGGGGAGGGGAGGGCGGTGGAGAAAGAGGGGGTCAACCAGAGAAGGAAACGCAAAATACGTGGAGCGCTGATGGAATTAGATAATGGGGACGTGGAATGTGGGAGGACACAGGACTGGCTTTTCCTTTAGTTGATGGGTTAGCCACGAGGCATGTCCTCTGCCACGCCTATAACAGCTTCAGTAGCCCACTATTCTTTTCTCTGGGGTTCCCCATTGGGTGGATGGAGCAGTGGTGTCATTCCTCAGTGGGTTAATGCTGCTGGGACAAGAGCGTTAAACTGTTTCTGCAGTTAATGAAAGGGCAGCCTTGATTCTTTTGAGTGACGAGCTGCTGCAGAGGAGATGGCAGAGTGAGGATAAGCAGCATGAAGCGATCTCCAGTATGTCTATGGATATTTCACTGGCTGAAGGAGGAACCAGGACAGAATGGCTGTTGCGGAATGCGATCTGAATGCCCATGAGGGTGGTTCAGGATGTCTGGGGGCCTCCACCATCCCAAGAATTGGCACATAGGGCAGCGGAGAGGGTCAATGACCTCACAAGGATGACTGAAGTACATCAAAGCTCTGCTGGAAAACTATACCCTTTCCGAATCCTACAGTCTTTACTCACCTCCATACATCTTGTACTCTCTCTCTGTCAGCACTATAGAGGGCAACCCCTGAAAATTACTCTAAAGCACGATCTGAACTCAACTCCCGTCACAAGGGATACTGCCGGCCTTCAAGGACACTTAGTTTAAAGGAATAATGCACTCACACCTCTCATTGAGGCAGTTTAATGTGAATGTACTTTATATGGAAATAAAGCAGGAAGTAAATATATCGGTACATAGATTCAAAAATAACTTTGAAAAGGGAGTTTGATGAATTCTTGATGGGGAAAAATGTGTCCAGCTATGGGGTAAGAGAAGGGCATGGGATTAATTGAATAGCATGATCAGAGGGCTGGCATAGGTATGATGGGCCAAATGGTCTCTTTCTGTGCTGTAATATTCTATGACTGCAAGCTATTTAAGTGTACATAGGGACAGAGATGTGGTAAAGTCACCAATCTGCAGGGCAGGGTAAAGAGCTTCAGTGAATGTTTGCTCCTGGAAGGTGTGTACCAGGGTGAGCTTCCTGTCAGACACACTGTAAAACAAGATTGTTCCAGCCTCAAAATCCACGTATACTCCCACCCTGGAAATATTCCCCACAGTCAGCTTGGTGTCATGGTCATCATGAAGGGCCAATATAGAGCCCACCAACGAGTAGAGACACCATGACTTGCAGTTCCTCCCCAGTAAACACTCGGTTCCCTTGCCCCTGCGGCTGATGCTCCTGTAACAAAGCCCAACTTTCCACACGCCGCTGTCTCCCCCCACTTCCACCTCCCAGTAGGAGCGGCCGGCCTTCACTCCCTCGGCACACAGCAGCTGCTGGCAGCAGTCGAACCGCTCCGTGTTCTTGGGTAGCGGCTGCCTCTTGTGTGATAGACTCAGAGTCCTGTTACCATCAGACAGGATGAACTGGGCGTGGGCCGTGTTGAGGTCCGGGGTCAACCTCTGTCCATCTGTGAATAGAAAGAAATGTGTCACTGATCTCTGCCGTTCTGCCCCTGCAAAAGTCTGTCGATATGTCTGAACCGAGCTGAAATAAACTAATCCTACATTGTGATTAGATAATTAAATCATATTTATAAGTTCTTTTCCACTTCTTAGTCTAAATGAGTTTAAAGTGTGAGGTGAAATAAGGTTATAAGATTACATAAGATATATGGCACAGGAACAGGCCATTGGGCCCAGGTAATCCATCATCAGTAATCATTTATGCTTCACCTTAACCTCTTCCCATCCTTCCTCATTTAAATCTATCAGCATAATAGGCTCATCAAGCTTCTCCTTAAATGCATCTATACTATTTGCCTTGTGGCAGTGAGTTCCACATTCTCATCATTCTCTGGTAAAAAGGTTTCTTCTGAATTCCTTATTGGATTTCTTTGTGACTATCTTATATTAGTGATTTCTAGTTATGCTCTTCCAGACAAGAGAAAACTTCTCTCTGTATCCACTCTATCAAATCCTTTCAGAATTTCAAAGATTTCTATTGGTCACCCCTCAGCCTTCATTTCTGAAGAGAAAAGGGATCTAAAACAAAAACAGAATTACCTGGAAAAACTCAGCAGGTCTGGCAGCATCGGCGGAGAAGAAAAGAATTGACTTTTCGAGTCCTCATGACCCTTCGACAGAGCTGACTGAATATAAGGAGAGGGGTGAAGTATAAGCTGGTTTTGGGGGGGTGGGGGGGGGGAGAGAAGTTGGGGGGGTGGTGTGGTTGTAGGGACAAGCAGGCAGTGATAGGAGCAGATAATCAAAAGATGTCACAGACAAAAGAACAAAAGAACACAGAGGTGTTGAAGGTGGTGATATTATCTAAACGAATGTGCTAATTAAGAATGGATGGTAGGGCACTCAAGGTACAGCTCTAGTGAAGGTGGGGTGGAAAGACTAGCAGGGCATAAAAGATTTAAAAATAATGGAAGTAGGTGGGTAAAGAGAAATCTATATAAATTATTGGAAAAACAAAAGGAAGGGGGAAGAAACAGAAAGGGGGTGGGGATGGAGGAGGGAGTTCAAGATCTAAAGTTGTTGAATCAATATTCAGTCCGGAAGGCTGTAAAGTGCCTAGTCGGAAGATGAGGTGCTGTTCCTCCAGTTTGCGTTGGGCTTCACTGGAACAATGCAGCAAGCCAAGGATAGACATGTGGGCAAGAGAGCAGAGTGGAGTGTTAAAATGGCAAGTGACAGGGAGATTTGGGTCATTCTTGCGGACAGACTGCAGGTGTTCTGCAAAGCGGTTGCCCAGTTTACGTTTGGTCTCTCCAGTGTAGAGGAGACTGCATTGGGAGCAATGAATGCAGTAGACTAAGTTGGGGGAAATGCAAGTGAAATGCTGCTTCACTTGAAAGGAGTGCTTGGGCCCTTGGATGGTGAGGAGAGAGGAAGTGAAGGGGCAGGTGTTGCATCTTTTGCATAGGCATGGGGAGGTGCCATAGGTGGGGGTTGAGGAGTAGGGGGTGATGGAGGAGTGGACCAGGGTGTCCCAGAGGGAACGATCCCTACGGAATGCCGCCGGGGGGGTGAAGGGAAGATGTGTTTGGTGGTGGCATCATGCTGGAGTTGGCGGAAATGGTGGAGGATGATCCTTTGAATACGGAGGATGGTGGGGTGATAAGTGAGGACAAGGGGGACCCTATCATGTTTCTGGGAGGGAGGAGAAGGTGTGAGGGCGGATGTGCGGGAGATGGGCTGGACACGGTTGAGGGCCCTGTCAACGACCGTGGGTGGAAAACCTCGGTTAAGGAAGAAGGAGGACATGTTAGAGGAACTGTTTTTGAAGGTAGCATCATCAGAACAGATGCGACGGAGGCGAAGGAACTGAGAGAATGGGATGGAGTCCTTACAGGAGGCGGGGTGTGAGGAGCTGTGGTCGAGGTAGCTGTGGGAGTTGGTAGGCTTGTAATGAATATTGGTGGACAGTCTATCACCAGAGATTGAGACAGAGAGGTCAAGGAAGGGAAGGGAAGTGTCAGAGATGGACCATGTGAAAATGATAGAGGGGTGGAGGTTGGAAGCAAAATTAATAAATTTTTCCAAGTCCCGACGAGAGCATGAAGCAGCACCAAAGTAATCATCGATGTACCGGAGAAAGAGTTGTGGAACAGGGCCGGAGTAGGACTGGAACAAGGAATGTTCCACATATCCCATAAAGAGACAGGCATAGCTGGGGCCCATGCGGGTACCCATAGCCACACTTTTTATTTGGAGGAAGTGAGAGGAGTTAAAGGAGAAATTGTTCAGTTTGAGAACAAGTTCAGCCAGACGGAGCAGAGTAGTGGTGGATGTGGATCGTTCGGGCCTCTTTTTGAGGAAGAAGCTAAGGGCCCCCAGACCATCCTGGTGGGGGATGTGTAGAGGGATTGGATGTCCATGGTGAAGAGGAAGCGGTTGGGGCCAGGGAACTGGAAATTGTTGATGTGACGTAAGGTGTCAGAGGAATCACGGATGTAGGTGGGAAGGGACTGGACAAGGGGAGAGAGAAGGGAGTCAAGATAACGAGAAATGAGTTCCATGGGGCAGGAGCAGGCTGACACGATCGATCTACCGGGACAGTTCTGTTTGTGGATTTTGGGTAGGAGGTAGAAGCGGGCCGTCCGAGGTTGGGCGACTATCAGGTTGGAAGCTGTGGGAGGAAGATCTCCAGAGGAGATGAGGTCAGTGACAGTCTTGGAAACAATGGCTTGATGTTCAGTGGTGGGGTCATGGTCCAGGGAGAGGTAGGAGGAAGTGTCTGCGAGTTGACGCTCAGCCTCCGCGAGGTAGAGGTCAGTGCACCAGACAATAACAGCACCACCCTTATCAGCGGATTTGATGACAATGTTGGGGTTGGACCTGAGAGAACGGAGTGCAGTAAGTTCAGAGAGAGACAGATTAGAATGGGTGAGAGGAGCAGAGAAATTAAGACGACTAATGTCACGCCGACAGTTCTCAATGAAAAGATCAAAAGAAGGTAAGAATCCAGAAGGAGGGGTCCAGGTGGAGGTAGAATATTGGAGGTGGGTAAAAGGATCCATTGAATGAGGAGAGGACTCCTCCCCAAAGAAGTGAGCACGGAGACGAAGACGGTGGAAGAAGAGTTCAGCATCGTGCCGAGCCCGAAATTCATTGAGATTGGGGCGTAAGGGTATGAAACTAAGTCCTTTGCTGAGTACTGAACATTCAGCGTCAGAGAGGGGAAGGTCAGGGGGTATAGTGAATATACGGCTGGGGCTGGGATTGGAAGATGTGTTGGGGACAGAGGGACAGGCAGGGGTGGAGGGTCCTAGTTGGTGTCAATGAGTTGTTGGAGCTTGCGTTCCTTAGCACTTGAGAGAAAGAGAAAAAGTTTCTTGTTGAGGCGTCAGATGAGACGAAGAATGAAATGAAACTGGTGGCACAGGCAGCTTGAGATCTAGCTTGTCAAACCTTTCCTGGTGGGTTTAACCTTGCAAATCCTTTTAAATTTTCTTTGTACCCTCTCCAGTTTCGCTATTTCCTTCTTCTAATTTTTAAAATTTATTTGTTGGTGGGATGTGGGCGTCGCTGGCTAGACCAGCATTTATTGTCCATCCTGAATTGCCCTTGAGCCACCTTCTTGAGCCGCTGCAGTCCATGTGGTGTAGGTACTGTAGGTAGTGCTGTTAGGGAAGGAGTTCCAGAGAGACCAGAATTATACACAGTGCTCTAATTGTGGTTGAATTAAGGTTCAATGTAGTTTTCATATAACTTCTTTACTTTCCTATTCTATTCCTCTAGAAATAAACTTAAGTGTTCTTTTTTATGGTCTTGTCAATCTGTGTCATTTTTACTGAATTGTATATTTATATTTCCAGATCCCATTGCTCTTTTCGAAATCCATGCGGACCATTCATTGTTACATTTTTGGTTTCTGGATATTTTTCCATTTTTCTCTTTATAAGGAATCAATTATTTTTCCTACCACCCGTGTTAAGCTGTCATCAGCCCATTTAGTTTATAATTCTGTGTTTCAGAAACTCTATCCAATATAATTTCCTGAAGGAGACAAATAATCATAGATGAAATTTGTTTGACTACACAAATTCATTGATTTTGATAAAGGACAATTTGCTCATCCAGTTGTCTCTGTCCAGTATGAGGCTTCCACTCTAACTCAAGATACCATTTCTACATGAAGCTTGCAGATCACATTGCCATGTTACATTCACATTTCGGGTAGTATCCCTTTCTTCTATTCTTGCTCTCTTACTTAGAATAATATCCTGCATTCACTTTTTGCTTTAAATTCCCTCTTCCCAGGTGCACAAACAAAAATCTCATCAATCTTTCCATACCTAACACTAGGGATCAGCCTCATGTCTCTACACTGCATTGCCTCCCTTGGTTCAGTGTTTCCTTTGTGTCTTGGTGAGCAGAACTGGACACAGTTCTCAAGTTGTGGTCTCACCAGAACTCTGTAGATTTCGAGGGTAACATAGAAGCCTTCAGGACAGAAGGAGGCCATTTGGCCCATTGTGCCTCTGCCTGCTCTTTGAAAGAACTATCCAATTATTTCCACTCTCCTGCTCATTCCCCTGTCACGACAGAAAAACTGTGACTGAGTGAGAGTGACCTACAACATCACCAGCTAACCACAGACATATCAAACTGTTTAGAGGAGACCTGTTTTAAAAAAAATATGTGTAAAGACATTGACCAAAGGTAGATACCAGCAATCAACTGATACCTGATACTTTAAAGTTGACCACTCCTCTGGAAAGTCTATCTAAATTGCACTGCAGACCTGTTCTGAGATATTGCATGGAATTTCACACCTGGCTGGGGGGGGGAGGGGGGGGGGGGGGGGGGGGGGGGGGGGGGAGGGGGAGCCGGGGGGGGGGGGGGGGTGGGTGTGGGGGACGGTGTCAAGGTCCACTTCAAACAGAAACTCTTGAAAGGAAGCCATTAAGGATGCAAAATGCTGGACTTCGCCAAATATACTCATCAAACATTCAAACCCTCTCCCCCCCCCCCATGGAGGATGAAATAACCCCATCTCCTGTTGATTTATATCTCAAAATGTGTCAAAGGTTTCTGAGATGAAAGTTAAAAAATATTGGAATTACTGCAACCATGGATGCAAGACATGCTAATTGAATTCTCTTCCGGGAATATACAGGAATGAGTTTAAAACTGGCTCTGACAAACAGAGAAAAGGGGGACAAGCAGGAAGAAAATAAACATGACAGTCATCTGACAGCTCTGCTGGAAAAGATCAGGAAAGGCAGCTCTCTCTGGAAGCTAAAAAGTGTGTCTTTAACAAAGTACCGACCTGAACCAAGACATAGGGGCTTCAGCAGAGTACAGACCTGAATAAAGTCAATTCCAGAATTCTACCAGAAACCACCTAACTTAAACAGCCACAACATTCCACAATCTATGCTTTATGGACAAGCAAAGGACTTACTCGTACATTGTTTTAACATTTATTTGGACTCTAACTTTCTTATGTGTGTGTGTGTGTGTGTAAAAATATGTGTGCATGTGTGCGTCTGTCTGTGTGCGTGTGTGCAATCGTGTCTTTTATTTTTTTTTTGGGTTTTCGCAACTAACAAACTTACTTCCTCTTTGACTCAAGAAAACCTGGAAAAGGCTGAGCCAGCTCACTTCTCCCCAGCTGGTCATATAGTTCTGAAAATGCTTCTTTCTAAATTGTTTGTGCAGTTCAACATTCAGTTGGCTTTGGTGATTGTTGCTCTGCATCAGTTGGTCATGTTTAAAAACAAGACGACCACGACTTCTGGCTATCTTTCATCTTTATCCCTATCTATATCAACACCACAGGAAAAGGAGGAGGCCAATTTAGCTCCTTGAGTTTGATGGGTTAGATGGCCTCCTTTTATGCCCTTGTGACTCTACATTATTACATTACATATAACACAGAGATCAATATTAGCATCACTACTTATTTTGATATACTAATGATATGGACTTGGGTGTAGGCAGCATAAATTCAAAGGTAGCACGAATGTAATTAACAGTAAAGTGAATAGTTTCAAAAAGGAATTGGATATCGACTTGAAAAGGAAACATTTGCGGGGCTATGGGGAAAGGGTGAGAAAATGAGACTAATTGGATGGCACTCTGAAAGAACCAGCTTGATGGGCAGAGTGGCCTCCCTCAGTGCTGTAAGATTCTATTATTACAAAAACAGGACATCTCATTACCACTCATTTTGTCCTACTTACACAAAGAGATCAATCGATCTCTGTCTCTCTTCACCTGGGAAACAAGTTCGAAATTTTTCTGTGTATGATTCTTTATCCTATCCAGTTTTATTTTATCCAGGCAAGGCCCAGGACGAGAGGATGTTAATGGCTCCGATGCATTCTTTATCCTGAAACATAAACACATGTTATTCATACAAATAATGACCAACAGGAGAAGACCTACTGGTCCAAGAGACCTGTCCCACAGCTGTGATGTCTTGTACATCACAAGATATAATCTCCCAGGAGAGACAAAAAAACATTAAAAACCAGGACCAATGTGGGGGTAAAAATCTAGGAAATTGCCCTTTGACCCCCTGAGGCAAATGAACCTAGTTGAGGAGATCACTCTGGCCATGATAATTTTATGTATCTACATATTGCTGGTGATATGGTGAACTGGCAAGAGGACTAAAGATGAAACATGGATTGTCAAGTATTATTTCCCCTTTTTTTTTAATACAGAACAACAATTGGCATTTATGTAATGGCTTCAACGGAGTTAAAAAAAAATCCCAAAAAGCTTCACAGGAACATAATCGGATGTAAAGAGATATTAGGACAGGTGACCAAATGCTTGGCTAAAGATGTAGGTTTTAACAAGCTTCTTAATGGAGGACAGAGAGAGACAGAAAGATTGAAAGGGAATTCATGAGCTTAGGCCAAGGAGCTGAAGATAAGGGCGTCAATAATGAGGTGAAGGAAATTGCAGATGTACAAGGAGCTAGAGTTGGAGAAGCACAGAAATCCCAGAGCTTTTGGGGGCTGACAGAGTTTACAGAGATAGGAATGGCTGAGATGGAGGTATTTGAACACAAGGATGATAAATTTAAATTTGAGGCTTTGCCAGACATGGTGCACAGGGGTGATGGGCAAACATGACTTGACAGCAAGATGCTGAAGACATTCCACATAGCAGGATGGTTGTCTTGTGTGACAGTACTGGGATGTGGTGTGTTGGTGGAGTGTGGTTGGTCGATGATGGTCCTAGGATTTGGAGCACTAGGAATAGAGTGTACGGAGGAATGTGAGGATTTAGAAGAATTGAAAAAGCAGGGCCAGAATGATGCCTTTGGAATGTGGGAATGCCCAGGCTGATGCACAGATTGGCCAAAATCTGACTGAATGATGGAACAGGCTGGAGGGGCTGAATGGTCCACTCCAGTTCTTTTGTTCTGATGCCACACACTGTGGGATTAACTTGAGGTGAGAGAGCATTTGGTGTGGGTGGCATTAAGAAGGGTGCCTCTGGGTGTGGGAGAACGGAGATCTTGTAATTATGGTTCATGTGTGAAAATCAACACTTTGTTTTCTTTTAAACTACACATAAGTGGGCTTGGTGGAGGTAGATTTTAAACAATTATTCCCTTTAATAGTTGTAGGTGGTAGACTGCAATAGACTAGATCGTGTGATAGGAACTAAAGCATCACATCATCAAAGTGCTGATTTTATTTCTGTTACTAGGAAACCGTAGACCCTGTGAACATATTATATAACAGCACATTTGAAATCTTCTGTGTATTACACTGTTTGTTGCTGAGATATGAAACTCGAGGGGATGTCATAATTCCTATGGTCTGTGACATAGCTGTAGCACTATTTTGCATGATTATATAGAACATCCTGTACTGAATGTCAATTGCGCAATTTCCCAAAGTATTGGCCAGTAACGGAATGAGCAATATAGATAAGGAGTAAGGAATCCCCCAAGATCTATATCAAGAGACAGAACAAACATTAATAGAAAAGGATCCAAATTGGGTTGTCAACTGTGGTTAAATGTATTCCTGGAGATTTCATCACATGACTTGCCCCACACACCAACTGTGCGTCAGCAACACCTCCATTCTTGTGATGTACTGCCTTCCTACACCAATTGGAAAGCAAAAAGACTCATTACCCAATTGGATGATGCTTGACTGTCAGCCAAACAGTCCTTTTTTTCTCATTTTCAATATTTTTATATCTGGCAAAGAGAAATGTTTAAAGAAAGTGACGAAAATATCCATCTTTTTAATTTCTCAATGATTTTTCTCCAGGATTGCACACAGCTATGTCCTGGAGATGGACCTTCAATTCCTGGAGACTCCAGGTCAAACCTGGAGGGCTGGCAAATCATCATACGAACATATGAATTAGGAGCAGGAGTAAGCCGCTCAGTCCCTTGAGCCTGACCTGCCATTCAACAAGATCATGGCCGATCTGAATGTTACCTCAACCCCACATTCTTGCCTACCCCCGATAACCTTTCACCCCCTTGTTAATCATGAATCTATCTAGCTCTGCCTTAAAAATATTCAAAGATTCTGCTTCCACTGCCTTCTGGGGCAGTGAGTTCCAAAGACTCAACAACCCTCAGACTGAGATTTTCTGCTCCTGTTGGCAGTGGGCAGGAGTGGAAAATCTTGCAAGATTGCAAAAATTTGTTTTACATCGCCGTAAAACCAGTTTGCAATCGTCCGCTCCCGCCGTCAGTGGCGGGTCGTGTTTCCTGCTGCTGAACATCGGGAATATCATTTCCTTAGATTTTCATGTATTTATAACTCCTGCTCACTGGAATCATCCCCTCGCCCTGGGTCATGAGGCTGCGTTGGCGTGCAATTATGCTGACTTGTTTCATAACGGCACATACGTGACGTGCACCTGCACTTCACTCCTCAATTCAAGGACCATTCGCCCACCTTGTTTTGGCCAATGCCCTGTGGTATTCATTGCCAGGTTTCTATGGTAGCATCACATCGGGTTCAGGGGGGGCCAATGCAAAAGTCTCAACTCAGCAGACCAGTGGTAAAGCTGTGGGTGTCTTTTTTAACGGCTGCAGGGCGAGAGTTTGCTAGGCGAAGGGGAAGAATCCCAGGGTGTGTATGGGGGTACATGTTTAACTGTGCAAGTGGCCTCATGATGTTGAGGGCTGAGGTGGACATGGGCCATAGGCACCTCCACCTCAGATTCTTCATGAGCTAACGAATGGATATGCGCCACAAGAAAAATGGGATCAAGGGATATAGGGAAGGACTGAGAGGTCTATGAGGGAGGGTAATCTCAACATTCACTTTCTCGATGACAAAGTTGGACAGGGTGGGGGATGCGGTTTCTATACTTGCACAGGGAGGATCCAAGCTGGTCTGGCAGTGAGGGCTCAGCACCACCATCACCATCTTCCTACCTGCCGCAATATGCAAGTTAAAAGTATAATGAGAACCTTGCTGCTGTGGCTCTGTAGGCGCTTTGGGTGCCAGCTGACTGCACTGGAGGTGGGGGTGGGGGGTGGTGGGGAATGATTAAGGGCCACCCAACTGAACTGTGCATTCCCACATGAGCAGACAGGCACAGCTGAGAGATGTTAGTGGTCTCTTAATGACACTGCAGGGAATCACCAAAGTGAAGGAACAATGTGCATTCACACGACACTAATCAGTGTCAGTAATCGATCTCCCAGGTTTAACCCCTTGCTCTCAGCGTGGCATTTCTCCAAAGCAATGATGAAGTTAAGTGCAATTGGGCATCTGGATAAGACTTTGGAGCGTGTTGCTGCAGTGGTGCTGGATAGTTCCCAGAAGACAAGCGTCAGGCCACCCTCGACATATTGCACAGCCTGTTTAAAAATTGATGCTCTTGTATATTCCAAACACTGTAGTATTACGGTGCTGTGTATGATGATTCCAGTGCCTGGGCTGAAAGAAGCACATCCAGGTGCCTGGCCAAAGCAATCTCATAGCAGTTGCTCATGATTAGGGAAGGGGCAGTGTCTTGGTACGCTCCCCACCTTGTAGATCGTTTCGATAGCAAGTAGTTGGCGGCACGGAACCAGGGTTGTGAACCCATAGTCGCTCATGAGTCACTGACAGAAGGATTAGTATTGCAGACAAGCCCTGACTCTTGTCTCTTTCTCATTGATACTGCAGAGAGGAGGCCACCAGGAAGATGGATTCATTGCTGCCTATATAATCGTAGACAGGAGTGAGAGAGGAAGAAGATTGTGGTAGAGGAGGCTGGCTCGCCAAAGAGAAGAGCAAACCTTCAGGACCAAGGCCTCTATAGGGTCCCCTCCAGACACAGGGGATGCGAAGAACAGAAATGTCGTGCATAGGCTCCTCGATAGAGCCAGGGTGTACAGACGTCACCTGTCGTATCTGTAGATGGCCACAAGAACCAGTGTTGCCGGCACCTCCACATGTCCAGGGATCTGGGGAGTCACATTTACTGCACTCTCCACACATTGGCGCCAAGCGGACTCAGAGGACATCCATTCCCAGTGGCTAAGTAATCGCCACATCAACTTCCGTGGCACTGGCTCCTACCAGGGCTCACCTGGGGACCTCTGCAAGATCTCTCAGGCATCCACACACCAGTGCATACATGAGGTCACAAATGCCCTTTTTGACAAGGCCTACAATTACATCAACTTCAACAGAGATCAAACGCACCAGGATGTTAGGGCACTGGCCTTTACAGAGATTTCCAGGTTTCCACAGGTTCAGGGTGCCATCAACTGCACTCATATGGCTAACAAAGCTCCTTGGCAGCAGGCACCCCAATACATAAACAGGAAAGGCTTCCACTAACTCAATGTGCAGCTGCTGCGGGACCACAACAAACAAATCCTACAGGTTTGCGCTAGATATCCAGGAAGCATCCACGACTCATATCTTGAGTAGGTTGCAGATCCCGGAGATCTTTAAGGGATCACACAGGATCCAAGGCTAGCCCCTTGGGGACAAAGGATACCCGCAAAGGACATGGTTGATGATGCCTGTGCTGCGGCTTCAGATTCCTGCAGAGAAAAGGTATAATGAGGCTCATGCCGAGCACACTATAGGGATTCTGAAGATGGGAGCATGCTTCCTCACTGAGATGAGGCGCTGTCTGGAGGAGGGCATGTTGCCATCAAAGGTCCAAAGGTGCTGACTCTTCAAGCATCTCTGCAGCATCCCAGTCACATTGGCAGCCTACATGATATAGGAGCTGATATTGCGAGTGGGCTCATGGATGGTGGCCTTCAATCGGACCACACTCCTCGAGGCGACCCATGTCCAGCAATGCATTCTGTGTAATATCGATGGTGCAACTGATGGGTGAGACTTGGGCCAAGGCAGCTGAGGAGGTTGGGCAGGTCTCAATCCAGGTACAGATGAGTCAGTCCCCCCTGTCACCTTCTCAATCCCATTGAAATCCGGCACTCTCAGTCAGAGATGGCAGCCTGCACTTTTTCTCACATTACTATGTGGGCCACTTGAGGTTGATGATGTTCAAACAATTGCATGCCAGCCATTAACATGCCTCCTCTTAAACACAGACATTGTGTCCTCATGGGCAGCGCTGGCCCTGACAAATTGAAAAATCTCTGACACCACGAAGCCCTCAGGGTCACGCTTAGTTTCCAATATAGATCATACTTAAGCTTCATTACTTTAGTGCTCATTCCCCATTTCACCCATCAACATTGTCTGACGGTATGACTGGCGGTTCTCAATCATGCTCAATGGATTAATAGAAACATAGAAACCTGGAGGAGAAGGTCATTTGGCTCTTCGAGCCTGCTCCGCCATTCATTATGATCATGGTTGATCATCCAACTCAATAGCCTGCTCCCGCTTTCTCCCCAGTTCCTTTGATCCCTTTCACCCCAAGAGCTATATCTAACTCCTTCTTGAAAACATACAATGTTTTAGCCTCAACTACTTTCTGTGGTAGCGAATTCCACAGGCTCACCACTCTCTGGGTGAAGAAATTTCTCCTCATCTCAGTCCTAAATGGTCTACCCCGTATCCTCAGACTGTGGCCCTGGTTCTAGACTCCCCCACCACTCGGAACATCCTTCCAGCATCTACCCTGTCTAGTCCTGTTAGAATTTTATAGGTTTCTATGAGATCCCCCCTCATTCTTCTGAACTCCAGCGAATATAATCCTAACTGACACAATCTCTCCACATATGTCAATCCCACCATCCCAGGAATCAGTCTGGTAAACCTTCGCTGCTCTCCCTCTATTGCAAGAACATCCTTCCTCAGATAAGGAGATCATAATATTCCAGGTGAGCTTTCACCAAGGCTCTGTATAATTGCAGCAAGGCATCCCTGCTCCTGTACTCAAATCCTTTCGCTATGAAGGGCAACATACTACTTACCTTCTTTACCGCCTGCTGCACCTGCATGCTTATCTTCAGCATCTGGTGTACAAGGACACCCAAGTCTCATTGTACATTCCCATCTCTCAATGAGGATGTTGGTCCCATTCCTGTTGAGATGTAACCCATCCAACATGTACAGGTTCCATCTCCTCCAGAAACAGTCCCAATGCCCCAGGAATCTAAAGCCCTCCCTTCTGCACCACCTTTCCAGCCACGCATTCATCTGCTCTCATCCTTCTGTTCCCATACTCACTACTGCGTGGCACTGGGAGTAATCCGGAGATTACTACCTTTGAAGTCCTGCTTTTCTATTTCCTACCTAAGTCCCTAAAGTCTGCTTGCAGGACCTCATTTCTCTTTCTTCCTATGTCATTGGTCCCAGCATGGACCACGACCTCTGGCTGTTCACCCTCCCCCTTCAGAATTCCCTGCAGCCATTCCGTGCCATCCTTGACCCTGGCACCCGGGAGGCAACACACCATCCTGGAGTCATGTCTATGGCCACAGACGTGCCCTCACTAATGAATTCCCTACCACTATTGCCCTTCTACACTTCTTCCTCCCCACCCTGAGCAGCTGGACCACTCACAGTGCCATGGCCTTGGCTCTGGTTGGCCTCGAGGAACCGTCGCTCGCACCATTTTCCAAGGCTGAAAAATGGTTTGTGAGCGAGATGCACTGAGGGGATTTGCTTACTACCTGCCTGGTCTCCATCTTCTGTCTGGCGGTCACACATTCCCTCTTTGCTTGCACTTCCTTAAGCTGGGGGGTGACCACGTCCTGAAACATGCTATCCACGAGCTTCTCAGCCTCATGAATGCACCGTCGTGCCTCCAGCTGCCGCTCAAGCTCCAAAACCCAGAGCTCAAGTTGGTCCAGTCGAAGTCACCTCCTGCAAAGATGGTCATCCAGACCGCCAGGAGTGTCTAGGATTTCCCACATAGCGCAGGATGTGCAAATCATGGGACTGAGCTCCCCAGACATATCTTAATTAAATAGAATATGGACACTTGGATTTATTTTACCCTTACTCATAGCTGAGTATAGGCTAGATGCTAGATCCTCTAGATAGACTAAATCCTCTAGATGCTGCTGACTGCCTGTCCCAGGGTCCTCCTCTCGCATTCTCCTCTGTGATATAAAGATTAGAAAATTGATCATCGCACAGAGGAGAGCTTCCGCCTGATTCTCAGCAATGGTGTGTAATTAACAAATGTGAAAAAAGAAATCAAATCAAATAATGACTTAAATATGTGGAATTGGGACTAAGTGCCAGAGTCAAATCAAAGATGAATATAATAAGGCTATTAATGTCAGGTACTGTCAGCATAATATTTGGATAAATTTAAATGAGTTGCGTTAATGTTATTACCACTTACCTGGTTATCATTGAATTGAAGCCCTGTAAAAAATAAGATTGAATATGTAAATTTATAGGGTATAATATCTGGAGCGGTAATTTTTGCAAACACATCAAGAATTCATGCAAGCAGATTGAGTTTTTATTCATGTTGAATTTGTCCCCTATCACAGAATGTAAAATAAGGATCAGAACAGCATTTCCCCCAATAGCCAGCCTTTTTACAACAGAAGCATTTACTCTGTTCCATGTATAAGAGACAACTCTGGAGTAACACGTTAATTCCTCCTGTGAGAGTACTGAGCCTGCCGGACTGGCCTTTTACAATAGCAGACTTGTACGGGCATTCCAGATTAAGTCATGTGATCGAGCAACTGATTCACTAATACTCAGCAACCAACCTTTACACGGCTTGAAGACTTTATACAAAATTATGATATTTAGATAGCAAATTGTTCAAGAATAGAACTGACAGATGCAGAAAGAGTCGGTTTACCAAAGGAATAACCATAATAAAATCATGCCAGCAATTTTGATTAGGCCTAAATTTTGAAGTGATGCATAATTTGGGGGTAAACAGTGTCTCACGGGAATGCAAACTTCTCTTTCTGAACTCAGTTTTTTTTCTACATTTTAGTTATCTTTGAGTGTTGTGCTGGCTTAATTTCTTCTATGTATGATTTGGTTCTGTTTAGCATATAGGGGAGGTCCTGTGGTGCAGTGGGTAGTGTTGCTGCCTCTGCGCCAGAGGCCCTGGGTTCAACTCCCACTGCAGAGTAGAACTTGATGCAGACTTGATAGCTAAGGAAGGTGTATTCATATCATGGCCAAACAGGGGGAGTATCAACTTGTAAATCATTCCAACATATGCTAGTGGTAACAGCAGGAAAGATTTTTGGTCAGCCATGTGATAGAAAGAAAATTGGAGCCTGTACCATTACTATCCATAGCTCCAGACTACAAAATGCATGGAAGAGTGTAATTCAGACTCCTTGGGGGGCAGGCGGTTGGCTCAGTTCCCAGTGTGGATCAGAATGGTTGGGGGTTTGATCTCAGTTCCCCCTAGGGTGGATACAGGACCTGCCTCCTTGCCCTGCCTGTGGTGCAGGTTGTGGTCTGTGGGTTGGACCTGCCTTTGGACAGAGAACTGAAAAAAAAAGTAGAGCTTTTACCTATCAATAAACCTGACCATTTAGCATTAGCCTACATGTGTTAGTCATTTACTGCCTTCCAAGGTTATATGTGAATGTTGTGGATGTTTCCCTAGTCTCCAGTAATCAGGTTGCCAATGATATGGGGTTACTTACTTTAATGGGCACATGCATGGGGAAGGATGAAGGCACAAGTTTCCCTCTGCATTATGTGCTTATTGATGCTCTAACTTGCAACAAATGCTGTTTATTGAGCAACTTTGATAAAAGCACGAATGTAAAAGAAACCAAAGAGACAGCATAGGATTCAACACACTCCATGAGGGTGAAGGGTGAGATGCCAGAAAAGAGATTGAACTTCAGTGGGCAAACGATTCAACAGAGATGGTGGGGATAACATGTGGTGTTGGTCATAAAGAGCAAACAGACATTGCAGACAGGTCTTTACTGAGACAAAAGAGAATGGAATCGGGGAGCGGGTGGAAAAGAAAGTTGAAAGGTTCAGCTTTTCCTTTAGGACAGCTAGCAGCAGCAGTAGACAGGGCTAACAAGAGGCTATGTTAGAGGGGGAAGGCACTTCTTTTTAATATGACTGGGTTTGGAGCTCTTACTAAGTGGATCAACAGACATTATAAGGCAGTTTTAAGTTGACTTGGAATGTGAAGCTGATGAAGACACAAGGAAGTTAATTTTCATCTACTTCTATCATCCAGTCTGGACAATTGAAATCTGATGCAAATCTAACAGGCTGGCAATGTGCTAATGGCACATGATTTGCCTGGGCCCTCTCATTTGTATAATTATTAGTAGCTCCAACTGCCCTATTGGCATATCTTTGCATAGGATGAAGAAATGAGAACGAAAAGAAATGGACAGAAAACCCAATCTCGAAGCACAAGTCTGGTGGAAAGTGAGGGAGCAGCCAAGCATCTGAGCCCTGTTTGATGGTTGGTCTGAGGTGGTTCTGTGCTCTTTTGCCACTGTATGGCACACACCTGAAAAGAGCAGCCATGCAGAATACCTGGCACACAGCTCAAATAGCAGCAAAGTAGTACACCTGGCACGTACCCCAAAGAACCCCAATGCAGCTTACCTGGCACACACCTCAAAGAGCAGCAATGCAGCTTACTTGGCACACACCTCAAAGAGAAGCAATGCAGCTTACTTGGCACACACCTCAAAGAGACGCAATGCATCTTACTTGGCACACACCTCAAAGAGCAGCAATGCAGCTTGCCTGGCACACACCCCAAGGTACAGCAATACAGTATACCTGGGTGGAGGTCAGGCAGTTTTGAAGCTGCAGCTGAGTAGCGTTGGGTCAGATACTATCACATCCCTGCATCTAGCCAGAAGTCAGTGATAATAATTTTCCACTGGAAGGTGAGTGTGATAGTGTTGCCTGATGTGTCATGTGATGCCTTGCAGCCAATCTGGCTATGCCGGCTGTTTATCACTCTGGCAAGTCTTCTGAGAACAGGGCACACTGTGATTGGGGTTATTCAAGTCTTTACAAATCACATTTGTGCCATTGAGTGTGTCACTGGCATTGGGGCTTCTTCCTGCATTCTGGTTTTATCAAAGTGAGGTGTGCACAGCTCTGTCCATTGATGTAGCTGTGAGGAGACCAGGTGGGTACTGAACACCTCTGGGTACCACCTAACATATCTGGTATCTTTCCATTGGTCAACTTTCAGGCTAATTCTGTAAAAGTTTTATTGTTTTTTTAAAAATCGGTGGCAAATACTCAGTCATCTTTGTGGCAATTAAGAGATGGTGGCATAGTCATAATGTTACTGGACTAGTAATCCAGGGCCCTATATTAAAGCTCTGGGGCATGGGTTCAAAAGCCACTGCGGTAGCAGGGTGGGGAATTTAATTTCAATTAATGAATCTGGAATATAAAGCTTGACTCAGTTATGGTGACCATGAAACTATCATCGATTGTCATAAAAATCCATCTGTTTCACTAATGTCCTTTAAGGAAGGAAATCTGTCATCCTTACCTGGTCTGGCCTACATGTAACTCCGGACCCACAGCAATGTGGTTGACTCTTAAATACCCTCTGAAATTGCCTAGCAAGCCACTCAATCCAAGGGCAATTAGGGATGGGTAACAAATGGGCCTTGCCAGAGATGCTCACTTCCCATCAAACATTTTAAAAAAAGCTTGTTCAGTCGCTTATTTTATTCCCATAGCTGTAATAGTTCCACAAATGAGATTCACAATGGGAATCTCTCCCCCATCCATCCTTGCGGGATCTGAATTCCCCTATAAAATGGCTTAGTTGTATCAAACCGAAAAAGGGATAAAGGAACAAAACCACACGGATCACCCAGCATCGACTTGGCACTGGCAACGACAGCGGCAAACTCAGCCCTGTCGATCCTGCAAAGTCCTCTTTACTGGGGGCTTGTGCCAACATTGGGAGAGCTGTCTCACAGACCAGGCAAGCAACAGCCTGACACTGTCTGTAAGGTATGATTCCGTGAGTATGACCATGTGCCAGACACCACCATCACCATCCCTGTCCCACCGGTAGGACAGACCCAGCAGAAGTGGCGGTACAGTGATATACAGTCGGGAGAGACTTGCCCTGGGAGTCATCAACATTGACACCAGACCCCATGCAGTCTCATGGCATCAGAACAACATGGGCAAGGAAACCTCCTGCTGATTACCATGTGCCGCCCCCTCCTCTCAGATAATGAATCAGTGCTCCTCCATGTTGAACACCACTTGGAGGAAGCACTGTGAGTGGCAAGGGCACAGAATGTACTCTGGGTGGGGGATTTCAATGTCCATCACCAAGAGTGGCTTGGTAGCACCACAATAGACCGAGCAGGCCAAGTCCTAAAGGACATAGATGTTAGAATTGGTCTGCAGCAGGTGGTAAGGGAACCAACAAGAGGGAAAAACATACTTGACCTCATCTTCACCAACCTGCTTGCCGCAGATGCATCTCTCCATGACAGTATTGGTAGAAGTGACCACCAGACAGTCCTTGTGGAGACAAAGTCCCGTCTTCACACTGAGAATACCATCCGTTGTGTTGTGTGGCAACGTCACCAAGCTAAATGGGATAGATTTCAAACAGATCTAGCAACTCAGGACTGGGCATCCATGAGGTGCAGTGGCCTATCAGCAGCAGCAGAATTGTTCGTAATCACAGTCTATAACCTCATGGCCCGGCATATCCCCCACCCTACCATTACCATCCTCTCTGGTTCAATGAAGAGTGTAGGAGGGCATGCCAGGAGCAGCACCAAGTATACCTAAAAGTGAGACGTCGACCTGGTGAAGCTATAACACAGGACTACTTAGACCATAAGACATAGGAGCAGAAATTAGGCCATTTGGCCCATTGAGTCTGCTCCACCATTCAATCATGGCTGATAATTTTCTCAACCCCATTCTCCCGCCTTCTCCCTGTAACCTTTGATCCCCTTACCAATCAAGAATCTATCTATCCCCGTCTTAAATGCACTCAATAATCTGGCCTCCACAGCCTTCTGTGGCAATAAATTCCATAGATTCACCACTCTCTGGCTAAAGAAGTTTCTCCTCATTTCTGTTCTAAAAGGTCTTCCCTTTACTCTGAGGCTGTGCCCTCGGGTCCTAGTCTCTCCTACTAATGGAAACATCTTCCCCATGTCCACTCTATCCAGGCCTTTCAGTATTCTGTAAGTTTCAATCAGAAGCCCCCTCATCCCTCTAAACTCCATCGAGTATAGACCCAGAGTCCTCAAACGTTCCTCATATGTTAAGCCTTTCATTCCTGGGATCGTTCTCGGGAACCTCCTCTGGACCCTCTCCAGGGCCAGCACATCCTTCCTGAGATACAGGGCCCAAAATTGCTCACAATATTCTAAATGTGGTCTGACCAGAGCCTCATAAAGCCTCAGCAGCACATCCCTGGTTTTATATTCTAGTCATCTCAAAATAAATGCCAACATTGCATTTGCCTTCCTAACTACCGGCTCAACCTGCAAGTTAACCTTAAGAGAATCCTGGACTAGGACTCCCAAGTCCCTTTGCACTCCAGATTTCTGAATTCTCTCCCCATTTAGAAAATAGTCTATGCCTCTATTCTTCCTACCAAAGTGCAAAACCTCACACTTCCCCACATTGTATTCCATCTGCCACTTCTTTGCCCATTCTCCCAACCTGTCCAAATCCTTCTGCAGCCTCCCCACCTCCTCAATACTACCTGTCCCTCCACCTATCTTTGTATCATCTGCAAACTTAGCCAGGATGCCTTCAGTTCCTTCATCTAAATCATTAATGTATAAAGTGAAAAGTTGTGGTCCCTACACTGACCCCTGCAGAACTCCACTAGTCACCAGCCGTCATCCTGGGAAGGACCCCCTTATCCCCACTCTGTGCCTCCTGCCAGATAGCCAATCTTCTATCCATGCTAGTACCTTGCCTCTAACACCATGGGCTCTTATCTTACTGAGCAGCCTCCTGTGCGGCATCTTGTCAAAGGCCTTCTGGAAGTCCAAGTAGATAACATCCATTGGCTCTCTGTCTAACCTACTCGTTACCTCCTCAAAGAATTCTAACAGATTTGTCAGGCATGATCTCCCCTTGATGAAACCATGCTGACTTTGCCCTATCTTACCATGCACTTCCAAGTATTCTGAAATCTCATCCTTAATAATGGACTCTAAGATCTTACCAACGACCGAGGTCAGGCTAATCGGCCTGTAATTTCCCGTCTTTTGCCTCACTCCCTTCTTAAACAGGGGGGTTACATCAGCGATTTTCCAGTCCTCTGGGACCCTCCCTGATTCCAATGGTTCCTGAAAGATCACCACTAATGCCTCCACTATCTCTTCAGCTATCTCCTTCAGAACTCTGGGGTGTAATCCATCTGATCCAGGTGATTTATCCACCTTCAGACCTTTCAGTTTTCCTAGCACCTTCTCCTTGGTAATGGCCACCATACTACCCCTGCTCCCCGACTCTCTTGAACTTTGGGGATGTTACTCGTGTCTTCCACCATGAAGACTGACGCAAAGTACTTATTCAGTTCCTCCGCCATTTCTTTGTTCCCCACTACTACTTCTCCAGCGTCATTTTCCAGCGGCCCAATGTCCACTTTTGCCTCTCTCTTACCTTTGATATATCTAAAAAAACTCTTGCAATCTTCTTTTATATTACTGGCTAGTTTACCCTCATATTTAATCTTCTCCCTCCTTATTTCTTTTTTAGTTGTCCTCTGTTGGTCGTTGTAGGCTTCCCAATACTCTGGCTTCCCACTGCTCTTCGCCGCATTGTATGCTTTCTCTTTAGCTTTTATGCTGTCCCTGACTTCCCTTGTCAGCCATGGTTGCCTCGTCCTCCCTTTAGAATGCATCTTCTTCCTAGGGATGAATTTTTGCTGTGTCTCCCAAATTACTCCCAGAAACTCCTGCCATTGCTGTTCCACTGTCTTTGCTGCTAGGCTCATCTCCCAGTCAATTCTGGCCAGCTCCTCCCTCATGCCTCTGTAGTTGCATTTATTCAACTGTAATACCATTACATCTGATTCCAGCTTTTTCCTCTATCATATTATGGTCACTTCCTCCTAAGGGTTCCTTCACCTTAAGTTCCCTTATCAAATCTGCCTCATTACATATCACTAAATCTAGAATTGCCTGTTCCCTAGTGGGCTCCACCACAAGCTGCTCCAAAAAGCCATCTCGTAGACATTCCACAAATTCCTTTTCTTGGGATCCACTACGAACCTGATTTTCCCAGTTTACCTGCATATTGAAATCCCCCATGACCACTGTAACCTTGCCTTTCTTACACGCCTTTTCTATCTCCTGTTGTATCTTGTGCCCCACATCCTGACCACTGTTCAGAGACCTATACATAACTCCCATTATGGATTTTTTACCTTTGCAGTTCCTCAACTCTACCCACACAGATTCTACATCATCTGACCCTACGTCATTTCTTGCTATCAATTGAATTTCATTTCTTACTAACAAAGCAACCCCATCCCCTTTGCCAACCTGCCTATCTTTTCGATAGGATGTATATCCTTGGATATTTAGCTCCCAGTCCTGATCCCCTTGCAGCCATGTCTCCATGATGCCCACCACATCATACCTGCCAATTTCAATCTGCGCCACAAGCTCATTTACCTTATTTCGTATACAACACCTTCAGTCCTGTATTTCCCGATCCCTTTCTCATTGTCATCCCTTTATCTGATGTGCTTGAAGTTAGATTCCTAGCCCTTTCCAAACACGCTGCCCTATTTGGTGTTCTGGGGACTTAGTTTTAGATCGGTTCAGGTGGAGACTGTTCAAACGGTACAGATCCCTCCTGTTCCAATACTGATGCCAATGCCCCATGAAATGGAACCCCTCTTTCCCACATCACTCCTTTAGCCACGTGTTTACTTCCCTTATTCTCGCATCCCTATGCCAATTTGCATGTGGCTCGGGTAGTAATCCGGAGATTATAACCCTTGAGGACCTGTTCTTTAATTTAGTTCCTAGTTCCTGATAATCCCTAAACAGGTCCTCTTTCCTAGTCTTACCTATGTTATTTGTCCCGACGTGGACCACAACAACTGGATCTCCCTCTCCAATATCCTTTCAAGCTGGTCAGAGATGTCCCTCACCCTGGCATCAGGCAGGCAATATACCATGCAGGACTCTCGATCCTGCTTACAAAGGATGCTATCAATTCCCCTAATTATAGAATCCCCTACAACTACCACTTGTCTTTTTGCTCCCTCCTCTTGAATGGCCTCCTGTGCCATGGTGCCGTGGTCAGCTGGCTCATCCTCCCTACAGCCCTGTTCCTCATCCAGGGAGCAAGTACCTCTTACCTGTTGGACAAGGTCAAGAGCTGAGGCTCCTCTGTTCCTGAACACAGGACCCCTCTACCTGCCTCACTTGCAGTCATACCCTGCTGACCCTGACCACTGACCGAACTTGAGGTACTTAATCTACCGGGTGTGACCACCTCCTAAAACAAAGCGTCCAGGTAACTCCCCCCCTCCTGAATGTGCCACAGCGTCTGGAGCTCGGACTCCAGCTCATCAATTCTGAGCCGGAGTTCCTCCAGCAACCAACACTTGCTGCAGATGTGGTCACTGCAGCTCGCAATGGGATCTGCCAGCTCCCACATCATCCTGCTACAGCACATCACCTGCCCAGGCATCTCGACTTAGATAATTAATTTATTAATTCACTTTGCAGTGTTTTTTTTTAAATTTGGTGTAGATTTCCTACCAACCAATCAGGTCACAGCTTTCCTGTGATGTCACTTTTTCAGTTTTGGCTTCAGTTACTCTGTCTCGAGGTCACCGCTCCGATGCTCCTCCCTCCGAGTCTGCTCCCAGGATTTACTCACCAATCAGCTGCTTTTTCTTTAAAATCCACTTTCAGAAGAGTGTCCCTCGTAGGTCTGATGCACTTCTGAAGGCACTGCCTCTTCCTCTCTCTTTTTTTTAGGTTTGAGGAGGAGGGAGGGATGAAAACACTACAGGAATGTAATGTTTGGGGCTATTCTGTTCTTTGACAGCCAGTCCTCCTCAATACCCTCCTGAGTCACAGTGGCTGCGATGACTTCTCCCAGAATGCTTCAGTCACTTCTCACCAGCACCCTCTGTTGGATGCTCTTCCTCCTGTTCAGTGCAAGAGTCCTTCTCTTCGATTCCCTCCTGAGTCACGGTGGCTGCGGTGACTTCTCCCAGAATGCTTCAGTTACTTCTCACCAGCGCCTTCTGTTGGATCCTCTTCCTCCTGTTGAATTGGATGAGCCCGTATAAATACCATAGCTGCAAGAGTAAGTCAGAAGCTTGGAATCGTGTGATGAGTAACTCACCTCCTGACTCCCCAAGCCTGTCCACCACCCATAAGGCACAAGTCAGGAGTGTGATGGAATATTCTCCACTTGCCTGGATAAGTGCAGCTTCAACAACACTCGAGAAACTTGACACCATCCAGGACAAAGTAGCCCGCTTGATTGGTACCCCATCCACAAACATTCACTCTCTCCACTATTGACGCACAGTAGCAGCAGTATGAACCATCTAGAAGATACACTGCAGGAATTCACCAAGGCTCCTTAGACAGCACCTACCAAACCCACAACCACTACCATCTAGAAGGTCAAGGGCAGCAGATACATGGGAACACCACCACCTGGAGGTTCCCCTCCAAGCCACTCACTATCTTGACTTGGAAATATATCAACGTTCCTTCACTGTCACTGAGTCAAAATCCTGGAACACCCTACCTAACAGCACTGTGGGTGTACTTATGCCACATGTACTGCAGCTGTTCAAGAAGGTGGCTCACCACCACCTACTCAAGGGCAATTAAGAATGGGCAATAAATGCTGGTATAGTCAGCGAGGCCAACATCGCATGAATGAATAAGAAAAAAAAAATCACTGGATATTCTTACCGTTGAAATTTAATTCATCAGCAGAGCTTATTGACCAGTGACCCTGGCCAACTAATCCATTTATATATGCAGAGCACTGTGGATCGTACATCTAGGTACATTAGGCATTGGTTGCTAATTGAACTGATGCCATCTGAACTTTGATAAGAGCAGTGGAGTCAGGGTCATCTGATCCTTTTAAGGCAGACGTTAGTTATGAATCTAAGGTTATCGGGGTAGGCAGGAAAGTAGTATTGAGGCCACAATCAGATCAGCCATGATCCCACTGAATGGCAGAATAGTCCTGAGGGACCAAATGGCCTACACCAACTCCTAAATTTTTATGATCGTATTTTCGTGTCAGAATGATTTTAATCAAAATATCTGTTCCATTATTCCCTATAAACTGGCACAATCTTTTTCCTTTATTCTTTCATGGGATGTAGGCGTTGTTGGTAAGGCCATCATTTGTTGCCCATCCCTAATTGCTCTTGAACTGAGTGAACCAGATGTGTTTTTACAACAATCAATGATAGTCTCTGGATTACTAGTCCAGTGACAGTACCACTACGCTATCATCTCCCCTTAAATGAGGCATAAGGCACATGAAAATGGCTTATGTGATGTGATAGAAAGAAGAAATATGACTGAACCAATATCTCATAGAAGACATGATAGGAGGAGAGTGAAGAATGAAACCCTTCATTGCTGGTACACTGGCAAAAAAGGGCAGAGCCTGAAAGCAACTATTACAGAAGGGAAAGACCATTACTGGCCTTTTATGTGGCACACAAGTTATTTCACCAAAATCAAAATCAGATTGCTCATATGACCTGCATGGTCTGCCAATTTCCTGACCATGTAGTGATGATGAATATTAGTCCAGGAGGGGAGCGGGCAAAGTTCCTTTCAATGATCTTTATAATGATTTCGCTATGCATGCTACTCAATTCTGTGCACTATTTTAAAGCACCATTTTCCTGCTTGCTTTAATGGGCAGACGAATGTGTTAAATTGGTGGTGTCACCATCATAATAAACCTCATAGATTGACACAATCAGCATGGACAGTTAAAAATGAAAACTTGGGTTTCATCATTCTGACAGTATAAAGTGGACAAAGTGCTAGCAAAGAAAGTATAATCAGTGAGGTAATGCAAGTGTATTCAAATTCTCATAATTAACAATCCCAACTTCCCAAATCTTGAAGCATGTAAACCACAAGGGACTCCAAATTATCCTAATTGATTTAATCAGTATCTATGTTTAGTTAATTAGGAACTTCAAAAATCTTAACCTAGAAATTGTAAGCGAGTGTAGATTATTCTCCATTGTTAAGTTTCCTCATTATCCCATGACTTTGTTTTTCTCCTGCCCTGTATCATCCCATGGGCAGGATTTCTGGGGACCAGTGGGAGCAGGATTGAGATGGGTAGGCGCATAATTTTGCACTGCTGGTTGGTATCCTTGTTCACTGGCACTATCCTGTCCCTGAGCCATTCCCTGGAAGACCACATCTGTCATGGAATTGAAATAATTAAAAGGTTATCTAAAATCAATGATCAGAGACCAACTGGAAATTTCCAGTTGGCCCGCAGGCCTCCCTCAGAGTTGGGAGCATTGCAGCTGCCTGGAGGTGGCCTCCCGGTGGCAGACAATGGGGCTGCAGTGCTCCAGATAAGCTTTGGGGCTCTCCTTGTCTACCTGGTTATGGTTGCTGGCTGACCTATGGAGGGAGGAGTTTGGCAGCTGTGGCTGATTTTCATTTCAAGGGCTGGATTTTACAGTGAGGGCTGGTGTATTGCTCGCCACGGCCCCCCCCCGCTCTCCCCCACACCCCCCCCACCCCCCCGCGCCCCCATTGCCCTATCCCAGTCAAAAAGTTGGTCACAAACTGACTGACTTTAAAAAAGGCTGCCCCAGGAATGACAACATGCTGGGGGTGGGGCTGTAACGAGGCAAGTGGAGAGTGCCCAGCCGTTCAGGAAAAGAAGCCCTGCCCTCAACAGCTGCTAGCCAATCTCATTGGTTGGAGCTGAGTAGTCCCCAGCAGCATGAGAAGTTAGTAATGACTGTTACTGGGACTACAAGGGAGTGCCCTGGAAGAAATGTCATGGATGCCAGACTAAGGTAAGTTGAGGTGTTGGGTGGGGATGGATCGGGGATCTTACAGAAAAAGGCTGGGTTTTGGATGGCTGGGGAAGACACAAAGGGTATAATCTTGGGTGGGAGGTGCCCTGATGTGCACAGGGCATCCTTCCAAAGGAGGTACCAAGCCTTCCTTCCCGCCTTCTCATCAGACGTGTTGAGTAGGCAGCCTGTCCACTCTCCTCCACCTTCCACTGCCAACAGTTAGTTTGACAACGGAGGTGGAATTAGGCCCTTAACTTGCCCTTAATTTGCCCTTAATTGGCCAATTAATGGCCTCAACTGGCCAAAGGGCGGGTGGGCTGGCAGATGCCTTAGCCATCCACCGTACCATGGGGACAGCTCGAGGGTGAGTGGGAAGGTCGTAGGCTAGACACCCATCCTATTTTATGTGCCCCCTCCCCCAAACCTCTAACATGCCTGGCGGTGGGGCCATAAAATGCAGCCCCAAGTATTTTGAAATTGCTGAGACCTCTAGATGGAGGCATTCGCTTTCTCCCTTAACTGCAATAGCAGGCTGCAGCTCCTTCACTGCTGGAGTGTCTCCTATTGGCACTCCAGTTTAATAGGATGATGAATATGCTTTCAGGCCACTAATGTGCCGATCCAGCCAAAATCGATTCAGGTGACCACTCCCACCACAGTGTGGGGTCACGACCTGCATTTGACCCCAACATTGGGGGTCCCAATTCAAAAAGAATAATCCTGCCTCAAAAGAACCATTGGCCATCCAATAGAGCAACAGAATCAATAATCCTGAAAAGTGAGTTAATATTGTTATGCAGCCGTTTGATCACCCGAAATAGTGCATGGTACCTCAGTGTGGCAGCTGGTAAATCAGCAATGTTACTGCATCAGTGCTTCAGTGACAGCACTCTCAGCTCTGAGTCAGAGCGTCGTGGGTTCAGCCTCCATGACCAATGAAGCATAAACATCAGGATAGACCTGGGGGTGGGCTGAATGGCCTGTTTATATGCATCAGGTTCTGTGTACATTCTCCAATGCGTCCTGGCTAATATTTATCCCTTGATGAATGCTAAATAAAGCAGATTATCTGGTCATTTATCTTATTGCTGTTTATGTGTCCCTTCTATGCACAGATTGAATTGCCTTCATTAAGGCAATGACTACATTTCAATTTGCTGTAAAGCCCTTTGGGACATTTGGAGGTTGTGAAAGGCACAATAGAAATGCAAGTCTTTCTTTCAATGATGTATTGTTGAAAGGGGAAAGATCCCAAGCAGTGGGAGTCCCCTAACCTCAGAAGAAGCCTGACATCAGAGGGAAGGAGTTGAGCAGAGCAAGGATGGAAACTGCCTAGCAATCATGGCCGACAGCACAATGTCCAGCCATGCAAGGCATGACCTTGAGCTCCCATGTTCTCAGCAGGAAGACATGACTGGATAAGGAAAGCTGGGCTCCATTGTTGTGGCCTTGCCTCTGACCCAATTGCCTTGTGAGTGTGGTTTCCATGCTGGGATTATGGGGCTGTTCAGTTACCCCTGTGATGCCTTCCTACTAAGTGACTGGCATACGATGCACTGAGGAAATGAGGAACAGCACCAAGTGCCTTTGCAGCAGAGATATGTGGGCGGCTGAGGGAACAGTTTGAAATGTTGTTCTTTTCTGTCAGCTTGGAATGAAGAACAATCAGCAAGCAAACCCGCAGTTCTCAGCCGACTGTGTCATAACCAGCACGTCAGCCAAGCTGCAGCATGGAGGATGTAAACAGTAAGGAGGTAGCACAGGGTTGACTCACTGTGTGCTTGCATAAAGAAGTGAGTGGTGTTCACTGATCAGAGGCAGGCACTTATTGGCAGGGGGTCCTTCTGCAGTACTGAAACATTCCCATCCCCCAGGAGCTGCTCATAGTCAGAGGTTGCTGTCTGAGCTGAATTAACTTCATGCATCACCTGCATCCATGCAAACACACTGCTAGGTTTTGGGAAGACTAAAATGCAATCCACGACCCAGATTTACTTAGTACAGAATGAACAGCTGTCCACAACTCTAGGGCTGTCAACCCTAATGTTTGTCTTGGAGACTCCCCAAGTTAAATGTGAGCAATCCATGAGAAAAATCACAGGGGCATGTTCACCTCCTCTTTCACCTCAGTGGAAATCCTATCAAACAGTGGGGTTGAATAGCTCGCAGGTTGAAGTTCAGCCCTGATGATGTGCCCAACCATGAATACTGCACAATAGATAGGGTGGGCTATTGAGCAACGTGGATATCGTGTAGCAACAAATATAATTAAACTTCACAGTGCATCGTCCAGCCAGTCACCATAGAGTGTGTGGCCACTCCATGGTATCTGCAGCCCACACTAGCATGGGTCATAGACACAGTGGCAACATTCCTCATAGACACTTGCACTGCTATTATAGAGGCTGGGACCTTAGGACTGGTTGGAGATTGGCTACAGACAACCATGAGCCGGTGGCATAGACATGAGTTCCATAGATAGTCCCTTGTCACCATCACATTCCAGAGAAGACTAGCACAGTGGTAATGTTACCAGGCTAGTAATCCAGAGGCCAGACTAATGGTTCAGAGACAGGAGTTTAAATGCTACCACTGTAGCTGGGGTGGACTTAAATTCAACTAATTAAATAAATTGAGAATAAAAAAACTAGTCTCAGTAATGATGGTCATGTAAGTACTATTGTAAAAACCCATCTGGATCACTAATGCCCTTCAAGGGAGGAAATCTACCATCCTTATCCATTCTGGCCTACATGTGACTCCAGGACCACAGCAATGTGGCTGACTCTTAACTGCCTTCTGAAATGGCCTAGCAAGCTATCAGTTGTATCAAACTGTTACAGGGAAGTCAAAGTGCAAAAGGCAAGGCTGAAGCATTTGCAAACGTCTTCAGCCAGAAGTGCTGGTGGGTGATCCAAGTAACATTCGTGCCACACAAGTGCCAGGCAATGACCATCTCCAACAAGAGAGAATCTAACCATCTCCCCATGATATTCAGCAGCATTGTCATTCATGAATACCCCACTATCAATATCCTGGGGGTTACCATTGACCAGAAACTGAACTGGACTAGCCATGTAATTACTGTGGCTACAAGAGCAGGTCGGAGTCTAGGAATCCTGTGGCAAGTAACTCACCTTCTGACTCCCCAAAGCCTGTCCACCATCCATAAGGCAGAAGTCAGGAGTGTGATGGAATACTCCCATGGGAACACCACCACCTCCAAGTTCCCCTCCAAATCACACACCATCCCAACTTAGAACTATATCATTGTTCCTTCATTGTCGCTGGGTCAAAATCCTGGAACTCCCTCCCTAACAGCACTGTGGGTGTATCTACACCACATGGACTGCAGTGGTTCAAGAAGGCAGCTCACCACCACCTTCCCAAGAGCAATTTGGGATGGATAATAAATGCTTGCCGTACCAGTGATGCCCACATCCCATAACTGAATAAAATAAGTCACTCACATCCCAAGATATCTGAAGCACCTGCTTCAGCACAAGTTTGATAATTATACTGCTTGTAGCATAAGTCTAGTAATATCTTCATTTCTGTCCATTTCCCAGGAGTCTTCCTCCCTTCAAAAAAATGATGATTGCCTTAAACGGGCATTGTAGTTGCTTGGGGAGCAAGCGTTGATTTGTGTCATTATGGGCTGGTGGTTGCATATCTGTGACATATGGATAGTCTGAAGCCTACCTGTCCATAAAGGGTATTGTAATGTGTAGACCGGCCCAAAGGACTCTTGGAGACCAAGTAAATCATGCTACCCATCATACTCTTGCTGATGAGCAGTGGAAGTGGTGAAGTTGTTGCCGTGGGTAATGCATCTGTCAGTTTCTTCCACATTTGTGGATAACAAACTTGCTGATGCTGCAGATATCATCAAAGCAAGACAGGATGGAGAGCAACACACAAACACTGAGAACAGTGGACATCATAACAGGCAGTGGCAATGGCTTTGGGCATGTCTTATTGTGGCGGAAGGTCTTCATAGCATATCTCCACCACACCTTCACAGAATCAGCCTCCTACACAGCTAGGAATACATTACCAACTTCTATTGTGCAAACTCAAATACAAATTACTACATGAACAGGAGTAAAGCTTATTGTGCATCCTTCACAAAGTAAATATCAACCAGAATAAACATGATGTGCATTACCTGTTTAAACTACACATTGCCCAAATAACCTAAAATTACATGTATAATTCGCACATTATCATATAACCTAATATTACCTTATAATTCACACATTACCATATAACCTAATATTACCTGTATAATTCACACATTACCCAAATAACCTAATACTACCTGTATAATTCACACATTGCCATAAAACCTAATATTACCTGTATAATTCACACATTACCTTACAGCCTAATATTACCTGTATAATTCACACATTGCCTTGTAACCTAATATTACCTGTATAATTGACACATTAGCATATAAACCTAATATTACCTGTATAATTCACACATTGCCATATAACATAATATTACCTGTACAATTCAAACATTACCCAAAAACCTAATATTACCTGTATAATTCATACATTACCTTGTAACCTGATATTACCTGTATAACTTGCACGTTACCATATAACCTAATATTACCTGTATAATTCACACAGTACCTTATAACCTATTATCTGTATAATTCACACAGTACCTTATAACCTAATATTACCTGTATAATTCACACATTTCCTTATAACCTAATGTTACCTATATAATTTGCACATTACCATATAGCCTAATATTACCTGTATAATTCAAACATTAACCAAATAACCTAATATTACCTGTATAATTCACACCTTACCATATAACCTAATATTACCTATATAGTTCGCACATTACCATATAGCCTAATCTTACCCAAATAACCTAATATTACCTGTATAATTCACACATTACCTTACAGCCTAATATTACCTGTACAATACACACATTGCCTCATAACCTAATATTACCTGTATAATTCACACATTACCATATAACCTAATATTTCCTGTATAATTCACACAATACCATATAGCCTAATATTACCTGTATAACTCGCACATTACCTTGTAACCTAATATTACCTGTATAATTCACACCTTACCATATAACCTAATATTACCTATATAATTTGCACATTACCATATAGCCTAATATTACCCAAAAAACCTAATATTACCTGCATAATTCACACATTACCTTACAACCTAATATTACCGGTACAATTCACACATTGCCTCATAACCTAATATTACCTGTATAATTCACACATTACCATATAACCTAATAATTCCTGTATAATTCACACAATACCATATAGCCTAATATTACCTGTATAACTCGCACATTACCTTGTATCCTAATATTACCTGTATAATTCACACATTACCATATAACCTAATATTACCTGTATAATTCACACATTACCATATAACCTAATATTACCTGTATAGCTAGCACATTACCATATAAAATAATATTACCTGTACAATTCAAACATTACCCAAAGACCTAATATTACCTGTATAATTCACACATTACCTTGTAACCTAATATTACCTGTATAACTCGCACGTTATCATATAACCTAATATTACCTGTATAATTCACACAGTACCTTATAACCTATTATCTGTATAACTCACACAGTACCTTATAATCTAATGTTACCTGTATAATTCACACATTACCTTATAAACTAATGTTACCTATATAATTTGCACAATACCATATAGCCTAATATTACCTGTATAATTCAAACATTACCCAAATAACCTAATATTACCTGTATAATTCACACATTACCTTGCAACCTAATATTACCTGTACAATTCACACATTGCCTCATAACTAATATTACCTGTATTATTCACACATTACCATATAGCCTAATATTTCCTGTATAATTCACACAATAACATATAGCCTAATATTACCTGTATAAATCGCACATTACCTTGTAACCTAATATTACCTGTATAATTCACACATTACCATATAACCTAATATTACCTGTATAATTCACACATTACCATATAACCTAATAATACCTGTATAACTCGCACGTTACAATATAACCTAATATTACCAGTAGAATTCAAACATTACCCAAAAACTTAATATTAACTATATAATTAACACATTACCCTGTAACCTAATATTACCTGTATAACTCGCACATTACCTTATAACCTAATATTACCTGTATAATTCACACATTACCCTATAACCTAATATTACCTGTATAATTCACACATTACCCTATAACCTAATATTACCTGTATAATTCACACATTACCCTATAACCTAATATTACCTGTATAAATCACACGTTACCCAAATAACCTAATATTACCTGTATATTTCACACATTACCTAAAAACCTAAAATTACCTGTATAACTCGCACGTTACCATATAACCTAATAATACCTGTAAAATTCACACAGTACCTTATAACCTATTATCTGTATAATTCACACAGCACCTTATAACCTAATACTACCTGTATAATTCACACATTTCCTTAGAAACTAATGTTACCTATATAATTCGCACATTACCATATTGCCTAATATTACCTGTATAATTCAAACATTAGCCAAATAACCTAATATTACCTGTATAAATCACACATTACCATATAACCTAATATAACCTATATAATTCACACATTACCATATAACCTAATATTACCTGTACAATTCACACATTACCCAAATAACCTAATATTACCTGTATAATTCACACATTACCCAAATAACCTAATATTACCTGTATAAATCTCACATTACCATATAACCTAATATTATCTGTATAATTTACACATTACTATATAACCTAATATTACCTGTATAATTCACACCTTACCATATAACCTAATATTACCTATATAATTCGCACATTACCATATAGCCTAATATTACCCAAAAAACCTAATATTACCTGTATAATTCACATATTACCTTACAACCTAATATTACCTGTACAATTCACACATTGCCTCATAACCTAATATTACCTGTATAATTCACACATTACCATATAACCTAATATTTCCTGTATAATTCACACAATACCATATAGCCTAATATTACCTGTATAACTCGCACATTACCCAAATAACCTAATATTACCTGTATAAATCACACATTACCTTGCAACCTATTATCTGTATAATTCACACAGTACCTTATAATCTAATGTTACCTGTATAATTCACACATTACCTTATAAACTAATGTTACCTATATAATTTGCACAATACCATATAGCCTAATATTACCTGTATAATTCAAACATTACCCAAATAACCTAATATTACCTGTATAATTCACACATTACCTTGCAACCTAATATTACCTGTACAATTCACACATTGCCTCATAACTAATATTACCTGTATTATTCACACATTACCATATAGCCTAATATTTCCTGTATAATTCACACAATAACATATAGCCTAATATTACCTGCATAAATTGCACATTACCTTGTAACCTAATATTACCTGTATAATTCACACATTACCCTATAACCTAATATTACCTGTATAATTCACACATTACCCTATAACCTAATATTACCTGTATATTTCACACATTACCCAAAAACCTAATATTACCTGTATAATTCACACATTACCATATAACCTAATATTACCTGTATAACTCGCACATTAACATATAACCTAATATTACCTGTATAATTCACACATTACCGAAATAAACTAATATTAACTGTATAATTCACACATTACCATATATCCTAATATTACCTATATAATTCACACATTACCATATAACCTAATATTAACGGAAAATTCACACATTACTCAAATAACCTAATATTACCTGTATAATTCACACATTACCCAAATAACCTAATATTACCTGTATAATTCACACCTTACCATATAACCTAATATTACCTGTACAATTCACACATTACCCAAATAACCTAATATTACCTGTATAATTCACACATTACCCAAATAACCTAATATTACCTGTATAAATCTCACATTACCATATAACCTAATATTATCTGTATAATTTACACATTACTATATAACCTAATATTACCTGTATAATTCACACCTTACCATATAACCTAATATTACCTATATAATTCGCACATTACCATATAGCCTAATATTACCCAAAAAACCTAATATTACCTGTATAATTCACATATTACCTTACAACCTAATATTACCTGTACAATTCACACATTGCCTCATAACCTAATATTACCTGTATAATTCACACATTACCATATAACCTAATATTTCCTGTATAATTCACACAATACCATATAGCCTAATATTACCTGTATAACTCGCACATTACCCAAATAACCTAATATTACCTGTATAAATCACACATTACCTTGCAACCTATTATCTGTATAATTCACACAGTACCTTATAATCTAATGTTACCTGTATAATTCACACATTACCTTATAAACTAATGTTACCTATATAATTTGCACAATACCATATAGCCTAATATTACCTGTATAATTCAAACATTACCCAAATAACCTAATATTACCTGTATAATTCACACATTACCTTGCAACCTAATATTACCTGTACAATTCACACATTGACTCATAACTAATATTACCTGTATTATTCACACATTACCATATAGCCTAATATTTCCTGTATAATTCACACAATAACATATAGCCTAATATTACCTGCATAAATTGCACATTACCTTGTAACCTAATATTACCTGTATAATTCACACATTACCCTATAACCTAATATTACCTGTATAATTCACACATTACCCTATAACCTAATATTACCTGTATATTTCACACATTACCCAAAAACCTAATATTACCTGTATAATTCACACATTACCATATAACCTAATATTACCTGTATAACTCGCACATTAACATATAACCTAATATTACCTGTATAATTCACACATTACCGAAATAAACTAATATTAACTGTATAATTCACACATTACCATATATCCTAATATTACCTATATAATTCACACATTACCATATAACCTAATATTAACGGAAAATTCACACATTACTCAAATAACCTAATATTACCTGTATAATTCACACATTACCCAAATAACCTAATATTACCTGTATAATTCACACCTTACCATATAACCTAATATTACCTGTATAATTTATACATTACTATATAACCTAATATTACCTGTATAATTCACAGATTACCATATAACCTAATATTACCTGTATAACTCGCACATTACCATATAACCTAATATTACCTGTATAATTCAAACATTACCGTACAACCTAATATTACTTGTATAATTCACACATTACCATATAACCTAATATTACCTGTATAACGCGCACATTACCATATAACCTAATATTACCTGTATAATTTACACATTACTATATAACCTAATATTACCTGTATAATTCACAGATTACCATATAACCTAACATTACCTGTATAATTCACACATTACCATATAACCTAATATTACCTGTATAATTCACACATTACCCAAATAACCTAATATTACCTGTATAAATCTCACATTACCATATAACCTAATATTATCTGTATAATTTACACATTACTACATAACCTAATATTACCTGTATAATTCACACATTAGCCTAATATTATCTGTATAATTCACACATTACCCAAATAACATATTACATGTATAATTCACACATTAACATATAACCTAATATTACCTGTATAATCTACACATTACTATATAACCTAATATTACCTGTATAATTTACACATTACCATATAACCTAATATTAACGGAAAATTCATACCTTACCTTATAACCTAATATTACCTGTATAATTCACACCTTACCATATAACCTAATATTACCTATATAATTCGCACATTACCATAAAGCTTAATATTACCTGTATAATTCAAACATTACCCAAATAACCTAATATTACCTGTATAATTCACACATTACCATATAACCTAATATTACCTATATAATTCACACATTACCATATAACCTAATATTACCTGTATAATTTACACATTACTATATAACCTAATATTACCTGTATAATTCACAGATTACCATATAACCTAACATTACCTGTATAATTCACACATTACCATATAACCTAATATTACCTGTATAATTCACACATTATCTTATAATCTAATATTACCTGTATATTTCACACATTATCCAAAAACCTAATATTACCTGTATAATTCACACATTACCATATAACCTAATATTACCTGTATAACTCGCACATTAACTTATAACCTAATATTACCAGTATAATTCACACGTTAACATATAACCTAATATTACCTGTATAATTCACACATTACCGAAATAAACTAATATTAACTGTATAATTCACGCATTACCGTATAACCTAATATTACCTATATAATTCACACATTACATATAACCTAATATTAACGGAAAATTCATACATTACCCAAATAACCTAATATTACTTGTATAATTCACACATTACCATATAACCTAATATTACCTGTATAATTCACACATTACCTTATAACCTAATATTACCTGTATAATTCACACATTTCCTTATAACCTAATGTTACCTATATAATTTGCACATTACCATATAGCCTAATATTACCTGTATAATTCAAACATTAACCAAATAACCTAATATTACCTGTATAATTCACACCTTACCATATAACCTAATATTACCTATATAGTTCGCACATTACCATATAGCCTAATATTACCCAAATAACCTAATATTACCTGTATAATTCACACATTACCTTACAACCTAATATTACCTGTACAATTCACACATTGCCTCATAACCTAATATTACCTGTATAATTCACACATTACCATATAACCTAATATTTCCTGTATAATTCACACAATACCATATAGCCTAATATTACCTGTGTAACTCGCACATTACCTTGTGACCTAATATTACCTGTATAATTCACACCTTACCATATAACCTAATATTACCTATATAATTCGCACATTACCATATAGCCTAATATTACCCAAAAAACCTAATATTACCTGCATAATTCACACATTACCTTACAACCTAATATTACCTGTACAATTCACACATTGCCTCATAACCTAATATTACCTGTATAATTCACACATTACCATATAACCTAATATTTCCTGTATAATTCACACAATACCATATAGCCTAATATTACCTGTATAACTCGCACATTACCTTGTATCCTAATATTACCTGTATAATTCACACATTACCATATAACCTAATATTACCTGTATAATTCACACATTACCATATAACCTAATATTACCTGTATAACGCGCACATTACCATATAACCTAATATTACCTGTACAATTCAAACATTACACAAAAACCTAATATTACGTGTATAATTCACACATTACCATATAACCTAATATTACCTGTATAGCTAGCACATTACCATATAAAATAATATTACCTGTACAATTCAAACATTACCCAAAGACCTAATATTACCTGTATAATTCACACATTACCTTGTAACCTAATATTACCTGTATAACTCGCACGTTATCATATAACCTAATATTACCTGTATAATTCACACAGTACCTTATAACCTATTATCTGTATAATTCACACAGTACCTTATAATCTAATGTTACCTGTATAATTCACACATTACCTTATAAACTAATGTTACCTATATAATTTGCACAATACCATATAGCCTAATATTACCTGTATAATTCAAACATTACCCAAATAACCTAATATTACCTGTATAATTCACACATTACCTTGCAACCTAATATTACCTGTACAATTCACACATTGCCTCATAACTAATATTACCTGTATTATTCACACATTACCCTATAACCTAATATTACCTGTATAATTCACACATTACCCTATAACCTAATATTACCTGTATATTTCACACATTACCCAAAAACCTAATATTACCTGTATAATTCACACATTACCATATAACCTAATATTACCTGTATAACTCGCACATTAACATATAACCTAATATTACCTGTATAATTCACACATTACCGAAATAAACTAATATTAACCGTATAATTCACACATTGCCTTATAACCTAATATTACCAATATAATTCACACATTACATATAACCTAATATTAACGGAAAATTCATACATTACCCAAATAACCTAATATTACTTGTATAATTCACACATTACCATATAACCTAATATTACCTGTATAATTCACACATTACCTTATAACCTAATATTACCTGTATATTTCACACATTATCCAAAAACCCAATATTACCTGTATAATTCACACATTACCATATAACCTAATATTACCTGTATAACTTGCACATTACCTTATAACCTAATATTACCTGTATAATTCACACATTACCCTATAACCTAATATTACCTGTATAATTCACACATTACCCAAATAACCTAATATTAAGTGTATAATTCACACATTACCATATAACCTAATATTACCTGTATAATTCACACATTACCCAAATAACCTAATATTAACTGTATAATTCAAACATTACCATATAACCTAATATTACCTGTATAATTCACACATTAGCATATAACCTAATATTACCTGTACAATACAAACATTACACAAAAACCTAATATTACCTGTATAATTCACACATTACCATATAACCTAATATTAGCTGTATAGCTAGCACATTACCATATAAAATAATATTACCCGTACAATTCAAACATTACCCCAAGACCTAAAATTACCTGTATAATTCACACATTACCTTGTAACCTAATATTACCTGTATAACTCGCACGTTACCATATAACCTAATATTACCTGTATAATTCACACAGTACCTTATAACCTATTATCTGTATAATTCACACAGTACCTTATAATCTAATGTTACCTGTATAATTCATACATTACCTTATAAACTAATGTTACCGATATAATTTGCACAATACCATATAGCATAACATTACCTGTATAATTCAAACATTACCCAAAAACCTAATATTACCTGTATAATTCACAAATTACCTTGTAACCTAATATTACCTCTATAACTTGCACATTACCATATCACCTAATATTACCTGTATAATTCACACAGTACCTTATAACCTATTATCTGTATAATTCACACAGTACCTTATAACCTAATACTACCTGTATAATTCACACATTTCCTTATAACCTAATGTTACCTATATAATTTGCACATTACCATATAGCCTAATATTACCTGTATAACTCGCACATTACCTTGTGACCTAATATTACCTGTATAATTCACACCTTACCATATAACCTAATATTACCTATATAATTCGCACATTACCATATAGCCTAATATTACCCAAAAAACCTAATATTACCTGCATAATTCACACATTACCTTACAACCTAATATTACCTGTACAATTCACACATTGCCTCATAACCTAATATTACCTGTATAATTCACACATTACCATATAACCTAATATTTCCTGTATAATTCACACAATACCATATAGCCTAATATTACCTGTATAACTCGCACATTACCTTGTATCCTAATATTACCTGTATAATTCACACATTACCATATAACCTAATATTACCTGTATAATTCACACATTACCATATAACCTAATATTACCTGTATAACGCGCACATTACCATATAACCTAATATTACCTGTACAATTCAAACATTACACAAAAACCTAATATTACGTGTATAATTCACACATTACCATATAACCTAATATTACCTGTATAGCTAGCACATTACCATATAAAATATTACCTGTACAATTCAAACATTACCCAAAGACCTAATATTACCTGTATAATTCACACATTACCTTGTAACCTAATATTACCTGTATAACTCGCACGTTATCATATAACCTAATATTACCTGTATAATTCACACAGTACCTTATAACCTATTATCTGTATAATTCACACAGTACCTTATAATCTAATGTTACCTGTATAATTCACACATTACCTTATAAACTAATGTTACCTATATAATTTGCACAATACCATATAGCCTAATATTACCTGTATAATTCAAACATTACCCAAATAACCTAATATTACCTGTATAATTCACACATTACCTTGCAACCTAATATTACCTGTACAATTCACACATTGCCTCATAACTAATATTACCTGTATTATTCACACATTACCATATAGCCTAATATTTCCTGTATAATTCACACAATAACATATAGCCTAATATTACCTGCATAAATTGCACATTACCTTATAACCTAATATTACCTGTATAATTCACACATTACCCTATAACCTAATATTACCTGTATAATTCACACATTACCCTATAACCTAATATTACCTGTATATTTCACACATTACCCAAAAACCTAATATTACCTGTATAATTCACACATTACCATATAACCTAATATTACCTGTATAACTCGCACATTAACATATAACCTAATATTACCTGTATAATTCACACATTACCGAAATAAACTAATATTAACTGTATAATTCACACGTTACCTTATAACCTAATATTACCAATATAATTCACACATTACATATAACCTAATATTAACGGAAAATTCATACATTACCCAAATAACCTAATATTACTTGTATAATTCACACATTACCATATAACCTAATATTACCTCTATAATTCACACATTACCTTATAACCTAATATTACCTGTATATTTCACACATTACCATATAACCTAATATTACCTGTATAACTTGCACATTACCTTATAACCTAATATTACCTGTATAATTCACACATTACCCTATAACCTAATATTACCTGTATAATTCACACATTACCCAAATAACCTAATATTAAGTGTATAATTCACACATTACCATATAACCTAATATTACCTGTATAATTCACACATTACCCAAATAACCTAATATTAACTGTATAATTCAAACATTACCATATAACCTAATATTACCTGTATAATTCACACATTACCATATAACCTAGTATTACCTGTACAATACAAACATTACACAAAAACCTAATATTACCTGTATAATTCACACATTACCATATAACCTAATATTAGCTGTATAGCTAGCACATTACCATATAAAATAATATTACCCGTACAATTCAAACATTACCCCAAGACCTAAAATTACCTGTATAATTCACACATTACCTTGTAACCTAATATTACCTGTATAACTCGCACGTTACCATATAACCTAATATTACCTGTATAATTCACACAGTACCTTATAACCTATTATCTGTATAATTCACACAGTACCTTATAATCTAATGTTACCTGTATAATTCATACATTACCTTATAAACTAATGTTACCTATATAATTTGCACAATACCATATAGCATAATATTACCTGTATAATTCAAACATTACCCAAAAACCTAATATTACCTGTATAATTCACAAATTACCTTGTAACCTAATATTACCTCTATAACTTGCACATTACCATATCACCTAATATTACCTGTATAATTCACACAGTACCTTATAACCTATTATCTGTATAATTCACACAGTACCTTATAACCTAATACTACCTGTATAATTCACACATTTCCTTATAACCTAATGTTACCTATATAATTTGCACATTACCATATAGCCTAATATTACCTATATAATTCAAACATTACCCAAATAACCTAATATTACCTGTATAATTCACACCTTACCATATAACCTAATATTACCTATATAATTCTCACATTGCCATATAGCCTAATAATACCAAATAACCTAATATTACCTGTATAATTCACACATTACCTTACAACCTAATATTACCTGTACAATTCACACATTGCCTCATAACCTAATATTACCTGTATAATTCACACATTACCATATAACCTAATATTTCCTGTGTAATTCACACAATACCATATAGCCTAATATTACCTGTATAACTCGCACATTACCTTGTAACCTAATTATACCTGTATAACTCGCACATTATAATATAACCTAATATTACCTGTACAATTCAAACATTACCCAAAAAACTAATATTAACTATCTAATGAACACATTACCCTGTAAACTAATATTGCCTGTATAACTCGCACATTACCTTATAACCTAATATTACCTTTATAATTCACACATTACCCTATAACCTAATATTACCTGTATAAATCACACGTTACCCAAATAACCTAATATTACCTGTATATTTCACACATTACCCAAAAACCTAAAATTACCTGTATAACTCGCACGTTACCATATAACCTAATATTACCTGTAAAATTCATACAGTACCTTATAACCTATTATTTGTATAATTCACACAGTACCTTATAACCTAATACTACCAGTATAATTCACACATTTCCTTATAACCTAATGTTACCTATATAATTCGCACATTACCCTATAGCCTAATATTACCTGTATAATTCATACATTACCCAAATAACCTAATATTACCTGTATAATTCTCACATTACCATATAACCTAATATTATCTGTATAATTTAAACATTACTACATAACCTAATATTACCTGTATAATTCACACATTACCATAATATTACCTGTATAATTCACACATGACCCAGATAACCTAATATTACCTGTAGAATTCACAAATTATCATATAACCTAATATTACCTGTATAATTTACACATTACTATATAACCTAATATTACCTGTATAATTCACACATTACCATAATATTACCTGTATAATTTACACATTACCATATAACCTAATATTAACGGAAAATTCATACATTACCTTATAACCTAATATTACCTGTATAATTCACTCCTTACCATATAAACTAATATTACCTATATAATTCGCACATTACCATATAGCCTAATATTACCTGCATAATTCAAACATTACCCAAATAACCTAATATTACCTGTATAATTCACACATTACCATATAACCTAATATTACCTATATAATTCACACATTACCATATAACCTAATATTAACGGAAAATTCACACATTACCCAAATAACCTAATATTACCTGTATAATTCACACATTACCCAAATATCCTAATATTAGCTGTATAATTCACACATTACCATATAACCTAATATGACCTGTATAACTTACACATTACTATATAACCTAATATTACCTGTATAATTTACACATTACCATATAACCTAATATTAACGGAAAATTCATACATTACCCAAATAACCTAATATTACCTGTATAATTTACACATTACTATATAACATAATATTACCTGTATAATTCACACATTACCCTAATATTACCTGTATAATTCACACATTACCCAAATAACATAATATTACCTGTATAATTCACACATTACCATATAACCTAATATTACCTGTATAATTTACACATTACTATATAACCTAATATTACCTGCATAATTTACACATTACCATATAACCTAATATTAACGGAAAATTCATACATTACCTTATAACCTAATATTACCTGTATAATTCACACCTTACTATATAACCTAATATTACCTATATAATTCGCACATTACCATAAAGCCTAATATTACCTGTATAATTCAAACATTACCCAAATAACCTAATATTACCTGTATAATTCACACATTACCATATAAGCTAATATTACCTATATAATTCACACATTACCCAAATAACCTAATATTACCTGTATAATTCACACATTACCCAAATAACCTAATATTACCTGTATAATTCACACCTTACCATATAACCTAATATTACCCGTATAATTTACACATTACTATATAACCTAATATTACCTGTATAATTTACACATTACTATATAACCTAATATTACCTGTATAATTCACAGATTACCATATAACCTAACATTACCTGTATAATTCACACGTTACCATATAACCTAATATTACCTGTAAAATTCACACTTTATCTTATAAGCTAATATTACCTGTATATTTCACACATTACCCAAAAACCTAATATTACCTGTATAATTCACACATTAACATATAACCTAATATTAACTGTATAATTCACACATTACCGTATAACCTAATATTACCTATATAATTCACACATTACATATAACCTAATATTAACGGAAAATTCATACATTACCCAAATAACCTAATATTACTTGTATAATTCACACATTACCATATAACTTAATATTACCTGTATAATTCACACATTACCTTATAACCTAATATTACCTGTATATTTCACACATTACCATATAACCTAATATTACCTGTATAACTTGCACATTACCTTATAACCTAATATTACCTGTATAATTCACACATTACCCTATAACCTAATATTACCTGTATAATTCACACATTACCCAAATAACCTAATATTAAGTGTATAATTCACACATTACCATATAACCTAATATTACCTGTACAATTCAAACATTAAACAAAAACCTAATATTACCTTTATAATTCACACATTACCATTTAACCTAATATTACCTGTATAATTCACACATTATCTAATAACCAAATATTACCTGTATATTTCACACATTACCCAAAAACCTAATATTACCTGTATAATTCACACATTACCATAAAACCTAATATTACCTGTATAACTCGCACATTAACTTATAACCTAATATTACCTGTATAATTCACACATTAACATATAACCTAATATTACCTGTATAATTCACACATTACCGAAATAAACTAATATTAACTGTATAATTCACAATTTACCGTATAACCTTATATTACCTATATAATTCACACATTACATATAACCTAATATTAACGGAAAATTCATACATTACCCAAATAACCTAATATTACTTGTATAATTCACACATTACCATATAACCTAATATTACCTGTATAATTCACACATTACCTTATAACCTATTATTACCTGTATATTTCACACATTACCCAAAAACCCAATATTACCTGTATAATTCACACATTACCATATAACCTAAAATTACCTGTATAACTTGCACATTACCCTATAACCTAATATTACCGGTATAATTCACACATTACCCAAATAACCTAATATTAAGTGTATAATTCACACATTACCATATAACCTAATATTACCTGTTTAATTCGCACATTAACATATAGCCTAATAATACCCAAATAACCTAATATTACCTGTATAATTTACACATTACCTTACAACCTAATATTACCTGTACAATTCACACATTGCCTCATAACCTAATATTACCTGTATAATTCACACATTACCATATAACCTAATAGTTCCTGTGTAATTCACACAATACCATATAGCCTAATATTACCTGTATAACTCGCACATTACCTTGTAACCTAATGTTACCTGTATAATTCACACATTACCATATAACCTAATATTACCTGTATAATTCACACATTAACATATAACCTAATATTACCTGTATAACTCGCACATTATAATATAACCTAATATTACCTGTACAATTCAAACATTACCCAAAAAACTAATATTAACTATCTAATGAACACATTACCCTGTAAACTAATATTACCTGTTTAACTCGCACATTACCTTATAACCTAATATTACCTGTATAATTCACACATTACCCTATAACCGAATATTACCTGTACAATTCACACATTACACTATAACCTAATATTACCTGTATAAATCACACGTTACCCAAATAACCTAATATTACCTGTATATTTCACATATTACCCAAAAACCTAAAATTACCTGTATCTCGCACGTTACCATATAACCTAATATTACCTGTAATATTCACACAGTACCTTATAACCTATTATTTGTATAATTCACACAGTACCTTATAACCTAATACTACCAGCATAATTCACACAATTCCTTATAACCTAATGTTACCTATATAATTCGCACATTACCCTATAGCCTAATATTACCTGTATAATTCATACATTACCCAAATAACCTAATATTGCCTGTATAATTCTCACATTACTATATAAGCTAATATTACCTGAAAAATTCACACATTACCATATGACCTAATATTAACGGAAAATTCATACATTACCTTATAACCTAATATTACCTGTATAATTCACACCTTACCATATAACCTAATATTACCTATATAATTCGCACATTACCATATAGCCTAATATTACCTGTTTAATTCAAACATTACCCAAATAACCTAATATTACCTGTATAATTCACACATTACCCAAATAACCTAATATTACCTGTATAATTTACAGCTTACCATATAACCTAATATTACCCGTATAATTTACACATTACTATATAACCTAATATTACCTGTATAATTCACAGATTACCATATAACCTAACATTACCTGTATAATTCACACGTTACCATATAACCTAATATTACCTGTAAAATTCACACTTTATCTTATAAGCTAATATTACCTGTATATTTCACACATTACCCAAAAACCTAATATTACCTGTATAATTCACACATAACATATAACCTAATATTAACTGTATAATTCACACATTACCGTATAACCTAATATTACCTATATAATTCACACATTACATATAACCTAATATTAACGGAAAATTCATACATTACCCAAATAACCTAATATTACTTGTATAATTCACACATTACCATATAACTTAATATTACCTGTATAATTCACACATTACCTTATAACCTAATATTACCTGTATATTTCACACATTACCATATAACCTAATATTACCTGTATAACTTGCACATTACCTTATAACCTAATATTACCTGTATAATTCACACATTACCCTATAACCTAATATTACCTGTATAATTCACACATTACCCAAATAACCTAATATTAAGTGTATAATTCACACATTACCATATAACCTAATATTACCTGTATAATTCACACATTACCCAAATAACCTAATATTAACTGTATAATTCACACATTACCATATAACCTAATATTACCTGTATAATTCACACATTACCATATAACCTAATATTACCTGTACAATTCAAACATTAAACAAAAACCTAATATTACCTTTATAATTCACACATTACCATATAACCTAATATTACCTGTATAATTCACACATTATCTAATAACCAAATATTACCTGTATATTTCACACATTACCCAAAAACCTAATATTACCTGTATAATTCACACATTACCATAAAACCTAATATTACCTGTATAACTCGCACATTAACTTGTAACCTAATATTACCTGTATAATTCACACATTAACATATAACCTAATATTACCTGTATAATTCACACATTACCGAAATAAACTAATATTAACTGTATAATTCACAATTTACCGTATAACCTTATATTACCTATATAATTCACACATTACATATAACCTAATATTAACGGAAAATTCATACATTACCCAAATAACCTAATATTACTTGTATAATTCACACATTACCATATAACCTAATATTACCTGTATAATTCACACATTACCTTATAACCTATTATTACCTGTATATTTCACACATTACCATATAACCTAAAATTACCTGTATAACTTGCACATTACCCTATAACCTAATATTACCGGTATAATTCACACATTACCCAAATAACCTAATATTAAGTGTATAATTCACACATTATCATATAACCTAATATTACCTGTTTAATTCGCACATTAACATATAGCCTAATAATACCCAAATAACCTAATATTACCTGTATAATTTACACATTACCTTACAACCTAATATTACCTGTACAATTCACACATTGCCTCATAACCTAATATTACCTGTATAATTCACACATTACCATATAACCTAATAGTTCCTGTGTAATTCACACAATACCATATAGCCTAATATTACCTGTATAACTCGCACATTACCTTGTAACCTAATATTCCCTGTATAATTCACACCTTGCCATATAACCTAATATTACCTGTATAATTCACACATTAACATATAACCTAATATTACCTGTATAACTCGCACATTATAATATAACCTAATATTACCTGTACAATTCAAACATTACCCAAAAAACTAATATTAACTATCTAATGAACACATTACCCTGTAAACTAATATTACCTCTATAACTCGCACATTACCTTATAACCTAATATTACCTGTATAATTCACACATTACCCTATAACCGAATATTACCTGTACAATTCACACATTACACTATAACCTAATATTACCTGTATAAATCACACGTTACCCAAATAACCTAATATTACCTGTATATTTCACATATTACCCAAAAACCTAAAATTACCTGTATCTCGCACGTTACCATATAACCTAATATTACCTGTAAAATTCACACAGTACCTTATAACCTATTATTTGTATAATTCACACAGTACCTTATAACCTAATACTACCAGCATAATTCACACAATTCCTTATAACCTAATGTTACCTATGTAATTCGCACATTACCCTATAGCCTAATATTACCTGTATAATTCATACATTACCCAAATAACCTAATATTGCCTGTATAATTCTCACATTACTATATAACCTAATATTATCTGTATAATTTACACATTACTATATAACCTAATATTACCTGTAAAATTCACACATTACCATATGACCTAATATTAACGGAAAATTCATACATTACCTTATAACCTAATATTACCTGTATAATTCACACCTTACCATATAACCTAATATTACCTATATAATTCGCACATTACCATATAGCCTAATATTACCTGTTTAATTCAAACATTACCCAAATAACCTAATATTACCTATATAATTCACACATTACCATATAACCTAATATTAACGGAAAATTCACACATTACCCAAATAACCTAATATTACCTGAATAATTCACACATTACCCAAATATCCTAATATTAGCTGTATAATTCACACATTACCATATAACCTAATATTACCTGTATAATTTACACATTACTATATAACCTAATATTACCTGTATAATTTACACATTACCATATAACCTAATATTAACGGAAAATTCATACATTAACCAAATAACCTAATATTACCTGTATAATTCTCACATTACCATATAACCTAATATTATCTGTATAATTTACACATTACTATATAACCTAATATTACATGTATAATACACACATTACCCTAATATTACCTGTATAATTCACACATTACCCAAATAACATAATATTACCTGTATAATTCACAAATTACCATATAACCTAATATTACCTGTATAATTTACACATTACTATATAACCTAATATTACCTGTATAATTCACACATTACCATATAACCTAATATTAACAGAAAATTCATACATTACCTTATAACCTAATATTACCTGTATAATTCACACCTTACCATATAACCTAATATTACCTATATAATTCAAACATTACCCAAATAACCTAATATTACCTGTATAATTCACACATTACCATATAACCTATTATTACCTATATAATTCACACATTACCATATAACCTAATATTAACGGAAAATTCACACATTACCCAAATAACCTAATATTACCTGTATAATTCACACATTACCCAAATAACCTAATATTACCTGTATAATTCACACATTACCATATAACCTAATATTACCCGTATAATTTACACATTACTATATAACCTAATATTACCTGTATAATTTACACATTACTATATAACCTAATATTACCTGTATAATTCACACATTACCATATAAACTAATATTACCTGTATATTTCACACATTACCCAAAAACCTAATATTACCTGTATAATTCACACATTACCATATAACCTAATATTACCTGTATAACCCGCAGATTACGTTATAACCTAATATTACCTGTACAATTCACACATTAACATATAACCTAATATTACCTGTAGAATTCACACATTACCGAAATAAACTAATATTAACTGTATAATTCACACATTACCGTATAACCTAATATTACCTATATAATTCACACATTACCATATAACCTAATATTACCTGTATAATTCACACATTACCTTATAACCTAATATTACCTGTATATTTCACACATTACCCAAAAACCCAATATTACCTGTATAATTCACACATTAACATATAACCTAATATTACCTGTATAGCTTGCACATTACCTTATAACCAAAAATTACCTGTATAATTCACACATTACCCTATAACCTAATATTAATTGTATAATTCACACATTACCCAAATAACCTAATATTAACTGTATAATTCACACATTACCATATAACCTAGTATTACCTGTACAATTCAAACATTACACAAAAACCTAATATTACGTGTATAATTCACACATTACCATATAGCCTAATATTACCTGTATAGCTAGCACATTACCATATAAAATATTATTACCTGTACAATTCAAACAATACCTCAAGACCTAATATTACCTGTATAATTCACACATTACCTTGTAACCTAATATTACCTGTATAACTCGCACGTTACCATATAACCTAATATTACCTGTATAATTCACAAAGTACCTTATAACCTATTATCTGTATAATTCACACAGTACCTTATAATCTAATGTTACCTGTATAATTCATACATTACCTTATTAACTAATGTTACCTATATAATTTGCACAATACCATATTGCCTAATATTACCTGTATAATTCAAACATTACCCAAATAACCTAATATTACCTGTATAATTCACACTTTACCATATAACCTAATATTACCTATATAATTCGCACATTACCATATAGACTAATATTACCCAAATAACCTAATATTACCTGTATAATTCACACATTACCTTACAACCTAATATTACCTGTACAATTGACACAATGCCCCATAACCTAATATTACATGTATAATTCAAACATTACCATATAACCTATTATTTCCTGTACAATTCACACAATACCATATAGCCTAATATTACCTGTATAACTCGCACATTACCTTGCAACCTAATATTAACTGCATAATTCAGACATTACCATATAACCTAATATTACCTGTATAATTCACACATTACCATATAACCTAATATTACCTGAACAATTCAAACATTACACAAAAACCTAATATTACCTGTATAATTCACACATTACCATATAACCTAATATTACCTGTACAATTCAAACATTACACAAAAACCTAATATTACCTGTATAATTCACACATTACCATATAACCTAATATTACCTGTATAGCTAGCACATTACCATATAAAATAATATTACCTGTACAATTCAAACATTACCCCAAGACCTCATATTACCTGTATAATTCACACATTACCTTGTAACCTAATATTACCTGTATAACTCACACGTTACCATATAACCTAATATTACCTGTATAATTCACACAGTACCTTATAACCTATTATCTGTATAATTCACACAGTACCTTATAACCTAATACTACCTGTATAATTCACACATTTAATTATAACCTAATGTTACCTATATAATTTGCACATTACCATATAGCCTAATATTACCTGTATAATTCAAATATTACCCAAATAACCTAATATTACCTGTATAATTCACACCTTACCATATAACCTAATATTACCTATATAACACGCACATTACCATATAGCCTAATAATACCCAAATAACCTAATATTACCTGTATAATTCACACATTACCTTACAACCTAATATTACCTGTACAATTCACACATTGCCTCATAACCTAATATTACCTGTATAATTCACACATTACCATATAACCTAATAGTTCCTGTGTAATTCACACAATACCATATAGCCTAATATTACCTGTATAACTCGCACATTTCCTTGTAACCTAATATTACCTGTATAATTCACACCGTAACATATAACCTAATACTACCTATATAATTCGCACATTACCATATAGCCTAATATTACCCAAAAAACCTAATATTACCTGCATAATTCACACATTACCTTACAACCTAATATTACCTGTACAATTCACACATTGCCTCATAACCTAATATTACCTGTATAATTCACACATTACCATATAACCTAATATTACCTGTATAATTCACACATTACCATATAACCTAATATTACCTGTATAACTCGCACATTACCATATAACCTAATATTACCTGTACAATTCAAACATTACACAAAAACCTAATATTACCTGTATAATTCACACATTACCATATAACCTAATATTACCAGTATAGCTAGCACATTACCATTTAAAATAATATTACCTGTACAATTCAAACATTACCCAAAGACCTAATATTACCTGTATAATTCACACATTACCTTGTAACCTACTATTACCTGTATAATTCACACATTACCTTACAACCTAATATTATCTGTACAATTCACACATTGCCTCATAACCTAATATTACCTGTATAATTCACACATTACCATATAACCTAATATTTCCTGTATAATTCACACAATACCATATAGCCTAATATTACCTGTATAACTCGCACATTACCTTGTAACCTAATATTACCTGTATAATTCACACCTTACCATATAACCTAATAATACCTATATAATTTGCACATTACCATATAGCCTAATATTACCCAAATAACCTGATATTACCTGTATAATTCACACATTGCCTCATAACTAATATTACCTGTATTATTCACAAATTACCATATAAACTAATATTTCCTGTATAATTCACACAATACCATATAGCCTAATATTACCTGTATAATTCACACATTACCATATAACCTAATATTACCTGTATAATTCACACATTGCCAAATAACATAATATTACCTGTACAATTCAAACCTTACCCAAAAACCAAATATTACCTGTATAATTCACACATTACCTTGTAACCTAATATTACCTGTATAATTCACACATTACCTTACAACCTAATATTACCTGTACAATTCACACATTGCCTCATAACCTAAAATTTCCTGTATAATTCACACAATACCATATAGCCTAATACTACCTGTATAACTCGCACATTACCTTGTAACCTAATATTACCTGTATAATTCACACCTTACCATATAACCTAATATTACCTATATAATTTGCACATTACCATATAGCCTAATATTACCCAAATAACCTGATATTACCTGTATAATTCACACATTGCCTCATAACTAATATTACCTGTATTATTCACAAATTACCATATAAACTAATATTTCCTGTATAATTCACACAATACCATATAGCCTAATATTAACGTATAATTCACACATTACCATATAACCTAATATTACCTGTATAATTCACACATTGCCAAATAACATAATATTACCTGTACAATTCAAACCCTACCCAAAAACCAAATATTACCTGTATAATTCACACATTACCTTGTAACCTAATATTACCTGTATAACTTGCACATTACCATATAACCTAATATTACCTGTAAAATTCACATAGTACCTTATAACCTATTATATGTATAATTCACACAGTACCTTATAACCTAATAGTATCTGTATAATTCACACATTTCCTTATAACCTAATGTTACCTATATAATTCGCACATTGCCAAATAACATAATATTACCTGTACAATTCAAACCTTACCCAAAAACCAAATATTACCTGTATAATTCACACATTACCTTGTAACCTAATATTACCTGTATAACTTGCACATTACCATATAACCTAATATTACCTGTATAATTCACACAGTACCTTATAACCTATTATCTGAAAAATTCGCATAGTACCTTATAACCTAATACTACCTGTATAATTCACACATTTCCTTATAACCTAATGTTACCTACATAATTTGCACATTACCGTATAGCCTAATATTACCTGTATAATTCAAACATTACCCAAGAAACCTAATATTACCTGTATAATTCACACCTTACCATATAACCTAATATTACCTATATAATTTGCACATTACAATATAGCCTAATATTACCCAAATAACCTAATATTATCTGTATAATTCACACATTACCTTACAACCTAATATTACCTGTACAATTCACACATTGCCTCATAACCTAATATTACCTGTATAATTCACACATTACCATATAACCTAATATTTCCTGTATAATTCACACAATACCATATAGCCTAATATTACCTGTATAACTCGCACATTACCTTGTAACCTAACATTACCTGTATAATTCACACCGTACCATATAACCTAATAATACCTATATAATTCGCACATTACCATATAGCCTAATATTACCCAAAAAACCTAATATTACCTGCATAATTCACACATTACCTTACAACCTAATTTACCTGTACAATTCACACATTGCCTCATAACCTAATATTACCTGTATAACTCGCACATTACCATATAACCTAATATTACCTGTACAATTCAAACATTACACAAAAACCTAATATTACCTGTATAATTCACACATTACCATATAACCTAATATTACCAGTATAGCTAGCACATTAACATTTAAAATAATATTACCTGTACAATTCAAACATTACCCAAAGACCTAATATTACCTGTATAATTCACACATTACCTTGTAACCTAATATTACCTGTATAACTCGCACGTTACCATATAACCTAATATTACCTGTATAATTCACACAGTACCTTATAACCTATTATCTGTATAATTCACACAGTACCTTATAATCTAATGTTACCTGTATAATTCATACATTACCTTATAAACTAATGTTACCTATATAATTTGCACAATACCATATAGCCTAATATTACCTGTGTAATTCAAACATTACCCAAATAACCTAATATTACCTGTATAATTCACACGATACCATATAACCTAATATTACCTATATAATTCGCACATTACCATATAGACTAATATTACCCAAATAACCTAATATTACCTGTATAATTCACACATTACCTTACAACCTAATATTACCTGTACAATTGACACATTGCCTCATAACCTAATATTACCAGTATAATTCACACATTACCATATAACCTAATATTTCCTGTATAATTCACACAATACCATATAGCCTAATATTACCTGTATAACTCGCACATTACCTTGTAACCTAATATTACCTATATAATTCACACATTTCATATAACCTAATATTAACGGAAAATTCATACATTACCCAAAAACTCAATATTACCTGTATAATTCACACATTACCACATAACCTAATATTACCTGTATAACTTGCACATTACCTTATAACCTAATATTACCTGTATAATTCACACATTACCCTATAACCTAATATTACCTGCATAATTCACACATTACCCAAATAACCTAATATTAACTGTATAATTCACACATTACCATATAACCTAATATTAACTGTATAATTCACACATTACCCAAATAACCTAATATTAACTGTATAATTCACACATTACCATATAACCTAATATTACCTGTACAATTCAAACATTACACAAAAACCTAATATTACCTGTATAATTCACACATTACCATGTAACCTAATATTACCTGTATAGCTAGCACATTACCATTTAAAATAATATTACCTGTACAATTCAAACATTACCCCAAGACCCAATATTACCTGTATAATTCACACATTACCTTGTAACCTAATATTACCTGTATAACTCGCACGTTACCATATAACCTAATATTAACTGAATAATTCACACAGTACCATATAACCTATTATCTGTATAATTCACACAGTACCTTATAATCTAATGTTACCTGTATAATTCATACATTACCTTAAAAACTAATGTTACCTATATAATTTGAAGAATACCATATTGCCTAATATTACCTGTTTAATTCAAACATTACCCAAATAACCTAATATTACCTGTATAATTCACACTTTACCATATAACCTAATATTACCTATATAATTCGCACAATACCATATAGACTAATATTACCCAAATTACCTAATATTACCTGTACAATTGACACATTGCTTCATAACCTAATATTACCTGTATAATTCACAAATTACCATATAACCTAATATTTCCTGTATAATTCACACAATACCATATAGCCTAATATTACCTGTATAACTCGCACATTACCTAGTAACCTAATATTACCTGTACAATTCACACATTACCATATAACCTTATATTACCTGTATAATTCACACATTACCATATAACCTAATATTACCTGTATAACTCGCACATTACCATATAACCTAATATTACCTGTATAATTCAAACATTACCGTACAACCTAATATTACCTGTATAATTCACACATTACCATATAACCTAATATTAATGGAAAATTCATACATTACCCAAATAACCTAATATTACCTGTATAATTAACACATTACCGTATAACCTAATATTACCTGTATAATTCACACATTACCATATAACCTAATATTAACGGAAAATTCATACATTACCCAAATAACCTAATATTACCTGTATAATTCTCACATTACCCTATAACCTAATATTACCTGTATAAATCACACGTTACCCAAATAACCTAATATTACCTGTATATTTCACACATTATCCAAAAACCTAAAATTACCTGTATAACTCGCACGTTACAATATAACCTAATATTACCTGTAAAATTCACACAGTACCTTATAACCTATTATCTGTATAATTCACACAGTACATTATAACCTAATACTGCCTGTATAATTCACACATTTCCTTATAACCTAATGTTACCTATATAATTCGCACATTACCCTATAGCCTAATATTACCTGTATAATTCAAACATTACACAAATAACCTAATATTACCTGTATAATTCACACATTACCATATAACCTAATATTACCTATATAATTCACACATTACCATATAACCTAATATTAACAGAAAATTCACACATTACCCAAATAACCTAATATTACCTGTATAATTCACACATTACCCAAATAACCTAATATTAAGAGTATAATTCACATATTACCATATAAACTAATATTACCTGTATAATTTACACATTACTATATAACCTAATATTACCTGTATAATTTACACATTACCATATAACCTAATATTAACGGAAAATTCATACATTACCCAAATAACCTAATATTACCTGTATAATTCTCACATTACCCTATAACCTAATATTACCTTTATAAATCACACGTTACCCAAATAACCTAATATTACCTGTATATTTCACACATTACCCAAAAATCTAAAATTACCTGTATAACTTGCACGTTACAATATAAACTAATGTTACCTGTAAAATTCACAGAGTACCTTATAACCTAATACTACCTGTATAATTCACACATTTCCTTATAACCTAATGTTACCTATATAATTTGCACATTACCCTATAGCCTAATATTACCTGTATAATTCAAACATTACCCAAATAACCTAATATTATCTGTATAATTCACACATTACCATATAACCTAATATTACCTATATAATACACACTATACCATATAACCTAATATTAACGGAAAATTCAAACGTTACCCAAAAACCTAATATTAACTATATAATTAACACATTACCCTGTAACCTAATATTACCTGTATAACTCGCACATTATCTTATAACCTAATATTACCTGTATAATTCACACATTACCTATAACCTAATATTACCTGTATAAATCACACATTACCCAAATAACCTAATATTACCTGTATATTTCACACATTACCCAAAAACCTAAAATTACATGTATAACTCGCACGTTACCATATAACCTAATATTACCTGTAAAATTCACATAGTACCTTATAACCTATTATATGTATAATTCACACAGTACCTTATAACCGAATAGTACCTGTATAATTCACACATTTCCTTATAACCTAATGTTACCTATTTAATTTGCACATTACCCTATAGCCTAATATTACCTGCATAATTCAAACATTACCCAAATAACCTAATATTGCCCGTATAACTTGAACATTACCTTATAACCTAATATTACCTGTATAATTCACACATTACCCTATAACCTAATATTACCTGTATAATTCACACATTGCCCAAATAACCTAATATTAACTGTATAATTCACACATTACCATATAACCTAATATTAACTGTATAATTCACACATTACCCAAATAACCCAATTTTAACTGTATAATTCATTCATTACCATATAACCTAATATTACCTGTATAGTTCACACATTACCATATAACCTAATATTACCTGTACAATTCAAACATTACACAAAAACCTAATATTACCTGTATAATTCACACATTACCATATAACCTAATATTACCTGTACAATTCAAACATTACACAAAAACCTAATATTACCTGTATAATTCTCACATTACCCTATAACCTAATATTACCTGTATAAATCACACGTTACCCAAATAATCTAATATTACCTGTATATTTCACCACATTATCCAAAACCTAAAATTACCTATATAACTCGCACGTTACAATATAACCTAATATTACCTGTAAAATTCACACAGTACCTTAAAACCTATTATCTGTATAATTCACACAGTACATTATAACCTAATACTGCCTGTATAATTCACACATTTCCTTACAACCTAATGTTACCTATATAATTCGCACATTACCCTATAGCCTAATATTACCTGCAAAATTCAAACATTACCCAAATAACCTAATATTACCTGTATAATTAACACATTACCGTATAACCTAATATTACCTGTATAATTCACACATTACCATAATAACCTAATATTAACGGAAAATTCATACATTACCCAAATAACCTAATATTACCTGTATAATTCTCACATTACCCTATAACCTAATATTACCTGTATAATCACACGTTACCCAAATAACCTAATATTACCTGTATAATTAACACATTACCGTATAACCTAATATTACCTGTATAATTCACACATTACCATATAACCTAATATTAATGGAAAATTCATACATTACCCAAATAAACTAATATTACCTGTATAATTCACACATTACAATATAACCTAATATTACCTATATAATTCACACATTACCATATAACCTAATATTAACGGAAGATTCACACATTACCCAAATAACCTAATATTATCTGTATAATTCACACATTACCCAAATAACCTAATATTACCTGTATAATTCACACATTACCATATAACCTAATATTACCTGTATAATTTACACATTACTATATAACCTAATATTACCTGTATAATTCACAGATTACCATATAACCTCACATTACCTGTATAATTCAAACATTACCATATAACCTAATATTACCTGTATAATTCACGCATTATCTTATAACCTAATATTACCTGTATATTTCACACATTACCCAAAAACCTAATATTACCTATATAATTGAAACATTACCATATAACCTAATATTACCTGTATAACTCGCACATTACCTTATAACCTAATATTACCTGTATAATTCACACATTAACATATAATCTAATATTACCTGTATAATTCACACATTACCAAAATAAACTAATATTAACTGTATAATTCACACATTACCGTATAACCTAATATTACCTATATAATTCACACATTACATATAACCTAATATTAATGGAAAATTCATACATTACCAAAATAACCTAATATTACTTGTATAATTCACACATTACCATACAACCTAATATTACCTGTATAATTCACACATTACCTTATAACCTAATATTACCTGTATATTTCACACATTTCCCAAAAACCCAATATTACCTGTATAATTCACACATTAACATATAACCTATTACCTGTACAATTCAAACATTACACAAAAACCTAATATTACCTGTATAATTCACACATTACCATATAACCTAATATTACCTGTACAATTCAAACATTACACAAAAATCTAATATTACCTGTATAATTCACACATTACCATATAACCTAATATTACTTGTATAGCTAGCACATTACCATATAAAATAATATTACCTGTACAATTCAAACAGTACCCCAAGACCTAATATTACTTGTATAATTCACACATTACCTTATGACCTAATATTACCTGTATATTTCACACATTACCCAAAAAACCAATATTGCCTGTATAATTCACACATTACCATATAACCTAATATTTCCTGTATAATTCACACAATACCATATAGCCTAATATTACCTGTATAACTCGCACATTACCTTGTAAGCTAATATTACCTGTATAATTCACACCTTACCATATAATCTAATATTACCTATATAATTTGCACATTACCATATAGCCTAATATTACCCAAATAACCTAATATTACCTGTATAATTCACACATTGCCTCATAACTAATATTACCTGTATTATTCACACATTACCATATAACCTAATATTACCTGTATAATTCACACATTACCTTGTAACCTAATATTACCTGTAAAACTCGCACGTTTCCATATAACCTAATATTACCTGTATAATTCACACATTACCTTATAACCTATTATCTGTATAATTCACACAGTACCTTATAATCTAATATTACCTGTATAATTCACACATTACCCTATAACCTAATATTACCTGTATAATTCACACATTACCCAAATAACCTAATATTAACTGTGTAATTCACACATTACCATATAACCTAATATTAACTGTATAATTCACACATTACCCAAATAACCTAATTTTAACTGTATAATTCACACATTACCATATAACCTAATATTACCTGTACAATTCAAATATTACACAAAAACCTAATATTATCTGTATAATTCACACATTACCATATAACCTAATATTACCTGTATAGCTAGCACATTACCATATAAAATAATATTACCTGTACAATTCAAACATTACCCAAAGACCTAATATTACCTGTATAATTCACACATTACCTTGTAACCTAATATTACCTGTATAACTCGCACGTTACCATGTAACCTAATATTACCTCTATAATTCACACATTACCATATAACCTAATATTACCTGTATAATTCACACATTACTATATAACCTAATATTTCCTGTATAATTCACACAATACCATATAGCCTAATATTACCTGTATAACTCGCACATTACCTTGTATCCTAATATTACCTGTATAATACACACATTACCATATAACCTAATATTACCTGTATAATTCACACATTACCATATAACCTAATATTACCTGTATAACTCGCACATTACCATATAACCTAATATTACCTGTACAATTCAAACATTACACAAAAATCGAATATTACCTGTCTAATTCACACATTACCATATAACCTAATATTACCAGTATAGCTAGCACATTACCATTTAAAATAATATTACCTGTACAATTCAAACATTACCCAAAGACCTAGTATTACCTGTATAATTCACACATTACCTTGTAACCTAATATTACCTGTATAACTCGCACGTTACCATATAACCTAATATTACCTGAATAATTCACACAGTACCTTATAACCTATTATCTGTATAATTCACACAGTACCTTATAATCTAATGTTACCTGTATAATTCATACATTACCTTATAAACTAATGTTACCTATATAATTTGCACAATACCATATAGCCTAATATTACCTGTATAATTCAAACATTACCCAAATAACCTAATATTACCTGTATAATTCACACATTACCATATAACTAATATTTCCTGAATAATTCACACAATAACATATAGCCTAATATTACCTGTATAACTCGCACATTACCTTGTAACCTAATATTACCTGTATAATTCACACCTTACCATATAACCTAATATTACCTATATAATTCGCACATTACCATATAGCCTAATAGTACCCAAATAACCTAATATTACCTGTATAATTCACACATTACCTTGCAACCTAATATTACCTGTACAATTCACACATTGCCTCATAACTAATATTACCTGTATTATTCACACATTACCATATAGCCTAATATTTCCTGTATAATTCACACAATACCATATAGCCTAATATTACCTGTATAACTCGCACATTACCTTGTAACCTAATATTACCTGTATAATTCACACATTACCATATAAACTAATATTACCTGTATAATTCACACATTACCATATAACCTAATATTAACGGAAAATTCATACATTACCCAAATAACCTAATATTACCTGTATAATTCTCACATTACCCTATAACCTAATATTACCTGTATAAATCACACGTTACCCAAATAACCTAATATTACCTGTATATTTCACACATTATCCAAAAACCTAAAATTACCTGTATAACTCGCACGTTACAATATAACCTAATATTACCTGTAAAATTCACACAGTACCTTATAACCTATTATCTGTATAATTCACACAGTACATTATAACCTAATACTGCCTGTATAATTCACACATTTCCTTATAACCTAATGTTACCTATATAATTCGCACATTACCCTATAGCCTAATATTACCTGTATAATTCAAACATTACACAAATAACCTAATATTACCTGTATAATTCACACATTACCATATAACCTAATATTACCTATATAATTCACACATTACCATATAACCTAATATTAACAGAAAATTCACACATTACCCAAATAACCTAATATTACCTGTATAATTCACACATTACCCAAATAACCTAATATTAAGAGTATAATTCACATATTACCATATAAACTAATATTACCTGTATAATTTACACATTACTATATAACCTAATATTACCTGTATAATTTACACATTACCATATAACCTAATATTAACGGAAAATTCATACATTACCCAAATAACCTAATATTACCTGTATAATTCTCACATTACCCTATAACCTAATATTACCTTTATAAATCACACGTTACCCAAATAACCTAATATTACCTGTATATTTCACACATTACCCAAAATCTAAAATTACCTGTATAACTTGCACGTTACAATATAAACTAATGTTACCTGTAAAAATTCACAGAGTACCTTATAACCTAATACTACCTGTATAATTCACACATTTCCTTATAACCTAATGTTACCTATATAATTTGCACATTACCCTATAGCCTAATATTACCTGTATAATTCAAACATTACCCAAATAACCTAATATTATCTGTATAATTCACACATTACCATATAACCTAATATTACCTATATAATACACACTATACCATATAACCTAATATTAACGGAAAATTCAAACGTTACCCAAAAACCTAATATTAACTATATAATTAACACATTACCCTGTAACCTAATATTACCTGTATAACTCGCACATTATCTTATAACCTAATATTACCTGTATAATTCACACATTACCTATAACCTAATATTACCTGTATAAATCACACATTACCCAAATAACCTAATATTACCTGTATATTTCACACATTACCCAAAAACCTAAAATTACCTGTATAACTCGCACGTTACCATATAACCTAATATTACCTGTAAAATTCACATAGTACCTTATAACCTATTATATGTATAATTCACACAGTACCTTATAACCTAATAGTATCTGTATAATTCACACATTTCCTTATAACCTAATGTTACCTATATAATTCGCACATTGCCAAATAACATAATATTACCTGTACAATTCAAACCTTACCCAAAAACCAAATATTACCTGTATAATTCACACATTACCTTGTAACCTAATATTACCTGTATAACTTGCACATTACCATATAACCTAATATTACCTGTATAATTCACACAGTACCTTATAACCTATTATCTGAAAAATTCGCATAGTACCTTATAACCTAATACTACCTGTATAATTCACACATTTCCTTATAACCTAATGTTACCTACATAATTTGCACATTACCGTATAGCCTAATATTACCTGTATAATTCAAACATTACCCAAGAAACCTAATATTACCTGTATAATTCACACCTTACCATATAACCTAATATTACCTATATAATTCGCACATTACAATATAGCCTAATATTACCCAAATAACCTGATATTACCTGTATAATTCACACATTACCTTACAACCTAATATTACCTGTACAATTCACACATTGCCTCATAACCTAATATTACCTGTATAATTCACACATTACCATATAACCTAATATTTCCTGTATAATTCACACAATACCATATAGCCTAATATTACCTGTATAACTCGCACATTACCTTGTAACCTAACATTACCTGTATAATTCACACCGTACCATATAACCTAATAATACCTATGTAATTCGCACATTACCATATAGCCTAATATTACCCAAAAAACCTAATATTACCTGCATAATTCACACATTACCTTACAACCTAATTTACCTGTACAATTCACACATTGCCTCATAACCTAATATTACCTGTATAATTCACACATTACCATATAACCTAATATTACCTGTATAATTCACACATTACCATATAACCTAATATTACCTGTATAACTCGCACATTACCATATAACCTAATATTACCTGTACAATTCAAACATTACACAAAAACCTAATATTACCTGTATAATTCACACATTACCATATAACCTAATATTACCAGTATAGCTAGCACATTAACATTTAAAATAATATTACCTGTACAATTCAAACATTACCCAAAGACCTAATATTACCTGTATAATTCACACATTACCTTGTAACCTAATATTACCTGTATAACTCGCACGTTACCATATAACCTAATATTACCTGTATAATTCACACAGTACCTTATAACCTATTATCTGTATAATTCACACAGTGCCTTATAATCTAATGTTACCTGTATAATTCATACATTACCTTATAAACTAATGTTACCTATATAATTTGCACAATACCATATAGCCTAATATTACCTGTGTAATTCAAACATTACCCAAATAACCTAATATTACCTGTATAATTCACACTTTACCATATAACCTAATATTACCTATATAATTCGCACATTACCATATAGACTAATATTACCCAAATATCCTAATATTACCTGTATAATTCACACATTACCTTACAACCTAATATTACCTGTACAATTGACACATTGCCTCATAACCTAATATTACCAGTATAATTCACACATTACCATATAACCTAATATTTCCTGTATAATTCACACAATACCATATAGCCTAATATTACCTGTATAACTCGCACATTACCTTGTAACCTAATATTACCTATATAATTCACACATTTCATATAACCTAATATTAAAAGGAAAATTCATACATTACCCAAAAACTCAATATTACCTGTATAATTCACACATTACCACATAACCTAATATTACCTGTATAACTTGCACATTACCTTATAACCTAATATTACCTGTATAATTCACACATTACCCTATAACCTAATATTACCTGCATAATTCACACATTACCCAAATAACCTAATATTAACTGTATAATTCACACATTACCCAAATAACCTAATATTAACTGTATAATTCACACATTACCATATAACCTAATATTACCTGTACAATTCAAACATTACACAAAAACCTATTATTACCTGTATAATTCACACATTACCATGTAACCTAATATTACCTGTATAGCTAGCACATTACCATTTAAAATAATATTACCTGTACAATTCAAACATTACCCCAAGACCCAATATTACCTGTATAATTCACACATTACCTTGTAACCTAATATTACCTGTATAACTCGCACGTTACCATATAACCTAATATTAACTGAATAATTCACACAGTACCATATAACCTATTATCTGTATAATTCACACAGTACCTTATAATCTAATGTTACCTGTATAATTCATACATTACCTTAAAAACTAATGTTACCTATATAATTTGAAGAATACCATATTGCCTAATATTACCTGTTTAATTCCAACATTACCCAAATAACCTAATATTACCTGTATAATTCACACTTTACCATATAACCTAATATTACCTATATAATTCGCACAATACCATATAGACTAATATTACCCAAATTACCTAATATTACCTGTACAATTGACACATTGCTTCATAACCTAATATTACCTGTATAATTCACAAATTACCATATAACCTAATATTTCCTGTATAATTCACACAATACCATATAGCCTAATATTACCTGTATAACTCGCACATTACCTAGTAACCTAATATTACCTGTACAATTCACACATTACCATATAACCTAATATTACCTGTATAATTCACACATTACCATATAACCTAATATTACCTGTATAACTCGCACATTACCATATAACCTAATATTACCTGTATAATTCAAACATTACCGTACAACCTAATATTACCTGTATAATTCACACATTACCATATAACCTAATATTAATGGAAAATTCATACATTACCCAAATAACCTAATATTACCTGTATAATTAACACATTACCGTATAACCTAATATTACCTGTATAATTCACACATTACCATATAACCTAATATTAACGGAAAATTCATACATTACCCAAATAACCTAATATTACCTGTATAATTCTCACATTACCCTATAACCTAATATTACCTGTATAAATCACACGTTACCCAAATAACCTAATATTACCTGTATATTTCACACATTATCCAAAACCTAAAATTACCTGTATAACTCGCACGTTACAATATAACCTAATATTACCTGTAAAATTCACACAGTACCTTATAACCTATTATCTGTATAATTCACACAGTACATTATAACCTAATACTGCCTGTATAATTCACACATTTCCTTATAACCTAATGTTACCTATATAATTCGCACATTACCCTATAGCCTAATATTACCTGTATAATTCAAACATTACACAAATAACCTAATATTACCTGTATAATTCACACATTACCATATAACCTAATATTACCTATATAATTCACACATTACCATATACCTAATATTAACAGAAAATTTACACATTACCCAAATAACCTAATATTACCTGTATATTCACACATTACCCAAATAACCTAATATTAAGAGTATAATTCACATATTACCATATAAACTAATATTACCTGTATAATTTACACATTACTATATAACCTAATATTACCTGTATAATTTACACATTACCATATAACCTAATATTAACGGAAAATTCATACATTACCCAAATAACCTAATATTACCTGTATAATTCTCACATTACCCTATAACCTAATATTACCTTTATAAATCACACGTTACCCAAATAACCTAATATTACCTGTATATTTCACACATTACCCAAAAATCTAAAATTACCTGTATAACTTGCACGTTACAATATAAACTAATGTTACCTGTAAATTCACAGAGTACCTTATAACCTAATACTACCTGTATAATTCACACATTTCCTTATAACCTAATGTTACCTATATAATTTGCACATTACCCTATAGCCTAATATTACCTGTATAATTCAAACATTACCCAAATAACCTAATATTATCTGTATAATTCACACATTACCATATAACCTAATATTACCTATATAATACACACTATACCATATAACCTAATATTAACGGAAAATTCAAACGTTACCCAAAAACCTAATATTAACTATATAATTAACACATTACCCTGTAACCTAATATTACCTGTATAACTCGCACATTATCTTATAACCTAATATTACCTGTATAATTCACACATTACCTATAACCTAATATTACCTGTATAAATCACACATTACCCAAATAACCTAATATTACCTGTATATTTCACACATTACCCAAAAACCTAAAATTACCTGTATAACTCGCACGTTACCATATAACCTAATATTACCTGTAAAATTCACATAGTACCTTATAACCTATTATATGTATAATTCACACAGTACCTTATAACCTAATAGTACCTGTATAATTCACACATTTCCTTATAACCTAATGTTACCTATATAATTCGCACATTACCCTATAGCCTAATATTACCTGCATAATTCAAACATTACCCAAATAACCTAATATTGCCCGTATAACTTGAACATTACCTTATAACCTAATATTACCGGTATAATTCACACATTACCCTATAACCTAATATTACCTGTATAATTCACACATTGCCCAAATAACCTAATATTAACTGTATAATTCACACATTACCATATAACCTAATATTAACTGTATAATTCACACATTACCCAAATAACCCAATTTTAACTGTATAATTCACTCATTACCATATAACCTAATATTACCTGTATAGTTCACACATTACCATATAACCTAATATTACCTGTACAATTCAAACATTACACAAAAACCTAATATTACCTGCATAATTCACACATTACCATATAACCTAATATTACCTGTACAATTCAAACATTACACAAAAACCTAATATTACCTGTATAATTCTCACATTACCCTATAACCTAATATTACCTGTATAAATCACACGTTACCCAAATAATCTAATATTACCTTTATATTTCACACATTATCCAAAAACCTAAAATTACCTATATAACTCGCACGTTACAATATAACCTAATATTACCTGTAAAATTCACACAGTACCTTAAAACCTATTATCTGTATAATTCACACAGTACATTATAACCTAATACTGCCTGTATAATTCACACATTTCCTTACAACCTAATGTTACCTATATAATTCGCACATTACCCTATAGCCTAATATTACCTGCAAAATTCAAACATTACCCAAATAACCTAATATTACCTGTATAATTAACACATTACCGTATAACCTAATATTACCTGTATAATTCACACATTACCATATAACCTAATATTAACGGAAAATTCATACATTACCCAAATAACCTTATATTACCTGTATAATTCTCACATTACTCTATAACCTAATATTACCTGTATAATTCACACATTACCAAAATAAACTAATATTAACTGTATAATTCACACATTACCGTATAACCTAATATTACCTATATAATTCACACATTACATATAACCTAATATTAACGGAAAATTCATACATTACCAAAATAACCTAATATTACTTGTATAATTCACACATTATCATACAACCTAATATTACCTGTATAATTCACACATTACCTTATAACCTAATATTACCTGTATATTTCACACATTACCCAAAAACCCAATATTACCTGTATAATTCACACATTAACATATAACCTATTACCTGTACAATTCAAACATTACACAAAAACCTAATATTACCTGTATAATTCACACATTACCATATAACCTAATATTACCTGTACAATTCAAACATTACACAAAAATCTAATATTACCTGTATAATTCACACATTACCATATAACCTAATATTACTTGTATAGCTAGCACATTACCATATAAAATAATATTACCTGTACAATTCAAACAGTACCCCAAGACCTAATATTACTTGTATATTCACACATTACCTTATGACCTAATATTACCTGTATATTTCACACATTACCCAAAAAACCAATATTGCCTGTATAATTCACACATTACCATATAACCTAATATTTCCTGTATAATTCACACAATACCATATAGCCTAATATTACCTGTATAACTCGCACATTACCTTGTAAGCTAATATTACCTGTATAATTCACACCTTACCATATAATCTAATATTACCTATATAATTTGCACATTACCATATAGCCTAATATTACCCAAATAACCTAATATTACCTGTATAATTCACACATTGCCTCATAACTAATATTACCTGTATTATTCACACATTACCATATAACCTAATATTACCTGTATAATTCACACATTACCTTGTAACCTAATATTACCTGTAAAACTCGCACGTTTCCATATAACCTAATATTACCTGTATAATTCACACAGTACCTTATAACCTATTATCTGTATAATTCACACAGTACCTTATAATCTAATATTACCTGTATAATTCACACATTACCCTATAACCTAATATTACCTGCATAATTCACACATTACCCAAATAACCTAATATTAACTGTGTAATTCACACATTACCATATAACCTAATATTAACTGTATAATTCACACATTACCCAAATAACCTAATTTTAACTGTATAATTCACACATTACCATATAACCTAATATTACCTGTACAATTCAAATATTACACAAAAACCTAATATTATCTGTATAATTCACACATTACCATATAACCTAATATCACCTGTATAGCTAGCACATTACCATATAAAATAATATTACCTGTACAATTCAAACATTACCCAAAGACCTAATATTACCTGTATAATTCACACATTACCTTGTAACCTAATATTACCTGTATAACTCGCACGTTACCATGTAACCTAATATTACCTCTATAATTCACACATTACCATATAACCTAATATTACCTGTATAATTCACACATTACCATATAACCTAATATTTCCTGTATAATTCACACAATACCATATAGCCTAATATTACCTGTATAACTCGCACATTACCTTGTATCCTAATATTACCTGTATAATACACACATTACCATATAACCTAATATTACCTGTATAATTCACACATTACCATATAACCTAATATTACCTGTACAATTCAAACATTACACAAAAATCGAATATTACCTGTCTAATTCACACATTACCATATAACCTAATATTACCAGTATAGCTAGCACATTACCATTTAAAATAATATTACCTGTACAATTCAAACATTACCCAAAGACCTAGTATTACCTGTATAATTCACACATTACCTTGTAACCTAATATTACCTGTATAACTCGCACGTTACCATATAACCTAATATTACCTGAATAATTCACACAGTACCTTATAACCTATTATCTGTATAATTCACACAGTACCTTATAATCTAATGTTACCTGTATAATTCATACATTACCTTATAAACTAATGTTACCTATATAATTGACACAATACCATATAGCCTAATATTACCTGTATAATTCAAACATTACCCAAATAACCTAATATTACCTGTATAATTCACACATTACCATATAACCTAATATTTCCTGAATAATTCACACAATAACATATAGCCTAATATTACCTGTATAACTCGCACATTACCTTGTAACATAATATTACCTGTATAATTCACACCTTACCATATAACCTAATATTACCTATATAATTTGCACATTACCATATAGCCTAATAGTACCCAAATAACCTAATATTACCCGTATAATTCACACATTACCTTGCAACCTAATATTACCTGTACAATTCACACATTGCCTCATAACTAATATTACCTGTATTATTCACACATTACCATATAGCCTAATATTTCCTGTATAATTCACACAATACCATATAGCCTAATATTACCTGTATAACTCGCACATTACCTTGTAACCTAATATTACCTGTATAATTCACACATTACCATATAAACTAATATTACCTGTATAATTCACACATTACCATATAACCTAATATTAACAGAAAATTCATACATTACCCAAATAACCTAATATTACCTGTATAATTCTCACATTACCCTATAACCTAATATTACCTGTATAAATCACACGTTACCCAAATAACCTAATATTACCTGTATATTTCACACATTACCCAAAAATCTAAAATTACCTGTATAACTCGCACGTTACCATATAACCTAATATTACCTGTAAAATTCACACAGTACCTTATAACCTATTATCTGTATAATTCGCACAGTACCTTATAACCTAATACTACCTGTATAATTCACACATTTCCTTATAACCTAATGTTACCTATATAATTCGCACATTACCCTATAGCCTAATATTACCTGCAAAATTCAAACATTACCCAAATAACCTAATATTACCTGTATAATTAACACATTACCGTATAACCTAATATTACCTGTATAATTCACACATTACCATATAACCTAATATTAACGGAATATTCATACATTACCCAAATAACCTAATATTACCTGTATAATTCTCACATTACCCTATAACCTAATATTACCTGTATAAATCACACGTTACCCAAATAACCTAATATTACCTGTATAATTAACACATTACCGTACAACCTAATATTACCTGTATAATTCACACATTGCCATATAACCTAATATTAATGGAAAATTCATACATTACCCAAATAAACTAATATTACCTGTATAATTCACACATTACAATATAACCTAATATTACCTATATAATTCACACATTACCATATAACCTAATATTAACGGAAGATTCACACATTACCCAAATAACCTAATATTATCTGTATAATTCACACATTACCATATAACCTAATATTACCTGTATAATTTACACATTACTATATAACCTAATATTACCTGTATAATTTACAAATTACTATATAACCTAATATTACCTGTATAATTCACAGATTACCATATAACCTCACGTTACCTGTATGATTCAAACATTACCATATAACCTAATATTACCTGTACAATTCACGCATTATCTTATAACCTAATATTACCTGTATATTTCACACATTACCCAAAAACCTAATATTACCTATATAATTGAAACATTACCATATAACCTAATATTACCTGTATAACTCGCACATTACCTTATAACCTAATATTACCAGTATAATTCACACATTAACATATAACCTAATATTACCTGTATAATTCACACATTACCAAAATAAACTAATATTAACTGTATAATTCACACATTACCGTATAACCTAATATTACCTATATAATTCACACATTACATATAACCTAATATTAACGGAAAATTCATACATTACCAAAATAACCTAATATTACTTGTATAATTCACACATTACCATACAACCTAATATTACCTGTATAATTCACACATTACCTTATAACCTAATATTACCTGTATATTTCACACATTACCCAAAAACCCAATATTACCTGTATAATTCACACATTAACATATAACCTATTACCTGTACAATTCAAACATTACACAAAAACCTATTACCTGTATAATTCACACATTACCATATAACCTAATATTACCTGTACAATTCAAACATTACACAAAAATCTAATATTACCTGTATAATTCACACATTACCATATAACCTAATATTACTTGTATAGCTAGCACATTACCATATAAAATAATATTACCTGTACAATTCAAACAGTACCCCAAGACCTAATATTACTTGTATAATTCACACATTACCTTATGACCTAATATTACCTGTATATTTCACACATTACCCAAAAAACCAGTTGCCTGTATAATTCACACATTACCATATAACCTAATATTTCCTGTATAATTCACACAATACCATATAGCCTAATATTACCTGTATAACTCGCACATTACCTTGTAAGCTAATATTACCTGTATAATTCACACCTTACCATATAATCTAATATTACCTACATAATTTGCACATTACCATATAGCCTAATATTACACAAATAACCTAATATAACCTGTATAATTCACACATTGCCTCATAACTAATATTACCTGTATTATTCACACATTACCATATAACCTAATACTACCTGTATAATTCACACATTTCCTTATAACCTAATGTTACCTATATAATTCGCACATTACCCTATAACCTAATATTACCTGTATAATTCAAAGATTACCATATAACCTAATATTAACTGTATAATTCACACATTACCATATAACCTAATATTACCTGTATAATTCACACATTACCATATAACCTAATATTACCTGTACAATTCAAACATTACACAAAAACATAATATTACCTGTATAATTCACACATTACCATATAACATAATATTACCTGTATAACTCGCACATTACCTTGTAACCTAATATTACCTGTATAATTCACACCTTACCATATAACCTAATATTACCTCTTTAATTTGCACATTACCATATAGCCTAATATTACCCAAATAAACTAATATTAACTGTATAATTCACACATTACCGTATAACCTAATATTACCTATATAATTCACACATTACATATAACCTAATATTAACGGAAAATTCATACATTACCCAAAAACCCAATATTACCTGTATAATTCACACATTACCATATAACCTAATATTGCCTGTATAACTTGCACATTACCTTATAACCTAATATTACCTGTATAATTCACACATTACCCTATAACCTAATATTACCTGTATAATTCACACATTACCCAAATAACCTAATATTAACTGTATAATTCACACATTACCATTTAACCTAATATTAACTGTATAATTCACACATTACCCAAATAACCTAATATTAACTGTATAATTCACACATTACCATATAACCTAATATTAACTGTATAATTCACACATTACCATATAACCTAATATAACTGTATAACTCGCACATTACCATATAACCTAATATTACCTGTATAATTCAAACATTACCCAAAAACCTAATATTAACTATATAATTAACACATTACCCTGTAACCTAATATTACCTGTATAACTCGCACATTATCTTATAACCTAATATTATCTGTATAATTCACACATTACCTATAACCTAATATTACCTGTATAATTCACACATTACCCTATAACCTAATATTACCTTTATAAATCACACATTACACTAATAACCTAATATTACCTGTATATTTCACACATTACCCAAAAACCTAAAATTACCTGTATAACTCGCACGTTACTATACAGCCTAATATTACCTGTAAAATTTTCATAGTACCTTATAACCTATTATCTGTATAATTCACACAGTACCTTATAACCTAATAGTACCGGTATAATTCACACATTTCCTTATAACCTAATGTTACCTATATAATTCGCACATTACCCTATAGCCTAATATTACCTGCATAGTTCAAACATTACCCAAATAACCTAATATTGCCTGTATAACTTGCACATTACCTTATAACCTAATATTACCTGTATAATTCACACATTACCCTATAACCTAATATTACCTGTATAATTCACACATTACCCAAATAACCTAATATTAACTGTGTAATTCACACATTACCATATAACCTAATATTAACTGTATAATTCACACATTACCCAAATAACCAAATTTTAACTGTATAATTCACACATTACCATTTAACCTAATATTACCTGTACAATTCAAATATTACACAAAAACCTAATATTATCTGTATAATTCACACATTACCATATAACCTAATATCACCTGTATAGCTAGCACATTACCATATAAAATAATATTACCTGTACAATTCAAACATTACCCAAAGACCTAATATTACCTGTATAACTCGCACGTTACCATGTAACCTAATATTACCTCTATAATTCACACATTACCATATAACCTAATATTACCTGTATAATTCACACATGACCATATAACCTAATATTTACTGTATAATTCACACAATACCATATAGCCTAATATTACCTGTATAACTCGCACATTACCTTGTATCCTAATATTACCTGTATAATACACACATTACCATATAACCTAATATTACCTGTATAATTCACACATTACCATATAACCTAATATTACCTGTACAATTCAAACATTACACAAAAATCGAATATTACCTGTCTAATTCACACATTACCATATAACCTAATATTACCAGTATAGCTAGCACATTACCATTTAAAATAATATTACCTGTACAATTCAAACATTACCCAAAGACCTAGTATTACCTGTATAATTCACACATTACCTTGTAACCTAATATTACCTGTATAACTCGCACGTTACCATATAACCTAATATTACCTGAATAATTCACACAGTACCTTATAACCTATTATCTGTATAATTCACACAGTACCTTATAATCTAATGTTACCTGTATAATTCATACATTACCTTATAAACTAATGTTACCTATATAATTTGCACAATACCATATAGCCTAATATTACCTGTATAATTCAAACATTACCCAAATAACCTAATATTACCTGTATAATTCACACATTACCATATAACCTAATATTTCCTGAATAATTCACACAATAACATATAGCCTAATATTACCTGTATAACTCGCACATTACCTTGTAACCTAATATTACCTGTATAATTCACACCTTACCATATAACCTAATATTACCTATATAATTCGCACATTACCATATAGCCTAATAGTACCCAAATAACCTAATATTACCTGTATAATTCACACATTACCTTGCAACCTAATATTACCTGTACAATTCACACATTGCCTCATAACTAATATTACCTGTATTATTCACACATTACCATATAGCCTAATATTTCCTGTATAATTCACACAATACCATATAGCCTAATATTACCTGTATAACTCGCACATTACCTTGTAACCTAATATTACCTGTATAATTCACACATTACCATATAAACTAATATTACCTGTATAATTCACACATTACCATATAACCTAATATTACCGGAAAATTCATACATTACCCAAATAACCTAATATTACCTGTATAATTCTCACATTACCCTATAACCTAATATTACCTGTATAAATCACACGTTACCCAAATAACCTAATATTACCTGTATATTTCACACATTACCCAAAAATCTAAAATTACCTGTATAACTCGCACTTTACCATATAACCTAATATTACCTGTAAAATTCACACAGTACCTTATAACCTATTATCTGTATAATTCGCACAGTACCTTATAACCTAATACTACCTGTATAATTCACACATTTCCTTATAACCTAATGTTACCTATATAATTCGCACATTACCCTATAACCTAATATTACCTGTATAATTCAAAGATTACCATATAACCTCACATTATCTGTATAATTCACACATTACCATATAACCTAATATTACCTGTACAATTCAAACATTACACAAAAACCTAATATTACCTGTATAATTCACACATTACCATATAACCTAATATTACCTGTACAATTCAAACATTACACAAAAACCTAATATTACCTGTATAATTCTCACATTACCCTATAACCTAATATTACCTGTATAAATCAAACGTTACCCAAATAACCTAATATTACCTGTATATTTCACACATTATCCAAAAACCTAAAATTACCTATATAACTCGCACGTTACAATATAACCTAATATTACCTGTAAAATTCACACAGTACCTTAAAACCTATTATCTGTATAATTCACACAGTACATTATAACCTAATACTGCCTGTATAATTCACACATTTCCTTACAACCTAATGTTACCTATATAATTCGCACATTACCCTATAGCCTAATATTACCTGCAAAATTCAAACATTACCCAAATAACCTAATATTACCTGTATAATTAACACATTACCGTATAACCTAATATTACCTGTATAATTCACACATTACCATATAACCTAATATTAACGGAATATTCATACATTACCCAAATAACCTAATATTACCTGTATAATTCTCACATTACCCTATAACCTAATATTACCTGTATAAATCACACGTTACCCAAATAACCTAATATTACCTGTATAATTAACACATTACCGTATAACCTAATATTACCTGTATAATTCACACATTACCATATAACCTAATATTAATGGAAAATTCATACATTACCCAAATAAACTAATATTACCTGTATAATTCACACATTACAATATAACCTAATATTACCTATATAATTCACACATTACCATATAACCTAATATTAACGGAAGATTCACACATTACCCAAATAACCTAATATTATCTGTATAATTCACACATTACCCAAATAACCTAATATTACCTGTATAATTCACACATTACCATATAACCTAATATTACCTGTATAATTTACACATTACTATATAACCTAATATTACCTGTATAATTTACAAATTACTATATAACCTAATATTACCTGTATAATTCACAGATTACCATATAACCTCACATTACCTGTATAATTCAAACATTACCATATAACCTAATATTACCTGTATAATTCACGCATTATCTTATAACCTAATATTACCTGTATATTTCACACATTACCCAAAAACCTAATATTACCTATATAATTGAAACATTACCATATAACCTAATATTACCTGTATAACTCACACATTACCTTATAACCTAATATTACCAGTATAATTCACACATTACCAAAATAAACTAATATTAACTGTATAATTCACACATTACCGTATAACCTAATATTACCTATATAATTCACACATTACATATAACCTAATATTAACGGAAAATTCATACATTACCAAAATAACCTAATATTACTTGTATAATTCACACATTACCATACAACCTAATATTACCTGTATAATTCACACATTACCTTATAACCTAATATTACCTGTATATTTCACACATTACCCAAAAACCCAATATTACCTGTATAATTCACACATTAACATATAACCTATTACCTGTACAATTCAAACATTACACAAAAACCTATTACCTGTATAATTCACACATTACCATACAACATAATATTACCTGTACAATTCAAACATTACACAAAAATCTAATATTACCTGTATAATTCACACATTACCATATAACCTAATATTACTTGTATAGCTAGCACATTACCATATAAAATAATATTACCTGTACAATTCAAACAGTACCCCAAGACCTAATTTTACTTGTATAATTCACACATTACCTTATGACCTAATATTACCTGTATATTTCACACATTACCCAAAAAACCAATATTGCCTGTATAATTCACACATTACCATATCACCTAATATTTCCTGTATAATTCACACAATACCATATAGCCTAATATTACCTGTATAACTCGCACATTACCTTGTAAGCTAATATTACCTGTATAATTCACACCTTACCATATAATCTAATATTACCTATATAATTTGCACATTACCATATAGCCTAATATTTCCTGTATAATTCACACAATACCATATAGCCTAATATTACCTGTATAACTCGCACATTACCTTGTAAGCTAATATTACCTGTATAATTCACACCTTACCATATAATCTAATATTACCTATATAATTTGCACATTACCATATAGCCTAATATTACCCAAATAACCTAATATTACCTGTATAATTCACACATTGCCTCATAACTAATATTACCTGTATTATTCACACATTACCATATAACCTAATACTACCTGTATAATTCACACATTTCCTTATAACCTAATGTTACCTATATAATTCGCACATTACCCTATAACCTAATATTACCTGTATAATTCAAAGATTACCATATAACCTAATATTACCTGTATAATTCACACATTACCATATAACCTAATATTACCTGTATAATTCACACATTACCATATAACCTAATATTACCTGTACAATTCAAACATTACACAAAAACATAATATTACCTGTATAATTCACACATTACCATATAACATAATATTACATGTATAACTCGCACATTACCTTGTAACCTAATATTACCTGTATAATTCACACCTTACCATATAACCTAATATTACCTCTTTAATTTGCACATTACCATATAGCCTAATATTACCCAAATAAACTAATATTAACTGTATAATTCACCCATTACCGTATAACCTAATATTACCTATATAATTCACACATTACAAATAACCTAATATTAACGGAAAATTCATACATTACCCAAAAACCCAATATTACCTGTATAATTCACACATTACCATATAACCTAATATTGCCTGTATAACTTGCACATTACCTTATAACCTAATATTACCTGTATAATTCACACATTACCCTATAACCTAATATTACCTGTATAATTCACACATTACCCAAATAACCTAATATTAACTGTATAATTCACACATTACCATTTAACCTAATATTAACTGTATAATTCACACATTACCCAAATAACCTAATATTAACTGTATAATTCACACATTACCATATAACCTAATATTACCTGTATAATTCACACATTACCATATAACCTAATATTACCTGTATAACTCGCACATTACCATATAACCTAATATTACCGGTATAATTCAAACATTACCCAAAAACCTAATATTAACTATATAATTAACACATTACCCTGTAACCTAATATTACCTGTATAACTCGCACATTATCTTATAACCTAATATTACCTGTATAATTCACACATTACCTATAACCTAATATTACCTGTATAATTCACACATTACCCTATAACCTAATATTACCTTTATAAATCACACATTACACTAATAACCTAATATTACCTGTATATTTCACACATTACCCAAAAACCTAAAATTACCTGTATAACTCGCACGTTACTATACAGCCTAATATTACCTGTAAAATTCACATAGTACCTTATAACCTATTATCTGTATAATTCACACAGTACCTTATAACCTAATAGTACCGGTATAATTCACACATTTCCTTATAACCTAATGTTACCTATATAATTCGCACATTACCCTATAGCCTAATATTACCTGCATAGTTCAAACATTACCCAAATAAACTAATATTGCCTGTATAACTTGCACATTACCTTATAACCTAAAATTACCTGTATAATTCACACATTACCCTATAACCTAATATTACCTGTATAATTCACACATTACCCAAATAACCTAATATTAACTGTGTAATTCACACATTACCATATAACCTAATATTAACTGTATAATTCACACATTACCCAAATAACCTAATTTTAACTGTATAATTCACACATTACCATATAACCTAATATTACCTGTACAATTCAAATATTACACAAAAACCTAATATTATCTGTATAATTCACACATTACCATATAACCTAATATCACCTGTATAGCTAGCACATTACCATATAAAATAATATTACCTGTACAATTCAAACATTACCCAAAGACCTAATATTACCTGTATAATTCACACATTACCTTGTAACCTAATATTACCTGTATAACTCGCACGTTACCATGTAACCTAATATTACCTGTATAATTCACACATTACCCAAATAACCTAATATTACCTGTATAATTCACATATTACCATATAACCTAATATTACCTGTATAATTTACACATTACTATATAACCTAATATTATCTGTATAATTTACACATTACCATATAACCTAATATTACCTGTATAATTCACACATTACCCATATAACCTAATATTACTTGTATAATTCACACATTACCATATAACCTAATATTATCTGTATAATTTATACATTACTATATAACCTAATATTACCTGTATAATTCACACATTACCATATAACCTAATATTACCTGTATAATTCACACATTACCTTATAACCTAATGTTACCTGTATAATTCACATCTTACCATATAACCTAATATTACCTATATAATTCGCACATTACCGTATAGCCTAATATTACCTGTATAATTCACACAGTACCTTATAACCTATTATCTGTATAATTCACACAGTACCTTACAACCTAATATTACCTGTATAATTCACACCTTACCAGATCACCTAATATTACCTATATAATTCGCACATTACCATATAGCCTAATATTACCTGTATAATTCAAACATTACCCAAATAACCTAATATTACCTGTATAATTCACACATCACCATATAACATAATATTACCTATATAATTCACGCATTACCATATAACCTAATATTAACGGAAAATTCACACATTACCCAAATAACCTAATATTACCTGTATAATTCACACATTACCCAAATAACCTAATATTACCTGTATAATTCACAAATTACCATATAACCTAATATTACCTGTATAATTCACACATTATCTTATAACCTAATATTACCTGTATAATTTACACATTACCATATAACCTAATATTACCTGTATAATTCACACATTACCCAAATAACCTAATATTACTTGTATAATTCACACATTACCATATAACCTAATATTATCTGAATAATTTATACATTACTATATAACCTAATATTACCTGTATAATTCACACATTACCATAGAACCTAATATTACCTGTATAATTCACACATTACCTTATAACCTAATATTACCTGTATAATTCACATCTTACCATATAACCTAATATTACCTATATAATTCGCACATTACCATATAGCCGAATATTACCTGTATAATTCAAACATTACCCAAATAACCTAATATTACCTGTATAATTCACACCTTACCATATAACCTAATATTACCTATATAATTCACACATTACCATATCACCTAATATTATCTGTATAATTTACACATTACTATATAACTTAATATTACCTGTATAATTTACACATTACTATATAACCTATTATTACCTGTATAATTCACAGATTACCATATAACCTAACATTACCTGTATAATTCACACATTACCATATAACCTAATATTACCTGTATAATTCACACATTTTCTTATAACCTAATATAACCTGTATATTTCACACAGTACCTTATAACCTATTATCTGTATTATTCACACAGTACCTTATAACCTAATATTACCTGTATAATTCACACCTTACCAGATAACCTAATATTACCTATATAATTCGTACATTACCATATAGCCTAATATTACCTGTATAATTCAAACATCACCATATAACCTAATATTACCTATATAATTCACACATTACCATATAACCTAATATTAACGGAAAATTCACACATTACCCAAATAACCTAATATTACCTGTATAATTCACACATTACCCAAATAACCTAATATTACCTGTATAATTCACATATTACCATATAACCTAATATTACCTGAATAATTTACACATTACTATATAACCTAATATTATCTGTATAATTTACACATTACCATATAACCTAATATTACCTGTATAATTCACACATTACCCATATAACCTAATATTACTTGTATAATTCACACATTACCATATAACCTAATATTATCTGTATAATTTATACATTACTATATAACCTAATATTACCTGTATAATTCACACATTACCTTATAACCTAATATTACCTGTATAATTCACATCTTACCATATAACCTAATATTACCTATATAATTCGCACATTACCATATAGCCTAATATTACCTGTATAATTCAAACATTACCCAAATAACCTAATATTACCTGTATAATTCACACATTACCATATAACCTAATATTACCTGTATAATTCACACATTACCATATAACCTAATATTAACGGAAAATTCACACATTACCCAAATAACCTAATATTACCTGTATAATTCACACATTACCCAAATAACCTAATATTACCTGTATAATACACACATTACCATATAACCTAATATTACCTGTATAATTTACACATTACTATATAACCTAATATTACCTGTAAAATTTACACATTACTATATAACCTAATATTACCTGTATAATTCACAGATTACCATATAACCTAACATTACCTGTATAATTCACACATTACCATATAACCTAATATTACCTGTATAATTCACACATTATCTTATAACCTAATATTACCTGTATATTTCACACATTACCCAAAAACCTAATATTACCTCTATAATTCACACATTACCACATAACCTAATATTACCTGTATAACTCGCACATTACCTTATAACCTAATATTACCTGTATAATTCACACATTACCATATAACCTAATATTACCTGTACAATTCACACATTACCCAAATAACCTAATATTACCTGTATAATTCACACATTACCATATAACCTAATATTACCTATATAATTCACACATTACCATATAACCTAATATTAACGCACAATTCATACATTACCCAAATAACCGAATGTTACCTGTATAATTCACACATTACCATATAACCTAATATTATCTGTATAATTTACACATTACTATATAACCTAATATTACCTGTATAATTCACACATTACCATATAACCTAATATTACCTGTATAATTCACACATTACCTTATAAACTAATATTACCTGTACATTTCACACATTACCCAAAAACCTAATATTACCTGTATAATTTACACATTACCATATAACCTAATATTACCTGTACAATTCACACATTACCCAAATAACCTAATATTACTTGTATAATTCACACATTACCATATAACCTAATATTATCTGTATAATTTATACATTACTATATAACCTAATATTACCTGTATAATTCACACATTACCATATAGCCTAATATTACCTGTATAATTCAAACATTACCCAAATAACCTAATATTACCTGTATAATTCACACATTACCAAACAACCTAATATTACCTATATAATTCACACATTACCATATAACCTAATATTAACGGAAAATTCACACATTACCCAAATAACCTAATATTACCTGTATAATTCACACATTACCCAAATAACCTAATATTACCTGTATAATTCACACATTACCATATAACCTAATATTACCTGTATAATTTACACATTACTATATAACCTAATATTACTTGTATAATTTACACATTACTATATAACCTAATATTACCTGTATAATTCACAGATTACCATATAACCTAACATTACCTGTATAATTCACACATTACCATATAACCTAATATTACCTGTATAACTCGCACATTACCTTATAACCTAATATTACCTGCATAATTCACACATTACCATATAACCTAATATTAACTGTATAATTCACACATTACCCTATAACCTAATATTACCTGTATAATTCACACATTACCCAAATAACCTAATATTAACTGTATAATTCACACATTACCTTATAACCTAATATTACCTGTATAATTCACACATTACCATATAACCTAATATTACCTGTATAATTCACACATTACCCAAATAACCTAATTTTACCTGTATAATTCACACATTACCATATAACCTAATATTACCTATATAATTCACACATTACCATATAACCTAATATTAACGGAAAATTCATACATTAGCCAAATAACCTAATATTACCTGTATAATTCACACATTACCATATAACCTAATATTATCTGTATAATTTACACATTACCATATAACCTAATATTACCTGTAGAATTCACTCATTACCATATAACCTAATATTACCTGTACAATTCACACATTACCTTATAACCTAATATTACCCGTACATTTCACACATTACCCAAAAACCTAATATTACCTGTATAATTCACACATTACCATATAACCTAATATTACCTGTATAACTCGCACATTACCTTATAACCTAATATTACCTGTATAATTCACACATTACCATGTAACCTAATATTACCTGTATAATTGATACATTACCCTATAACCTAATATTACCTGTATAATTCACACATTACCCAAATAACCTAATATTAACTGTATAATTCACACATTACCATATAACCTAATATTACCTGTATAATTCACACATTACCTTATAACCTAATATTACCTTTCTATTTCACACATTACCCAAAAACCTAATATTACCTGTATAACTCGCACATTACCTTATAACCTAATATTATCTGTATATTTCACACTGTACCTTATAACTTAATATTACCTGTATAATTGACACATTACCTTATAACCTAGTGTTACCTATATAATTCGCACATTACAATATAGCCTAATATTACCCAAATAACCTAATATTACCTGTATAATTCACAGATTACCATATAACCTAACATTACCTGTATAATTCACACATTACCATATAACCTAATATTACCTGTATAATTCACACATTTTCTTATAACCTAATATTACCTGTATATTTCACACAGTACCTTATAACCTATTATCTGTATTATTCACACAGTACCTTATAACCTAATATTACCTGTATAATTCACACCTTACCAGATAACCTAATATTACCTATATAATTCGCACATTACCATATAGCCTAATATTACCTGTATAATTCAAACATCACCATATAACCTAATATTACCTATATAATTCACACATTACCATATAACCTAATATTAACGGAAAATTCACACATTACCCAAATAACCTAATATTACCTGCATAATTCACACATTACCCAAATAACCTAATATTACCTGTATAATTCACATATTACCATATAACCTAATATTACCTGTATAATTTACACATTACTATATAACCTAATATTATCTGTATAATTTACACATTACCATATAACCTAATATTACCTGTATAATTCACACATTACCCATATAACCTAATATTACTTGTATAATTCACACATTACCATATAACCTAATATTATCTGTATAATTTATACATTACTATATAACCTAATATTACCTGTATAATTCACACATTACCATATAACCTAATATTACCTGTATAATTCACACATTACCTTATAACCTAATATTACCTGTATAATTCACATCTTACCATATAACCTAATATTACCTATATAATTCGCACATTACCATATAGCCTAATATTACCTGTATAATTCAAACATTACCCAAATAACCTAATATTACCTGTATAATTCACACATTACCCAAATAACCTAATATTACTTGTATAATTCACACATTACCATATAACCTAATATTATCTGTATAATTTGCACATTACTATTTAACCTAATATTACCTGTATAATTCACACATTACCATATAACCTAATATTACCTGTATAATTCACACATTACCTTATAACCTAATATTACCTGTATAATTCACATCTTACCATATAACCTAATATTACCTATATAATTCGCACATTACCATATAGCCTAATATTACCTGTATAATTCAAACATTACCCAAATAACCTAATATTACCTGTATAATTCACACATTACCATATAACCTAATATTACCTGTATAATTCACACATTACCATATAACCTAATATTAACGGAAAATTCACACATTACCCAAATAACCTAATATTACTTGTATAATTCACACATTACCCAAATAACCTAATATTACCTGTACAATACACACATTACCATATAACCTAATATTACCTGTATAATTTACACATTACTATATAACCTAATATTATCTGTATAATTTACATATTACTATATAACCTAATATTACCTGTATAATTCACAGATTACCATATAACCTAACATTACCTGTATAATTCACACATTACCATATAACCTAATATTACCTGTATAATTCACACATTATCTTATAACCTAATATTACCTGTATATTTCACACATTACCCAAAAACCTAATATTACCTCTATAATTCACACATTACCACATAACCTAATATTACCTGTATAACTCGCACATTACCTTATAACCTAATATTACCTGTATAATTCACACATTACCATATAACCTAATATTACCTGTACAATTCACACATTACCCAAATAACCTAATATTACCTGTATAATTCACACATTACCATATAACCTAATATTACCTATATAATTCACACATTACCATATAACCTAATATTAACGCAAAATTCATACATTACCCAAATAACCGAATGTTACCTGTATAATTCACACATTACCATATAACCTAATATTATCTGTATAATTTACACATTACTATATAACCTAATATTACCTGTATAATTCACACATTACCATATAACCTAATATTACCTGTATAATTCACACATTACCTTATAAACTAATATTACCTGTACATTTCACACATTACCCAAAAACCTAATATTACCTGTATAATTTACACATTACCATATAACCTAATATTACCTGTACAATTCACACATTACCCAAATAACCTAATATTACTTGTATAATTCACACATTACCATATAACCTAATATTATCTGTATAATTTATACATTACTATATAACCTAATATTACCTGTATAATTCACACATTACCATATAACCTAATATTACCTGTATAATTCACACATTACCTTATAACCTAATATTACCTGTATAATTCACATCTTACCATATAACCTAATATTACCTATATAATTCGCACATTACCATATAGCCTAATATTACCTGTATAATTCAAACATTACCCAAATAACCTAATATTACCTGTATAATTCACACATTACCATATAACCTAATATTACCTATATAATTGACACATTACCATGTAACCTAATATTACCTATATAATTCGCACATTACCATATAGCCTAATATTACCTGTATAATTCAAACATTACCCAAATAACCTAATATTACCTGTATAATTCACACATTACCATATAACCTAATATTACCTATATAATTCACACATTACCATATAACCTAATATTAACGGAAAATTCACACATTACCCAAATAACCTAATATTACCTGTATAATTCACACATTACCCAAATAACCTAATATTACCTGTATAATTCACACATTACCATATAACCTAATATTACCTGTATAATTTACACATTACTATATTATCTAATATTACTTGTATAATTTACACATTACTATATAACCTAATATTACCTGTATAATTCACAGATTACCATATAACCTAACATTACCTGTATAATTCACACATTACCATATAACCTAATATTACCTGTATAACTCGCACATTACCTTATAACCTAATATTACCTGCATAATTCACACATTACCATATAACCTAATATTAACTGTATAATTCACACATTACCCTATAACCTAATATTACCTGTATAATTCACACATTACCCAAATAACCTAATATTAACTGTATAATTCACACATTACCTTATAACCTAATATTACCTGTATAATTCACACATTACCATATAACCTAATATTACCTGTATAATTCACACATTACCCAAATAACCTAATTTTACCTGTATAATTCACACATTACCATATAACCTAATATTACCTATATAATTCACACATTACCATATAACCTAATATTAACGGAAAATTCATACATTAGCCAAATAACCTAATATTACCTGTATAATTCACACATTACCATATAACCTAATATTATCTGTATAATTTACACATTACCATATAACCTAATATTACCTGTAGAATTCACACATTACCATATAACCTAATATTACCTGTACAATTCACACATTACCTTATAACCTAATATTACCCGTACATTTCACACATTACCCAAAAACCTAATATTACCTGTATAATTCACACATTACCATATAACCTAATATTACCTGTATAACTCGCACATTACCTTATAACCTAATATTACCTGTATAATTCACACATTACCATGTAACCTAATATTACCTGTATAATTGATACATTACCCTATAACCTAATATTACCTGTATAATTCACACATTACCCAAATAACCTAATATTAACTGTATAATTCACACATTACCATATAACCTAATATTACCTGTATAATTCACACATTACCTTATAACCTAATATTACCTTTCTATTTCACACATTACCCAAAAACCTAATATTACCTGTATAACTCGCACATTACCTTATAACCTAATATTATCTGTATATTTCACACTGTACCTTATAACTTAATATTACCTGTATAATTGACACATTACCTTATAACCTAGTGTTACCTATATAATTCGCACATTACCATATAGCCTAATATTACCAGTATAATTCAAACATTACCCAAATAACCTAATATTACCTGTATAATTCACACATTACCCAAATAACCTAATATTACCTGTATAATTCACACATTACCATATAACCTAATATTACCTGTATAATTCACACATTACCTCATAACCTAATATTACCTGTATATTTCACACATTACCCAAAAACCTATTATTACCTGTATAACTCGCACATTACCATATAACCTAATATTACCTGTATAATTCACACAATACCTTATAACCTAATATTATCTGTATAATTCACACTGTACCTTAGAACCTCATATTACCTGTATAATTCACACATTACCATATAACCTAATATTACCTATATAATTCGCACATTACCATATAGCCTAATATTACCTTTATAATTCAAACATTACCCAAATAACCTATTACCTGTATAATTCGCACCTCACCATATAACCTAATATTACCTATATAATTCGCACATTTCCATATAGCCTAATATTACCTTTATAATTGAAACATTACCCAAATAACCTAATATTACCTGTATAATTCACACCTTACCATATAACCTAATATTACCTATATAATTCGCACATTACCATATAGCCTAATATTACCTTTATAATTCAAACATTACCCATATAACCTAATATTCCCTGTATAATTCACATATTACCATATAAGCTGATGTTACCTGTATAAATGCAAGTTTTTCCTTCTTCTGTGAAAGGCCTGTGAGATTGACCTGACACATTTCAAAGAATTTAATTTCTTTTTCCAGTTTTCGGATGTGCGTGTCAATTGCTGTTGTCACGCGGCTCTGCTCCTTATCCAGACATAAGAAAACATCTCGCTCTTCATTTTCAATATGTTTCCTCAACGCATCATACTTCTCCTTCACTTCTCTCTTTGTTTCTGTTATCAGACTCTTAAGAGATGTGTTAGCTTTGGTTAGTCATTTTTTGATTAGGTCATGTACATGTCACATTACACATCACTTTGATCTAACTGTAAAACTAAAGTTGAGGTCAAACACCAGGTTATTTAAAGAATCAAGTGTACATAATGGGTTTGATCTGAAGGTTCAACATGCTGGTGTACTCCATTACTGTGCTCAGATAGTTATTCTTCATGTGCAAGCCTTTGGCAGTCTTGGTGGGCTAATTAAATATAATCGGCATCACGATCAAACCCAATCTAAAACAGTCATTGTTTGAGTTAACGCACCAGTTATACCTGAATTATTAGGTAGAATTTGCTAGAATATAACAAATCAGGAATTTAACTTTGTTACAATAGTGTTGATGATAATAGTGTTCATTTTGTGCTTTTGGTGCAACGTAATGTCCAGAGTGCACTTCACAGAGGTGCAAGGAAAAACCAAACACTGAGCCAAAGGAGGAGAGTTAAGGAAGGAGAATCAAAATACTGGTCAAAGAGGGGAGTTGTAAAGGAGGTGGATGATCAGGGACTTAGGAAGGGAACTGCATCAAAGTGCGATCCTGGTGTCTGAATGCATGCTGTCGATTGTGGGGTGAAGAGAAGGGAGGATTTTCAGAAGGTCAGAGGCAGAGGAATGGAGAGTTTAGGGTGGTTGAAGGGGATGTAGCAGATAGGAAGCAGGCAGTACCTTTTCAAGATTTAAACACAAAGATGAGATTTTAAAATTTTATGCATTGAGAAGCTTTGAGGTCAGCAAAACTAGGTGAGTGGGACTTGGTATCAGATAGGATAGGAGGAAGAGGTTTTGGGGGTAGGATGGGAAGTCAGAGCACAGGAGTAATCTAAGGTGGAAGTGCCAAAGGCCAGGTATCGGATGGGCTGAGGTGAATGTGGAAGGAGAGTGATGTAATGGAGGTGGAACAGGCAATCTTTGGGATGGAAAGGATATGGAGCAGGAAGCTTACTTTGGACTGGACATCAAAGCAACGTTCAGTTCCAGATCCTGGCTAGAGTCAATGATAATGGTCTTGTAGCTTCTGTCAAGGGTTTCATTTTCTTAATATTTGGCTGACAGCCTTTCCAGCTCCTCCAGACGTTGGACCTTCAGAAAAGTTTTGCTTCATTGATGTGGACAAGGGAGGCAGAGGCAAAGGCAGCTGAACAGGTGGTCACTAAAGAAAAATTCAGTGAGCTCCTCACAGTTGCTCCAGGTGATAACAGAGGGGACAGGGCTTTAAGAAGCTACTTGTGGTGGAGAAGTGGGGGGGGGGGGGGGGGGTGGGGGTAGAGGGGCTATTTCACAGTCAGTAAAACGGAATGCTCTCTGCTGAAGTGAATGGCAATGATGGGTTAATCTCTGTAACTGCAAAATTCAAACCCACCTGAGTGTTCAGCTTGTGTGTGTGGAGATCACGGAGAGAAGCCTGAATTGAGGCAACATTTTTCTGTATTGTCCTGAGTTGATGTTGTAAATTATCCTAACACAACCAACAGACAGAGAACCATGTTAGCCTGGCTGACCAAGACAGCAATTTGGGGTACAGCCATGTTATTAACACTCACTTACCCTCAGTTCCTTCTCCCCTTCACTGATGCTACCACAGCGGTGGTCCTTGTGTTTCCCGATCAGAGTGCAGAGTGTGCAGACACACACTTGATCATCCTTGCAGTAAATGTCCAGCAGTCTCTCGTGTTCCGTGCATTTCCATGCAGACAGATCTGTCGATGTATCTACCAGCGGGTGATTTTTAAAGACACCGTTGCCCGTGTGCAGTTTCAGGTGAATGGGACACATGGAGGCTTCACATTTCAGGCAGGTTTTGACAGCTGCTTGCTGTGTGCGGATGCAGTAACTGCACAGGACCCCGCTCTGAGCTCTCTCCAGGGCCAGGTAGCCGCCAGCCCCCTTGACCAGTTTGAAGTTTCTCTGCACAGGGGACTGGGCCCGCTCCCCTGCTCGGCACTCGGGGCAACTGGAAGGGTCAGAGCCCGACTCCGGCCAGGACTCTTCAATACAGGGGCGACAGAAGCTGTGCTTACAGGCCAGTGTCACTGGATCGGTGTAGATCTGCAGGCAGATGGAGCAGGTTAACTCCTCGTCTAACCACTGCTGAGATGCAGCAGTTGCCATGGTTTAGCCCAGAATAGAAAGGGGAAAGTGTCACCCACAATGTTACACAACGCCTCGACCAAAGTGAGGCATCTGAACCGCCAGCTGAATTTGAGCAATGTGTTAGAGAGAGAGGCAGGGATTTGCTTCTTGCGCTGATGAATAATAAATGCAAGCGACATTTAATAATAGAGCAACTTTCACATGGAGGAAAACAATTCCATAGCCATTAACTCGCACATCTCCTTTGTGAACTGGCTGATGCGCAGAAGCAGGTTTAACACTTTCCACACCAAATCCAGGGAAATCTACGCCCGGTCCCGATTCCCGGCATATAAAGGGTGCATTTGTTCCCTCTGTGCACACAGGCCACTTATCCTAGAGCAGAATTCCCTAGAATTTACAGCACTTAAAAAGACCAATTAGCCTCCGTGCCAGTCTTTCTGTTCCAGAGGCGCCTCCTCCCACTCTGATGGTCTCCTCCCATCCTTACTCTCTTCTTCCTCGTTTACCAACCCACCTTAAACACATCTTGGTCTCTGGCAGCCACTTCCCACATTCTCTCTGTGTAAAGAAATTGCTCCTAGATTCAGGAACATGGAACATCCACCCTGTGTGCTGGATTCACCCACAAATAGAAACAGTTCCTTTGAATCCGAAAGTTGTGGATTTGAGGCCCACTCCAGAGACTTCAGCATATAGATTGCAGCTGAGCACTGCTAGAGGCGCCATCTTTCAGATAAGGTGTTAATTCCTGGCCCTGATGGATGGGCAGAAAGGATCCTGTGGCACTATTTTCGATCAAGCAGGACAATTCTCCCCAGCTCCTTGGCCAATATTTATCCCTCAATCAAAGTGACAAAAACATTCTCTGATCCATACCATACTGCTGTTTGTGGGATCTTACTGTGCACATATTGGCTATTATGTTTCCCACATTACAACAGTGATTACATTTCAAAACTGCTGCATTGGCTGCGGTGCACTTTGGGCTTTGGCAATGAAAGTTGCTATATAAATATAAATGTGTCTTTTCTCCACAACCACCTTATCAAATGTCTTCATCATGTTAAAGACTTCTATCAGAGCCCGAGCCTTTTGAATCCTTCCTGATTGTTGCTTTCTCAATTCTAACAGCCATTCTAATACTCAAAAAGGTCAACACCTTCCAAACCTCTACCATCTAGAAGGACAAGGGCAGCAGATACATAGGAACACCACCACATGCAAGATCCCCTCCAAGCCACTCATCATCCTGACTTGGAAATATATCGCCGTTCCTTCACTGTCACTGGGTCAAAATCGTGGAACTCCCTCCCTAACAGCACTGTGGGTGTACCTACACCACATGGACTGCAGCAGTTCAAGAAGGCAGCTCACCACCACCTTCTCAAGGGCAATTACAGATGGGCAATAAATGCTGGCCTTGCCAGCGATGCCCACATTCTATGAATGAAAAAAAAATACCATGGCTGATCTGATTGTGGCCTTAATTCCTCTTTCCTGCCTGTCCCCAAAAACCCTGGACTTCCTTGTAGATCAAACATCTGACTCACTCAGCCTCAAATATATCCACTGACCCAGCCTCCACTGCTCTCTGGGGAAGAGAATTCCACAGGCTAACAACCCTCTGAGAAGAGAAATTCCTCCTCATTTCTGTTTTAAATGGAATACTCCTTATTTTTTGAATGGTGCCGCTAATTCTAGATTCCCCCACAAGAAGAAACATCCTCTCAGTGTCCACCCTGCCAAGCTCCCTCAGAGTCTTCTATGTTTCAATAAGGTCACCTCTCATTCTTTTAAACTCCAATGAGTGTCGGCCTAACCTGATCAAACCTTTTCTCATAGGAAATGTGTATGGAGGCTGCTGGAGTTTAGCGGCTTTGATTAGAATCTCGACCAGCACATAGCAGTGGAAAGCAATCTGCTGCTTCTCTAGTTGAGCTACAACTCCACAATAGGGCACTGGCTGCATAATTTTACACAAAGCCAAGTGCCAAGAATCCCATGTACAACCCAGTCCCATTAATTACCCCGTCTAACTGTGTGCTGGACTACTATACCTGCCTGCCTGTGATCCTGCATTACTGTGTCTGTCAGAGGATTAGCTAAATTCCAATTTACCACTGAATCTGACCCAACCCCAAGATGAACCCACTTACATCTCCAAAGGACATCTGCCACAAGTTGACTTGTAACTAATTAAAGTTATCTGAACTTGTTCATTTTAAGACCATGTTACCATCCAAAGGCAAGCAGCTTATGATCAGAATCGAAACATAAGACCTAAAAATAGATTGTTTGGATTCCGTCCCTTTACTGCTCTACTAAAGATAATGACCCTGGCCTGGTTAGAGAAAGAACATGTAGTTAAACAGCAACTTTCATAAACTCAGGTTGTCCAAAGCTTTACAGCCAATTAAATAATTCTTTTAAAGAGTAGCCCTGCTCTTAGATTAATAGCCTTACTTTTGTATCAATAATCTCATTCCTGGATCAATAATCCCATTCCTGGGTCAATAATCCCACTCCTGGATCAATAATCCCACTCCTGGATCAATAATCCCACTGGATCACATTTAATGTATAACTGAGGGATTAGAAGCCCATGTAGATCAGTGATGAGTCAGTGGGACATGGTGGACTATAGGACATAAGCAGCAGAGTTTGGGCAAGTTGGAGTTTACAAAGGGTGAGGGCTGGGAGGCTGAACAGGAGAGAAAAGGAGTATATGAGTCTGGAGTTGCTGAAGCATGTGGGGAGTTTGAGCAGTAGATGGGTTTAGGTAGAGAGATGGGTGAGGATTCATGATAGAAACACAGGAACATAGGAAATAGGAGCAGGAGTAGGCCATTCGGCCCCTTGAGCATGCTCCGCCATTCAATAAGAACATGGTTGATCATCTACCTTCATGTCATTTTCCCCACACTATTCCTATATCCCTTGATGTTTTTAATAAGGTAGAAATCTATTGATCTCAGACTTGAACATGCTCAACGACTGAGCCTTCACAGCCCTTTGGGGGAGAGAATTCGAAAGATTCTCTACTCTCTAAGTGAAGAAATTCCTCTTCATCTCAGTCCTAAATGGCCAACACCTTATCCTGAGATTGACTCCTGATTTGAGACCTGCAACCTGGGGAAACATCCTTCCTGCATCTACCCAGTCTAGTCCCTTAAGAGGTTTATATGTTTCAATGAGATTACCTCTCATTTTTCTAAATGCTAGAGAACATAGGCCCAGTTTCCTCAATCTCTTCTCATAGGACAATCCCCCTATCCCAGGAATCAGCTGGTGACCCTTCACAGCACTCTCTCTATGGCCAGTATATCCTTCCTTAGATAAGGTGACCAAAATTGTACACAATACTCCAGGTGTCATCTCACTGAGGCTCTACACAACTATAGCAAGACATTTTTATTTCTGTACTAATTCCCCTTGCGATAAGGGCCAACATTTGCCTTCCTCATTGCTTGCTGCACCAGCATGTTAGCTTTCAGTGATTCGTGAACAAGGACACCCAGAACCCTTTGGACATTAACACTACCCAATTTCTCAAGAAATACTCTGCATTTCTGTTTTTCCTACCAAAGTGGACAACTTCAAGTTTTTCCACATTATATTCCATCTGCCATGATCTTAACCACTCACTTAGCCTGTCTAAATCTCCATGAGCTTCTTTGCATCCTCCTCACAGCTCAGTCTTACATGGGTTTTTGTCATTAGCATACTTGAAATATTACTTTTGATCTCCACATCCAAATCACTGATATGTGAATAACTAGGGCCCAAGCACTCACAGTATCCCACTTGTCACAAGCCTGCCAACCTTTATTCCTACTCTGCATTTTCTGTCCGTTAATCAATTCTCAATCCATGCCAGTATATTATCCCCAACCCCATGTGCTCTAATTTTGCTTATTAATCTATTGTGTAGGATCTTTTCAAAAGCTTTCCAAAAATCCAAATACATCACATCCACTGGTTCCTCCTTACCTGTTCTGCTAGTTAACAGTTTTGTCAAAAATGATTTCCCTTCATAAATTTATTTTGATTCTGCCCAATCCTGCCATTATTTTCTAAGTGTTCAGTTATATCCTTTATTATAGATGCTAGCATTTTCCCTACTACTGATGACAGGCTAACAGATCTGTAATTCACTGTTTCTCTCTTCCTCCTTTCTTAAATAGTGGGGTTACATTTGCCACCTTTCAATATGCAGGAACCGTTCCAGAATCTATAGAATTTTGAAAGATTATCATCAATGCATCCACTATCTCTACAGCCACCTGTTTCAACATTCCAGGATGTAAATCATCGGGTCCAGGGGATTTACCAACCTTTCAGTCCCAATACTTTCTCCTACCTTTGTATTGCTGAAAAATAAGACATGTCAAAGATTTTCATCTTGCACACATCAGGACGCTTTGCAAGAATACCAATATAAGGGGAAAACAGCAATTTATACTGCATGTGAAGAGAGTGCTGATTGGTTGGCAAGTGGACTCTGATTGGTAGAGGCGTTGCCATGGAGAATGCACCACTGATGGTGACTGACAGGTAACTGCCAAGCATTCTTTGAAATTTAAACCAGACAGCTTGACCCTGATTGATCAAGACATTGCCCTGAGAAATGAGTCAGTGAATGCCTGTCACTTATTTTGTTTAGCTGAAACAGGAGAAATGTGTGTACATGTTCTTTCTGTCTGCAAAGAACAGGTCCCTGTGTGTTAATACAAGTAGCTTCCAGTACATGCAAGTGCACCACACTGCGAGCCCAACTGATAATCTTAAATTGGTTTTTAGCGTAATTCTTAGCACACTGATGATTATTTAACAAATGTTGTCCAGTTGTGGAATCACATCTAATATTGGGCACTGTGTTTTGAGTTTTGCAAGCACAGGCTAGATGGGTATGGCCTTTACCCTGCCTGTTACAAACAGTGACTGAGACATGCTGTTTGATATGATCCGCTAGTCTTTGGGATGTACTGCCCACATACCTAGCATCACACTGACACTGAAATTCATATACCACATTACTCATTTGTGTGATAGGCAGAATGTCTTTTTGGTTTGACAGCAGCATCCTGTCAGTGGTGTATACCACTCATGTTGCTACTGCATAGTAGCAGCGTGAAACAGCTAGATTCACCTGTTGCTCAAATTTTTGATATACTTTGCCCTTCCAGTGTAATCTGAGGTAGACAGGGCACTTTTTGGGGCTGAAAGTAATGACTTTAGGCCTGCTCATGAGTTTGTGTGATATACAGCGCAAAATGATCTGATCAGGGTTGCCGTTATCCACCAGGATGCCTTTGATGCACCTATTTCAGCATCAATCTTGCATGATGAGCAAATGGCTCAGGCTTTATTTAAACAGTTGCCAATGAGACCAATCTTATAGAGTGTGGAACTATAAGAAACTCAATACGAATATTACCTGTGAAGGTAGGCTTGCAGTAGACCATGGTAGAGAACCCCTGACAGACTTCTCAACTAGTACGTCAAGGAAAGGGAGTTCATTTGACTGCTCCATTTCAAAGGTGAATTTGAGCGCAGGTTGAAACACATTAAGACATGTAAGGAAATTATTACATGCTGCTACAGATTTAAATATAGGAAATGTATCATCCACATATTGGAAATATGTGAGTGGTAGGGGGTTAGGTGTCATTCCATTTCAGACACATTTCTCATGGAACCCAACAAAGGTGTTTGCAAGAGCTGGGCCTAGAGGGGATCCCATGGCAACACCATCTATTTGGGCAAACATTTGGGCATTACAACTGAACTCAACTGCAAGTTGCCGAGTTCGTAAGTTCAATGAATACTAATTCACGCAGGTCTAGACCACCATAATATAGTGCTGAAACGCAAATATCTTTGGCTTCCTTAAGTAGAACATTGTGAATAGGCTAGCAAGGTCAAATGAGCACACGGACACAGCATTGCTATCAATATGCAAGTCCATTATGGTCTTCACAAATGTGAAGTAATCCTTCACCGTGTATGTGGAAATCTTGCTCAAAAGCGGTTGTGACAATTCGCCCAACCATTTGGCCAATTCATGTTGTGCAGAACTGGCCATAGATAAGTTAGGGTGTAAAGGGACATGACTTCTGTGTGTCTTGTCAGCCTGTACATACGTAGATGTGGCAAGGTGAGCCTCAAGGACCAGCCCTGTCATATATAAATCACGCGGTGGTTCATTGCTGTTACACAAGTCCAGCAAGCATTTCTTTTAGCTTACTTTCGAGCAAGGCTCTCCAGTCATGTTGAGCGGCAGGCCCATGGATACGATTTTGGCCCATCACTAAGAATGGTGTGCATTTTGTTGATATAGTCACACTTGTTAAGGATGATTATTCCTGTCCCTTTGTCAGGTTTGATGTGTATTTCTGGGTTGGTCTTCAGGCCTCACAACGCTGTAAGGCATTCGCATTGCATGTGAAAGTTAGACAGGCCATTCGGAACCCTGCATTATGCATGCACGAGGTCAGCTAGGCACACCTTCAAGGATTCAGCATCTTCAGTGGATGCTGGTTTGTGGTGGGATATTTGGGAATAAAGGAGTTCAAACTCAAGCAAATATCTCTTCCCATCTGATTTGGGATGAAGGCACACCAAAATTGAAACCATACACAAGAACAAACTCCTCACTTTCTGAGAATTCATGGTCAGAGAGATGTGTTACATGTTTAGTGGCATCATTAATTGAATTGCCAAACCACTTCTGCTTAAGTGAGTTTATGATATGGATGTGATTCAAACAGGTAATATTTATGGTACAGTGATGTATAGAGCCAATATAGAGACATAAATGGATCAAATCAAAAAGTGAAAGAAATTTGTGCTCCTCAGACCAACTGTGGTCTAGGGCACCGCATAAATTAGTAACCCTATTACCAATCTATTCAATCTCATTTTGCATTAATGCTCGCTCGATTGTGGGACTGTGTCTCACTTTAGTATTATCGATACGCTTGGAAAAACTGGCACAACCTTGGGTTTAATACACACTTGGAGAAATTCAATAGATAGCTTAACTGTTCTCAACTTACCTGTAAGTCAAATCATGTTGCTGATGTCCCAAATTTGGTCTTTGTTGTACCTCTGTCTCAAGTATATAAATAGTTGTTTGGTAGTACAGAACTTGAGTATGACTGAAAAAAGAGACATGTCGAAGCTTTTCATCTTGCACTCAACAGGATACTTCACATGTTACATTTGCATGTACTGGAAGCTACATATATTAGTAGACAGGACCCTGTTCTTTGCAGACAGAAATAACATATACATACATTGCGCTTCTTTCAACAAAATATGTGACAGCCTTTCGCTGACTCATTCCTCAGGGCAATGCCTTGACCAATCAAGATCAAGCTGCCTGGTTTAAATTTCAAACAATGCTTGGCATTTAACTGTCAGTCACCATCACTTATGCATTCTCCATAGAAACGTCTCTACCAATCAGTGTCCACTTGCCTACCAATCAGCACTCTTTTTCATATACAGTATAAATTGTTGTTTTCCCTTTATATTGGCATTCTTGCGAAATGTCCTGATGAGTGCAAGATGAAAACTTTTGACATGTCTCTTTTTTCAGCAATACTCAAGTTCTGTACTACAAAATGACTATTAGTGCAAATTTTTAATTAATACTGCTTTTTTTCAGGTCCTCAAACTCGCGAGTTTCTTGGTTATCTAGTATTTCAGGGAGGTATTTTTTATCCTTCCCTATAAAGATAGAAATAAAGTATTTATTTCGTTTGCCTGCCATGTCCTTATTCCCCATTATACAAAGTATCTCTCTGTAATGGGCCCACAATTGTCTTTGCTAATCTTTCCATTTTTACTAAACTAGAGAAGCTTTTACAGTCTGTTTTTATGTTTCTCAATAGTTTTCTTTCATACTCTATTTTCTCTTCCTTTATCAGTTTCTTGGTCCTCCGTTGCTGAATTTTAAAATGCTCCCAACCCTCAGTTTATGACTTTTTGGCAACTTCATACACCTCTTCCTTTGATCTAATACAATTTTTAACTTATCTTGTTAGCCATGGGTAGATCACTTTCCATGTTGGATTTTTGCATTACAAAGGAATGTATATTTGTTGCAAACCATATTTTAATTCTTTAAATGTTAGCCATTGCCTGGCTACCATCATAACTTTCAATGCAATTTCCCAACTTGCCCCTCATATCTTCATGATTTTCTTTGTTCAGATATAAGTCTCTAGTTTTGGATTGACCTACATCACTTTCAAACTTAATGTAAAATTCTGTTATATTATGGTCACTCTTCCTTGGGCTCCTTTACAACAAGATTATTAATTAGTCCTCTCTCACTGTACAATATTAGATCTAAAATAGCCCATTCTCTAGTTGGTTCAATATACTGTTCTAGAAAACCGTCTTGTACACATTTTAGAAATTTATCCCCCACAGTAATAGTGCTAATTATGTTTACCCAGTCTATATGTAGGTTGAAGTCCCCCATAATTACTGTATTACCCTTGTTAAGTGTACCTCTATTTCCTGATTTATACCATGCAATAGATTATCAGCACTGTTTGGTGGTCTATAAACAACTCCCACCAATGTTTGCTGCCCCTTGCTGTTTCTTAGCTCAACCCAAACTGATTCAACATCTATTGTTTCTGATCTAAGATCGTCTCTCACTAATGTACTGATCTCATTCTTTATTAACAGCACTCCCCACCTGCTTTTCCTTTTTGCCTATTCTTCCTAAATATTGAATACATTTGAACATTCAGTTCCCAGCCTTGGTCACACTGCAGCTACATCTCTGTAATGGCAATTCAATCATACCTATTTATTTCTATTTGTGTTGTCAATTTATCTACCTTGTTACAAATGCTGCATACATTCAGATAGAATGTCCTTAATTTTGCTTTTTTAACATTTTTCCTCATTTTGACCCTAATTAATTTTGGTCTTTGTTTCTGCTGCCTTCGAATTTCACTCACTACTTTTCTTTCTACCATTACCAGCTTTGTTTCTCTCCTATCTGAATTCCCGCTCAGGTTCCCACCCTCTGACAAGTAGTTTAAACCCTCTCCAACAGCACAAACAAATCTCTCTTCCAGGAATCTGCATCCGACTTTGCTAAAGTGTAACTCATCCTCCTTGTACAGGCACCACCTGCCCCAGAACCAGTCCCTATGCCGCAGAAATCTGAAACCCCCTCCCTCCTGAACCTTCTCTCCAGTCAAATGTTCATTTGTTTGCTCCATCCTCCTACTTCTGTACTCACTAGCAGTTGACACTGGGGTTCACCCTGAGATTACTGTCTTTGCAGTCCTGCATATCAATCCCTTTCCTAGTTTCCTAAAACCTGCTTTCAGGACCACATCCCTCTTTCTATCTATGTCGTTGCTACCAATGTGGACCATGACCTCTGGTTGTTCACCCTTTGAACAATCTCTGAATGCTCTCTGACATCCTTGACTTTAGCACCAAGGAGGCAACATACCATCCTGGAGTCACATCTAGGTCTGCAGAAATGCCAGTCTGTTTCCCTAATTGTTGAATGCCCTACCGCTATTGCTCTTCCACTCTTTATCCTCCCCTCCTGTGCAGTGGAACCACCTGTAGTGCCATGGAATTGGCTCCAGCTGCACTCCTCTCAGGAACCATCATTCTCACCAACATCTAAAACAGAAAACCGGTTAATGAGCAAGATGGACTCAAGAGACTCCTGGGCTGCCTGCCTGGTCCTCCTAGACCATCTAGCTATTCCCTCCCTGTCTGCTCCCTCTAAATCTGCAGTGTAGCAACCTTCCTAAACATGATGTCCAGGTTGTTCTCATTTTCATGGATGTGCCACAGTGACTCCAGCTGTTGCTTGAGTTCAACTAACCTGGAGCTCATGTGATGGCACTTCCTGTACATGTCGTCATCTTGGCCATGGGAAGCTTGTGCAACTTCCCACATGTCACAAGATGCACTTAGCATGCAGCTGAACTGCTCTGCCATGCTTTAACTTTACTTTACAGACTATTCATTATAAATTGGAAACTAGAAAGTAGAATTACTCATCAGCTGCTCACCAAACAGCTGATTCTCTGTGCCAACGTCACTTCTTATTCTTGATGTCACATTTTGGATGCTGCCTGTGCTCTGCTCCCATCAACCCATTTTTATTGCCTGCTCAGCTCTCGCTCATTCATGCTGCTCTCCAATTAGCCAATTAATTATTTTGTTAATAATTTTTCATTAGTTAATTCTTCTCCTCATCACAACTAACCATAGACAGACTCCATTGGATTAGCAACTCGGTTCAGGGTTAAGAAGGATATCAAAACTATGGAACAGTACAGGCTGAGGCAGTGGCCATGAAATGGGGACTTTTGATGGAGAGGGAGCAGAGCTCTTATGTTGGGGACATGAGGTGATGGCTTCAGTCTTCCCAAAGTTTATCAGGAAGTTAATGGAGGGAGGACACTGATTCAAACTGGTAACAAACTGCCTGGAGGAAGGTGCATTGGGAAATCATCTGTTCCAAATTTGCAACCAAGCCACATACCATTCCAGCTTGGAAATATATCGCTGTTCCTTTATCACTGGCTTAAATTCCTGGAGCTTTAACAGCACTGGGGGTGTACCTTCATCAACATGGACTGTACCAGCTCAAGGAGGTCATTCACCATCATCTTCTCAAGGACAATAAATGCAGGTATTGCTGGTGATGCCCACATCCCAAGAATCCATACCTTTCATAGACTCCCAGCTAGGGAGACAAAACCTTGGATTTAAGTAAGATTGTATGGCACCATGTGGAGACGGTAGGACCTACCTGGATGAATTGGTGTCCTTTCTCATCCACAATAATCTTCAACTGTTTTTTGTTTAATCCCCACTACTGTAGGAACATCAGCTCTTCACATGTTGAGTTTTTGGGTGAGCAGAGTTAGCTCCACAGTCTAGTTTTGTGTCGGCGGGGAGAGGTGTCTGTAGATACCGAATGGGTGTCCCATCATTCTAACCTCGGGCACTGACCCATAGATTTACTACTGTGCCCCTCCCCAGCGGCAGCTTCACTCCACTCAAACCCATCAGTGTTATTGGCCGATCATTGAGACAATAATAAACCTAAAAATCCCATTGGAACTCAACCCCTCCTGGCCCCGCCTCTGGGAGGGGCTTAGCTAGTGTGGTTGGATAGTTGGTATAAAAGCTAGTACAATGTCTTAATAGCTGTGCATTTTAGGAGTATGTGTGATTGTCTTTAGTTGAGTGCCTGTTTGCTTTTCTTGTTAAAGTTTTGTAAGTATATTTTATCTCTTAATTAATTGTTTATATGTAGTTTTAGAGCCAATTTAATCATTCATTGATGTAATGTGATCCTCCAATCAACTCCATGCCTCTGGGTAACTCTTTTGAGTACAAACCCGTTTCCATCTGTTTCAGATGAAGTTACATTGTTTTATAGTTTGCCATTGTGAGATTTGAGCTCTTGATCTTGGTGTTACCAACCCAGTACTATAACCACTTGGCTATTTAGGCCAAGCATGCCTCTGGGTATGTGCAGTGCCTCAGTCTTCTTTTCAAAGTGGGCCATACCCCTTATCTGCAAACCTTGATGTTTGCCTTTGCAGCTGCTGCTGGCCCTAACTTGTGACTTGGCCTTTAATAAGTTTGAAAAGTGCCTTTGATTTTAACTGGGTGTAGCCAAGGGAAATGCTGTGATATTTCTAGAAGTAATGGTTGTGGTGTATAACCCCTATCAGGGGGATGGTTGGAGTAGGTTCCTGCACAGTTCAAGCACTTGAGCTTGTTCCTCAGCTAAAGTTTATTTTTTTTGAGGTAATGGATGATGAGGTTTGTTTCTTTTTCTCCTTGCTATTTTGTTTTTCTAATGTAACCTTTACTTCATGAGGCTGCTTAGTATTTGGAGTAAATCTGACACTTTTTTACACTGACCCCTCTAGCTTCAGTTCTTCCAGTGTTAATACTATGCTTGATAACTTGCTTTAAGTAAAAGCCAAAGACAACAGAAAAAGGAAAGAAGTAATGTGGAATTAGGCAATCCTGGACATCAGTGAATCAGCCAGGGGTCCATCTACCAATTAGGGCTCAAGTTGATTGAGCTCTTTGAAATCTATTGGCAGTTTAAAGGTTAGTGTTATCCAAATGTGCTGTAATCATTGTCCGGGTTATGTTGTGTGCATTTCTTTTCTTTCCTGTGTATATTTTTCACCTGCTTAACATGAAAGCATATTGACTTCCAAATATATGCCCATGACCTCCAGCTCCATGTCACTATTGCTATGCTTGACCATTTGTACAGAATGAGCAGAAACTTCAACTAAATACTGAGGAAAATGAGATCATTGGCTTTGGTCCCTGCTACAAGCTCTGTTCCCTAGACATCAATTCTATTCCTTCCTGACAACTGAGGCTGAATGGAATTGTGACCTTGGTGTTGCATTTGATTTGGGAACATGGGGCCTGTTGAACTTGCTCTGCCATCAGTTAGATCAAAGCTGATCTTCCTGCCACATCATTGTGCTACCCTGTTTCCCTTGATGCCATTATCCAAAAAATTATCAATTTCTGTCTTGAATGTGCTTATTGATTGAGCTCTAGCTGCCCTCTTGAGATAGAATTCCAAAGATTCAATACCAAGTGAAGAAATTCCTCATCTCAGTCTCTGAATAAGGGGCAGGCCATTTAAGACTGTCTCCTGATTCTAGACTCTCCAGCCAGGGGAAACTCCTATCTATTCACTGTAGTCAGAAGCTCATGATCATCTCCTCAGCACAAACTCTTTCTACTTTTGCTCATCAGCTGAACTTGTTGTCTAACACCTCCAGACTTGACTACTTCAATGCTTCCCTGGTTGGCATTCCATCTGCCATAAAATACCACTCATCTAAATGCCATGGGAAATTTTTACTGCCTCTATCTTAACTGTACCAAGTTCTGTTCACCCACATCTCCTGTGCTTACAGGCCTGTATGAAATTTTGACAGACCAGGAGCCGATCTTAAAATTCCCATTCTTGCCTTGATCTGTCCCTCCCTATCTTTGCAACCTCCTATAAACCTCTGATCCTTAAATTCTGACTTTTTACTCATTTGATTTTCATTGCTCTACCTTGGGCTTAGGCAGCTGAAGGCATTATCACCAAGTCCTGGAATTCCTTCCTAAGCTCCTCTGCCTCTACTTGCTCTTTAACTTACCTTTTTTAAAAGGTGTTTTGACAAACTTTCCCTAGTTTTCATATCTGGCTTGGAGCTAAATTCTATCAAAGCTCCTGTGAAGGGCTTTGAGATTTTTTTTAAATAAAAGCAGGTATTTTGTTTGCCTTGTGAAATTGTTTTGTACTATAGCTGTGCACCATTGTAAGCTCGTTTGGGGTCTCCTGCACTACATGCGCTATCTCCAGTAGCTGTTTAAACTGCATGATGAATGGTGATGTGGAAATTTAAAGTGTCCTTCTCTAGTGGAGCTTTATCTTGTATTTTTTAAAATCCTTCATTGATCGGGCTGATTTGCTGGTCAGGGTGTAGAAAATGACTTTCTCAAAGCTAATGGAGAGGTTCGGAAATATAGTTTGATGGCATGTTATCTTTGCCAATACAGGATGGAAGTTTAGTTATACAAAGCTTTAGTTACACCCCTTCGGAGCACTACACACCAAGAAGGGTATAGTGGCCTTGGAGTGGGAACAATGCAGCTTCCTGGGCTAATGTGTTGAGAACAGGCTGCACAGTTTGGCTTCTGTTCTGAGTATAAAAGATTTAAAGGGTGATCCAGGAATGATCTGATCAAGGTGTTTGAGTGAAAGGATTTGATAGGGTAGATGGAGAGGAACTGTTTCCTGAGGTCCAGCAGGATTTTAAAATTAGAGCTAGGCTGTTTTGGAGTGATGTCAGGAAGCACATGGGTAGAAAACCTAGAACACTCCCTAGATCTGAAGTCAAGTCAATTGAATATATTTTATCTAACACAATTGAAGGGTTACAGATCATGGCTGACTAAATCTTGGTGAATGGAGGTTAAAGTTTGGGGTAGGCTGGGGGTCACTGACCCACACGTCTCTAAATCAGAAAATGGTTGAGATGTGATCTTAAGATGCAGGCCCATCCTACATTTTGGATATTAGCAGTGGCTTAAATGTGTAGAGTTCACCAGTATGTTTATTTGTGGGAGGAGAAAGGGAAATGGTCAATAAATAGTAATTGGCCAATTAACAGCAAAGTAGCTGAAGTGTTTTTAGTGTCAGCCTCTCCTCCAATAGCCTGATCACTGCTGCATCTTTGATTCTGCTGAGACACTGTACCAGACCTATTGCATGTAAGAATTCTGCCAGTGAAGAGTAAGCTCACTAACTTTTTGCTCCTCCAATTCCCAGAGGTCAATGGGGTGGTTTGGGAGGAGCTAACAGTAAGAGTCACCACTGACAAAGATGGTTGTAGTTGTTGGAGACCAGTTGTCACAGGCCAGAAGGAATTCTTCAGGAAGGTCTCTGACCCTGTTCCCTCTAGCTACTTACTGTATTCCTCAGGAATGAGGCTACTTGCTGATTTTATTCCACTCCCCCTGCTTCAGAGCTGCAAATAGAATTGGAAGTCTGTCAACACTTGCAAAATATAAATACATTGTGATTGGTGAATGTCGGATAATATTTCTGCCACAAGTGTTGTGCAATGACCTTCTCTAATAAGAAAAGGCCAGTCATCATCCTCTGTCCTTCAATGCTAATGGGTGCAGCTATGACTCTAGAAATGGTCATCCAGGACTGGGTCAACTTTGCCTAGCTAGTATCATCCACCACTGGATGAGAACTGTAAAATCCTAACTAAGCTGTACAAACTCCCATGTGCAGTTTCACTGACTTTGATTACACGGGTTTTATTTCAGGCTCCCTGAGTATTGGCCAAACCTGATGTGTATGGAGCTTATTTGGGGCTCATGTTGAACTGTAATGCTAAATCATCTGTTTGACATCTTAACTGTAGGCCTTGAATGTGAAAAATAATTTGGGTGGCCATCATGTCTCCTTTTGCAGATGTAGGCTTGTTTGCAAAAGTTAATCTTAGTTTGGTCTTTCCCTGCTGCAGGTTGAAAACCAGCAACATGAAGCTCTTGATGTCCCTCTTGGTTACCATTTACAGTCAAGTCAACTTGCTACAAAGTGGTAAGTTTGAAAGATAATGGAGGCAAAATGTAACAACCTCTTTATCAATAATTCCAATCAAAATCCTGGAACTCTCCCTAACTGCACTCTGGGTGTACACACTACAAGGACTACAGTGGTTCAAGAAGGCAGCTCACCACCTTCTCAAAGGCAATTAGGGATGGGCAATAAATGCTGGCCTTTCCAATGAAGCCCACAGCTCATAGTGGAGTTTTTAACAATCCACTTAAGTGGAATGAGCATCACTGACCAAACAATTTTAAGTTTTATCTCCCGCTTGCCTTTTAAACTAGCTTCAGAAAAAGCAGTTCAGTGCTTCCCTTTCAGGAAGGTGAACATAGTGCTTTTTTTTTTGACTTTACTTGAGTTCCTGTAAAAACTAGTAACAAAAGGAGAATTTAACTTCTGTCGTTGCTCTGTCTTGCCCTATGGGATAAATAAGAATTTTATAAGATTAGGTGTGACTTGACCCAGTTCCAACAAACCATCCAGCCAAAGTATTAGTGAGCTTGGTCTCTCTGACTTGTGGTACTTTAAGAATCAAAGCAGGAATTGTGAATTACTAAAATGAAGGTTTCTGAGAAGCAATTGAGTACTAGTTAGGACTGTATGACTGTTAGTCAATTTCTTTGCTGTCTAGCTGGTAATCATTACAATGGCATTGTCATTAGTCCATACAGACCCAGATATGGGGCGAGGTAAATACCAATGTTGGAAAGCTTTTGAAACCAACTCTTAAAAGTCATTTGCACTTCCAAATTATGCTTTTTTTAAAAAAAAAAATGGAGGTTAGACAAGTGGAGGAAGCAAAATTTAGGGATTCACTTACAGAAATCAATAAAGCTGTGAACAAGTACAAAAATTTAAAGTTTGTGGCATGTTGACCTTTCCCTTGGGAGTAGAATACAAACTGGAAGTTGATTTAATTGGAAACCCTGGTTAGACTCATCAGTACTGTTCAGTTCTGGGCACTGCACCTCAAAGGATTTATTGACCTTGCAATGCAGATTCACCAGAATAATACTGATGTTAAACTGAAGACTGGCTGTTGTGTCTAGCTTCTTTCTCTTGAATATAGAAGTCTAAGATCTTTTAATTAGGAAGAAATTGCCTGGCCCAGCTCTTCCCCCACTTTTCCCTAAATTCTTGTTTTGTCGGGTCCTTTCAAAGCTAGTAAACCTGTATTCACTGCTCGAGGCGTTATATTCCAAATCTTAACTTGTTTTCTCATGTTGCTGTTGGCTATCAACCCTTTGATTTATTAAACAATCTCAACCTCCTTTTTGGCTGTCTTTCTCTGTTCTAAGGTGAACAACACCAGCTTCTCCAGTCTCTCCATGTAACTAATCCCTACCCACAGAACCATTCTAGTGAATCTTTATTTTCTCCAAAGCCTTCACCTCTCTAAAGCATGGTGGCCAGAATTTGCTGCAGTGCTTCTGAAGTTGATTTAGTGCTTTATATAGTTTTAGCATAACTTCCTGTGTATTTTTAACACCAGTTAAATGACTCAGGATCCTACGACTTATTGAATGCTTGTTAATCTGCACTGACACCTTTGATTGGTGCACCAATGTCCCCAGGTTCTTGGCCCTCTTTTTAAAAAAAAAATAGTTACTTTTGGCTTGTGTTGTTTCTTCCTTCCAAGCAAAATGTTTCACTTGCACTTTTTGAATTTAATCTTGTCTACCTATTCCACAAACTTGTTTCTGTTCTCTTAATCTATTACTGTATCTTGCCTCTTTTTGTTTCCAAGTTTCGTGTATCTAATCTTTTTGAAATTGCACCCAGTACTCATGAAGTCTTTAATTATAAAGAGCTTGTTTGGCAAATAAATTCCTAGAGGGGGAAAAATCCAGAACAAGTAGCCATAACTTGTTAAAGCCTTTCAGCAAGGCTGTTTAGGAAGCATCCTTCCTACAAAGGTTAGTAGCTAAGACTTCTTTCTTCTCCCTGCTGCTGTCAAGAGGCTATAATAATTCATAATTAATAGAATTGTCTTGCAAGATTGTATTAGATGAGTAAATGGTGGAAGGATGGTATCTTATGGTTGAACTTGATGATTATGAAGTTTTGTTAAACACCCCCTCAACTCTTCCAACATCTTGCCCCAGTCTAACCCCTGCTCCACCCACCCCCAAGTTCTGTATCTTCCCCACAGGAGCTATCCTTTGACCTGTCATGAAATGACCATGCCATTGGAAATTGAAACTAGTCCTTTCACAGACCCTTCAAGATATTACCAGTACAATGGCTAGATTTGAACTCTTTCTTGGAATTATAAATGTGTCGTGTGGTCCTAGAGTTTAGAAAGTTGAAGGGAATCTAATTAGTGTTTAAAACAATATAAAGGCATTCCATAGGGTAATGAAACTCTTTGTTCACAAATCCTGATGAAAGGGTAATAAGCTTCGAGCTAGAAGACTTTGGATGGAAATTGAAGCACTTTATTGCATTTGTTCCAGAAGGTTTTGGATGTTGGAAGTCTATTAATTTAAGACATCTTTTGGACAGAAGGCTGTACTGGAGTTGTGATAACATTCTAGTTGAATGGCCTAATCCTGTTCATGATACTATTTAAAATGGGGTGGTGAATCCACATGAATGATCGTGGTTGTGTTTGTTTACAGAAACCTCTGAAATTCTAATAGTGCCAGAAGTTGTTAGCTTGGAAATCAACAGCATTCAGGATATCAGAATTGCTTTGAGGTGGGTCAGATTGTAAAGTGGTACTTGTGTCATCAAAGGAAACTCTGTTTTGGGTTAAACTGAACTCTTGCTTTCATATTGAATGGATCTTGGGTAACTGGTTTGATGTGTTTCTCTCCAGTACCCCCCTGCAGGAGACTGTAATCATCACCTTCAATGTGACCTTCTCATCCAAACAAACCTGTATTGTTCAACTACCTGAGCAAGTAAGTTTTTATTCTTCAGGTTGTGGAAACTAGGACCAAGGATGGTGAACTTTGTTATTGGCAAACTTCTGAAAATGTTAAACACAAACTTCACTTTGGCCATTTGAAGGTTCAAATGATCACTTTTCTTAGTGATTCAGATTTCATCTAAGTCAGCAGGGTATTTGTTAGGCTCCTTTATGAATCTGGATCCATTAGTTGCCCTGCCATTGAGTGGACCACTTCTAAAATTTGGGTGCTGGGTTTTGTAATTTCCTTACAGCTGGAAAGAAAGAAAATTGTAATTTGAAGTTGGATGCCCTTGTGCTGCTGAAACTGGACTTTCTAAAGACAAGGTGCCACCAGCCTTGTCAAGCTGCTTTCTCCTTGCAACTTTTCTCAGACTAATGGAAATTCTTTGCAGAATGACATTTTCTCCTGCTCCATGATTGTAGCTTGGACATGCTAGTGGCTAATCACACCGGCAATGATGGGATCTGAATTTGTAGTGACTAACTGGGAAATTCCATGGGATGTGAAACTAGCCTGGAGTTTGGCTTTATACAGCCTGTCCTCCAATTATTGAAAAGCAATGATAGATCTTTTTTTGATCTAAGACCAATTGAATAGTCTCCTTCCAGATGTAATATCTTGCATGCTTGGCACTGTAACAATGACTTCTGACTCCATATCCTTTCCATTACATGTACTGTCTGCTTCCATCTCTGTCCATCAATTCATTTGGTGCTAGAACATCCATGCCTCACCTTAGGATAGCATTCAAATAGCAAAGTCCATCTTCTGTGCACAAACCTCAATTCATCTAAAACCCTGCTACTAACATCTGCTGTATGCCAGTTCCATCACTAATTTATATATTGGCTCTTGTAATTGTAATTAAATACCTTCATGGGCTTTCACCACTGTCAGTAAAACTAACTCAACACCCCTTAACATTACTTTTGGTGACTGCTGAAAAGTGAGTGTGGTAGTTAATAATGGAAAATAGAGGTGGCATATGAATTGAGCAGATATCTTGCATTCGTTTTCACTATAGACAATACGAGCAACATTCAGGGATTGGGAGGAACTGGAGGAAAATTGCAGTCACTGGGGAAGTGGTACGTGTCAATCTATAGTTGCAACAGTTTAAGTCCCTGGGTCCTGACAGATTTCATCCTTTTATATAAAAAAAAAGTGGCTAGGGAGATAGTTGATGGGTTAGTTTTAATTTTCCAAACTTTACTAGATTTGGAAGGTTCCATTTAGATTGGAAAACAGCAAAGGTAGCTCCTTTATTCAAATAGGGAGGGAGACAGGGAAACTACAGGGCAGTTAGCTTAACATCTGTCATAGGGAAGATGTTAGAACCTATTATTAAAGATGTTATAGCAGGGCACTTACAAAAATTCAAGGCAATCGAGTAGAGTCAACATGGTTTTGTGAAAGGGAAATCATGTTTGACCAATTTATTGGACTTCTTTGAGGAAGTAACAAGCATTGTGGAAAAAGGGGTACTGGTGTATGTATTTGATACGTTAAAGGCACTTGAGATGCCTCAAAGGTTATTGCAGAAAATAAAAGCTCATGGTGCAGGGAGTAATATATTGGTTATCTAACCAGAAATGGATCATTTTCTGGTTGGAGTGGTGTGCCACAGGGATCAATGCTGGAGCCTCCACTCTTTACAATTTTTATATATGATCTGGTCAAAGGAACAGATGATATGGTTGCTAAATTTGCTGATGTAGGTAGGACAGTAAGATGTGAATAGGATGTGAGGCAACAAAAGGATATGGATTAGAGGAGTGGGCAATTGGAATATAATATGGGAAAATGTGAGGTGTCCGTTTTGGCAGGACACGTGTTTTTTAAAAATTCATTATCTAAATCGTGAGATTGCAGAGGAATCAAGATGTCGTAGTGCATGAATTGCAAAATGCTGGTATGCAAGTGCAGCAAGTAATTAGGAAAGCTTATAGAATGTTATAATTTATTGCAAGGATAATTGAATACACAAGTAGGGAGGTTATGCTTCAGTTATACAGAGCATTGGTGAGATCCCATCTGCAGTATTATGTACAGTATTGGTCTCATTTAAGAGGATGTAAATGTGTTGAAAGCAGTTTAGAGAAGGTTTTCTAGACTAATGCATGGAATGGGTGGGTTGTCTTGAGGGAAGGCTGGATAGGCTTGTATCTGCGGGAGATTAGAAGAGGCAACTTGATTGCAACACAAGATCTTGAGGGGCCTTGACGGGGCTGATGTGGAGAAGATGTTTCCTCTTGTGGGAGAATCTAGAACTGGGGGTCACTGTTTTTATTTTAAAAAAAGGGGTTGCTCATTAGGAGATGAGGGAAAATTGAGGGTTGTGACTTGGAGTTCTCTTCCTCAAAAGGCAGAATCTTTGAATATTTTTAAGGCAGATGTAGTTACTTGAGTAAGAACCTGAAGGTTATTGGGGGTAGGCAAGAATGTGAAGTTGAGGTCAAAATTAGATTGACCATTATCTTTTTAATGGTGGAGTGGGCTACACCTGCTTCTAATTTGTATGTTCATATAAGCCTAGTATTAGAATTCCTCACTCAAGGTCCTTTGACCAAACTTTTGGTCACCACCCTAATACCTGCTAACTAACTAAGAATACTTCATTCTAATCAGATAAAGTTGCCTAAATCTGTAAACTCGTCATCTTTCACCGTCCGAGGAGTTGAAGTGGGACAGGTCACTACCTACCTCCAGACCAACAACAGCAATCTGATCAGGTATGTCTGACTTTATCCCAAAGTTCACTGATTTGTTGTTCTACAAATTGAGACTTTTCCCATGTTGGTTTGTAAACATTAGCATGTGATTGGAAGTGTACTAGCCCAAGTTTCAACTACTTGATGTTGCAAACATCAGTCAATATAAAATAGTTTCAAGATGTGGGTAAATAAAGTCCTCCAGTGCTAGACCTTTGGAAATCAATCTAAAGTTCCTCTTAGGCCTGCTACACCTGCCACATTATGCCCCAAATGCTCATGTATTATGTTCAATTAATATGCAGCCTACTATCTCCCTTAAAAACTTGCTACACTGACCATTTTGCTGTTTTTTTTTCAAAACCGAATTTATCCTTCATGCAGGTCAGTCAGTTAACTGATGCAGAATTATACCAATGACATGGGTTCAATTCCTGTACTGGCTGTGGTAGTTCAGAGGCCTCCTCACCTTGCACCACATATATAACCAACTGTCTCTCTAATGGAGGGGAGAGGCCAATGGCCTCTTATGGACTATAATTACTTCATCCTTTTTTTAACCTTCCAGAAAAGGTGAAACAACTTGTTCATGTCTACTTTACATTGCTGCTAACAGATTTAAAAAGGGACAATTACATCACTGATACTTGGTATGGGTTATCCATCCTTGGTTGTAAAGGTTAAGGAACTGGAATAGAATTGCAACTTGCTGCCATGGCCAAAACCAGAAATGCAGATTCACCATCTTTGCTTGCATCAGTTCAGTTTCTAGTTCCAACTTGTCTTGGTCATCCTTAGCCAAAAAACTAAGATGCTGAATGCTCTCTGAACCCACAACCACCAAGATGGGTGGAAAGGCAGTTGTCAAATGGGTGGATAGAGATAACTTGAGGGCATGTAGCTTGGCAGAGTGGCACCAATCTGCAACTTGAGGTGATACTGGGAGGGAGAAGGATTTGAATACACACTTATGGTATGGTGGTGGGTCGGGGGGTTGGGCGGGGGGCGGTGGGGGGAGCGGAGCTTTGAATGAAGAAGGTTGGGAATCATTAAATCCCTGCCTTGCTGACTCAATCTATTTGTTCCATTAAACATTAATTTATGGCAGGAGGCCAATCAGCCCACTTTATTCTTTCATGATATGGGCAACACTGGCAGGACCAGCATTTGTTTCCCATCCCTAATTCACCTTGAAGGTCATGGTGAGCCACATTTAACTGCTGCAGTTCATGTGGTATGACTTCTCTAACTATTTAATACCATCAGTGTCTTGCTTTGGGTCATTTGAGGATAGTTAAGAGTCTGGAGTTGCATGTGGGCCAGGCTAGGTAAGGACAGCAGATTTCCTTCCCTGGAAGGGTATGAGTGAACCAGCTGGGCTTTCATGACATTTGGTGGTTCCATAGTGACATGAAACTGAAACTAGATTTATTAATGGAATTTAAAATGCACCAGCTGTGGTGGATGTCCCCAGAGCATTAACCTTGGCAGCACTTGATGCACAATCCTGACAATCACCAGACTAGTAATCCAGAGGCCCAGGCTAATGTTCTGGGGACATGGGTTTGAATTCCACCATGGCAGCTAGTGGAATTTGAATTCGGATAATAAATCTGGATTTTCACCAGTAAAGGTGGCTGTGAAACTATCATTGATTGTAAACCCATCTGGTTCACTAATCCCATTTAGGGAAGGAAATCTGCCATCCTTACCTGGTCTGGCCTACATGTGACTCCAGACCCTCAGCAATGTGGCTCTTAGGACCCTCAAATGGCTTAGGAAGCCACTTGGTTCAAGGGCAATTAGGGATGGGCAGCAAATGCTGGAATTGCCAGTGACTCTCATCCCATGAGAATAAAAAAAAAATCCTGTCCAGCTTGTAACATGGTTCATTTGTGCTTTCTAGAAACACCATACATTCACACAGGGTCCCAAACACTGCAAACAAATTGAATGTTCAATCCTTGTGCCTTTTTCTACATCATCCAGGTGCTTGGAGATTGTTAGCTGAGAGGTTGCCATGGAGAAGTCTTAAAATAAAAACACAATGCTGTAATGCAGTGCTCAGAACTGTGTGCAGTGATCTAGCATAACCTCCTGTGCTTACACTCCAACTAGTATGCATGACACCTTGCGTACATGCCCTGTTATCTTCAGGTCTGACCATGCACTCTGTTCCTCTATACTTCAGAGTCCTACTATTTATTGCAAATGTGTATTCCCTTAGTCTTCCTCAAATATACCTCACTTCTCAAAATTGAAATCTATTGTCACTTTTCTGCTCACTCATCAACTACATAGTCCCTTTTTTGCAATCCACTGCAAACTTGATCATATGCTACATTTTTTAAAGTTGAGGTTTTTTATTTGGATGGTAATGTTCCATTCAATTATTTTAGCTATGTGGAAATTAGCAACATGTAGTGCAATCTCTAACGGCCTGAATTATTTTGTAGGGGTCCAACACGAATGCATTTTCTAGTGGTGCACAGCAATGCCTTGAAGATTATAAACCAAGTGATTGGCTGGATTTATTTTGTGGCCTGGTCCATTTCATTCTACCCACAAGTTATTGAAAACTGGCGGCATAGGAGGTAAAGCCTAAACTTCAATAAGTTGTAAATGGTGATACTGCAATTGGGTCTGCTTCAGGTTTGTAAAACTAACGATATTACACTTCTGTTCAGCCCTTCACTGGGGTTTGTCCAAGAATATTGCTGACTTTAGCAGCTTTGTGCTCAGTTCTTGATGTTCATAACTGGACTGCAGGATATGCTATAAAACTGATGTCCAGTAGAGTATTAAGCAGTTGGGTTTTGGAGGAAATGTCCACACAATAGAGTAAATTACTAAGTCAAACTTCATATTTGCTCCTAATCTGGAAAAGAAATCTTGAAGCATAAATACCACTTGTTGGTTTTTTAAAAAGATATAGTTGTCATAAAGTCTGCATGGAGCTCATGTGCAAATGGTATGTATCTTTTTTCCCCTGCTGTTCTCCAGTTGAGTTTCCTATTTGATTAAGCACCAGCCCTTTTTAATGCAGATAAAATGGATCAGAATATATTTGACCAAATGCAACTACCTTTGCTACGAGGAATCCCTGTGATGCTGACTGGGATTATGTTCCATACATTTCACTGCAGTACTGTTCTGTTGAAGGTTTTGTTATATTCTCCTTTGATTTTTGAATGCAACTATCTTGCTTTGACTTTGAACACTCATCTGTTCATGTACAGACTGAAGAATCCATCCTAGTAGGAGGGACAGTCCAATATCAAACCATAAGACATAGGAGCAGAAGTAGGCCTTTTGGCTCATCAAGTCTGCTCTGCTATTCAATGAGTTCAGATCAGCCATGATAATCCTCAACTCTACTTGCCTGCCTTTTTCCCCATAACCCTTGATTCACTTACTGATTTTAAAAATCTGTATCTCAGCCTTGAATATACATATTTCCTTAAATAAGTGGGCAAAAACTTCAATATTCTAGTTGTGGTCTAATTAGTGCCTTGTATAATTTTAGCAAGACATCCCTATTTTTATACTCCATTCCCTTTGAAATAAAGGTCACATTCCATTTGCCTTCCCTATTACCTGCTGAACTTGTATGCTAGCTTTTTGGGATTCATGCATGAGGATTCCCAAATCCCTCTTTGCTGCAGCTTTCTGCAGTCTTTCTCCATTTAAATAATATTCAACTCCTCTATTCTTCCTGCCAAAGTGCATAACCTCACATTTTCCCACATTATATTCTATCTGCTAGGTTTTTGCCCACTCACTTAACCTGTCTATATCCCTCTGTAGACTCTTTTGCATCATCCTCACCACTTGCCTTCCCACCTATTTTTGGCATCTGCAAACTTGGTGATAGTACATTTATTTCCCTCATCCAAGTCATTAATATATATTGTAAATAATTGTGGCCCCCAGCACTGATCCCTGTGGCACTCCACTAGTTACATGTTGCCATCCTGAAAATGCACCCATTATTCCAACTCTATCTTCTAGTAGTTGAGTCCTCTATCCATGCTAATACACTACCCCCAACACCATGGGCTCTATCTTATTCAGTAGCCTTGTGTGGTATGTTAACACCTTTTGGAAATCCAAATATATTACATCTACTGGTCCCCCTTTATCTATCCTGTTTGTTACCACCTCAAAGAATTCTAATAAAGTTCAGGCAAGATTTCCCCTTCATGAAGCCATGCTGACTCTCCTTGATTATATTACTTCTAAATGCTTTGCTATTACATCCTTTATAATAGACTCCAACATTTCCCAATGACAGATGTTAAGCTAACTGGCCTATAGTTACACTTTTTTTGTCTCCCTCCCTTTTTGAGTAAGGGTGTTACATTGGCAGCTTTCTAGATCTAAGGATTTTTGGAGTTCATTGTCAGCAGTTTGTCATCTCCTTGTTGAGTGAGTGGTTGGTTTTCCATACTTGACAATATCTGGCCAAGTCCTCACCACTTTTATGCAACTGTAGGGAAAGCTGCTTCTTTGACACCTATCTAGTTACTTGATGCTAAGAAAGGAAAGTAGAATAATATTCACTTCTCTAACACCATGGATATGAACCTTTGGGTTATGAAGTGCAAAGATGCTTGCAGATTTTTTTTAAGACCATAGTGTTCAACGTTGCACTGACCCATTGTCACACATTGTCCTTATTCTCATGCTTGCTCATTCTGCAGAACTTGCCTGCAATTTGGTAATGATGACCTGTTCAACCATCTGTTCTCTTTTTTTAAGTGTAATTGGATTGAATTTTGATTTTCTGGCCCTGAATCTGACGGGTCACTTGGCATATGGAGTGTTTAACGTTAGCCTTTTCTGGATTCCTAAAGTTAAGGTAAGGTTTTTGAATTGCTAAATGTTGTTGTAGGGGCATGAATCCATAGAAATTACAAAGTGGATGTTAGGCTAATTCTACAACTTGTTATAAAGTTGTACACTATGAAGAAGTCTAGAGGCTTGTATGATTGAATAATATCTGTTTCAGATAGCACCTAGTCAGGATTATATCTTTATGCTGACTTCTACCAGACTCACTACTGCACTCCACTACATCAGGGTACTGTTTTTCCCCCGTCCCACAAAGCCAAATGACTGCAAGGGAGTGTTGCAATCATTAGAAATTCTGTCCCTGTAATAAGTGTGACTTGTGTGCCTTTGGGACTGGAATTATTGCAATCTCAAGCTTAATGCCAGTCAGACCTCAGAGGGATGAACAATGATGCATGCTGATCTGGCCTGTGAACTGTATCACTCCTTCACCTCATCAGTTAGAGGAATTTAATTACTAAATTCCTCTTCTAAGCCAGTGATCCATTAACTGTTTTTAGGTATGTAAATATCTATTGACCCATGAGGCCATTGGCATTGATCTTGGTAGCCTGGATACTCTGCCACAGATCTACTTTTGATTTTGACCTTGATCAGTGTCTAGGTAAGTAAGTGCTTCTGACAATGAAGAATCTTGGATTAACTGGTAATACCCTAAGGAAATCAGCCCCCTCACTTCCCCAAGTTTATAAAACAACATTTGAATGAAGATGACTTTGCAAAGTCCGGAATGCACTGAAGCACCTGGCTTTGGATGTAATGCAAGTATTTTTAATATGGAAGTTCTCTAGTGAACAGCCAAAAGTGTTTGTGGTGCAGAAAACCCCCTGTTTATAATCTCAATGCACTACAAGCAGAAGGCCATAGGGCCAGGCTGACCAAGAAGCTCCTTCATGGCCATATCTCCATGGCAGAGTTGTCCAATCGTTTGTCCTGTTAAATGCATTTCAGCAAATGGGGAAAGTCAGAAAATCAATACCCTAAATCTATTCTTCCAGAAACAATTTATTGAGCAAAACCCAGAAGGAGTGAACCCAGTCGAAGCAAATGATGTCTTTTTCAGCCTCCATGCCATCCTGTTAACAGCATTTACAATCTTTCAGTGTTTCATCTATGAGGTCAGTGTCTCCAGTACTGTGATGCACTTTGAGTCAGTTTGTAAAAGGTAAAACTGACAGTTTGGCGCTCAATGTAATGTCATTGTCCTTCCAGCCCAGTATCCAATGCCCAAACCTTGCATCTCTACCCTACCTGGATCACCACTGCAGACCTTAACAGCCTGTTGCAAGAAGCCTTTGCCAGTAAATGTAAATTATTTGACTTGTCCATTGTTTGGTCTTCCCTCCTTTTTAAAATAATCATGACATGTTACTTATGCCACTTAAATTAGTGCCCCCACTCTTCTGCCTAGTAGTTGCTATCTTTATATCACTACCATTTGTGTTTTTTTCTGTAGACTATACTTTGGACAGTTCGGACTTCCAGAATTAATCAAGCTCGATCTTCTCATATATTTGCTTGGATATCCCAGCTGTTTTTAGTGTTTTTAAAGAAAAGCAGCTCACCACCACCACCTCAAGCCCAACTAGGGATGAGCAATAAATGCTGGCCCAGCTGGTGAAGCCCACATCCCATGAATGAAAACAAATTGCCTTGCCTGTTAGACATTGGCAGAATATAAAATTAAATAGATTTTATAACACAAACATTTGATTTAACTGGCCCCTATTTTTATGGACTTCCCACCCTCTTCTCTCCCCATCAACATATACCTCTAATTCTTTCTTTCTCCCTCATGCAGTTATCAAGCTGTTATGTAAAATATGTCCCCTTTTGAGTCACCAGCAATTGTAGCTCACTTTTACTGGACATTGTACAAAAAGAGTTGACCTAGTTCACCTCTGTTTTGCTGCTAGGGATTTAGTTTATGCAAACTTTTTAAACTGCTCATGAATGTCTCCTTTTACCCATGCAATGCATTGCTAAGGTTACTAGACCTAAATCACCAAGATGCTCAGTAATCTTTTAATCATTATCCTAACATCTTATGTGGCTCTATCAAATTTTATTTAAAACTACTTCTTCTTGGATTTCACCTCAGACATTTAAGATTATATAAAGGCTATTGCTGAAATTGAGTTTTCTATTTACTGCAATACAGCGAGGGGAACAGAAAGTATCCAAGATTGCTACTGGACTGGTGGTCAGTGCCTGGCTATGTGCTTTTGTGACCTTCTTCATAGCGATCGCTGGTCAAATAACATGGCTTCAACTTGTCTACTATTTCTCCTACATCAAACTTGGCATTGTACTTGTGAAATATGTCCCTCAGGTAGGGGTTGCATGTGATTATTTATTACCTTTATTTAAAGGCAGGTTGAACTGCAATGTAAGCAAACCATATTGTTTATACTACCAATGCTGATTTTTAAATGACTGAATTGGTGGTAGTAATCTGAAAGTTCTGAGTTAGTTGCCACTCCAGTCATTTGAACATTTCTTTGGAACGGCTACTTCAGGGCAGTGTTCCTTCATACTTCATTCAAATCCCTGTCTTCTTTAAATCATCTAATAGATGCAAGACCCAATGGCACTAATCAAATCCCTGGTGGTTTGGCCAATGTTTATCCTTCACTAAAACACATGAAATGATTTCTCAATTTATGAATAAGTTGGGGGTATGGGAGGGAAATGAGGGCAGGTAATGGAGTAACTGAATTCTCCTGGAGTATAGAGGGGGGAAATCTTTAATACTACTGTGGCAATGCTTTTTTTAAAAAAAAAAAATTGTGTCCAGTCATCTCATGATCTCTTTTAATCCAAGAGCCTGGACATGTTCATGAAATGCAAGATGAGGTGTCTTGTTAATGCCTGATCAAGCCTTTCTCCCTTTAGAGATTTGCTGCTTTTGACTTGGAATCTCTCAACCCACCTACCTAAGAGTACTAAGATCTGTAGTAGGGCCACTTTTTAAAAAAAAAAATTGGCTGGGTTCATTGCAATTGGTAATGTAGTCTCCTTGCTTATTGTAGCTGGGGCCAATTCCCAGATACTAAACTTCCTCCAGAAATACAGTTTATGCAAAATGGACATAAGTAGCCCATACTGATCCCAAAAGGATGCTATCTGTGGTGCACTGTGGGAGCTATTTCAAGATTGAGCAAACTGAGCCACAAATCTGTCCCCTCTGCAATTCTCATTCTACAGTCTCTCCTTGTAGAATATCCTCTCCTGTACATATCATCATTGTTTGAGAATCTCAATACTTGATTTTTTTCTTGATGGTTTCGACAGTTTTGGTGTTACCATATTTGTCATAATTGTGGCCTCTTATTCTAGGCTTACATGAACTACAGGAGAAAAAGCACTGTTGGATGGAGCATTTGGAATGCACTGTTGGATATTACTGGAGGCATTTTCAGCCTTCTGCAAATGTTCTTGCAATCATATAACAATGGTAAGGCACCATGCAGTATACTTGTAATAAGGTCCTTACTTAGCCATTTGCTGTGCCAAATGGAGGGTGGGGAATAAATTGATCTGTGTTTACAGATGTTTGGACACCATTTTAGCCATGTATCCTTTGTCCTTTCCTTGCTTGAGCTTCAAGATTGCCTTGTGTGATTATATGCAATGCCAACCTGGGTTGGACTGGAATGTCCTGTTCTGCTTTTGAAAGATGTAAACAACATCTCTCCTGGTCTCAGGTACCAGAGATTGGCCATCTATTATTGTGTAACTAAACTTCTGTGGTGCACTTGAAGGCCCCCTCTTTTAAATCAAAGACCTAATGTGTTAGCTTTACTATCCACCCCTGCCCTGCCTTGCTCATGATTTGACTCCAATGCAATGCTGCACAATACTGCTACCAACATTGTGACCATTGTTTGAGTCTTGATTGACCCTTGCTCATTTCAGGACATTACTGTAAAGTTACGGCTGTTCTCATCCTGAGTGCTGTTCTCAATGTAGATTTCAGTACAGACTGACAGCTAACCCAGTCTACTTTTTTTCATTGCAGATGAAGAGATGCTGATTTTTGGAGATCCAACGAAGTTTGGTCTTGGACTGATATCCATGTTATTTGATATTATCTTCTTGGTACAGCATTATGTTCTGTATAGGAAACACCAAGTTTATATGTCACTGAATGATGGAGCACCATTTGTAAGATAACATTGAAGACACAAGCACAGTTCAATTCTTGAAATAACTTTTTTTAGATACATGTTGGCCAGTAATGATTTGAGAATGAATCCACACTATAAAGGCTAGATTATACTTCAGGAGTTTTAAATAACTATTGGCTTTCACCCCTGTCTCCCCCACCAAACTGGATGTTGCTACTACAGAATCTGAATTCCAATTTTTCTTGTAGTTTAGAGAAGTTTTTTATTTCTATAGTTTTAAAATCAGATGCAAGTTTGAGGGTAGAAAAGACTCCCATCTCTTCCATCAAATCCAATCTCTAAAGACAGGCCTTTCAGATTGGTAGGGGAAAGCAACATCAATGTTGACTTGTTATATTTGAATATTGTAACTGTGCACCTTGGTTAAAGTTGTCTATTTTGATTTCAACAATTTTAAACTACTCCTACATTCTGGGTGTTCATATTGCAAGTTGAAACCTAACTCACTTTGTATCCTCACTAGAAACACTCCAGAAGGGAACTTAAAACACTGGGATTGATGGAAAATCTGCCAGAGTGATGACCCTCCTTTTGAACTGCTCCAATAGTTGATAGCCAAAAATGGCCTTATTTCAATGCTGTTCATTCTTTCAACAGTCTCTTCTTTGGTCCCTTTTTTTTTGAAGTTGCTTAAATGCAGGTGTTATCCCTGTATATGAGATCAAAAATTTGGTTTGAATGCTGAGTAATGTGCAATCAATATTAAAACATTTTTATTGAACTGTAATCTTGTCCCTGTAATCCTAATTAACTTGACTAAAGTCTAGGTTTATATAATTAAACATTTTTTTTTTTAAACCATCTTTTCAGCTGAACTGAATTTTTGGTTCTGTGCTCTTGCAACTTCAGCTGTTCCTGACTCCAGGACAATCTATGTACTGCATGCTGTAGTTATAATGGGTAAATATCCAAGAGTGTAATTTTTTTAGTCTTTTGTTGAATGAGAATTTTCCACAAGTGTTAGGATTGAAAACTGAATCTGTTCCAAATAACTTAATGTTAAACAATTGGCCTCACCTTTTGGACTGGAGTTTTGTGATGCCTCCTTCCTGCCCTCAATATTACACTTTAAGGTTACAAAGACACAATTTTATATTCATGAATAATAGCCCATTATGATTAATGTCTGGATGAAGCAGATCATGACATTAGCTGCTGCATTAAGTTTTTCAAAAAGGTCTCCTGCCCTATGGTAGATCAGTGGGTGGCTTGGGAGGGTTGGGTTGTAGTATTCTGTTTAGTCACACTAGCTATTCTGAGGTCTGACCCAGAACTCCATATTGGAGGCATTAGCAGTGTCCCAGGCAGTAGAAATTGGCACATCAGAAGTTTACACTTCTGGGCAATTTCAGCACATCAGAACCTCCATGGTCCCAATACCCCCAACTTTAAATCAAGATTTTTGACATTATCAGATACTGGAATTATTCTGTGGCTCCAGACCCTCAGCAGACTGGATAAGGATGACTGATTTCCTTCCTGAAAGGACATTTTGGATTTTTTTTTTTAAAACAACCTGGAGATTCAAATTTAGTGTTAATGAATTATCTAATTCACTAGCTGTGGGATTTGAATGTTTCCAGTTATTTTACTGGATTAGTAAAACACTTTAAATTCATAGGGTGTTTTGCCTATACCTTTTTAAGGTGGTGAGCTGCCACCTTGAACTGCTCCAGTCTCTGTTGTAAGGTATACCCACAATGCCTAATGGGAGTTCCAGAGCTTAGACCCAGGAACACTGAACTATATATCAAAATTGGGATGGTGCATGGCTTGGAGGGGAATGTTCAGGTGGTGGTGTTCCCATGGCTGTAAAATTCCACCCCTTGTTGGGGTAAGGTCAGAAAATGCAACAAGCTGTTCAAAACTCATTGGCTTCATTTGACTGGAAGATCCTGCAACACGAGGGGCTGTAAAAAAATTTTTGGCTCTTGTATTGAGACAAGATCTTAACATTGCCCTGTTCACTAGGGGTAAGGAAAGTAAGAACTAATCTCAGTCAGACTGCTGGTACACTGATTAACTTCAGTAGTGCCAGTAGCAGCAGAGCATATCAATATATAATTGCCTAGTAGTTATCATCTCCCTTTACTACTCCTGTGTGCTGTCTCTTTCCAGTCTTACAGTCCATTCCAAGCTGGCCTTTTATTGAACTTGTGCCTCCTTGTATATTTTTCAGTTTTATGACCACTGTGGGTGGGGGGTGGCACAGAGCAGCAAGAACAAGAGTGTACAGATTTTAGGTAATTGCTTTTGCCAATGGAGATGAGAAACTTTTCCCTGTGAAATATACTTTGGAATACACCATCAGTGTGCTGGAGGCAAATTCCAGAGTGAATTGGATTATTCTCTCAAAAGAGAGCATGTGTAGGATTCTGGGGAGAAGGTGGGGAAGTGCCACTAGGTGAATTGCTCATTTGAAGAGGTGGCAGATACAGCAGCCTGAATGGCCTCCTGTGCTGTAATAACTGTGATAATGGTTGCAGCCATAATAGCTGTCCCTCAAACCAAAGGCATTAGCTCTAGCTACTTAAACTAATTGGTCTAGACCAGTGATTTTTTTTTTGTGAAATCGTTAAATTGCAGCTAAGGTTAGCTTTTTATGCCTATAATAAAAATGCTCTTAGGAATGACCACCTCCAAATGAGAATCTAACCATCTTTCTCCTTGACATTCAATGGCATTATCATTGCTGAATTCCCTCACTAACAACACCCTGGGGGTTACAACTGACCAGAAATTGAACTGGACCAGCCTTGTACTATCTCTACAAAAGCAGGTCAGAGGCTGGCAATTCTGTGATCAGTAACTCACCTTTTATGGGTCCTCTAACTGTATAGAGATATTTGCTGAGTGAGAAGGTAATGATCCCTGTAAGGACCAACATCTTAGATGTGAATTTCCCAGTGTCCAATGCAAAGAATCTCAACAGGATTTCACATTTTTAGATTTTAATGTAGCAACCAAACTAAAATTATTTAGTAAAAACTACTTCTAAACAGTCTTTTTCTACTGCCTGCTATGATGGCACCTGTCTTGGATCATCTTCCCCAAGTCTGAGTCTGTATACAGTAAGGCCAGCTACTTCCTCCTTTGTGTCTTGCACCTGACTTTCGAACTTCAGTCTCCATAATCAGATTGTATGGACTTGTCTCTGTACAGATTTTGTAGGAGGTCACCAAACTACTCCATTTTACCTTGAATTAAAGAGCTTAAAACACAACTGTCTTTATACAGCCTAGTGTTGATGAGGTGTGTACCTGTAATATTTCACTGGGTAAATCTATTCCAAGTAAAGACTGGCTCTGGTTCCTTTCTTTACCACTGGCTAGCAGGATTTTAACACTCTAGACTCTCTAAAGCCTCCATCAGTTACCTGGATTAGTACAACTCGAACAACACTCTTCAATCTCAATCCAAGATTAAGCAGAGCACTTAACTGGCACCTCATCTATCACCATAAACATTTTCTCCTGCCTGCACTCCCCAACCCAATGTGTTTACTGTCTACAGCAACTTGGTTTCTTCAACAGCGCCTTCCAAACCTGTGACTTGTGCCAACTAGAAGGGCAAGGACAGTGGCTGCTATGGGAAAAGTAGGACCTTCAAATTCCCCTCAAGTCACAATCCATCTTGACTTGGAAAAAAAAAATCACCATTGCTGGGTCAAAATCATAAAACACTCAATCTAACTCCAGTGTGGAAGTACCCTCACTGAACAGAGTACCGTGGTTCAAGGAGGCAGCTCACCACCAGCTCATCCCTTTTTCAAGGGAATTTAGGGATGGGCCACAAATGCTGGCCTTGCTGGCTACGCTCACAGTGGCAGCAACCTTCCTCTGCTTATTGCCTGCTCCTAGATCCAGTTGTCAAGTTCTCCTCCTTCAATTTTGTCATACCCTCTTCTCCCATATAAACCTGGGGTCACAAGCCCATTTTTTGCTCCACACCCCCAAGTCTCAGATTCTCATGCCCCTTTTTCTCCCCACACAGGTGCCCAAGGACAGTGTGTGTAAATTTTCAGGTACTGCCCTTCTGAGCCAGTTCTCCAGGAGGAACCCAAGTAACCCACTCACCCTCTCCGCTGTGCTGCTTGCTGGGCCCTGTAAGAGCAGCTTACCCTCATGCTATGCCCACCAGCACGCTACTACTTCCGAGCTGGAATAGTACTTGGTCCCAGTGCTCATTGGAGCTGGCTGGCTGGTAGCAGTTTCACTGTGAAAGGCAAAACTAGGCTTCCTCTTCAGCTATCCAGGATTCCCAATGCCTCCGCTACTGTGGATTTCATCACGAGGCAGTGGATAAGATGCAAAAGAGAAATTTATTAGGATGATACCAGATCTGAGAGGTTGTACTTATCAGGAAATATTGAACATGCTGGGGCTCTTTTCTCTAGAAAGAAGACAGACTGAGGGTTGACCAGATAGAGATCTTGCTGAAGGCACTGGATACTGCAAAGGCTATTGGCGCTGACAATATTCCAGCAATATTACTGAAGACCTGTGCTCCAGAACTTGCCGTGCCCCTAGCCAAGCTGTTCCAGTACAGCTACAACATTGGCATCTACCCGGCAATGTGGATAATTGTCCAGGTATGTCCTGTACACAAAAAGCAGGACAATTACTGCCCCATCAGTCTACTGTCGGTCATCAGTAAAGTAATGGAAGGGGTCATCAACAGTGCTATCAAGTGGCACTTGCTTAGTAATATCCTGCTCATTGGCACACAGTTTGTGTTCTGCCAGAGTCACTCAGCTTCTCACCTCACTATAGCCTTGGTTCAAACGTGGACAAAAGAGCTGAGCTCCAGAGGTGAGGTGAGAGTAACTGCCCTCAACATCAAGGCAGCATTTAACCGAATGTAACATCAGGGAACCCGAGCCAAACTGGAGTCAATGCAAATCAGGTGGAAAACTCTCCGCTGGTTGGAGTTATACCTAGCACAAAGGAAGGTAGTTGTTGGAGATCAATCATCTCAGTTCCAGAACATCACTGTTGGAGTTCCTCAGGGTAGTGTCCTAGGTCCAACCATCTTCAGCAGCTTCATCAATGATCTTCCTTCCACTACAAGGTCAGAAGTGGGGATGTTTGTTGATGATTCAATGTTCAGCACCATTTGTGACTCCTCAGATACTGAAACAGTCCATGTCCCAAATGCAGCAAGACCTGGACAATATCCTAGCTTGGGCTGACAAGTGGCAATTAACATTTGCGCCATAAGCGCCAGGCAATGACCTCCTCCAACAAGAGAGAAACTAACCATCACCCTTTGACATTCAATGGCATTACCATTGCTGAATTCCCTACGATCAATATCCTGGGGGTTACCATTGACCAGAAACTGGCCAAAGTCCTGGAACTCCCTCCTTAACAGCACTGTGGGTGTACCAACACCACAAGGGTTTCAGTGGTTTAAGAAGGCAGCTCACCACTACTTTCTCAAGGGCAATTAGAGATGAGCAATAAATGCTGGCCTAGTCAGCGATGCCCACATCCCGTAAATTAATAAAGAGAAAGTTCCTCCCTCCCATTTGCTGATTGACCTAAGCAAGATAACAGCTAAGAAGAAATTAATGGTACTAAAGAGTGACAAATCTCAAGAACCAAATAGTTTCCATCCCAGGAGATTAAACAAAGTAGGTGAGAGCAAAGCAGATGCTGTAACTATAATCTTCCAAAATGGTCTCGATTTGGAGACTATTCCTTTACTTTGGAAAATTGCACATGTCACTCTGTCATTTCACAAAGGTGACAGAGGGAAACCTGGAAATTATACACCTAACATCTGTTTTCGGGAAATGGTTGGAGTTGAGAACTAAGGATAGCGGGACGAACACCTTGAAGATTTTCAGTTGATCAGAGAGAACCAGCATGGATTTGTAAAGGGCAGGTCACACATGACTAACCAGTTGGAAGTTTTTGTAAGGTGCCTGAAGTTGTGGATGGGGAGAATGTCTAATGGAAGTTATTCTTATGGACTTCCAGAAGGCATTGATAAATTCCCTCATAAAAGATTGTCAGCTAAAGTTGAAGCTCATGGAATTGAGGGCAAATTATTAACTTGGTTTGGAAATTGGCTGAGTGGAAGAAGACAGAGAGTAGGGATAATGGGCAGCCATTCTAATTAGTAGGATGTGCCTCGTGGTGCCCTGCAAGGATCAATGCTGGGGTCTCAACTTTTCACAATATGCATTAACAACTTAGTTGTTGGGAATAGAAAGCCACGTATCTAAATTTGCTGGTGTCACAAAGATAGGTGACATTGTAAACAGTGTAGATGGAAATGAAAAATTACAAAGAGCTATGAATGGATTAAGTAATTGGACAGAAGCTGTGGCAAATGGATTTCACTGTAGTCAAATGTGGGACACAAAAAGGATAGAACAGGACACTTGCTAAATGGTGAAAACCTACAAACTGTGGAGGTCCAAAGAGACTTGGGGTCCAGGTACAAAGGTCATTAACACATCATGAGCAGGTACAGAAAATAATCAAAAATACTACTGGAAATCAGGCGTTTATATCCAGAGGAATGGCATTCAAGGTGCAGAAGTAATGCTTCAAATATACAAAGCGATGATTAGGCCACACCTGGAATACCGTGAGCAGTACTGGGCAACACATCTTAGGAAGAATATAATCGTCCGTATAGGAAGTGCAGCACAGACTTGTTAGAATGGTGCAAGGAATGGAATAAATTAGACAGTCAAGGGTTATAGTTGGGGGAAGTGGGGTGGGTGGGGACTGGATAGGAAGGTGGAGTTGAGACCACAATAACATCAGCCATGATCTTATCAAATGACTAAGCAGAATCCAAAGGTTAGGACTTAGGAACAGGAGTAGTCGAATCGACCCTTTGACCCCGCTGTGTGATTCTATAAGATCATGGCTGATCTGGTTGTGGTCTCAACACCATCTTTCTCTCCGCCCCGCCATAACCTTTGACTCCCTTGTCAATCAAAGATCTATCTAACTCTGCTTTGAATAAATTCAATGACCCAGCCTCCACTGTTCTCTGGGAAGAGAATTCCAAAGACTAATGACCCTCTGAACGAAAGGAAAATCCTAACCTCCATCTTAAAAGCCCTTATTCTGAAAATGTATCCCTTAATTCTAGCCTTACCCGAAGGGGAAACATCCTCCTAGTATCCATCCAATCAATCCCCTCAGGATCTTCTATGTTTCAATAAGGTCACCACTCATTATTTTAAACTCTAATGAATACTGGCCCAACCTGTTCAATCTTTCTTAATAAGATAAGCTCCTCACCCCAGCAATGAATCGAGTGAACTTTTTCTGAATTGCATCAAATGCAATTATACGTTTCTTCAAATAAGGAGACGAAAACTGTACACATTATTCCAGACGTGGTCTCATCAAGGACCTGTACAGCTGCGGTAAACCTTCACTATTTTTATATTCCATTCCTCTTGAAATAAATCACATAACTGTTATAGTGCAGCATGAGGCCATTTGGCCCATTGTATGTGTACCGGCCTCTCGACACAGGGCCATCTGTCATTTCTTTCTATGTTGTGCTTTCACAGAGCACTGACCCTTGCTCTGCTATTAACACATTCTGCTCTCTTACCTTTATGCCACATTCAGCACCTTCCTTACTCTTCACCATGACCATTAACACTCCCTTTGCCTTGTGTCCATGATATCTTTGTCAATCTCTCCTTAGCTGTCACCTATCCCTGACCTTCTATCGCAATCCACTTGCTCCACCCCCTCTTTAATAATATAAAGTCCATCATATTTCTACTTCTCTTTATCTCTGACCAAGAGTCACACGGACTCAAAACATGAACTGTGTTTCTCTCTTCATAGATGTTACCAATCCTGCTGAGTTTTTCCAGCATTTTCTGTGATTAAATGTGTTCCTGGAGGCTTCCTCACATGACTTTCCCCCACACAGCTGCCATTAGTCGGCCAACACATCCATCTTTGTGACTACTGCCTTTCTACGTCAATGAAAGGAAAAAGACTCATTACTCAAATGGATGAGGCTTGACTGTCAGCGAAACAGCCTTTTTTCCCCCAGTTTCAATATTATTACATCTGGTACAGAAAATTGTTGAAAGAAAATTTAAAAAGAACTGTCCCTTTTATGATTTTTCTCCAGGTTTGTACAGCAGTGTCTTGGAAATTGATCTTCAATTTCTGGAGACTCCAGGCCAATCCTGGAGGATTGGCAACCCGACCCTACAGTAGTGCACTATAGGGAGATGGTGGTGCCATCATACATCTGCCTATATTTTGCTTTCATCTCCCACAGGGATGGTCCAAGTGTAACTTTCTATACTGCAACAGACTTGAGTGCCCGGGGGTCTGTTGCTAAAGTGTCATTCGGAGCAGGAATCTTGCACTAACCCTGCGGAACCAGTGGAGACGGGCTGACGGCTCGGGCTTATTAAACATGCTGAATACCTTCCCGAGTAACCCGTGGGACAGGGAGCCGCCCCAATGGGATTGGCCCCCAATTCCCGGCTATAAAACGGGCTGGTGTGCGAGGATATGATTATCCTGATTCAGTAACCGAGATGGGACGTTGAGTGTTTTGTTGGTCTCTTTGCTTCTTAACCGGGTCTTTAATCCCAGCCCAGCCATTACTTCTCAGGGATGATGTTTGTGTCCCAGAGCCAGGCTGGAGATTGAGTGCAGACACCCCGGGATCAGCAGCAGTGAGTGTACCAGTCAAGGTTGCTGCTTTGACCCGCAGATTCCCAATGACCATCCCTGTTTCTACAGCCTGAGAAACAGCCCAGGTAACAAACCCTCTTGTGATTCTAGGGGGAAATACTAGGTGAGAGAGGAGAAAATCTAACAGCTGACTAGATTGGGCGGATTGTGTTTTCCATAATGAAACCAATTGTTCCTCGGGGTTGGGGGGGAGGGGTGGAATTCTTTTACTGGGTGAAAAGAATCTTGGGCATGATGAAAAAATGGTAACTTTGTAGAACTTCTGCAAAGATTACTAATGAGTGACCCTATACTAATGCTGAAGTATTTATCCCTTTAGTGGAAACCTAATAGGACATCTTAGCCCATGATGGCAGTAAATAACAAACCCATGAATTTTTCCCTCCAATTTGTGGAGTGTAGGTCACATTTACTCAGTCATGCTGCTTGGAATAGTCTATAGATTTCAAAATAGTGAGGTGTGGAAGAACAAATCTGAAGGGAAACCACAAGTTTGCAACCATGCAGATATTGGGGGACATTAACATTACACTGTACACCAAACAATATCTGGACAATTAATAAAGGAGAGGGATTTCTGAACTGTCTTCAGGAGCACCACTGTGATCAGTGTTCTTGGCCAAAATAGAGTTGTTGCTGGATCTGGGGCTGGAAAAAGAGGTGGGCCAATTGGGTAGTTTCTCTGGGGAGCATCTGGGTAAGACTGATCATTGCATCACATGGTTTAGATTGATAATGACAAATGAGGAACATTCGAACAATGAGGAAGGATGGAACTATAGACTGACAGGAGAATTTAACAGAACAATGGGTAATCTTTAAGGATGAGATGCTTCAGGTGCATGCTAGGTGCATTCCAAAAATAGTGAAAGGTAAGGGAGCCAAAACCTGCTACTTGGACGTTGGGGATTAGAGGGTGTATGATGCATGTTCGGTATCATTTCCTTTTGTTATTTAAAAACAAAAGTCACATACAATTGGTTGAGGTGAAGAGGAGAATGAGATTAGAAGAGGCATTGACTGCCCTTCTATTCTCAATGTAAAAGGAGCTCTGATCTTCTACCAGCATGTAAATTGTAAGAGTAATGCCTCTATATGTTTAGGAGGTGCAGAGCAAGACTAGAATACCTGAACACAAATATAAAGTACTCACTATTAAAAAAGAGGAATCTCTTTGAATATTGGCAGAAGTGGAGGCAGTGGACGGTGTGGAAATTGAAAGGGAAAAGGTACTGGAAAGGTTGGTTATGCTTAGGGTGTTAATTCACCCAGTCAGATGGCTTACATTGCAGGTTGTTAAAGGAAATTGAGGTGGAGACAGATTATGGTAAACCCTTTCACTTTTGATTCCCCTAAATCTGGGTAGATGTTGGAGGTTTGGAATGTGATGCCCTTATTCTGTAAGTCTGAGTCACTACATGACAGATAAAATAACAACATCATTTAATTTTTTCATGATTAAAGTTTCCAAAACCTTAACAGATGCCTGGTGAGGCTAGAAATTAAGGAGAAATGGCCTTTATGGGGTAAAAAGGCAGTTTGTGTTTGAGGGAGTGTAGTGAATGCTGACCATAGATTTTAAGAAAGCATTTGACAAAAGGCTGGTTAATGAAGAATTGGATCTTCCTGGAAGAGGTCAGCAGAATGGGCAGAGAAGTGGCTAATGGTATTGGAAGTGAAGTGGTGCATTTTGTCAGAAGTAATAGGGAGAGGCAATTCTGAAGTGTGCAAGGACTTGGGGAAGTGGTTGCAAGGGAATCTATTGTTGAGGATGACAGGGTGTAGAAAGTACACGGGATCTTGTGCTTTGGTGCCCTAAAGCGGGTAAATTGTGATGAACCTTAACAAATCTCTGGTTAGGCCACAACTAGTCCAGTTTCAGGGAGCATGTGAAGGCTCTTAACTGTGCAGAGGTGACTTAACTAAGATTCCAGAGTTGGTGTTAGAAAAGCTGGGTTTCTTGGAGCAAAAGATATTGTGTAGATTTCAGGCGTATAAGATTATGGTGAGCCCAGATAAGGTAGACCTGAGAACTGGTCCTATTAACTGATCCTAAGGACTAGGGGCATAGATTTAGGATCTTGATCAAGGGAATGTGAGGAAGTGTTTATTTTTGCAGCAACTGGCAGTGCCCTGGAACCCTGCCAGCAATGGTGCTAGAAGTAGCAAACATTATTGGTTTTAGAAAAAAATTGAATGGGCACTAGGGGATCAAACTGGGGAATGGGACTAACTGCACGATGGGAAGCTGGCATGGACTTGATGAGCTGAATGGTCTCCTGTGCTGCAAGTGATTCTTATGACCTTGTGACTCTTCAGTTAAAATGAAGTTAGTTTGTATAACTGGTAATGTTCCATACAGAAAAGTCCATGGTACTTCAGGCACTGTAGATTTGTTCAGCTAAGTCACTGCATTAAGAGGACTAGATGAGCTATTTGTGGCTCTGACTGAATCCTTCGATGATCTGAGGCGCTTAACCTCCAATAGGAGCAGTGGAAATGAAAATGAATTTTCATTCCTTTTTGCAGCGTGCACAGCAGATGGTCAGTTCATCATAGTGATCTCCAAGAACCTGACCCGTCCTGCCCTCAACCTGTCGTCTCTGTATGTGAAAGATGGACAAGAAGCTGAGTGCAGGCCTAAACTAACCACTGGGCAACTTGTGGCCTTCCGCTTTCCAATCACCTCTTGTGGCTCAAGCAAGTGGGTGAATATTGAAGGACCAAGCATTCTCTCAGTAAATGAGGCAGCTTCTTATTAAACAGTGCCCTCATTACAGGAGGGAAATGGAACCTTAGTGTATGAAATGGCTGTCTTGGGGAAGAGGATGATTCAGACTGGGAAGCTGGGCTCAATAACCCGGGACAGCACCTTCCGGTAGGAGGATGGTGGGAGATGTTGGTAAGGGGTGGGAGTGGTAGTAATGCAAGAAGCTCAACTACTTCGGTTTCTGTGCAGCCTGAATGTTCAGTGCAAGCACAAGGGGGTGGGGCAGGAAACAGGCTTGCAGGTTAATGTCACAGTTTACACTGTTTCTCCTCCACCTCCTGCTCTGAAGATGGGAGTTTGAAACTGGAACTACGAATTGCAAAAGGTAGAGCTATCCTGGGTAATGGTGAATGGAAGCACTGGGAATGTATCCATACAGGGAGTGACTAGTCCTTGTGTCTGCCTTTCAGGTGGTAACTACAGATCCTGGTATGTAGATAGTGACTACCCCATTCAGCATGTTCTTCAGGACCCAGTGTTTGTGGAGGTTTGTGTCCAGGATCGCACGGACCCAATGATTGTCCTGAGGTTGCATGACTGTTGGGCAACTCCTGTCCCAGTCCCAAACCATGAAGTGCAATGGAGTCTATTGATGGATGGGTAAGGAATATGAATGGAAAGACTAATGATGAAATTCATAGTAATAATGGACAAGGATCAAACTTGTCCTAAGTTTGATAAGCAATGTGATAAGACTGCTTCCTACTCCAATCACTAGGGAGAGTCAAAACCCAGGGTCTAGGAAAATTGAATCTAGTCCAGGAGGCTAAATGAGCCACTTGGCCAAATGGTAAAGCAACTTGCCTTCTAACTGATGGAATCTTGCCCCATCAGAAACTAGTGCCGGGTCTTGATTTGCAGAGCCAGCACCCATTGCACCAGCCAGTGGTGTATTCCAGAATATCTACTTCTTGGCAAAATGGGAGAAGTGTGCTATATATTCTACTTCCATATGTCCTCTTGCAATCAGACATCCTACAACCCTTTATTGAAACAAGGCTACGCTCTTCAGGAATGAATAATCACTGATCAATGAGTGTGGCTAAGCTTCTTTAAATTGGGTATCGTACAGAGCTCTTAATAGGTTGTACCCCTAAAAGAGATTCTAGTACTCTAGACAGTAACCATTGTTAATGATAGGTATCCCTTTTGTGTTGAATAATTTCAGTAAAAGAATGGAATACATTTTGTTTTGGCTCCAGTTTATCTCCATTAGTCATGAACATTGCTGTCCTTCAGTATTAACCCACTACACTGGGAGAGCCAAATGGGTAACCCAGCTTTAGAACAATGGAAGAAACTATTTGGAAACATTTCATGAAAGAATGGGCTTCACTCTGGAGCCCTTGTTACCAATGCCCAAAACTGCCATTTAGAGGTGCTATCAATAGATTAGAAACCTGTTCCTGGCTCACTGACTGACTGAACCCTCCTGTTACAGGTGTTCCTATGAGGGTGATGACTATCAGACTCTCCTACACTCAGTGAATGTGTTTTCTGGCTTCAAGTTCCCAACTCATCACAAGCGGTTGAAGTGAAGACTTTTTGTTTTCTTGGATGGAGAGTCTGAGCAGCCTCTCTCTGAACAGGTAACCAAATTGAATGAAGTCAATCAATTGCTCCCTTATTGGCTACTGGCTTCTTTTGTATAACAGCCTGGGTCATCTACCTAGACAAAGCTTACTCTAAATTAACTCCTTGCCTTCTAGGTTTACCTGCATTGCAGTGCTGATGTTTGCTCTCCTTCTGCTGAGGATGACTGCACACCCAAATGTGGCCCAAGTGAGTTCTTTGTTTTAATCTTTCTTATTGAATCAGGCTTACCTCAGCCTCCTTAAAGCCAAGCTTCCCTTTGAAGGGACTAGTGTCCTGTGACTAGGGGTTTCTCTTTGATCCCTCCCAGTGTGAACAGATCCTCCAATGGGAAGGGCCTTTCTATGAATGGGTGCTCCAGCTCTTTGGAATCTCTGGAGCTTGACTGCATCGCTCTTGATGGCCACTTGTTGCAAACATAGGCCTGGTCAGCACAAAGCACAGGTGCCACTAAACTCAAGATCCTAGCTGGAGATCCAGCAATCTGTAGTGATAAATATTATTCCACTACATGCTAAAGGATGTCGTGTTCTTAATGGATTCCCAACATGGAGCTGTGGTGTCATCAATATATAAGCAAGCTCAACTTTCAATTAAATGCTTTAGAACAAAGACCAGAACAGTAAAGTTTGATATTTCAGCTTCTATATTCAATCAACAGGCCTTTAACAACAATCCAGAATCTTCAGGGCAACTTTGTTCAGCAGTTATTCCTCAGCATTACACCCTTTGAAGCTGAACTATAGTTTCTAACAGCAATGATGGTGGGAAAGTTTTCAGCAGAATGTGTTCAATGGCTTCATTGCTTATTCAGAGCACTGTGGCAGGACAGTGAATGATGTGGTGGCTTCTTTCAGTTGTGCTCAGATTGAGGGGTAAGCACTTGTTGTCAAAGTGTGCAAATTGCAAGCCTTGAATAGAAATAGGCAATTTGTTCATCCTTGCTTAGATACTCAAGAATCACATGCTGCTTGCTAGTTCTCCTCCCTCTGGTGTCTGAATTGGGTCAGAACTGTACTAACTTCTCTCTTTGCAATAGAGACGCAGGAGTACCAGTGACCATGAGGGAATATTAGTGAGAGCTCCTGGTCCTATCATTTTCCTGGAAGACCATCTTTCTTCAGAACTGCATGAAGCAAATGGTAAGTAGAGCCTTTTCACTAGGTCACTTGTGAACTCTCTCTCAGATATAATATCTTCTAATCTCCCAATAGGTGCTGCTGAGTCTCCTCCTTGGGCTCTACATGGAGCAGCTGTTGGCTTCATGATGGTGTCTCTGTCCCTGCTGGTGGTGATGGCTGCTGTGTATATGAAGAGACTGAAAGCTGTTGTGTCTCAATGGAATGGAGCAGAACTGTAGATCCTGAATAAAAATAAACCAAAGACAAATGTGCCTTGAGGTGTTTGTGATCAGTGAAATGTGGAGTAGCAAGGATCAGCTAAACAAGTGGTATTGAATGGAATCTCCCTGATGGGAAGGACATGGTGGAAACTGAAGCTAAACTGTCAGACATAGCAGCTAATCTAACCTACAGCATCTAGTTTTTAGCTGGCTAAAGGTACTTCAAATTGTTAAGCATCACGTCAGTTCTTCAAAGCAACCTTTCAAAGCCTGAATGTGCACAAGTAATATGTTTTGGGCTTTGTCTTTTTTTTGGATAATACACCTGAGCTTTAGGGAAGAATTCATGTGACTTTCTCCAAGTGTCGCACCCAGCAGAATCACTTAGACATGTTGCAGCATCTAATGCATGAGCAATGGTCTCTACAGGAGGCAATCGACTTCCATGGATGAAAAATAGCTAATTATGCAAATTATACACAACTCTGCCCCTCCATTTGATCTCTAACTAGAAAATACTGTCTTTTCAGTATTTACTTTGAGTTGCTTTTACTTAATTGAACAAGGCTGTGTAGGGATGGTCTAGTGCATGTGAGTTTGTGGAGAATATTGTGAACCCAGGTAATCTGGATCTTGGAACCTTCAGCTCAGTGTTTGAGCCAACCTTGGATACAAACATTGCAGGGCATCGGGGAGTTTCCTGAATGCTTTGAGGCTGTAACACTGAATCCTACAGCACCGGCAGGCTGATGACCTTCAATGCCAGCTTTTTGAACAAGCTAAGACAAATTGTACCACTTCTCCACATTTTCTTCAAAAACCACTAACATGTTTTAGTTTTGTTTGCAATCTGAAAACCCAGGTATTTACTAAAAGAATGGAGTTGCAAGGTTCATAGTTTAAAGTACATTTTATCACAAATCAAAGAACCTGAAGCCTTTAACAAAACTAGGCTAACTTAAACAGTTAAGATACTAAAAATACAATGAACAGTCACTTGTACTAATGTCTTAACCACTGCTACGCCAGTTTGACTTACACCCGCAACAACTAGGGCTAATATCAGAAACTGGAAAATTAACTATTTGGTCTGAACGATTTTAAAAGGGGTGAGGTTTTCCAGGCCCATCCTCTTTTGCAAGGTTGTCCCATCAAATCTCCTATCACATGGCTGTGAATTCCCTGGGTATCTCTAGCATATGTGTAACCACTGTGGGTCTGAACTCTCTCAGTTCTAGTTTAAATTTGGCCTTGTTTTGCTCACTCACTCGCACAGGAATCCTTCAGTTAACAGTTTTAATCTGTTAGCCAGCACAAGATTTTGACTGAATGCTGTATGGAAGATATATCCTGAACCAAGCTTGTTTCTAAAAACCCTGTTTGAACCAACCACATCTAGGAGCCTACATCTATAATTGTGGTGACACTTGCTTTATTGTTTATCTCCCAGGTGACCTGCTCACAATCATTTGCTGGAAGCAATGTCCATTTCCAGGGTCCCTTTCTGAAAACTGACTTCTGAAAAGGATCACGGCTCAAATGTAAAATAGTTTTTTTTACTGGAAACAAACACACATGGGCCATCACAGGCAGGAAGGTGAGTGTGAGCCAGGCAGGCACAGGGACCTCTGATGCAACACTGGAGGTGCTTTGCTGTCCAACCAACAGGTGCAAAATTCTTGCTGTGTTCATGTATTTAAAAACAATTTTGTAATAGAAAAGCTGTCTGTGGTACAGGAGGCCATTCAAGTGGAGGTGTTAAAAGAAATATAAATATAGTCAAATGACAGATACTGTCCTCTACAACCACAACAAGCTGCATTGCCTGCTTCTTACCAGGATTCACTCTGTGGGGAAACAGGTTTTGCCTCACTAATGGCAACATCTGGGGAAAGGGAGAGCTGCTCTGTTGAACAGGTTCAACTCAAAGCAGGTGCAGTCTCAATCAATGGGTGGGAATCAAAGAGTGTTTCAATTAAATCTGGAGTCAGGCAGGGCTGCCCTCTCTTCCCTGTCCTGCTTGTGTGTTGCATGGAACCCTTTGCTGAGTCCATCAGGAAGGATCTGGGTATAAGTGGAGTGACAATCCCATGCGGTGGAGGCACTCAGGTCAAAGCCTCCCTGTACGTGGACGATGTCGCCGTCTTCTGCTTGGATCTGCTGTTGGTGCGCAAACTATTCAACATCTGTGAGCATTTTGAACTGGCCTCGGGAGCCAAGGTAAATCGTAACAAGAGCGAGACCATGTTCTTTGGGAACTGGGCTGACCGATCCTTTGTCCCCTTCACCGTCAGGTCAGATGGCCTGAAGGTGCTGGGGATATGGTTCGGAAAGACCGGGACAATAATTAGAAACTGGAAAGAGCGAGTGTGGAAAGGTGTGGAAAGAAAACTGGGCATGTGGGAGCGACGCTCACTCTCCATTGTGGGTAAGAACCTGGTCATCAGGCATGAGGCACTCTCGCTGTTGCTGTATGTGGCACAGGTCTGGCCCATTCCACACTCTTGCATGATGGTGATCACCTGAATCATCTATCGCTTTATCTGGAGGTTGAAAATAGATCGTGTCCGTAGGGAAGTGATGTACAAGCCTCTAGATAAAGGGGAAAAAATGTGCCCAACATCGCCCTCATCCTGATGGCCACCTTTGTGTGCGGCTGCATCAAGCTGAGCGTAGATCCTCGGTACGCAAACACCAAGTGTCACTACATGCTGAGGTTCTGCCTGTCCCCGGTATTGCGAAGGATGGGTCTGGCCAGGCTGCCGCGGAATGCTCCAAGTAGTTGGACCGTGCCGTACCATCTGTCCCTCGTGGAAAAATTTATGCAGAGAAACACCTTTGACCACAAGTCCATCAGGCAGTGGTTGGCATGTAACGTCTTAAAGGCCCTGAGGGAAAAGGAGAGGCATGGTTCCTCCAGCAGACTGTCAAAGTCATTTGGCAGAATGCCTCATCGCCGGAACTTTCCAACAAGCATCAAGATGTAGCTTGGCTGATGGTGAGAAAAGCCCTCCCTGTCAGATTGTTCCAACACGCCAGGAGTCCCACCCCCTCTACACATTGCCCTTGAGGTGGCTGTGTTGGGGAAGAGGCTGTTGTTCACATCCTTGTGGAATGTGCCTATGCAAAGAAGGTCTGGAGAGAGATGCAGTGGTTTTTGTTGAGGTTCACCCCGAGCAGTTCAGTGACACTGGGCTCTGTGCTCTATGGGCTGTTCCCAGGGACACACACCGAGACAAACATCAACTGCAGCTGGAGGATCATCAGCTCGGTGAAAGACGCTCTTTGGTCTGCCCGAAACTTGTTGGTCTTCCTGTGCAAAGAGCTGTCCCCAACCAAGTGTGCAGATTGGCACATTCCAAGTTCCAGGACTAAGTGCTGAAGCACGTACTAAAGCTTGGGGCAGCTGCTGCAAAGGCCTCATGGGGAAAGGTCTCTATCTAAGACCTTTCTGCCATAGTGCACCGAGGGGTTGGGAAAGGTGTGGACCCCTCGGACTGTACAGTTCACAATACATGCATGCATTGAATACTAATTGTATTATAATTGTATTGAGGCACCTCAGAGTGCAACATGATGTATGTTGATAACTCCAATACCATTACACTGCCTGATTGTCTGTAATGACCATATTGAAATGATTGTAATACTCATTGATTGTATTGAAGCACCTCATGATCCATGTGTAATAGTTAAATCTGATTGCACTTTTTATGATGGTGATTTAGAAATGGTTTGTGATGTTCTTTCAGATATTTTATGAATAAAGTATATTTTTCAAAAAAAAAGTCAAGCAAGCCGAGACCAGTATCCTGGTGAATTGAACAGTTATGGTGGTGGGGAGGGAGCAGATGAAGTTCTAGTCTTCCCCCCAAAGAGGAAACATCCTCCCAGTATCCAATCAATCCCCTCAGGATCTTCTTTGTTTCAATAAGGTTGCTTCTCATTCTTTTAAACTCCAATGAATACAGGCCCAATCTGTTCAACCTTTCTTCATAAGATAAGCTCTTCAGCCCAGCAATGAATTGAGGGAACTTTTTCTAAACTGCTTCAAATGCAATTATATGTTTTTTCAAATAAGGAGACAAAAACTGTACACATTATTCCAGCTGTGGTCTCGTCAAGGACCTGTACAGCTGCAGTAAAACTTTGCTACTTGTGTATTCCTTTCCTCTTGCAACGAGTCACAGAATTGTTATAACACAGCAGGAGGCCATTCGGTCCATTGTATGTGTTCCGGCCTCTCCACACAGGGTCATTTCATTTGTTTCTATATTGTGCTTTCACAGAGCACTGACCCTTGCTCTGCTATTAGCACATTCTGCTCTCTTACCTTTATGCCAATATCAGCACCTTCTTTACTCTTCATCCTGACCATTAACATTCCCTTTGCCTGTGTCCATAACATCTTTGTCAATCTCTCATTGGCTGTCACCTATCCCTGACCTGCTATCTCATTCCACTTGCTCCACCCCCTCTTTAATAGTATAAGATCCATCATATTTCTACTTCTCTTTATCTCTGACATTGAGTTATACAGACTCAAAACATGAACTCTGTTTCTCTCTCCACAGATGCTGCCAGACCTGCTGAGTTTTTCCAGCATTTTCTGTTTTTGTTTCAGATTTCCAGCACCACAGTATTTCGCTTTTATCTTATTGAGATGCAGTGTCTTTCTCCCCCAATTAGAAAGCATAAAGAGTCATTGCCCAATTGGATGCAGCTTGACTCTCAGCCAAACAGCTTTTTACTCCCCCCAGTTTCAATATTTTTATATCTGGTATACAGAAATGTTGAAAGAAAATTCAAAAAGAGCTGTCTCTTTTATGAGACAGGTTTTCTCCAGGTTTTTACAGCAGTGTCTTGGAGATTGATCTTCAATTTCTGGAGACTCCAGGCCAATCCTGGAGGGTTGGCAACCCGACTCTACAGTAGAGCACGATAAGGAGATGGTGGTGCCTATATTTTGCTTTCATATCCCGCAGGGAGGCTACAAGTATAACTTTCTATACTGAAACAGACTTGAGTGCCTGGGGATCAGTTGCTAAAGTGTCATTCGACGTAGGAATCTCGCACTAACCCTGGGGAAAACAGTGGAATTTAAATTCCCCAACTTCTGTGGTGGGATTTGAACTGACATCCACCAGATTATCAGGTCAGCTTCTGTATTACTAACCCAGTAAGATAACCATTAGGCTACTGTACCCTTTAATAGCGAAAGCTTCGTTTGTGAATGGTTTCGAACCACCAACGTTTTGATTAACAGTCGAACGTGCTGACCAATTGCGCCACAGAGACGGATGCAGGGAACCAGTGGAGACAGGCTGACGGCTCGGGCTAATTAAACATACTGAATACCTTCCCGAGTAACCCGTGGGACAGGGAGCCGCCCCAATGGGATTGGCCCCCAGTTCCCGGCTATAAAACGGGCTGGTGTGGGGGGATGTTATTATTCTGATTCAGTAACCGAGATGGGACGTTGGGTGTTTTGTTGGTCTCTCTGCTTCTTAGCCGGGTCTTTACTCCCGGTCCAGCCGTTACTTCTCGGGGATGATGTTTGTGTCCCAGAGCCAGGCTGGAGGTTTGAGTGCGGACACCCCGGGATCAGTAGCAGTGAGTGTACCAGTCAGGGTTGCTGTTTTGACCCGCAGAGCCCCAGTGACTGTCCCTGTTTCTACAGTCTGAGAAATAGCCCAGGTAACAAACCCTCTCGCGTTTCTAGGGGTAAATACTGAGGGAGGAGAAAATGTAACTTGTAGATCAGGAGCTAATCCAAGGATTTATTGCTGTCTCATTGTGTAATGGAGAAAAGTAGGAATGGAGGTAGTTCTCAGCTAGAGTCCTGACTTGAAGCAGCTGATCAGATTAAGCGGATTGCGGTTTCTTAATGAAACTAATTCTTCCTGGGGGGGGGGGCGCGGTGGGGGAAACTTTTTTAACTAGTGAAAACAACCTCGGGCATGAGGAAATGCGAACTCAATGTTTGCAGAAATTCCACAATGAGTGTGTGACCCTATACTAATGAAGTGTTTATTTCTTTACAGGAATCCTAATAAGAGATTTCAGTCCATGGTGAAAGTAAATATCAAAACTGTGAATTTTTTCATCCAATTTTTGGTGTAGGTCATGCTGCAAGTAGTAATATATAGATTTCCTAATGAAGTATGGAAGGGAAATCAGATGTGCAACAATGGTGATATTTGGAGACTTTATAATGTTACACTTCAATTTTCCAAATATTATTCAAGTAATAAAGGGGAGGAATTTTTGTTCTGTGTTCAGGAGAACTTGTGATCAGTGTTCCTAGCTCAAATAGACAAGGTGGGGCTGGAAAAAGAGATGGGCCAATTGGGCAGTGTCTCTGGGGAGCATTTGGATAAGTGATCATTACATCACAGGGTTTAGATTAATAATGACAAATGAGGAACAATCTAATGCAAAACTTCAAAATTGGAATAGAGCAAACTTCAAACAGTGAGGAAAGATGGAACTAGAGAATGACAGGAAAATTTAATGGAAGAAAGGGTGATCTTTAAGGATGTGATGCTTCTGGTGCATGCTAGGTGCATTCCAAAAAATGAGAAGGGAGCCAAAAATGGCTGCTTGGATGATGGAGATAAGAGGGTTTATGATGCATGTTGGGTGACTTTTTTGTTTTAAACCTTATACAATAGGTTGAGAGGAGGAATGAGCCTAGAAGAGGCATTGACTGCCATTCTATTCTCAATGTAGAAGGAGCTCTGATCTTTTACCAGCAATTAAATAGTAAGAGGTAGTGCCTCTATATGCTTAGGAGGTGCAGAGCAAAGCTAGGATTCTTGAATGCAATACAAAGTACTCACTATTAAAGATGAATCTCTTTTTGAATATAGGTAGAAGTGGAGGCAATGGATAATGTGGAAATTGAAAGGGAGGTACTGGAAAGGTTGGCTATGCTTAGGGTGTTAAGTCACCTTGTCAGATGACTTACATCCTGGGTTGTTAAAGGAAATGGAGGTGGGGGACATTATGGTAAACCCTTTCACATTTGATTCCCCTAAACTTGGGGAGATGTTGGGATGTGATGCCCTTATTCTAAGTCTGAGTGACTACATGACTGTTAACATAACATCAGTTGCATTTAATTTTGATTAAAGTTTCTAAAACCTTAATTTCTAGCCTCACCAAATATTTATTAAGGAGAAATGACCTTTTTGGTGTAACGAGGCTGATTGTGTTTGAGGGAATGTGGTGAATGCTGACCATAGATTTTAAGAAAGCATTTGACAAAAGGCTGGTTAATGAAGAATAGATCTTCTAGAAGTCAGCAGAATGGGCAGAGAAGTGGCTGATGGAATTTTAAGTGGTGCATTTTGGCAAATGAGGCAATTCAGAAGTGTGGGGACTTGAGGAAGAGGGTGCATGTGAATATATTGATGACAGGGTGTAGTTGGGATCTTGGGCTTTGCTTCCCAAAAGCAGGTAAGTTTATGAACCTTCACAAGGCTCTGGTTAGGCCACAAGTCTAGTTTTAGAGCATGTGAAGGTTCTTAGTGGTGCAGAGGTGACTTAACTAAGATGCAGCATGGCTTGCAGCGAAAGATACTGGTGTGGGGATTTTGGGTGCCCAAGACTGATGGGCCCAGATAAGGTAGACCAGAGGACTGGTCCCATAAACTGATAACCAAGGACTAGGGGCATAGATTTAGGATCTTGGTCAAGTGATTGAGGAAGTTTTTATGTATGCAGCAAGAGGTAGTGCCCTGGAACCCAGCCTGTAAGGGTGGTGGAAGCAACAAATACTGTCTTTTTAGAAGAAATTTGGATGGATACTTGGGGATCCAACTGGGGAGTGGGAAGATGGCATGGACTCTGAGCTGAATGGTCTCCTGTGCTGTAAGTGTCTCATGAACTTTCAACTCTTCAGTTGAAATGAAATTAGTTTTAGAACTGGTAATGTCACATATTGAGAAGTCTATGGTACTTCAAGGCACTGCAGATTGGTTCAGCAATTAAGATGAAAAGTTTGACAACACATAACTCCTCTGCAGGCTTCATAATTTTATTAAATTTTCTACACCAATATCAATCACAATGGAAACTTGGTACCCTTGCAGGGGTGGAGGAGAGCTGTTTTCAGTGAAACTTTTCTTTTCTTCACTGCCCACCAGCTCTTGCTTGGGGAGGGGCATTTGTTGCTCCAACATTGGAGCAGAGCTGTGCTAGCTGCCAATATCTGAATTTCTTATGTGCCAATTCCTTGCTCACTCCAATTAAAGCAGTTAAGTTGAATGAGGACTAGATAATCTAATTTTGGTCCTGACTGAATCCTCCAGTGATCTGAGGCCCCTATCCACCAATAGGAACAGTGGAAATAAATTTTCATTCTTTTTTGCAGTGTGCACAGCAGATGGTCAGTTCATCATAGTGATCTCCAAGAACCTGACCCATCCTGCCCTCAACCTGTCATCTCTTCATGTGAAAGATGGACAAGAAGCTGAGTGCAGGCCTAAACTAAGCACTGGGCAACTTGTGGCCTTCCACTTTCCAATCACCTCTTGTGGCTCAAGCAAGTGGGTGAGTATTGAAGGACCAAGCATTCTCTCAGTAAATGAGGCAGCTTCTTATTAAACAGTGTCCTCATTACAGGAGGGAAATGGAACCTTGGTGTATGAAACAGCTGTCTTGGGGAAGAGGATGATTCAGACTGGGAAGCTGGGCTCAATAACCCGGGACAGCACCTTCCGGTAGGAGGATGGTGGGAGATGTTGGTAAGGGGTGGGGAGGGTCTGATGCATGAAGCTTAACTACTTCTGTATCTGTGCAGCCTGAATGTCCAGTGCAAGTACAAGGGGAGGCAGGAAACAGGCTTGCAGGTTAATGTCACAGTTTACACTCTTTCTCCTCCACCTCCTGCTTCTGAAGATGGGATTTTGAAACTGGAACTGCGAATTGCGAAAGGTAGAGCTGTCCTGGGTAATGGTGAATGGAAGCACTGGGAATGTATCCATACAGGGAGTGACTAGTCCTTGTGTCTGCCTTTCAGGTGGTGACTACAGATCCTGGTATGTAGATAGTGACTACCCCATTCAGCATGTTCTTCAGGACCCAGTGTTTGTGGAGGTTCGTGTCCTGGATCGCACAGACCCAATGATTGTCCTGAGGTTGCGTGACTGCTGGGCAACTCCTGTCCCAGCCCCAAACCATGAAGTGCAATGGAGTCTATTGATGGATGGGTAAGGAATATGAATGAAAAGGCTAATTTGAAGTTCAGAGTAATAATGGACAAGGATCAAACTTGTCCTACATCTGAGCAATGTGATAAGACTGCTTCCTACCCCAATCATCTGGCAGATTCAAAACTGAGGGCCAATGAATGTGTATGACAATTGAATCCAGTTGAGGAGGCTAAATGAGCCACATGTGGCCAAATGGTAAAGAAACTTGCCTTCTAACTGATGGCATGTTCCCCTGTCAGGAACCATTGTCATGTTGTGATTTGACATGCCAGCACTCATTGTGCCAGCCAGCAGTGTATTCTAGAAGCTCTGCTCCTTGGCAAGATGGGAGAAATATTCTGTATTCCTAATTCCATATGACTTCTAGCAATCAGACATCCTACAGCCCTGATTGCCACAAGGCTACACACTTCTGGAATGAATACTCACTTATCTGAGTGTAGCTAAGGTTCATTAAATTGGTTATTGTGCAGGCCTCCTGATAGGCTGTACCCCCTGAAAGTGGCTCTAGTACTCCAGACATCATTGTAAATGATAGGTATCCCTTAATTTTGAATAATTCAGTAATAGAATTAAATATTGTTTTGGCTCCAGGCTATCTCCATTAGTCATGAACATTGCTGTCCTTCAGTATCATTACACTACACTGGGAGAGCCAAATGGGTGACCCAGCTTGGAACAATGGAGGAAAGTAATTGGAAAATTTTTCATGAAAGAATGGGTCAACTCTTGTCACCAGTGCCCAAAACTGCCTTTTGAGGTCCTAAAAGTAGATCAGATACCTGTGTTCCCAGCTCACTGATTGAACCCTCCTGTTACAGGTGTTCCTACGAGGGTGATGACTATCAGACTCTCCTACACCCAGTGGATGTGTTTTCTGGCATCACATTCCCAACTCACCACAAGCGGTTTGAAGTGAAGACTTTTGTTTTCTTGGATGAAGAGTCTGAGCAGCCTCTCTCTGAGCAGGTAACCAAATTGAATGAAATCAACCAATTACTCCCTTATTGGCTACTGGCTTCTTTTGTATAACAGCCTGGGTCATCTACCTAGACAAAGCTTACTCTAAATTAACTCCTTTTCCTTCTAGGTTTACCTGCATTGCAGTGCTGATGTTTGCTCTCCTTCTGCTGAGGATGACTGCACACCCAAATGTGGCCCAAGTGAGTTCCTTGTTTTAATCTCTTATTGAATCAGGCTTACCTCAGCCTCCTTAAAGCCAAACTTCCCTTTGAAGTGACTAGGGGTTTCTCTTCAATCCCTCCCAATGTGAAAAGATAGGAACATAGAATAATAGAAAATAGGAGCAGGTGTAGGCCCTTTGAGCCTGCACTGCCATGCATTATGATCAAAGCTGATCCAGCTCAATAGCCTGCTCCTACTTTCTCTTATCCTTTGATCCCTTTTGCCCTAAGAGCTATATTGAAATCCTTAAAGAGGCAATATTTTGGTCTCTAATTTGTGGTAGTGAATTCCACAGTCTCACCACTCTCTAGGGAAAGAAATTTCTCCTCATCTCAGTCCTAAATGGCCTACCCCATATCATCAGACTGATCTTAATTCTGGACTCCCCACCATCAGGAACATCCTTCCTGCATCTATCCTGTCTAGTCCTGTTAGAATTTTATAGGTTTCTGAGATCTCCCCCTCATTCTTCTGGACTCCAGTGAATATAATCCTAACTGACTCAATCTCTCCATGTCTGTCCTGCCATCCCAGGGATCAGTCTGTGACTAGGGGTTTCTCTTTGATCCCTCCCACTGAACAAATCTGCCAAAAGGAAGTACCTTTCTATAAATGGGTGCTCCAGCTACTTGGAAACTCTGGAGCCTGACTGTATCCCTCTTGATGCCCATTTGTTGCAAACATAGGCCTGGTCAGCACAAAGCAGGGGTGCCACTAACCTCTAGATCCTATTTGGAGAGCTAGCAATCTGTAATGAAGAATAATCCAGGTATGCTAAAAGATGTACAATGTTCTTAACTGATTCCCAGCATGGAACTGTGATGTCATTATACATAAGCAATCTCAACTTTGAATTAAATGCTTTAGAACAAAGACCAGAAGTTTGATATTTCAGCTCCTACATTCAATCAACAGGCCTTTAACAGCAATCCAGTCTTCAGGGCAAGTTTGTTCATCAGTTATTTCTCAGCATTACACCCCTTGAAGCTTAACTATATAGTTTCTAATCTCAATGATGGTGAGAAAGCTCTCTCCAGAATGGAGTTCATTGCTTGGTCAGAGTGCAGTGTGGCAGAATGGTGAATGACAGATGTGATTTCTTCTTTCATCTGCACTTGCAGTAAAACTGCAGTTGTGCTCAGACTGAGGCGTAAGCACTTGTTGTCTAACTCTGCAAATTGCTAACTTTGAGTAGGGAGTGTAGATAATTTCTTTTCAACTTTGCTTAGATACTCAAGAATCACATGCTGCTTGCTAGTTCTCCCTCTTGGGAAATTAGTGTCTGAATTGGCTCAGAACTGTACTAACTTCTCTTTCCAATAGAGACACGCAGGAGTACCAGTAACCATGAGGGAATATTAGTGAGTGCTTCTGGTCCTATCATTTTCCTGGAAGACCATCCTCTTTCTTCAGAACTGCATGAAGCAAATGGTAAGTAGAGCCTTTTCACTAGGTCACCTGTGAACTCTCTCAGATATAATATCTTCTAATCTCCCAATAGGTGCTGCTGTGTCTCCTTCTTGGGCTCTACAAGGAGCAGCTGTTGGCTTCATGATGGTGTCTCTGTCCCTGCTGGTGGTGATGGCTGCTGTGTATATGAAAAGACCAAAAGCTGTGTCTCAATGTAGTGAAATTGAACTGTAGATCCTGAATAAAAATAAACCAAAGACAAATGTGCCTTGATGTTTGTGATTTGTGAAATATGGAGTAGCAAGGGTTAACTAAACAAGTGATGTTGAATGGAATCTCCTTGATGGGAAGGACATGGTGGAAACTGAAGCTAAACTCAGACATAGCAGCTAATCTAACCTACAGCATCTAGTTTTTAGCTGGTGAAAGGTACTTTAAATTTTTAAGGATGTCAATTAGGCTTTTGCACTCTTTTGCTTGGTGTTTTAGGTGTAGAAAAAAGGCACATGCATTCTTTCCTAGAAGTGTAGCACCCAATAAAATCATTTAGACATGCTGCAACATCTAGTACTGGGGGGGAGGAGAGAGGAGTACTTTGGAGGGGGGAAGGAGAGAAAAGAGGAGATGTACATTACCTTTACATCTGAGGTCTATGGCAGAACAAGTTCTATTAGTCCAAATGTGTCAGTGAAACAAGTACCAACTATTCTAATCCCATTTTCTAGGACTAGGCATAAGTGCACATCCAAACAGTTAAACATTGTGGGTTTCTGCCTCTCCCACCCTTTCAGGCAGTGAGTTCCAGATTCTCTCCACCCTCTGGGTAAAAACTCTTCCCCTCATCCCCTCTAAACCTCCTGCCCTTCACCTTAAATCTATGCCCCCAGTTATTGATCCCTCCACCAATAGACAGGAAGGAACTTTACCCCTATGATCCTAATAATTTAATATCCTGCCCCCTGAAATCTCCTCTGCTCCAAGGAAAATTACCACAGTCTACCCAATTCCTACTCATAACTAAAACTCTCCAGCCCAGGCAACATCTTGGTAAATCTACTTTGCACACTCTTGTGCAATCACATCCTTTCTATGATGCAGATTCTGGAATTGCACACAATACTCTAGCTGTGGCCTAACCTGTATTATACAATTCCAGCATAACCTCCCTGCTTTAATATTCTATGCCTCAGCTAATACAGGCAAGTATCCCAGATGTGGTAAACAATTTATCTACCTGTCACACTACCTTAAGGGACTGTGGATGTGTGCACACACCAAGGCCCCTCTGATCCTTGCTACTTCCCAGGATCCTACCATTCATCATATATTCCCATGTCTTGTTTGTCTTACCCAAATGCATCACATTTATCCTGATTAAATTCCATTTGCCACTGATTAACCCACCTAACCAGCCCATCTATATCCTGTATTCTAAGGCTATCCTCCACTATCGCAACAGATTTTCATGTCATCTGCAAGCTTACTGATCCTGATATTCAAGTCTAAATTGTTTATTCACATATAATCACATACAGCAAGGGACCAAATAACAACCCCTGTGGAGCCCCACTGGATACATACATCCAGTCACAGAAACATCCCTTGAACATCATCCTCTGCTTCCTGCTACTCTGCCAATTCTGGGGCCAAATTGTCTAGGATCCCATGGACTCTTACCTTCATTATCTGTCTCCCATTTTTGACCTTATTAAAAGCTTTGCTGAAGTCAAAGCAGACTACATCAAATATATCACCCTCATCTGCACACCTGGTCATCTCTTTGAAAAATTCAATCAAATTGGTAAGACATGACCTCCCCTTAAAACCATGCTGACTGTGCTAGATTAATCCCCGCCTCTCCAACTGTAGGATAATTGTTGCTCAGGATTGTTTCCAATAGTTGCCCCACCACTGATTAGACTGACTGGCCTGTAGTTTCCTGGTTTATCACTTCCCCTTCTTGAATAATGGTACCACATTGGCTGTCTTCCAGTCCTCTGGCACCTCTCCTGTGGCCAGAGGGGCATTGAAAATTATTGCTAGCACCCCTACTATCTCCTCCCTTGCCTCATTCAACAGCCTGGGACACATTTCATCTGGGTTTGGGGATTTATCTAGTTTTAAGCTTGTTAAGCCACTTAGAACCTCCTCCCTTTCCATGCTAATTTCCTTAATTATATCACACTCCCTCTGCCTGATTTCCATACCCACGTCATCCCTCTCACTTGTGAATACGGACAGAAAGTATTCATTTAGAACCCTGCCTATGTCTCCTAGCTCCCCAAATTGCTACTAAGGTCCTTGGTGGGCCCTACACTTGCCCTAGTTATCCTCTTGCTATTAATATACTTGTAAAATAACTTTGGATTTCCTTTACTTTACCTGCCGATGTTTCTTCATGCCCCTTTTTTGCTCTCCTAATTTCTTTTTGAAGCTCCCCCTATACATTCTACATTCCTCTCGGGCTTCTGTTGTTTTGAGCCCTCGGTATCTGCCATATGCCTCCCTATTTCCCTTTATCCAATCCTGTATATCCCTCGACATCCAGGGTTCCCTGGATTTATTGGTCCCACCCTTTATCTTTACTGGAATATGTTGGCCCTATACTCTCCCCACTTTCTTCCTGAATGACTCCCACTGCTCTGATGCAGATTTACCTAAAAGTAGCTGCTCCCAGTCCACTCTGGCCAAATCATATCTGATTTTATTAAAATCGGCCTGCCCCCAATTTAGAACTCTGATTTCAGGCCCATCCGTGTCCTTTTCCACAACAGCCTTGAATCTAACGGAGTTATGATCACTATCTGGAAAATGCTCCCCCACTGATACCTTTACCACTTGCCTGGCTTCATTCCCTAAGATTAAGTCCAGGACCGTCTCCTCTCTTGTCGAATATTCTACGTACTGGCTTAAAAAGATCTCCTGGATGCATTTTAAGAATTCCGCTCCCTCTAAACCTATCACACTATGACTAACCCAATTAATGTTGGGGAAGTTGAAATCCCCCACTATTACTACCCTATTATTTTTACACTTCTCTGAAATTTGCCTACATATTTGCTATTTTATTTCTCTCCGACTGTTTAGGGGCCTATAGTGCACTCCCAGCAATGTGATTGTTCCTTTTTTGTTTTCCAGTTCTACCCATATGGCTTCATTTGAGGAGCCTTCTAAGATATCATCCTTCCTTACTGCTGTAATGGATTCCTTCATAAATATTGTGATAACCCCTTCTCTTTTGCCTCCTCACCTGAAGACCCTATATCCTGGAATACTGAGCTGTCAATCTTGCCCCTCTCTCAACCATGTCTCCATGACAGCAATTACACTATACTTCCCTGTGTGTATTTGTGCCCTCAACTGATTTGCTTTATTCATCAGACTCTTTGCATTAAAATAAAGACCATTCAATCTTGCCAAACTCCTTTGTGCCTTAACTGGCCTATAATTTCTATGCCTTCCAGACTCACTTGCTCCCTTTTCTAATTATGGCTGTACATCTCCCCCTGCTGAACCTCCTTTCAGGTTCCCATCCCCCTGCCAAGTTAGTGTAAACCCTCCCAAACAGCAAACCTGCCGCAAGGATGTTGGTCCCATTCCAGTCCAGGTGCAACCCATCCACCCTGTACAGATCCCACCGACCCCAGAAATGGTCCCAATGTACCAGAAATGTAAAGCCCTCCCTCCTGCACCATCTCTCCAGCCACGCATTCATCTGGACTAACCTCCTATTTCTATACTCACTAGCGCGTGGCACCGGAAGTAATCCAGAGATTATTACCTTTGAGATCTTGTCGTTTTAATCTGCTTCCTAGCTCCCTCATTTTTGCTTGCAGGACCTCACCCCTCTTACTAACTATTTTGTTGGTGCCAATATGTATCACAACCACTGTCTGTCTGGCCTCTCCTATAGACTGCCCTGCAGCCGTTCAGTGACATCCTTGACCCTGGCACCAGGGAAGCAACATACCATCCTGGAGTCACTTCTACGGCTGCAGAAACGCCTGTCTGTTCCCCTACTATTGAGTCTCCAACCACTATTGCTCTTTCCCTCTTTTTTCTCCCCCCATGTGCAGCTGGACCACTCACATTACCATGAGCATGGCTGCACTCCCCAGAGGAACCATCACGCTCTCCATTTTCAAACACAGAAAAACAGTTCTCGAGCGAGATGCACCCTGGGGATGTCCTGACTACCTGCCTGACACCTTTCTTCTGACTGATGGTCACCCATTCCCTCTCTGTCTGCACTTCTGTAAGCTGTGGGGTGACCATGTGTAAGTACGTGCTATCCATGAACCTCTCAACCTCGCGGATGCACCTCAGTGTCTCCAGCTGCTGCTCAAACTCTGAAACTCGGAGGTCAAGTAACTGCAGCTGGTGGCACGTCCTGCACACGTGGTCGGTCAGAGGGCAAGGAGCGACTAGGACTTCCCACATGCTGTAGGCAGTACAAACCCGTGACTGAGCTGCGCTGCCACGCCTCTAATTGAATAAAAACCTTTACTTTAATTTAAATACAGTAAAAAAAGTTAGATTATTTATGGTATTTAAATAAAAACTATAACCCTTACCTTTCCTAGCTTAGTCTGTTTTAAACTGGAGAAAAGCTGGAGAAAAAAAACTTAATCACTACTCACCAATCAGCTCTCACCTTTGTGCTGACGTCACTTTTTGAAGCTTCCCCGCAATCACGTTGGTTCTGATCTTTCCGCTGCTGTCTTGTGCTGTGTCGCGATGTAACTCTCATTGTTCTCAACAAAAGCTGACTGCAGGACGCTCTTCCCAGGCTGCTTCACCACGATGCTGACTGCAGGACACCCTTCCCAGACCAGCTGTCTAACTAGAAAATAATATATTTTCAGTATTTACTTTGCATCGCTTTTACTTAGTTATATGAAAAGCCTTGATCAATTATGTAAGGATGACCAGTGCAGATGGTCCAGTGTATGTGAGTTTCTGGAGAGTGTTGTGATACCAGTTAATTTGGATCTTGGTGCCTTCTGCTCAGTGGTTGAGCCAGCCTTGGGTACAAACATTGCAGGGCATTAGGGGGAGTTATCTGAATGCTTTGAGCGAGGCTGTAACACTGAATCCTACAGCACAGAATGAGGTCATCAGCCTGCCTATACCAGCTATTTGAACAAGCTAAGCCAATTTGTACCATTTTCCCCCCACCCTAACACTGGGTCAGGTAGTCATGATCATCTTTGACCTGCAAGACCAGTAAGATGTTTAGTTTTGTTTGCCATTTGAAAATCCAAATGCTTACTGAAAGAATGAAGTTGCAAAGTTCATAGTTTAAGGCACAAATAAAAGAACATGCTAACTATTTAAGTTAGCCTAGTTTCTGTTTAAAATACTTCAAATACAATGAACAGTCACTTGTACTCTAAACCAAGCTTCTTAACTCCATCTTCCTGCTGCACCTGTTTGACTTACACCCCCAAGAACTAGAGTCCAATACTTAACAGAAACTGAGTTCAGACCAGAGATTGTTACACTAACACTAGAGATATGCAGGGAGTCCACAACCATGTGATGGGAGGTTAGAAGGGACAACCTTGCCACAGAGGAAGGGCCCAGGAAAACCTCACCCCTTTTAAAATGATGCTCACACCACATGGTTAATTTTCCAGTTTCTGTGACTACCTGACCCAGTGTTAGGGTGGGGGGAAAATGGTACAAATTGGCTTAGCTTGTTCAAATAGCTGGTATAGGCAGGCTGATGACCTCATTCTGTGCTGTAGGATTCAGTGTTACAGCCTCGCTCAAAGCATTCAGATAACTCCCCCTAATGCCCTGCAATGTTTGTACCCAAGGCTGGCTCAACCACTGAGCAGAAGGCACCAAGATCCAAATTAACTGGTATCACAACACTCTCCAGAAACTCACATACACTGGACCATCTGCACTGGTCATCCTTACATAATTGATCAAGGCTTTTCATATAACTAAGTAAAAGCGATGCAAAGTAAATACTGAAAATATATTATTTTCTAGTTAGACAGCTGGTCTGGGAAGGGTGTCCTGCAGTCAGCATCGTGGTGAAGCAGCCTGGGAAGAGCGTCCTGCAGTCAGCTTTTGTTGAGAACAATGAGAGTTACATCGCGACACAGCACAAGACAGCAGCGGAAAGATCAGAACCAACGTGATTGCGGGGAAGCTTCAAAAAGTGACGTCAGCACAAAGGTGAGAGCTGATTGGTGAGTAGTGATTAAGTTTTTTTTCTCCAGCTTTTCTCCAGTTTAAAACAGACTAAGCTAGGAAAGGTAAGGGTTATAGTTTTTATTTAAATACCATAAATAATCTAACTTTTTTTACTGTATTTAAATTAAAGTAAAGGTTTTTATTCAATTAGAGGCGTGGCAGCGCAGCTCAGTCACGGGTTTGTACTGCCTACAGCATGTGGGAAGTCCTAGTCGCTCCTTGCCCTCTGACCGACCACGTGTGCAGGACGTGCCACCAGCTGCAGTTACTTGACCTCCGAGTTTCAGAGTTTGAGCAGCAGCTGGAGACACTGAGGTGCATCCGCGAGGTTGAGAGGTTCATGGATAGCACGTACTTACACATGGTCACCCCACAGCTTACAGAAGTGCAGACAGAGAGGGAATGGGTGACCATCAGTCAGAAGAAAGGTGTCAGGCAGGTAGTCAGGACATCCCCAGGGTGCATCTCGCTCGAGAACTGTTTTTCTGTGTTTGAAAATGGAGAGCGTGATGGTTCCTCTGGGGAGTGCAGCCATGCTCATGGTAATGTGAGTGGTCCAGCTGCACATGGGGGGAGAAAAAAGAGGGAAAGAGCAATAGTGGTTGGAGACTCAATAGTAGGGGAACAGACAGGCGTTTCTGCAGCCGTAGAAGTGACTCCAGGATGGTATGTTGCTTCCCTGGTGCCAGGGTCAAGGATGTCACTGAACGGCTGCAGGGCAGTCTATAGGAGAGGCCAGACAGACAGTGGTTGTGATACATATTGGCACCAACAAAATAGTTAGTAAGAGGGGTGAGGTCCTGCAAGCAAAAATGAGGGAGCTAGGAAGCAGATTAAAACGACAAGATCTCAAAGGTAATAATCTCTGGATTACTTCCGGTGCCACGCGCTAGTGAGTATAGAAATAGGAGGTTAGTCCAGATGAATGCGTGGCTGGAGAGATGGTGCAGGAGGGAGGGCTTTACATTTCTGGTACATTGGGACCATTTCTGGGGTCGGTGGGATCTGTACAGGGTGGATGGGTTGCACCTGGACTGGAATGGGACCAACATCCTTGCGGCAGGTTTGCTGTTTGGGAGGGTTTACACTAACTTGGCAGGGGGATGGGAACCTGAAAGGAGGTTCAGCAGGGGGAGATGTACAGCCATAATTAGAAAAGGGAGCAAGTGAGTCTGGAAGGCATAGAAATTATAGGCCAGTTAAGGCACAAAGGAGTTTGGCAAGATTGAATGGTCTTTATTTTAATGCAAAGAGTCTGATGAATAAAGCAAATCAGTTGAGGGCACAAATACACACAGGGAAGTATAGTGTAATTGCTGTCATGGAGACATGGTTGAGAGAGGGGCAAGATTGACAGCTCAGTATTCCAGGATATAGGGTCTTCAGGTGAGGAGGCAAAAGAGAAGGGGTTATCACAATATTTATGAAGGAATCCATTACAGCAGTAAGGAAGGATGATATCTTAGAAGGCTCCTCAAATGAAGCCATATGGGTAGAACTGGAAAACAAAAAAGGAACAATCACATTGCTGGGAGTGCACTATAGGCCCCTAAACAGTCGGAGAGAAATAAAATAGCAAATATGTAGGCAAATTTCAGAGAAGTGTAAAAATAATAGGGTAGTAATAGTGGGGGATTTCAACTTCCCCAACATTAATTGGGTTAGTCATAGTGTGATAGGTTTAGAGGGAGCGGAATTCTTAAAATGCATCCAGGAGATCTTTTTAAGCCAGTACGTAGAATATTCGACAAGAGAGGAGACGGTCCTGGACTTAATCTTAGGGAATGAAGCCAGGCAAGTGGTAAAGGTATCAGTGGGGGAGCATTTTCCAGATAGTGATCATAACTCCGTTAGATTCAAGGCTGTTGTGGAAAAGGACACGGATGGGCCTGAAATCAGAGTTCTAAATTGGGGGCAGGCCGATTTTAATAAAATCAGATATGATTTGGCCAGAGTGGACTGGGAGCAGCTACTTTTAGGTAAATCTGCATCAGAGCAGTGGGAGTCATTCAGGAAGAAAGTGGGGAGAGTATAGGGCCAACATATTCCAGTAAAGATAAAGGGTGGGACCAATAAATCCAGGGAACCCTGGATGTCGAGGGATATACAGGATTGGATAAAGGGAAATAGGTTCTTCTGAACCGCTTCAAATGCAATTATAAGTTTTTTCAAATAAGGTGATGCAAAACTGTAGACACTATTCCAGATGTGGTCTCATCAAAGACCTGTACAGCTGCAGTAAAACTTCACTACTTTTATATTCCATTCCTCTTGAAATAAATCATGTGACTGTTATAGTGCAGCATGAGGCCATTCAGCCCATTGTATGTGTACCGGCCTCTCGACACAGGGCCATCTGTCATTTGTTTCTATGTTGTGCTTTCACAGCGCGCTGACCCTTGTTCTGCTATTAACACATCCTGCTCTCTTACCTTTGTGCCACTATCGGCACCTTCCTTACTCTTCACCCTAACCATTAACACTCCCTTTGCCTCGTGTCCATGACATCTTTGTCAATCTCTCCTTAGCTGTCACCTATCCCTGACCTGCTATCTCATTCCACGTGTGCCACCCCCTCTTTAATAGTATAAAATCCATCATATTTCTACTTCTCTTTATCTCTGAAGAAGGGACAAGGAAAAGATTCCTTGCCCAATTGGATATGGCTTGATTCTCAGCCAAACAGCCTTTTTCCCCCCAGTTTCAAAATTTTTATATCTGATATAGAGAAATTTTGAAAGAAAATTTAAAAAGAGCTGTCTCTTTTATGATTTTTCTCCAGGTTTGTACAGCAGTATCTTGGAGATTGATCTTCAATTTCTGGAGACTCCAGGCCAATCCTGGAGGTTGGCAACACTACCCTACAGTACAGCACTATAGGGAGATGGTGGTGCCGTTATACATGTGTCTATATTTTGCTTTCATATCCCGCAGGGAAGCTGCAAGTATAACTTTCTATACTGCAACAGACTTGAGTGCCCGGGGGTCAGTTGCTAAAGTGTCATTTGGAGCAGGAATCTAGCACTAACCCTGGGGAACTAGTGGAAACGGGCTGACGGCTCGGGCTTATTAAACATGTTGAATACCTTCCCGAATAACCCGTGGGACAGGGAGCCGCCCTAATGGGATTGGCCCCCAGTTCCCGGCTATAAAACGGGCTGGTGTGCAGGGATGTGGATATCCTGATTCAGTAACCGAGATGGGATATTGGGTGTTTTGTTGGTCTCTCTGCTTCTTAGCCGGGTCTTTAATCCCAGTCCAGCCGCTACTGCTCGAGGATGATGTTTGTGTCCCAGAGCCAGGCTGGAGGTTTGAGTGCGGACACCCCGGGATCAGCGGCAGTGAGTGTACCAGTCAGGGTTGCTGCTTTGACCCGCAGAGCCCCAGTGACTGTCCCTGTTTCTACAGTCTGAGAAACAGCCCAGGTAACAAACCCTCTCGCGGTTCTAGGGGGGAATACTAGGGGAGGGAGGAGAAAACGTAACTTGTAGGATTTGTTGATGTCTCATTGTGTAATGAAGAAAGTTAGTTCTCAGCTAGAGTCCTGACTGATACAACTGACTAGATTGGGCGGGTTCCTTAATGGCTTCCTTAATGAAACCAATTGTTCCTTGGGGTGGGTTGGGAAACTGTTTAACAATATTGGGTATGATGAGAAAATGGTCACTTTAGTAATTTTGCAGAAGTTCTACAATGAGTGACCCTATACTAATGCTGAACTATTTATCCTTTAGTGGCATCCTAATCGGACATTTTCATCCATGATGGCAGTAAATAGCAAACCTGAATTTTTTCCATCCAAGTTTTGGTGTAGGTTCCGTTTACTCAGCCATGCTGCTGTAATAGTCTATAGATTTCCAAATAGTGAGGTGTGGAAGAACAAATCTGAAGGGAAACCACAGGTGTGCAACAATGCTGATATTGGGAGACTTTAACATTACACTGTACACCAAACAATATATGGAAATTAATAAAGGGGAGGGATTCTTGAACTATGTTCAGGAGGACTTCTGTGATCAGTGTCCCTGGCCCAAATAGACAAGAGGTGTTTCTGGGGCTGGAAAATAGAGGTGGGCCAATTGGGTGGTGTCTCTTGGGAGCATCTGGGTAAGAGTGATCATTGCATCACTGGGTTTAGATTAATAAGGACAAATGAGGAACAATCTAACACTGAACTTCAAAATTGGAATAGTGAACTTCAATATAGTGAGGAAAGATGTAACTAGAGACTGACAGGAGAATTTAACAGAACAATGGGTTGTCTTTTAGCAAGACACTTTAGGTACATTGCAAAAACAGTGGAAGGTAAGGGAGCCAAAATGGCTGCTTGGATGATGAGGTGTATGATGTATGTTGGGTGACTTCTGTTTGTTTTTTGAAAACAGAAGTCACATACATTAGGCTGAGGTGAACAGGAGAATGAGACTAGAAGGGGCATTGAGAATAGAATGGCAGTCAACATAAAAGGGGCTCTAATCTTTTTACCAGCATGAAAATAGTAAGAGTGGTGCCCCTATATGCTTTGGAGGTGCAGGGAATGGCTAGAATACTTGAACACCAATAGAAAGTAGTCACTATTAAAGGAGGAGAATCTCTTTGAATATTGGCAGGAGTGGAGGTATTGTGGAAATTGAAAGGGAAGAGGTACTAGAAAGATTGGCTATGGTTGGGGTGCTAAGTCACCCAGTCAGATGGCTTGCGTTGCAGGTTGTTAAAGGAAATGGAGGTAGAGACAGATTATGGTAAACCCTTTCACTTTTGAATTTCCTAAATCTGGGGAGATGTTGGAGGATTGGAATGTGATGTCCTTTATTCTGTAAGTCTGAGTCACTACATGACTGATAAAAGAACATCAGTTGTATTTTTTTTCCTGATTAGATTCCAAAACCTTAACAGATGCTTGGTGAGGTGAGAAATGGCCTTTATGGGGTAAAAAGGGAGATTGTGCTTGAGGGAGTGTAGTGAATGCTGACTGTAGATTTTAAGGAAGCATTTGACAAAAGGCTGGCTAATGAAGAGTTGGATCTTCCTGGAAGAAATCAGCAGAATGGGCAGAGAAGTGACAATGGAATTTGAAGTGAAGTCGTGCAGTTTGGCAGAAGGAATAGGGAGGCAATTCTGAAGTGTGCAGGGACTTGGGGAAGGGGGTGCATGTGAATCCATTGCTAAGGATGATGGGGTGTAGAGTAATTGGTAAAGTAGATGGAACCTTGGGCTTTGCTTCACAAAAGCAGGTAAGTTGTGGTGAACCTTTTGTAAAGCTCTAGTTAGGCCACAACTAGTTCAGTTTTAGGGAGTGTGTGAAGGTTCTTAAGGGTGCAGGGGTGACTAAATTAAGATTCTGAGGTTGGTGTTGGGAAAGCTGGGCTTCTTGAAGCAGAAGATATTGTATGGATTTTGGGTGTCCATGATTATGATGGCCCATGTAAGGTAGACTGGAGGATTGGTCCCATTAACTGATCCTAAGGACTAGGGGCATAGATTAAGGATCATGGTCAAGAGAATGTTAGGAAGTTTTTTTATTTTGTGCAGCAAATGGTAGTGCCCTGGAACCCTGTCTGCAAGGGTGGTGGAAGCAGCAAATAGTGTTGGTTTTTAGAAGAAATTTGGATGGGCAGTTGGGCATCAAGCTGTGTAGTAGGACTAACTGCACCATGGGAAGCTGCCATGGATTTGATGAACCAAATGGTCTCCTGTGCTGTAAGTGACTCTTATGACCTTTCAACTCTTCAGTTGAAATGAAGTTAACTTGTAGAACTGGTAATGTCATTGATGGTACGTCAAGACACTGCAGATCGGCTCAGTTGAGTCACTGCATTAAGAGGACTAGAGCTATTTGTGGCTGTGACTGAATCCTCCAATGATCTGAGGCCCCTAACCACCAATAGAAGCAGTGGAAATGAATTTTCATTCTTTTCTGCAGTGTGCACAGCAGATGGTCAGTTCATCATAGTGATCTCCAAGAACCTGACCCGTCCTGCCCTCAACCTGTCGTCTCTGTATGTGAAAGATGGACAAGAAGCTGAGTGCAGGCCTAAACTAACCACTGGGCAACTTGTGGCCTTCCGCTTTCCAATCACCTCTTGTGGCTCAAGCAAGTGGGTGAGTATTGAAGGGCCAAGCATTCTCTCAGTAAATGAGGCAGCTTCTTATTAAACAGTGTCCTCATTACAGGAGGGAAATGGAACCTTGGTGTATGAAATGGCTGTCTTGGGGAAGAGGATGATTCAGACTGGGAAGCTGGGCTCAATAACCCGGGACAGCACCTTCCGGTAGGAGGATGGTGGGAGATGTTGGTAAGGGGTGGAGGGGGATGGTCATACCTGAAGCTCAACTACTTCTATTTCTGTGCAGCCTGAATGTCCAGTGCAAGTACAAGGGGAGGCAAGAAACAGGTTTGCAGGTCAATGTCACAATTTACACTGTTTCTCCTCCACCTCCTGCTTCTGAAGATGGGAGTTTGAAACTGGAATTGCGAATTGCAAAAGGTAGAGCTGTCCTGGATAATGGTGAATGGAAGCACTGGGAATGTATCCATACAGGGAGTGACTAGTCCTTGTGTCTGCCTTTCAGGTGGTGATTACAGATCCTGGTATGTAGATAGTGACTACCCCATTCAGCATGTTCTTCAGGACCCAGTGTTTGTGGAGGTTCGTGTCCTGGATCGCACAGACCCAATGATTGTCCTGAGGTTGCGTGACTGCTGGGCAACTCCTGTCCCAGCCCCAAACCATGAGGTGCAATGGAATCTATTGATGGATGGGTAAGGAGTATGAATGGAAAGACTAATGTTGAAGTTCAGAGTAATAATGGACAAGGATCAAACTTGTTCTAAATCTAAGTGATGTGACAAGACTGCTTCCTACCCCAATCACCAGGGAGTGTCAACTGAGAGCCAAGGCCAATGAGGGCCTAGGACAATTCAATCCAGCCCAGGAGGCCAAATGGTGAAGACATTTGCTTTCAAGTGGAATCTGCCCCAATCAGGAAGTAATGTCATGTCTTGAATTGCAGAGATGGCATCCAGAGCTTCTGATAGGTTGTACCCCTAAAAGTGGTTCTAGTACTCTAAACATCATTGTAAATGACATGTATCCCTTTAATTTTGTGCTGAATAATTTCATTAATAGAATTCATACATTTTTGTTTCAGCTCCAGTTTATCTCCATTAGTCATGAACATTGGTGTCCTTCAGTATTCACTATACTGGGAGAGCCAAATGGGTGACCCAGCTGACTAATTGGCAAAACTTCCTGAAAGAACAGGCTCAACTCTGGAGCTCTTGTCACCACTGCCCAAAACTGCTTTTGAGGTCCTAACAGTAGATCAGATACCTGTTCTCAGATCTCTGACTGATCCCTCCTGTTACAGGTGTCCCTATGAGGGTGATGACTATCAGACTCTCCTACACCCAATGGATGTGTTTTCTGGCCTCACATTCCCAACTCATCACAAGCGGTTTGAAGTGAAGACTTTTGTTTTCTTGGATGGAGATTCTGAGCAGCCTCTCTCTGAACAGGTAACCAAATCGAATGAAGTCAACCAATTACTCCCTTATTGGCTACTGTCTCCTTTTGTATAACAGCCTGGTTCTATCTACCCAGAGCTCACTCTAAATTAATTCCTTTTCCTTCTAGGTTTACCTGCATTGCAGTGCTGATGTTTGCTCTCTTTCTGCTGAGGATGATTGCACACTCAAATGTGGCCCAAGTGAGTTCCTTGTTTTAATCTTTCTTATTGAGTCAGGATTACTTCAGCCTCATTAAAGCAAAATGTCCCTTCAAAGAGTCTAGTGTCCTGTGACTAGGGGTTTTTCTTCAATCCCTCCCAATGTGAACAGATAGAAACGTAGAGTAATAGAAAATCGGAGCAGGCGTAGGCCATTTGGCCCTTTCAGCCTGTTCCACCATACATTATGATCATGGCTGATCCAACTCAATAGCCTGCTGCTTTCTCCCCATATCCATTGATCCCTTTTGCCCAAGAGTTATATCTAACTCCTTGAAAAGATACAATGTTTTGGCCTCCATACTTTCTGTGGCAGTGAATTCCATAGGCTCACCAATCTCTGGGTGAAGAAATTTCTCCTCATCTCAGTCTTAAATGGTCTACCCCGTATCCTCAGACCCCTGGTTCTGGACTCTCCCACCATCAGGAACATTCTGTGTATCTACCCTGTCTAGTCCTGTTAGATGTTTATAGGTTTGAGATCCCCCTTCCTTCTTCTGAACTCCAACAAATATAATCCTAACCAACTCCATCTCTCCTCATATGTCAGTCCTGCCACCCCAGGAATCAGTCTGGTAAACCTTCACTACACTCCCTTGATTGCAAGAACATCCTTCCTCAGATTAGAAGACCAAAACTGCACACAACATTCCAGGTGGTCTCACCAGGGCCCTGTATAATTGCAGCAAGACATCCCTGCCCCTGTACTCAAATCCTCTCACTATGAAGGCCAACATACCATTTGCCACCTTTACTGCCTGCTGCACCTGCATGCTTGACTTCAACTAGTGTACAAGGACACCCATGTCTCATTGCACATTCCCCTTGCTGAATTTATAGCCATTCAGATAATCTGCCTTCCTGTTTTTTTTTTACCAAAGTGGATAACCTCATTTATCCACATTATAATGCATCTGCCCACTCACTCAGCTTGTCTGAATCAGTGAAACATCTCTGCATCCTCCTCAGAGCTCACCTTCCCAACCAGCTTTGTCATCTGCAAATTTGGAGATACTACATTTAAATCACTAATATATATTAATTAGTCATTGCCTGCCATTTGGAAAAAGACCTGTTCATTGCTACTGTTTCCTGTCTGCCAGCCAGTTTTCTATCCATCTCAATACACTACCCCCAATCTCAAGTGCTTTAATTTTGTGTGCTAATCTCTTATATGGCACTTTGGACTTTCAGAAGGCTTTTGACAAATAAACCACATCCACTAGCTTCCCCTCATCAACTCTACTAGTTAATCTTAAAAATTCCAGTAGATTTGTCAAGCATGATTTCCTTTTCATAAATCCATGCTGACTGTCTCATTCTGCCAAGTGCTCAACTATTAAATCTTTTATAATGGACTCTAGAATTTTCCCCACTACTGATGTCAGGCTGACTGGTCTAATAATTGCATTTTCTCTATACCTCACCTTTTTTTTAAATAGTGGGGTTACCATAGGAAATTTGCAGCACTGAAGTAACATTTCCTACCCTCCAATCTGTAGGAACTTTTCCAGAGTCTAGAATCTCTAAGATGACCACCAATGCATCCACTATTTCTAGGGCCACTTCCTTTCTACTCTGATGTAGATTATCAGGCCCTGGGCCTGATCAGCCTTCAATCCCATCAATTTCCCCAACACATTTCTCTGCTAATACTGACATTTTTTTTAGTTCCTCTCTAAACCTTGTGTTCACCAACATTTCTGGTATGATATTTGTGGCCTCCTTTGTGAAGACAGAACCAAAGTATGTATTTAGTTAGTCAGCCATTTCTTTGTTTTCCCCCATAAGTTTCCCCATTTTCTGACTGTAAGGGACCTACATTTGTCTTAATCTTTTTCTCTTCACATACCTATAGGAACTCTTGCAGTCAGTTTTCATGTTCCCTGCAAGCTTACACTTGTACTCTATTTTCCCCTTCTTAATCAATCCCTTGGTCCTCTGTTGCTGAATTCTAAATTGCTCCCAATCCTCAGGTCTTTTTTCTGGCCAATTTGTAAGCCTCTTTCTTGGATCTAATACCAATTTCCCTTTTTGTAAGCCATGGTTTGGCCACCTTTCCTGTTTTGTTTGTGCCAGATAGAAATAGCAATTGTTGCAGTTCACCATGCGTTCTTTGAAAGTTTGCCATTGCCTATCCACCTTTTAACATTTCCAAATCCATCATGCCTCATACAATTTCTTTAAGCTTCAGGACCTAGTCTCAATCAACTATGTCACTCTCCATCTTGAAGAATTCTATCGTATTATGGTCACTCATCCCTAAGGGGCCTTGCACAACCTAGATTACCAATTATTATTCCTTTCTCATTACACAATACCCAGCCTAAGATGGTCTGTTCTCTAGTGTTCCTCAATGTATTGGTCCAGAAAACCATCCTGTATATACTCCAGGAATTCTTCCTCTAGTATTGTTACTAACTTGATTTGCCCAATCTATATGAAGATGAAAGTCACCATAATTACAGATGTTCCTTTATTACATGTGTCTCTAATTTCCTATTTAATGCCATTCCCAACATCACTACAGTTTGGGGGTCTATATACAACCCCCACTAACATTTTTTTTGCCCCTTAGTGTTTCTCAGCTCGACCCATACAGATTCCATGTTGTCGGAATTAATATCTTTCCTCACTACTGCATTAATTTCCTCCTTAACCAGCATTGCAACTCTACCACCTTTTCCTTTTTGTCTGTCCTTCCTAAATACTGAATACCCCTGGATGTTCAGTTCCCAGCCCTGGTCACCCTGCAGCCATGTCTCTGTAATCCTGACTATATCATACCTGTTTACATCTATTTGCATTGTTAATTCATGCACTGTATTGCAAATGCTCCTCACGTTAAGGCGCAAAGCCTTAAGGCTTGTCTTTTTTACATTACTCACCCCATTCCCACTTTCTCACTGAGGCCCTGTTTGATTCTTGCCCTTGATTTCTCTGCCTATCACTTTTTTTTCCCCCCTTCTGTCTCTTGTTCTTGTCCTTGATTCCCCTCTCCTCTGACACCTTGCATAGGTTCCCATCCCCCTGCCATTTTAGTTTAAACCCTTCTGAACCACCCTAGCAAATATTCCCCCTCGGACATCAGTCCTGGTCCTGCCCAAGTGTAACCTGTCCAGTTTGTACTGGTCCCAATTTCCCAGGAATCTGAACCCCTCCCTGTCACACCACCTCTTCAGCCACATTCATCCATATATCCTGCTATTTCCATGCCAACTGGCACAATGCACTGGTAGTAATCCTGAGATCACTACCTTTTTTTGAGGTACTACTTTTCAACTTGCTTCCTAACTCCCTCTATTCTGCTTTTAGGACCTCATCCCTTTTAACTGTTGTTTGTACCAATGTGTACCATGACCACTGGCTGTTCACCACCCCCCCCCCCCCTTCAGAACGTCCTCCTGCCACTGAGATATCCTTGAGCCTAGGACCAGGAGGCAACATATCCTGGAGTCTCATTTACAGTCACAGAAATGCCTGTCTGCTGCCCTTACAATTAAATCACCAATAACTATTGTATTCCCACTTTTTTACTCCTCCCCTGTGCAGCAGAACCAACCATGGTGCAACAAATTTGGCTGTTGCTATGTTCCCTAAGGCCATTTCCCCCAACAGTATCCAAAGCAGTATATTTGTTTTGCAGGGGAATAGCCACAGGAGATTCCTGCACTGCCTGACTAGTCCTTGTCTAGTGGTCACCCAATCCTTTCCTGTCTGTGGACTCTGGGTCTGTGATGTGGCCACCTCTCTATATGAGCTATACACAATACTCTCCACCTCATGGATGTTCCAGTATCAGCTGATGCTCCTGCTCAAACTTGGGCTTCCAGAACTGCAAGTGGAAACACTTCTTGCACAGATGCTAGCACTAGAAATGTTCCCAGCTTCCCATGTAGAGCAGGAGGAGCACACCACAGCTTTGAGCTCTCCTGCCATGACTTACCCCTTTTAAATTAAACCTTTTGGAAGATGCTTAATATCAAATATCAATTACTCTAATGCCCTTCTTCCCTGTTCCTTGTTAAAGAATATAGCCCTTACAAAAGATGAACCACAAAATAAGATCTTAAATTATAAGCAATAAGTAGTAAATACTTGACTGTACTCAAAAGGATCACCTTGTTTCCCCCCTCATGCCAACTTAAGCACTCTACTACAGCCAAAGCAGCACTCTAATGGGAAGAGCCTTTTGATAAATGGGTGCTCTGGCTCTTTGGAATTTCTGGAGCCAGACTGCATCCTTCTTGATGGCCAATGTTTGCAACAAATGGGCTCGTCAGCAAAAAGCAGGGATGCCATTAACTTCAAGAACCTATTTGGAGATCCAGCAATCTGTAGTGATGAATTTTATTCCATTGCATGCAAAATGATGTGTAATGTTCTTAATGGATTCCCAGCATGGAGCTATGGTGTCATCAATACATAAGCAATCTCAACTTTGAATTAAATGATAAAGAACAGTGAAGATTGATATTTCAGCTTCTATGTTCAATCAACAGGTCTTTAACAACAATCCAGAGTCTTCAGGGCAAGGTTATTCCTCAGCATTACACCCCTTGGAGATTAACTATAGTTTCTAATAGCCATGATGGTGGGAAAGCTCTCACCAGAATGAGTTCATTGCTCATTCAGTACAGTGAATGATGTGATTTCTTCTTTCATCTGCACTTGCAGTAAAACTGCAGTTGTGCTCAGACTGAGGCGTAAGCACTTGTTGTCTAACTCTGCAAATTGCTAACTTTGAGTAGGGAGTGTAGATAATTTCTTTTCAACTTTGCTTAGATACTCAAGAATCACATGCTGCTTGCTAGTTCTCCCTCTTGGGAAATTAGTGTCTGAATTGGCTCAGAACTGTACTAACTTCTCTTTCCAATAGAGACACGCAGGAGTACCAGTAACCATGAGGGAATATTAGTGAGTGCTTCTGGTCCTATCATTTTCCTGGAAGACCATCCTCTTTCTTCAGAACTGCATGAAGCAAATGGTAAGTAGAGCCTTTTCACTAGGTCACCTGTGAACTCTCTCAGATATAATATCTTCTAATCTCCCAATAGGTGCTGCTGTGTCTCCTTCTTGGGCTCTACAAGGAGCAGCTGTTGGCTTCATGATGGTGTCTCTGTCCCTGCTGGTGGTGATGGCTGCTGTGTATATGAAAAGACCAAAAGCTGTTGTGTCTCAATGTAGTGAAATTGAACTGTAGATCCTGAATAAAAATAAACCAAAGACAAATGTGCCTTGGGATGTTTGTGACTGATGAAATATGGAGTAGCAAGGGTTAACTAAACAAGTGGTATTGAATGGAATTTCACTAATAGGAAGGACATGGTGGAAACTGAGGTTACCTGCTATGTCGGACAGGTTAGCTTATCATACAGCATCTAGTTTTTAGCTGGCTAAAACTATTTAAACTTGTCAAGCATATCAATTCTTCAAAGCAATCGTTCAAAGCTTGAATATGCACAACCACTCTATTTTGGGCTTTCTTACACTTTTTAATAGATTAGGCCTTTAAATTTGAGGTTCAAGGAAAGAATGCATGGGGGAAGGGGGAGAGAAAGGCACAAGTGTAGCACTCAATAAAATCATTTTGAAATGTTGCAGCATCTAGTGCATTGGACTTTCAGGGAGGAAGAATAGCTAATTAGGTAAATTACACATTAATTGAGATGTAGAGTGTAAGAGGTCTACAGGACAGAAAAAGGCCCTTTGGCCCATCAAGTCTGTGCTGGCCCTCAAGTACCTATTCTAATCTGATTTTCCTGCACTAGGCTAATAGCCTTGAATGCCATGGTATAACAAGTGCAGATCCAAACACTTAAATGTTATGAGGGTTACTGCTTCTACCATCCTTTCAGGCAGTAAGTTCCAGATTCCCACCACCCTGTGTGAGAATTCTTCCTCACATCCCCATGATCGTGACCAAGATAACATCAGGGGAAAAATAGAAGAACAGTTAAAGCTAAAGGCACCATATCTGCATGAAGGAAAATAGCTGAATTAATAGCAGAGAAATGATTTGCTTTGACTTATCACAGGAGCTATGGAGCTGAATTTTTTCCCCTTAAGAGAATTTTCAGGTTATTGCTGGAAAAAGAGAGACCATTGAAGATTTTTGTTTTGCACTCATCAGGTTAGCTCAAGAAATATCAACAGTAAAGGGAACAACGATTTATACTGCGTAAGAAGAGAGTGCTGAATAGTTGGCAAGTGGACTCTGGTAGAGGTTTTGCCATGGTTATTGCAGCAGAGAACAGGTAACTGCCAAGCTTTTGTGCAAATTCAAACAAGGCAGGTTCCTGCAAGCTTTTTTGTTGAATAAAGTCGTGATATGTGGCAATGCTTCTGCTGTCTGCAAAAGGACAAGGCCCTGTGTATGAATATATGTGGCTTCTAGCACATGTGCAGTGACTCATACTGCAAAGCTGGCTAAACTGGTTTTCAGTGTAATTCTTAGCACAATTGGGATTGTTTAGCAAGTGCTGTCCAATCATGGTATCACATCTAATGTTGGACACCGGTCTCAAATATCTGAGTAATTGGTGAGCCTGAAGGAAATTTGAACAAAGTTTTTGTAAAAATTATGGACATGTCCCAACTCATGTGACAGTGTTATTCTATTTTTAGCTTTTTTTACATTTAGAAGCGATCTCCGAAGCAACACTTGGGCTCGGGGGATAAGTGTGCTTTTTCATGCACATTCCCCCCCGCCTGCACAGGGAGCGCATAGTGTGTCTGTGCGGACCTCATGCTGGACGGGCCTTAATTGGCCTGGCCACGTAAAATGGCGCTCCAATCGGAAGTGCGCCTGTGCGCGCCCGCCCTTCAACTTCACCCCTGACGGGGGAAGAATCTTGCCCCGTGAAGTTCTTGATTTCTTGAGCTTTTTTTTTATTACAAAAGTCAACCTTCTAACGTGTCTGATGGGTATGAATGTGCATGCTGGCATTGTGCTCTCATATATAAGTATGGTCACTGTTTAGAATACCACCAACAAATGAGTTTAAAAGGATCATTCCTACAGATACTGGAAAAGTTTTCCTCTTTAGCCCAAGTTGAGACCCAACAACATTGTCAGGCTGGTCATGTGAAGCAGTGGGGAACATAGTGGAATGAGGTAAGTTGATGGTGTCAATTTCTTTGTCCAATTGAGCTCATCTATCATTAAAAAAAAATAGCAGAATCTAGATGCAGGTTATTGTGGCAGATCTGCCTTGGACCTCCAGCTGCTTTGATTATCATATCAGTCCCAAACACAATCATCAGCCACCTATAATTGAGTGTGGTGAAGATATATATCTGAGCTCTAAGGGAAAAAGCATGATTGTAGAAAACAAAGGCACATGACAATACATATGCTCTAGCTTCTGTCCTGTATGGGGAGACTGAGAACCATAACTTGGAAGTGGTAAAGATCTACGGTAGTAGCTCAATTGCTGAACAATGTGTGAGAACAATGTAAGCCACCGATGTAAAAAAAAAATCATCAACGTGTGGTAAGAGATATCCTGTGAATTTCAAATCACCAGTTACTAATTTGTAACTGCCATTATAGCAGAAATAGCCACATGCCCTTAATCTTGCTGTGATTTTAATGAAGTTGCTACATTTGTACATTAATTACCCACTAAATTTCCTGGAATTACCTAGTCATTAAGTGCAAGTACCCATATGATGACAATTGTTAATAACTGCCAATCAATCTGTCTGAACAATTAAGTGTTGAGTCTTACTCCAGATTGTGAACTGTTTGATTTTAAGTCTTCATCTTTCTTGCTCCTCTTTCTGAATGCAATTTCACCCTCCTTCTCAATCCTTTATTAATTCTTACACCTTTTCACCCTGCTGCTATCACCTGGCACTCGCAGCAGCATTGTAATGATAACATTCAGATTTTAAACAAAATGGCACTAACAGGACAGTCTGTAAATAGTGTACTTCTCCAGCAAAATATGGTATCATGTTGACCTGGGTCTTGGAGCCTGTGGTGAAGTGGAGGCATTTGCTGCTGCCGCCATTAAGAATTACAACTCTACCATGGTCATAGGGCTACAGTGGGAATTTGTTCACCTAACTACAGCTAAGTGAGCAAATTCATGGAGAGTGAATGATGTAGCACATTGCATGACATCAGAAGGGATCACAGATTCACTGGCAACGAAGGCACAGCCCTTGAAGTCTATGTTCCACTCAATAACAGGTAAATATTTTAATATTTGGCAATTCCTTATAATGACAATGTAGCTGTGTATAAGTTATAATTACAGCTCCCTGGGTTTTTCCGTTGTACTGTATCTGACAGCAGGTGCTGGGGGGGTGGGAGGAGGTGAGAAAGAAGGTGAGGAAGGTGGGAAGGAGAAGAGGATTGAGTGTTTTAACAATCTTGGTTTAAAAGGGATGTGCTCCTGAGCAGGCTCTGTACCCAATAGCAGTAGCCTTAAAATAAGGCTGACATAAAAAGTGGTGTCAGTTCTGGGCAGTCAGCTAAAGTTTTCCAAATGACAGGCCCTGGTTGAACCATTAGTATGACCTGCTCCAGAGCCCATTTTGGAGGTACAAGGGACCTCTTGAAAGTTGGGGGTGTTATTACAGCCCTTAATAGCAGAAGATGTAATCTCTATTGTACTGCAAATTTCTGTTCAAAAAAATCTTTAATCATAATTTGTAAAAATACATTACAGAATGTTTTAGAAGTGCCATAAAACTTGACTTTGCTAAAGTGCCTCTTATATAATGAATTCTTTTGAACTTACAATATACATTCCATGTCAGGCAAAACATTTAAAATTAGGAAGTACAAGAGAATTTAATTTTCCTTCATACCTCAGGAACATGTTGTATCTCAAGATCTGGGCCATTATCCTTTGTTCTTGTGTTAAGACATTGTCTAGTTGGTAGGGTCTTGGACAGCTTTCTCCACAATACCAAAGCCCCTTTTTTAGTTAGGTAGCCTCCAAGCATGCACTGCTGTTCCACAAGGCAGTCAATTTTTGACCCAATTTTGAAAATTGGTTAATCTAGCCCACAGTCACAAATCAGAGCAGGTGTAAAGGATGATGGGACATATCATTGAAGGAACATGTTCTACTAGGCCTGTGTGGCAGCTAACTGATCAGTGGCCCATTTGTGTGGAAACTTGTCCTTGTTCAGGTGAATGCATTCCCAAATTTGTCCCTTCATGGTTAGAGGTTTTTTTTTATGGGTAGGGGTGGCAGTGTGTTGGTGTTTCAGATTTATGAATAATAGTAGACATGTTATTCTAACATAAGAATTTTAGTGCAGCAAACTTCCAGTGTGGTCTAACCATCAGAAAAAGGATAGATGAACTGGAGAAGGGGACAAAATACATGAGGATTTTACAACTATCCAAGAAATAGCCTGGAGCTCTTTTTCCTACAACAGGCCAAGGGCTTCAGTGGGTAATCTCCACTTGTACAGAAAGCAGAGTTTGTTGTTTAGCTGTGAACTCTTGCACATAATTGCTGTTTAAAAAAGCAACAAACACAAACATGGCATTTTGATGTGAAGAACAGTTCAGAAATCAGTTTGGGGTGGATTTCATTTAAGGAGGCATTCAAATATGATCATTAACCCATTGCTATAAACCATAGAGCAACATGTAATCTGACTGTTAGAGGTAGGGGTATTGCCATGTGCCAGGCAGTTAACTGCCAAGCTGCTGTTTAAAAACCAGACAGGTCAACTGATTGATCAAGACAGCTACTGGGAATGAACTGGAGAATGGCAGCCTCCGAGCTTATTTGATTGAAAAAGGTGCAATGTGTGGATATTCTCCATGGAATCATGTTTACCAGAGTCCATTTTGCCAATCAGCACTTATGCAGTATAATAGTTGTTCCCTTCACTATTGGTTTCTTGCCACATGTCCTAATGAGCATAAGGCAAAAGCTTCAACAGCATATCACTGGATGCTGCAAAAGCTATGGGCCCTGACAACATACCAGCAAGAGTACTGAAGACTTGTGGTCCAGAACTTGCCACACCCCTAGCCAAGCTGTTCCAGTACAGCTACAACTGGCATCTACATGGCTATGTAGAAAATTGCCCAGGTATGTCCTGTACACAAAAAAGGACAATCCAACCCAGCCAATTACCACCAGCCAAGTCTACTCTTGATCTTCAATAGAAAAATTGAAAGGGCCAGCAACAGTGCTATCAAGCAGCACTTAGCAACAGCCTGCTCACTAACTCTATTTGGGTTCTACCAGGGCTATTCAGCTCCTGAACTCATTACAGCCTTGGTTCAAACACAAAAAGGAACTGAACTCTTGAGGCAGGGAGCAACTGCCCTCAACATCAAGACAGCATTTCAATGTGGCAGCAAGGAGCCCAGTAAAACTGGAGTCACTGGGAATTGAGGGGGAAAAGAGAAGAACCTCTGCTTGTTGGAGGTCATACCTAGCACAAAGGAAGATGTTTGTGGTTGTTTGTCAGTCATCTCAACTCCAGGATGTCACTGCAGGATAATGTCCTTGGCCCAACCATCTTCAGCTGCTTCATTAATGACCTTCCTTCCATCATAAGGTCAGAAGTGGGGATGATCACTGATGATTGCACAATGTTCAGAACCATTCATAATGACTCATACTGAAGCAGACCATGTCCAAATGCAGCAAGACCTGGACAATATCCAGGCTTGGGCTGACAAGTGGCAAGTAACATTCACTCCACACAAGGGTCAGGCACAAGGGTCATGCAATGACTATCTCCAACAAGAGAATCCAACCATCATCCCTTGATCTTCAATGGCATTACAATCATTGAATCCCCCACTACAACATCCTGGGGCTTAACATTGACCTGAAACTGAACTGGACTAGCCATACAATACTGTGGCTACAAGAACAGGGTCTGAATCCCCCACTACAACATCCTGGGGCTTAACATTGACCTGAAACTGAACTGGACTAGCCATACAATACTGTGGCTACAAGAACAGTGTCAGAGGCCAGGAGTCATGTGATGAGTAACTCACCTCCTGACTCTCCAGAGTCTGTCCACCATCTACAAGGTAGATGTCATGAGTGTGATGGAATAATCTTCACTTGCCTGGATGAGTGCAGCTCCAATAATGCTCAAGAAACTTGACGATGTCCAGGACAAAGTAGGCCACTTGATTGGCACCGCATCCACTCCCTCCACCACTGATGCACAATGGCAGCAGTGTGCACCAAAATGCACTGCAGGAGCCCCAAATTCCTTTGGCAGCACCTTCCAAACCCATGACTATTACCATCTAGAAGGACAAAGGGCAGCAGCTAGGTGGTGGCATTCCCATCTGGAAGTTCCCCTCCAAGTCACTCACCATCCTGAGTTTGAAATATATCACTGTTCCTTCACTGTTGCTGGGTCAAAATCCTGGAACTCCCTCCCTAACAGCACTGTGGGTGTACCTACACCACATGGACTGCAGCAGTTCAAGTCAGCTTGCTACCACTTTCTCTAGTGAGGGGCAATAAAGCTGGCCTAGCCAGCAAAGCCCACATACCATGAATGTTTTGTCAGCAATGTGCAAGGCTAGGTAGGAAAGGAGGAACAAAAATCTGTTATATAGTCACTAAAGTAACATTTGAAAAGGCTGTACAAGATATTGGGAACAATTCTTGGCAGAAGAGTAAAAGCAAGGAGGTAGTGTTATATAGCTGTGCTGAATAGTCTGAGCAGATACCATTTCTAATTTGTTCCTAGGAGTATGCAAAACCTATTAGATGCAATGAACTCAACTTGTCCAAATCTCCATCTTTACTACTTATCCCAGCTTACTATCCCTCCCCCTGACCCTCTTTTTCCCAGGTGGGTTGAAGAAAATGGAAGGGAATGACAGGATGGCAGGCAAAGCAGTTCTTTTAAAAATACACTGTGATAAAACCAGTGCTGAAATGTGCTTTAAAACAGGGATACCTGTGCAGAGTTGTGTTTCTAGACAAAAGTGCAGAAACAATATTACCAGATTGAGTTGACAACTCAGATCAAACAGCTTCTTTGGAAAAGGACAAAAGATGGCATTCTGAATTCCAACAGGTTCTGTAGTTTCTCCATGGCCTACTAGTTTTCACTTACTGAAGTCAAGAGCAATGATAAGGCATAAAATGATTTCCATTAACCAAAACAAGTTGAGGAATTTCTTTCAAGAGTCTTGAAATTGAAGATATAACTAGTAGAGTTGATGAGGGGGAGCCAGTGGATGTGGTTTATTTGGATTTTCAGAAGGCTTTTGACAAAGTCCCATATAAGACATTAGTGGGAAATTAAAGCACATGGGATTGTATTGAGATGAATAGAAAACTGGTTGGCAGATAGGAAACAAAGTAGGAATAAATAGGTCTTTTTCCAGATGGCAGGCAGTGACTAGTGGGGTACCACAGGGATGGGTGCAGGGACCCCAGCTATTTATAATATTAATGATTGATGAGGGAACTAAGTGTAATATCTCCAAATTTGCAGATGACAAAGCTGGGTGGGAGGGTGAGCAAGGAGGCTGCAGAGATGCTTCAGTGTGATTTGGACCAGCTGAGTTGAATGGGCAAATGCAGGATGTGGATAAATGAGGTTATCCACTTTGGTAACCAAAAAAACAGGAAGGCAGATTATCTAAATGGCTATAAATGAGAGAGGGGAAATGTCCAACAAGACCTGGGTGTCCTTGTATGCCAGGCAAAGGCAAGCATGCAGGTGGTAAAGAAGGGGAATTGTATGTTGGCCTTTCATAATAAGATTTGAATACAGGAGCAGGGATGTCTTGCTGCAATTCTTACAGGGCCTTGGTGAGACCACACCTGGAACATTGTGAGCAGTTTTGGTCTCCTTATCTGAGGAAGGATGTTCTTGCTGTGGAGTGCACAGTGAAGGTTTACCAGACTGATCCCTGGGATGGCAGGACTGACATGAAGAGAGATTGAGTTAGTTAGGAAAATATTTGCTTGAGTTCAGGAAGATGAAGTGGGGGAAAGAGAGATGATCTCAGAAACCTATAAAATTCTAACAGGACTAGACAGGGTAGATGCAGGAAGGATGTTCCTGATGGTGGGGGAGTCCAGAACCAGGGGTCAGTCTGAGGATATGGGGTAGACCATTTAGGACTGAATGGAGGAGAAATTTCTTCACCCAGGGAGTGGCAAGCCTATGAAATTCATTACCACAGAAATTAGTTGAGGCCAAAACATTGTATGTTCAAGGAGTTAGATATAGCTCTTGGGGTTAAAGGGATCAAATGATATGGGGAAAGTGGTTCAGGGTATTGAGTTGATCGGTTATGATCATAATGAATGGTGGAGCAGGCTCAAAGGGCTAAGTGGCCTACTCCTGCCCCTATTTTCTATGTTTCTATGTTGAAGTTGCTGTCTGATATTTACAAGGCACAGGACGTAAAGAGGCATTAGCCTGGATAGGCTATGGAAAGGTGGGCAGCCAAAGTAAACACTGGTCTCAAAGGGTGCAGCAGAAGAAATTATAATGTAGAATAGGGAAACGGTGGAAAGTTTCCCTTCATTGTTGAAGACAAAACATACCAAAATAGGAAACCAATGCATGAGAATTTAAGCAATATTGTAGAGGAAGATATTCTAGATTATGGGACAAAGACTGACAAATCCCCTGGACATTGCTTTAGGAGATGGTGGATGTAGTGATCTTCCCAAAAAAATTCCCTGGATTGCAGGATGGTTCCACTGATTTATTAAATTTATCAGAACTTCAACAGAAAACAGCAAACTAGATTAGCTTAAGTCATCAGGAAAATACTGGAGTGAGGTACAGGCACTTAGAGCCAACATGGTGTCATGAAAGATAAAGAGTTTACCAAATGTTAAAGTTAAGGGATTTAACTGGCCAGGTGGATGAAAGTGGAAAAAAGTATTACATATCTGGGAAATATTGACTTTAAAACCTGACCAGCCATAACTGCACTAACAGGTCAGAGGCAGAAAACTCACCATCCTGTGCTTGATCAGCACTGTCCACAGCCTAAGAACAGTGGTTGCTCCTGTGCAGCATCTACAAGGTGCACTACAGCAATTCAAAGAGCCCTTCAACAGCACCTTCCAAATCTGCAACTTCTACCACCCAGAAGGACAAGGGTAGCCGATGCATGGGAACACTACCACCTACAAGCTTCCCTCCAAGTCACCTTGGAACAATGTCATCATTCCTCCACAGGTCACTGTCAAAATTCTTAAATTCCCTTCCTTAAAGCAGTTATGTATCTACAATAGATGACTGCAACAGTTCATGAAGATGCTCAACCAGGGTTATTTGCCAATGGGCAATAAATGCTAACTTTGACAGCAACACTTTAAATCCAATGAAAGAATCAAAAGTAGTGACTGACTTTGATATAGTTAGGAAGGGTAGAACAGCAGAACTTTGAAGTTCATGTTAAGAGAGGGTGACCTTATAGAAGAGGTTAGCATACAAGTACAGCAAGCAATTAAAAGGCAAATGGCATGTTGGCCTTTATTATAAGGGGCCAGAACCAAGAATAAGGAAGCTTTGCTATAATTGTAAATGAAAACAAAAAACTGCAGATGCTGGAAATCCAAAACAAAAAAAGAATTACCTGGAAAAATGCAGGTCTGGCGGCATCAGAGAAGAGCTGACGTTTCAAGTCCTCATGACCCTTCAACAGAACTAGGTGAATCCAAGAAAGGAGTGAAATATAAGCTGGGTGTGTGTGTGTATGTATAGGGACAAGCAAGCAGTGAGAGAAGCAGATCATCAAAAGATGTCACAGACAAAAGAACACAGCTGTTGAAGTTGCTGATATATCTAAACGAATGTGCTAATTAAGAATGGATGGTTGGGGAATTAAGGTATAGCTCTAGTGGGGGTGGGGGGAGCATAAAAGATTTTAAAATATTTAAAAATAATGGAGATAGGTGGATTAAGAAAAATCTATATAAATTTATTGGAAAAAACAAAAGGAAGGGGGAAGAAATGGAAAGGGGGTGGGGATGGAGGAGGGAGTTCAGGAACTAAATTTGTTGAATTCAATATTCAGTCCGGAAGGCTGTAAAGTGCCTAGTCAGAAGATGAGGTGTTGTTCCTCCAGTTTGTGATGGGCTTCACTGGAACAATGCAGCAAGCCAAGGACAGACATGTGGGCAAGAGAGCAGAGTGGAGTGTTAAAATGGCAAGCAACAGGGAGGTTTGGGTCATTCTTGCAGACAGACTGCAGGTGTTCTGCAAAGCGGTCACCCAGTTAACATTTGGTCTCTCCAAAGTAGGAGACCACATTGGGAGCAACAAATATAGTAGACTAAGTTGGGGAAATGCAAGTGAAATGCTGCTTCACTTGAAAGGAGTGTTTGGGCCCTTGGACAGTGAGGAAAGAGGAAGTGAAGGGGCAGGTGTTACATCTTTTGCGTGGGAATGGGGTGGTGCCATAGGTAGGGGTTGAGAAGTAGGGGGTGATGGAGGAGTGGACCAAGGTGTCCCAGAAGGAATGATCCCTATGGAATGCTGACAGGGGGGGGGGGGGTGGTGAAGGGAAGATGTGTTTGGTGGTGGCATCATGCTGGAGTTGGTAGAAATGGCGGAGGATGATCCTTTGAATGTGGAGGCCGGTGGGGTGATAAGCGAGGACAAGGGGGACCCTAACATGTTTCTGGGAGAGAGGAGAAGACATGAGGGTGGATGCGTGGGAGATGGGCCAGACACAGTTGAGGGCCCTGTCAACGACCGTGGGTGGAAAACCTTGGTTAAGGAGGACATGTCAGAGGAACTGTTTTTGAGGGTAGCATCATCAGAACAGATGCGATGGAGGCAAAGGAACTGAGAGAATGGGATGGAGTCCTTACAGGAAGCAGGTTGTGAGGAGCAGTAATCAAGGTAGCTGTGGGAGTCAGTAGGCTTGTAATGGATATTGGTGGACAGTCTATCACCAGAGATTGAGACAGAAAGGTCAAGGAAGGGAAGTGTCAGAGATGGACCACATGAAAATGATGGAGGGGAGGAGATTGGAAGCAAAATTAATAAATTTTTTCCAAGTCCCGATGAGGGCATGAAGCAGCACTGAAGTAATCATTGACGTACCGGAGAAAGAGTTGTGGAAGGGGGCCAGAGTAGGACTGGAACAAGGAATGTTCCCCACACCCCATAAAAAGAGACAGGCATAGCTGGGGCCCATGCGGGTACCCATAGCCACACCTTTTATTTGGAGGAAGAGAGGAGTTGAAGGAGAAATTGTTCAGTGTGAGAACAAGTTCAGCCAGATGGAGGAGAGTAGTGGTGGATGGGAATTGTTCAGGCCTGTTTGAGGAAGAAGCTAAGGGCCCTCAGACCATCCTGGTGGGGGATGGAGGTGTAGAGGGATTGGACGTCCATGGTGAAGAGGAAGCGGTTGGGGCCAGGGAACTGGAAATTGTTGATGTGACGTAAGGTGTCAGAGGAATCACGGATGTAGGTGGGAAGGGACTGGACAAGGGGAGAGAAGGGAGTCAAGATAACGAGAAATGAGTTCAGTGGGGCAGGTGCAAGCTGACACGATTGGTCTACCAGGACAGTTATGTTTGTGGATTTTGGGTAGGAGGTAGAAGCAGGCCATCTGAGTTGGGCAACTGTCAGGTTGGAAGCTGTGGGAGGAAGATCCCCAGAGGAGATGAGGCCAGTGACAGTCCTGGAAACAATGGCTTGATGTTCAGTGGTGGAGTCATGGTCCAGGGAGAGGTAGGAGGAAGTGTCTGCGAGTTGATGCTTAGCCTCCGCGAGGTAGAGGTCAGTGCACCAGACAACAGCACCACCCTTGTCAGTGGGTTTGATGACAATGCCAGGGTTGGACTTGAGAGAATGGAGTGCAGTAAGTTGAGAGAGATTAGAATGGGTGAGAGGAGCAGAGAAATTGAGACGACTAATGTCGCGCCGACAGTTCTCAATGAAAAGATCAAGAGAAGGTAAGAATCCTTGCTATAATTGTGCCAGGCTTTAGTGAGACCACATGTGAAGTATGATAACAGTTTGTGTATATCCTTCCTTGGTTGACACAAGGTGAGAGTGCAGAGATTGATCCTGGAGGAGATATGGTCTACACTTTGTGGAGTGGTGGGGGTTTGGTGGAGTAGATGCTTCTATTTAGTGAGCATCATCCCAGGATAAGGAATTGATCATTTAGGACTGAGAATTGAGAGCTGCAGATACTTATAGGTAGATTGAGGCAAGGATTTTTATTTGGACTTAAGGAAGTTTTGGAATGGCATGATCTGGGGAGAAAGTCAATCAGGAAGTAGAATTGAAATAAAGATTATGATCTTCAATAAACGTAGTGTTACAATATGCCCATGTCTCCAGGAACATCTTGCACCCAACACTTGAGCAGCCCCATGTCCCCATTGCATAGACTATTTCCACCTCTTAGTGCTTAAGGTGCATGCATTAGGTTACTATTACTGGCTCTTAGAGCCGGAACTGTTTAACCCCTGAATTTTAAAGGGCAAATTCCATGGAAGTTGCAACCAGAGGAAACAGATAGGAAAACACCATTAATTTCTTGAAGGTAAGACAGGAGCTTGATGTGTGCAAGCAAAGGTAAAAGCAAGGAGTTGACAGTCTGATAGTAAAGACTCATTAAGCCAGGTAAATAAAACATTAAGTAACCATTTGCACCACAAAAGTTTGTAGAAACAAAGTGGGGCAAGCAAAAGTTCCTAACTTGCCATGAGCAAGCTCCAATCCAACTGCTCTTCAGCTAGAGGGAGGTTCTACATTTGCTTCTTTCAAATGTCTGCTTCATTTTGACACACGAGTGGTAAGGAAGATAGTGAGTATGTAAAGACACATCGTAACCCAAGTAAGTCTCTTGTTTGGACTCTTAGTTCCCTTTGAGATCAGGTGCTTCATGATTCTTCATTTGGCAAAGACTTGGATCCAATAGCCTCAATAAAATCATGTCCAGTTGAGATAATGATTGAATGCAAGTTTAAAATACCCTAGAGGAGATGCAACCCAGCTCAACTAAGCATGCCTAATCTGATCCAGAGCCCAATTTAAGGAATTTTAACCCATCTATTAGCATTTCTAGAACAAGTCATGTTAACAATTTGATGAGCATCAGCAGCTTGTCTCAAAAAAAACTGAGAAATCAGATAAAAGTGATGTACTGGGATGCTAACAGTCACTGTAGCCCACAGGGGATGAATGCTAAAAAAGTTACATTTGAAATAAAATATCATTTTCCTTGAAGTGTGATTAGTTGATCTTGAGCCCAAGCAGCAGCATGAAAATTTCTAATATTAAAAGTTAAATTAACACCCAAAAGTATATTTTTCCAGTTTATTTCTGTTCAGTCTCACTACATTGGGAAGCAGCTCTGGGTTTCTTCATTTTGAAGACTGCAGCCATCACCAACAGGGCCAAAGACATCCCCATTAACCCAACGGCTGTTCCATTCAATGTCAGAAGAGATCTAGCAGCATCTATTGCAAGAGGGAATTTGTTATGTCTTAAAAGGGTTCACAGTGGCCTACAGAAGGGACACCACTTACCATTCTCATCAAGCAGCTGCTGGCTATTCTCATCTTTCAAGAAGACAATGCCACCAGGGGCACTTACCAAGATTCCCCATGGTCATTTGCACTCCTGCATCCCTCTATTGGAGGAATAAGAGTCTTCAATTACTCACTGGCCAGAGGAAATCTCAAGAAAGATTTCTGCTCAAGGGACACTTGATTGTTCAGAATTAGGAACATAGAACTAGAGGCAATCTTTGGTTTAATGGAAAAGATACCTGTATGAAGGAACTCACTTGGACTACATTTGGGTGTGCAGTCATCCTGAGCAGAGGGTGAGCAGACCTCAGCTAGAATGGAAAGGAGTCATTTTTAGAGTGAGCTTCATGTAGAAGCAGGGTGTTAAGTAGCCAGTAAAAGTCATTAGTTTTGACTTCATTCAATTTGGTAACCTGCTCAGAGAGGCTGCTCAGACTCTCCAGCCAAGAAAACAAAAGTCTTCACTTCAAACCGCTTGTGATGAGTTGGGAAAGCAAGGTCAGAAAGCATATCCACTGGGTGTAGGAGAGTCTGATAGTCATCACCCTCATAGGGACACCTGTAACAGAGGTCAGTTTCTAATAAGGTACTTCAGTGACCTATGACAACACTCAAGCCAGCTTTACTTTGTTTTCCTCCAGCCAACTTCTCCCCCATCTACCCCCCACCCACCCCCAGGCTCACTATTATCCTGATGAAATTCAGGCTGAGAAACCAATTCCCAAGGCCAGCCTTTTCATTCATACTCCTTACCCATCCATCAATAGACTCCATTGCATCTCATGGTTTAGGGCAGGGACAGGAGTTGCCCAGCAGTCACGCAACCTCAGGACAATCATTGGGTCTGTGTGATCCTGAACACGAACCTCCACAAACACTGGGTCCTGAAGAACATGCTGAATGGGGTAGTCACTATCTACATACCAGGATCTGTAGTTACCACCTGAAAGGCAGACACAAGGACTAGTCACTCCCTGTATGGATACATTCCCAGTGCTTCCATTCACCATTATCCAGGACAGCTCTACTTTTTGCAATTCGCAGTTCCAGTTTCAAAATCCCATCTTCAGAAGCAGGAGGTGGAGGAGAAACAGAGCAAACTGTGACATTAACCTGCAAACCTGTTTCTTGCCTCCCCTTGTACTTGCACTGGACATTCAGGCTGCACAGAAACAGAAGTATTTGAGCTTCATGCATTATCAGACCCTCCCCACCCCTTACCAACATCTCCCACCATCCTCCTACCGGAAGGTGCTGTCCCGGGTTATTGAGCCCAGCTTCCCAGTCTGAATCATCCTCTTCCCCAAGACAGCCATTTCATACACCAAGGTTCCATTTCCCTCCTGTAATGAGGACACTGTTTAATAAGAAGCTGCCTCATTTACTGAGAGAATGCTTGGCCCTTCGATACTCACCCACTTGCTTGAGCCACAAGAGGTGATTGGAAAGCGGAAGGCCACAAGTTGCCCAGTGGTTAGTTTAGGCCTGCACTCAGCTTCTTGTCCATCTTTCACATACAGAGACGACAGGTTGAGGGCAGGACGGGTCAGGTTCTTGGAGATCACTATGATGCACTGACCATCTGCTGTGCACACTGCAAAGGAAAACAATCCAATTGCTCCAAGCTTGTATCCACAATGGCAGCATCCCTTCTCTGATGCTAACTGAAAAACCACATCAGGATTGGATGGTGGAAGTCAGAATGTGTTGAGGCCAAGCTTCCAGGATACATTCTGCATCCTGGGAAAATGCAAATTATATAAAGCCAGTCTTGATGAAGACTGAAGAAACCAATATTACTGGATTAGGTTGGGGAGGAGGGGGCACATTGAAACTCTGGGGCCAATGCTTTTCTCCATTTTACATAAGTAGAGATATAATGAGAGGGAATCATTCACAAAATTCAGTTTGGCAAGCTAAGCACAAAGCAGATGAAATAGCAGGCAAAAAATAAAGCAATGTCCATTCCATGTGCAGTGGTTCTTATACTATTCAAATAAGAGGAAACAAATTAATCAAATGTAGCCAATCAATACTTCTCAAATAGTCTGTAGAGCATGGTAGAGGCTGGCTGGCAAAAACTGTAAAGTTTGAATAGTGAGCAAGAGTATTAACTTGGTACAAACCATTGACAAAATTAAGTTAGTGAATCCCCTTCAATAAACACTTAAGCCAATGAGACCTCTAATTCCCCATGGCAGCCAACTATTTTACTAGGAGTTATCAGGGTAATTAGTCCCAGTGTCACCTGCTCTTCAGCACTAGTAAAGTTAACTAGCTATGCACAGGACACAAGTACTGCAAGATAGTTCAGTAACTAAAACCAACATCCCTATTCATTTCCATTTGCTAGGTGAGGTGTTTTTCACCAGGTTGGTCATTAATGATGGATAGTTACTAGGTGAATGACATTCACATGATTCTATTTACCATAGAAACATTATCCCAGCATAAAATTAACCAAATGTATCATCTTTTTGTCTAACTACATGCTTTTTTGGCTACACACACCCCTCTACATGGATCAGGCAAGTCCCAAAATTTCAGCTTCATCTGCTTTTAGTAGCTAGTCACCTTGGATGTTTAACTCATTGTCAAGTTGCTTAGACAGGTTCACCTAGCAGCCTTCAGAGATAAAAATCCTCAATTAAAAAGGTCAATATAGGACCAAACAAACCAGCCATTTAGTATATCTGTAATGTTGTGCTGGTAGACTAGGAAGAGTGAACATGAACGTTTCAGCTGAGACTTAAGACTTGAAGCTTCAGATGTCGAATAGCCATTCCTACCTTTCTCCATTACACAATAGGACAGCAACAAGCTCCTGATCTACAAGTTAGATTTTCTCCTCCCTCCCTAGAACCGCGAGAGGGTTTGTTACCTGGGCTGTTTCTCAGACTGTAGAAACAGGGATAGTCACTGGGGGTCTGCGGGTCAAAACAGCAACCCTGACTGGTACACTCACTGCCGCTGATCCCGGGGTGTCCGCACTCAAACCTCCAGCCTGGCTCTGGGACACAAACATCAACCCCGTGAAGTAACGGCTGGGCTGGGAGTAAAGACCCGGCTAAGAAGCAGAAAGACCAACAAAACACCCAACGTCCCATCTCGGTTACTGAATCAGGATAACCACATCCCCGCACGCCAGCCCGTTTTATAGCCAGGAACTGGGGGCCAATCCTATTGGGGCGGCTCCCTGTCCCACGGGATTTTGCATTTCCGATAAGTTATTTCTTTTTGTCCAGTTTGATAATCTTTTAAATGAAAACCAAATCAACAAAATTGGGATAAGTCAGGCACAGCCCCTAATTCAGGTCAGCTGTAAAATCAAGAACAAAGTTTAAAGGAAACTTACAAACTTTAAATCAAAATGTGGTTAAAGGGGTCAACAAAACACCCCAGTCCCCGCGGTGCCCACCGAGCATTGTCCAGTTTGATGCATTCTCTAATTAACTAGTTTATAAACACGCGGCGTTATAACATTTGATTCCTCGTGCTGTGTATATCCACTCAACCAATCCCTAAGGCAACTGTTTCTCAGAATTTAGATTTCAGTCCATGGGCATTTCTGCAGGGAGGATCCTCCACTCCCAGTTAACCGGTTTTGGGTGAGCCGGCAGTAAAGGGCAAATAAAAGATGAGGAAATCGGTTTGTCAGGTGCCTAGTTTTTGCATCAATTTCTTCATCAACATGGGTCACATTTTTAGTTAATTTAGCTAACATCTATGTTGGTTGTGATGCAACCACAGGTATGATGGGCCGATTGGCCTCCTGTGTTGCACAGTCCTATGACAAACCAATTTGTGAAGGCATTCATCACACTTGCAAATGGTGATAGTCAAGGATCCAAGTCCCAAGCCAAGAGACAGGAGCACATAATCTAGGTTGATATTCCAATGCTGCAGTGTGGGAGGTGCTGCCTTTCAGGTCAGTTGTTAAGCAAGACCCCGTCTGCCCTTGGAGGTGACCGCACTATTTGTAGGAAGGTAAAGGAGTTCTTCCTGATGTCTGGCCAATATTTAGTCCTCAGCTGGCTTTACCGAAACATTACCTGCTCAATACCAGATCAAAGAATACACCCGAACTATAAACCCAGTCTCAGTGATGGCAACCCTCTCCCTATTTTTAAAAAAAAACATCTGTTTCATTATATGCTTTAAGGAAAGAAATCTGCCTTCCTTACCTGGTCTGGCCAACCTGTGACTCCAGATGTGGTTGACTATTAACTGCCATCTGAAATGGCCAAGCAAGCCACTCCATTCAAGCACAATTAGGGATGGACAACTCCTTGCCAGTGATGCCCACATCCCATGAGGGAAAAAAATAAGATGCCATTTGTGGAAGTTTGCTGTGCCCCAGTTGGCTGCCACATTCCCCACATTACAACTGTTGACAATGTTCCAAAAGTACTTCATTGGCTGTGAAGCACTTTGATATGTCCAAAGGATCTGAAAGGTACTGGAGGAATGCAAGTCTTTTTGATATCCTGAGCAGAAACATAGTGGCTGGAGGGTTGTTCAGTAAGTTCGCAGCTGACATGAAAATTGGTGGGGTGGTAAGTAGTGAGGAGGATAGCCTTAGATTACAGGAGGATATAGACGGGCTGGTCAGATGGGTTGATCAGTGGCAAAAGGAATTTAATCTGGATAAGTGTGAGGTGATGCACTTGGGCAGGACAAACAAGGCACGGGAATACACAATGAATGGTAGGACCCTGGGAAGTACCGAAGATCAGAGGGATCTTGATGTGTATGTCCACCAGTAAGAAGTGGTTCAACTGGTGTAAAACAATGGGAAGAAAGCCTGTTGACTGGGAGGGGTGCTTTGTGGTGGGAGATCAAAGATGAAAGCTCCGGGAATGTGTTTAGCCTATTTAGGCCACAGCTGGAGTACCGGGAAAAGATTTGGGCACTTCACCTTCGGAAGGATATATTGGCCTTGGCTGGAGTGCAGTGTAGATTTACAAACATGGTACCTGGGCTCCAAACGACTGATTCTGAAGAGAGATTAAACAAATCACCCATCCATCTCCTCTGCTCCAGGGAAAACAACCCCAGTATATCCAATCTCTCCTCATAACTAAAACTCTCCAGCCCAGGCAGCATCCTGGTAAATCCTCTCTGCACTCTCTCTAGTGCAATCACATCCTTCCCATAATGCGGATTCCAGAACTGCATGCAATACACCAGCTGTGGCCTAACCAGCATTTTATACAGTTCCAGCATAACCTCCCCGCTCTTATATTCTATGCCTCGACTAATAAAGGCAAGTATCCCATATGCCTTCTTAACCACCTTATCTACCTGTCCCTCTACCTTAAAGGACTGGTGGACATACACATCAGGATCCCTCTGATCTTTGGTACTTCCCAGGGTCCTACCATTCATTGTGTATTCCCGTGCCTTGTTTGTCCTGCCCAAGTGCATCACCTCACACTTATCCAGATTAAATTCCTTTTGCCACTGATCAACCCATCTGACCAGCCCATCTATATCCTCCTGTAATCTAAGGCTATCCTCCTCACTACTTACCACCCCACCAATTTTCATGTCATCTGCGAACTTACTGAACAACCCTCCTACATTCAAGTCTATATCATTTATATATACCACAAACAGCGATCCCTGTGGAACCGCACTGGACACAGACATCCAGTCACAAAAACACCCCTCAACCATTACCGTCTGCTTCCTGCTACTCAGCCAATTCTGGATCCAATTTGCCAAATTGTCTTTGATCTCATGGGCTCTTACCTTCGTTATCAGTCTCCCAGACAGGACCTTATCAAAAGCCTTGCTGAAGCCCAAGTAGACTACGTCAAATGCATTGCCCTCATCTATACACTGGTCATCTCTTCGAAAAATTCAATCAAATTGGTCAGACATGACCTCCCCTTAACAAAACCATGTTGACTGTCCTGGATTTTATTTAGGAAAACAGATAGTGAGAGATATTTCTGGTGGTTGGGAAATCTAGATATATGAGACATAGCCTGAAAGTTAGAGACAGGTTTTTCAGGAGTGAACGTTGGAAGCACCTCTACACACAAATGGATGGTTGAAGTTTGGAACTCTTTTCTGGAAATGGCAGTTGCTGCTAGGTCAATTGTTAATTTTAAATCTGAGATTGATAGACTTTTGTTAACCAAAGGATATAGGGCAAAGGTGGGTATGTGGAGTTAGGTCACAGATTAGCCATAGTCTCATTGAAAGCTGTTCCACTACAGCTACAACACTGGCATTTGCGTACAATGTGGAAACTTGCCTGGGTATGCCCTGCTTCCAAAAAGCAGGACAAATCCAACCCGTCCCATCAGGCTCCTCTCAATCATGAACAAATGATGGAAGGTGTTGTTGACAGTGCTATCAATCAACACTTACACAGCAATAACCTACTCACTGATGACCAGTTTGTGTTCTGCCAGGGCCACTCGGCTCCAGACCTCATTATAGCCTTTGTCCAAATGTGGACAAAAGAGCTGAACTCTTGAGGTGAGGTGAGAGTGACTGCCCTTGACATCAAGGTAGCATTCGATTCTGTGTGACACCAAACAGCCCAAGCAAAAATTTAAGTCAATGGAAATCAGGGGGAAAACTCTCTGGTGGTTGGAGTCGTACCTCGCACAGAAGAATTTGGTTGTGGTTGTTGGAGGTCAATCATTTCAGTTTCAGAACTTCACTGCAGGAATTCCTCAGGGTAGTGTCCTAGGCCCAATCATCTTCAGCTGCTTTACCAATGACCTTCCCTCCATCATAAGGTCATGGGGATATTTGCCGATGATCGTACCATGTTAGTCCTATTTGTAACTCCTCAGATGCTGAAGCAGTCCATTTCCAGATGCAGCAAGGTCTGAACAATATTTAGGCTTGAGCTGATAAGTAACAAATAACATTCATGCCACACAAATGCCAAACAATGACCATCTCCGACAAGAAAGAATATAGTTATCTTCCTTTAACATTCAGTGGCATTACCACTGCTGAACCCCCCCGCCCCCCGACCATCAACATCCTGGGGGTTACCATTGACTAGAAATGGAATTGAACAACCCAAGTCATTGCCTGTAAGCAACACCAACAGGCTTTGCTTTTTGAGCTAGTCACATGGTGGTCTCCTACCCACTGCTGGGTGAATACCATTGGTGGCAGGGTGAGGCCCTTAAGTAGCATTAGTTACCCACTCCAGGCTCTCAGTTGGTGGTGGGATGGGAGGGCTGTCCATGGGTCTTCCTGCCAGAGACTCAATCAGAGTGGAGACAGGAAGACTGCTGGGGTCCCACCTGACACCCTCCTGCCCCATTAAGTGACCCTGCCAACAAACCTGCTTCGGGGGAGGGCATTAAGTTCCACTGGATTTTTTCAGTTGTTGGAGAATCCAAAACTAGGGGCGTAAATACACAATGGTCACTAATAAATTCAAGAGGGAATTTAGGAGAATCTTGTTTACTCAGAGAGCGGTGAGAATGTGGAGCTCACTACCAGGTAAAATGATTGAGACAAATATCATAGAAGCATTGAAAGGAAATGGGGTCACTTATGCACGTGGCATGGAGGTCATGAGCATGTGCTACCTAGAAGCTGCTGTCAGTTGCCCAGGGCAACATGCTGCCTTCCCCCTCAATGGGTGCTCAGGAATTTGAGAGCAAGCGAGTGCTGGGCTGCCCTTCCACCAGCAGAAAAATATCAGCTTCTGGCAGGTCCATGTGGGACAGCCTTGTGTACAGAGGATGATGTCACTGTTGGTGGGCTGTCACGCAGGCTCCTGGCTGTCACAACTGGGACAAGATTGGAAATGTTGTCAACTATGATGGGGATAGTCTTGAACTTCAAAAGGACATAGACATGCTGGTGGATTGGGCAGACAAGTGGCAGATGAAGTTCAATGCAGAGAAGAGGTGATTCATTTTGGCAGGAAGAATATGGTGAGACAGTTTAAAATAAAAGGGAGAAACTATAAAGGAGGTGCAGGAACAGAGGGACCTCGGTGTGTAAGTACATAGATCATTGAAGATGGCAGGGCATGTTGAGAGAGCAGGTAATAAAGCATATAGTATCTTAGGCTTTATTAATAGGAGCATTGAGTGGAAGAGTAAGGAGATCATGTTGAACTTGCATAAGACATTAGTTAGGCCTCACCTGGAGTATGCATCCAGTTCTGAGCACCATACTTGAGGAAAGATGTGAAGGCATTGGAGAGAGTACAGAGGAAATTCACAAGAATGATTTCTGGGATGAAGAGCTGTAGCTATGAGGATAGTTTGGAGAGGTTTGGACTGTTTTCCTTGGAGAAAAGAAGGCTGAGAGGAGACTTGATAGAGGTATTCAAGATCCTGAGGGGTATGGACCGGGTAAATAGTGAGAAACTGTTCCTGCTCAAGAGAACATCAAGAACTAGGGGACACAGATTCAAAATAATTGGCAATAGGAGTAAATGTGATGTGAGGAAAAATTTTTTTCACCCAGAGGGTGGTTGGAGCCTGTAACAAATTTCCTGAAAGGGTGGTGAAGGCAGGTTTGATCGAGGTATTCAAAAAGGAATTGGATTGTTATCTGAAAAGAGAGAATGTGCAAGGTTATAGGGATAAGACAGGTGAGTGGGACTAGGTGGAATGCTCTTTCGGAGAGCCAGTGCCAACTTGATGGGCTGAATGGCCTCCTTCTGTAACGATTCTGTGATACTATGAAGCAGTGAGAACAAGCAGCAGAATAGACAGGAGTGCATGACCGTCACCAAGTGCTATGTGTAAATAAACCAAAATGACGGACTGGGAAAGATCAGCTGGTCCATCAGGCTTGCTGAACTCTCCTGATGGCTGAAATATTTCAGTTAATCACTCCTTAACCCTCCCTGCTCCCCCACTCCAAAATCCATGTGACCTCCTGTAGAAGATGAGAAACTTGAAAAAAATCCCAAGACCAATAAGAAGAAAATAAATATTGGAAAAATTCTGTCCTGACCCCTCAGTGATTGAAATTAGACCAGGAGATCACAATGACCACAATAAAAATAATAATTTAGTGATGGATAAAAAATCCCTGTGTTGTTCTGAATTCTGATTTCTATTTGCAGATGAATAAACTCTGATAATGCAAAAATATTTGTACGTTAACTGTTAAACCACTTGCCTTCTATATAATATGATTTCTATTCCAGCCAAGAACAGATCCAGCTCCAATGCTTGATGCAGGTGATTGAGAGGTTAAACTGAGGTTTTGTCTATCCCCTTCAGTGGATATTGTTTAAATTCAGGCTGTATTTACACCAAAACTGCAGGATCAATTCTAAGTTAACCCATGGTCTAATTCAGAGTAGTCCAGGAGAGTTCTCTCGGTGGCCTGGCCAATACTTATCCTTCAACCAATGTCACTGCTACAGAATATCTCATCATTATCTCACTTCTGCATGTGGGAGCTTGCTGTGCACAAATTGGATGCCACATTTTTTACATTATAATAGCGACTACATTTCAAAAGTACCTCGTTGAGCTTAAAGCACTTTGAGATGGCCTGAGGTTGTGAAAGGTGCTACATAAATGCAAGTTCTTTCTTTTTTTGTTGTTCCACACTGATTCTGAGTTTGGAGGGATTGTACCTGCTGTTTCAGGCTCTAGTGGATTACTTGCAATGGCTTCTTTTGCAAGTGGAAGAGGAAATCAGGAGAATATAGTGGGCGTAGGATGTGAGGACAGCAGTTAGCAGCCCTTTTGAGGGCTGTGGATCTTGTCAATGAGTTGCTTGTGGAGAATTACTTTAAGCTTTATCAAGCAATGAGAAAAAGTCAGTTTGTCAAATTGCATTCTTTGTCCTGTGATTACACAGCTATAGCGATCTGTTGTAAGAGATGAGAACAATTCTGTATGAACTAAAAGGGCAGAATTTTACGACAGTGGGATTTTACGTTCCCGCTGTAGTCAATGGGATTTATAGTGGCCCGCCGCATCTTACAGCCCCATCCCCGCCGAAACAGGGCCTTACATTCTGCCCAAAGGTCTGGGTTTGCATATAGAGGATGAGTTCAAGATAACAGTGATTGTGAAGCCACCAAAGCTCCAGTATTTACATCCACAAGATGCACTGCAGCAACTCATCAAAGCTTCTTTGACAGCTTGTCCCAAACCTGTGACCTCCTAAAACAAGAATGCAAGGGAGTGTCATCACCTCCACTCTGTGTTCCCTTCCGAGTCACACAACATCCTGACTTGGACACATATCAGCAGACCTTCATTATCGCTGGATCAAAATCCTGGAACTCCCTCCCTAACAGCACTGTGGGTGTACCTACACCACATGGACAGCAGCAGTTCAAGAAGGCAGCTCACTATCATCTTCTCATGGGAAGCGCAAAATGGCTAAAAAATGTTGACCTAGCCAACGACACTCATATCCCAGGATTGAATAAAAATAGATGAATGTACTCTGATAATGCCAAAATATTTACAATGGTCTGGCAGCATCGGCGGAGAAGAAAAGAGTTGACGTTTCGAGTCCTCATGACCCTTCAACAGAACTAGGTGAATCCAAGGAAGGGGTGAAATATAAGCTGGTTTAAGGTGTGTGTGTGGGGGGGTGGTGGGGGGGAGGGTTGGGTGGGGGGAGAGAAGTGGAGGGGGGTGGTGTGGTTGTAGGGACAATCAAGCAGGGATAGAAGCAGATCATCAAAAGATGTCACAGACAAAAGAACAAAAGAACACATAGGTGTTGAAGTTGCTGATATATATCTAAACGAACGTGCTAATTAAGAATGGATGGTAGGGCACTCAAGGTATAGATCTAATGGGGTTGGGGGGAGCAGAAAAGATTTTAAAATATTTAAAAATAATAGAAATAGGTGGGAGAAGAAAAATCTATATAATTTATTGGAAAAAACAAAAGGAAGGGGGAAGAAACAGAAAGGGGGTGGGGATGGAGGAGGGAGTTCAGGACCTAAATTTGTTGAATTCAATATTCAGTCCGGAAGGCTGTAAAGCGCCTAGTCAGAAGATGAGGTGTTGTTCCTCCAGTTTGCGTTGGGCTTCACTGGAACAATGCAGCAAGCCAAGGACAGACATGTGGACAAGAGAGCAGAGTGGAGTGTTAAAATGGCAAGCGACAGGGAGGTTTGGGTCATTCTTGCAGACAGAACGCAGGTGTTCTGCAAAGCAGTCACCCAGTTTACGTTTGGTCTCTCCAATGTAGAGGAGACCGCATTGGGAGCAACGAATACAGTAGACTAAGTTGGGGGAAATGCAAGTGAAATGCTGCTTCACTTGAAAGGAGTGTTTGGGCCCTTGGACAGTGAGGAGAGAGGAAGTGAAGGGGCAGGTATTACATCTTTTGCGTGGGAATGGGGTGGTGCCATAGGTGGGGGTTGAGGAGTAGGGGGTGATGGAGGAGTGGACCAGGGTGTCCCGGAGGGAACGATCCCTACTAGAGCTATACCTTGAGTGCTCTACCATCCATTCTTAATTAGCACACTCGTTTAGATATATATCAGCAACTTCAACACCTCTGTGCTCTTTTGTCTGTGACATCTTTTGATGATCTGCTTCTATCACTGCTTGACTGTCCCTACAACCACACCGCCCCCTCCACTTCTCTCCCCCCCACCCAACCACCACCCCTCCCCCCCCCCACCACCCCCCCACACACACACACACACCTTAAACCAGCTTATATTTCACCCCTTCCTTGGATTCACCTAGTTCTGTTGAAGGGTCATGAGGACTTGAAACGTCAACTCTTTTCTTCTCCGCCGATGCTGCCAGACCTGCTGAGTTTTTCCAGGTAATTCTGTTTTTGTTTTGGATTTCCAGCATCCACAGTTTTTTGTTTTTATTTACAATGGTGATGTAACAGGAACTGAAACAATACGTTTAGGACTGCCTGGCCCACATGACAAACCAACTGTTAAGGCAGAGGTTGTGATTAAGGTGCCATTGGGGCAAATTGTGGAATTGAATTGAAAAACTCTGGTAATGTCTAGACTATGACAGCTGCAGGACAGTCATTAAAACTCTGTAAGGTCAATTGACTCTGCCAGGTTATCGCCCAGGCAGGGAAATTAAAAATTCCCCTGGTCATTCCCCCACAGCTTGTTGGAATGTAACCCTGATGCTATCAGTATGTTATTGGTACATTCTGATGCCCCTTTACTCCTCCGAAACTGACCCTCATTCTGGAAGGTGAGCTGTGTGCTGTCACTAAACAATTATGTGGGCAACATTACTAAAAAAATGATCTTGTGGGTGGCACTCTGAATCATCAGAGCATGAGGATCATAAAACTCTGTTTGAATGACTCAGCACATTAATTTCTCTACAAAATTATATTCATGCCATACACAATGATCTAGTTATATGTTTAATTAATGCTCTGCTTTTCACATGTTTTCTGGGACTGAGCCAATTGCTCATTCACACCAGATGACATATAAATCCTAAATCCAGTGGTAGCTTGGCTCAGCAGGTAGCACTCTCACTTCTGAGTCGGAGGCTTGTGGGTTTGAGTCCCACTCTAGGAGTTTTATGTGTAGAGTAAGATGGCTTGTCCATGCAGCATTAAGACAGTGATTCATCATGGCAAGTGCCAGCTTTTCAATGTGATATTAATCCTCAGCCTGTTTTTTTCACTGGTTCCAGTAGACATTAATAACTTCCTGGCACAACTGAAAGGAGAGCAGTTAGCTCTTGTACTGCCCTGACCAGCATTGTTTCATTAACACACATCGCCAATCCATCACTCTCACTGTTTTCCAGTTACGCAAAATAGCAGCAGATCTTGACATGTAATGATACTGCATTCAAAGTAATTCATACTGCTTGGAGACGTTTATGAGAAAGGCAGGGGGATGGGATCCTGAAAAGCAGCTCAGAGGGGAGAGAAACTGAGATGGAATTAGAAGTTAAAACACGAGTGAGTCTGGAAGGCAGAGGAAACATAGGCTAGATAAGAAAGAAGCGAGTTTAGCAAGGCTAAATGGGATATATTTTAATGCAAGGAGCCTGAGGAATAAGACAGATGAGCTGAAGGCACAGATAGGCACATGGGAGTATGACATCATAGTCATAACTGAGACTTGGCTAAAAGAAGGGCAGGATTGGCAGCTCAACACAGCTGGTTATAAGGTATTCAGATGAGATAGAGAGGGGGATAGAAGAGGAGAAAAGTCGCAATATTGATCAAGGAATCAATTATATCAGTAAGGAGGGATGATATTTTGGAAGGATCATTAAATGAGGCCATATGGGTACAAATAAAAACACAAAAGGAGCAAACATGCTGTTGTACTAAAGGCCCCTAAACGGTCAGGGAGAGGTAAAGGATCAGGTATGTAATAAATTTCAGAGAATTGTAAGAATAATAATGCAGTAATAGTAGGGGATTTTAACGACACAAACATTAACTGGGACAGCTTTAGTTTGCAAGTTACAGAGGGGGCATAATTCTTAAGTTGCATCCAGGAGAACTTTTTTAGCCAGTACATAGAAAGCCCAACAAGGGAAGGGAAAGTTCTGGACCTTATGTTCGGAAATGAGCCCGGGCAGGTGGAAGGTGTATCAGTAGGGGAGCATTTTGGAGATAGTGACCATAACTCAGTTAGATTTAGAATAGTTATGAAAAAGGATAAAGTTGAGCCGGGAATAAAAGTTCTAAACTGGGGAAAGGCTAATTTTACTAAGATGAGATACGATTTGGTGACAAGTGGACTGGGAGCAGCTACTTGCAGATAAAGCTGCGTCAGAGAAGTGGGAGGCATTCAAGGAGGTAATAGTGAGAGTACAGGGCAAATATGTTCTTGTAAAGACAAATTTGAGGGATCAAGTCTGGATAACCCTGGATGTCAGGGGACTTAAAGGTTAGGATTAAGAAAAAAATGAGAAGCAGAGTCCCTAGAGAATTATAAAAAGTGCAGGCGGGAACTTGAAAAGGAAATTAGGAAAGCTAATTAGAAAGAAATTAGGAAAGTGCATGAGGAAAGCATTGGTGGGTAGAATAAAGGAAAACCCAAAGGGGTTTTTAAAAAAATATATAAAGAGCAAGAGAATAATTAGGCAAAGAGTAGGGCCAATTAGGGACCATAAAGGTAATTTGTGTGTGGACCCGGAAGACGTGGGTACAGTCCTCAATGAATACTTAACATTGGCCTTCGCAATGGAAAAGGACGACGCAGGTGTAGACATTAGGGCGGAGGACTGTGAAATATTAAAGGAAATTAATATAGAGAGAGAGGAGTTACTAGCGAGTTTAGTGGCCTTAAAAGTGGATAAATCCCAGGCTGTTGAGGGAGGCAAGGAATGAGATATCAGGGGTCCTGGCAGTAATTTTCAAATCCTCTCTGCCCACAGGTGAGGTGCCAGAGGACTGAAGAACTGCTGGCGTTGTCCCATTATTAAAGAAGGGATGAAGAGATAGACCAGGGAATTACAGGCCAGTCAGTCTAACCCTGCTAGTGGGGAAGTTACTAGAAAGAGTTCTGAGGGACAGAATATATCTACACTTGGAGAGACACAGGTTAATCAGGGATAGTCAGCATGGATTTGTTAAGGGTAGGTCATATTTGACAATTTGACCAAATTTTTTGAGGAGGTAACCAGGAGTGTTGATAAGGGTAATGCACTTGATGTGGTCTGCATGGACTTTAGCAAGGTTTTTGATAGGTCCCTCATAGCAGACTGGTCAAGAAAGTAAGAGCCCATGGGATCCAAGGCAAAGTTAGATCCAAAATTAGCTGAGAGGCAGAAAGCAAAAGGTGATTGTAGAGGGATATTTCAGTGTCTGGGAGTCTGCTTCCAGTGGCATTCTGCAGGGCTCGGTGCTGGGGCCCTTGCTGTTTATGGTGTACGTAAATGATTTGGACTTAATGAAGGAGGCATGATCAAAAAGTTTGTGAATAACATGAAAATTGGTAGGGTTGTATATAGTGAGGAGGATAGCCATAAACTGCAGGAGGATACCAATGGAATGGTCAGGTGGGCAGAGCAGTGGCAAATGGAATTCAACCTGGAAAAATGCAAGGTAATGCCTTGCATTAACAAGGCAAGGAATTACACTCTGAATGGTAGGACCCTGGAAAGTACTGAAAATCAGAGGGACCTTAGTGTATAAATCCACAGATCCCTGGAGATTGCAGGGCAGGTAGATAAGGTGGTTAAGAAGGCACATGGGATACTTGCCTTTATTAGCCGGGGCATAGAATACAAGAGTAAGGAGGTTATGCTGGAACTGTATAAAATGCTGTTTAAGCCGGAACTGGAGTACTGCATGCAGTTCTGGTCACCACATTATGGGAAGGATGTGATTGCACTGGAGACGGTGCAGAGGAGATTTACCAGGATGCTGCCTAAGCTGGAGAGTATGAGCTATGGGGAAAGACTGGATAGGCTGGGGTTGTTTTCCTTGGAGCAGCAAAGGTTGAGAGGGGACCTGATAGAGGTGCATAAGTTTATGAGGGGTAAAGATAGGGTGGATAGGAAAGCACTTTTTCCTTTAGCAGAGGGGAAGGGTGGGGAGGGATGGGGTGGGTGGGGCGGGGTGGGGAGAGTAGGGGTGGGTGGGGAAGGGTGGATGGGATGAGATGAGTTGGGGAGGGGTGGGTGGGGTGGGGTGGGATGAAGTGGGGTGAGGTGAGGTGGGGAGGTGTAGGTGGGGTGGGGTGAGGTGGTGCTTTAGCAACACATTACCAAAGCGATCCTTCTGTTGGTGTGTCTGAGTTATGGGGCACCCAGAAACTGGCTGGTGGGAGCAATGTACAAGGCTAGCAGGGATGCCAACCTCTTTGAATTGCCTGTAAACAATTAAAGGCAATTTTACAGATGTCACAGGCGAGCAGAAAGTAATCCAGACCTCTTTCATCCTGTGTGGTTGGACCATGGTTAAATAAATCAAAGCCCTACACTGGGGTGCAGTGTCATTGGTTTTCTGCACATGCGTGGACCAGTGCATATGCATTGACTTGTATCAGTGGCCACCTCTATGGCCATCCTGTATTGTTAGGAGACACAGTGATTCACAGTAAAGCTTGCTCTTTACTGATGACTACACAATGTTCAGCATTCGTGACTACTCAGATACTGAAGCAGTCTATGTCCAAATGCAGCAAGACCTGGACAATATCCAGGCTTGGACTGACAAGTGGCAAGTAACATTTGTGCCATACAAGTGCCAGGCAATGACCATCTCCAACAAGAGAGAATCCAACCATCACCGCTTGACATTCAATAGCATTACCAACGCTGAATCTCCTACTAGCAATATCCTGAGGGTTACCATTGACTAGAAACTGGACTAGCCATTTAAATACTGTGGCTACAAGAGCAGGTCAGAGGCTAGGAATCCTGCAGTGAGTAACTCAACCCCTGACTCCCCAAAGCCTGTCCACAATTGGAGTTTGATGGAATATTCCCCACTTGCTTGTATGAGTGCAGCTCCAACAACACTCAGAAAGCTTGACACCATCCAGGGCAAAGCAGCCCGCTTGATTGGCACCCCACCTGCAAATATTCACTCCCTCCACCACCGAAACACAGTAGCAGCAGTGTGTACCAGCTACAAGATGCACTGCAGGAACTCTCCAAGACTTCTTAGACAGCACCTGCCAAACCCAAGACCACTACCATCTAGAAGGACAAGGGCAACAAATAGATGGGAACACCACCAGCTGGAAGTTCCCCTCCAAGCCGCTTATCATCCTGACTTGGAAATATATCGCCTTTCTTTCACTGTTGCTGGGTCAAAATCTTGGAACTCCCTCCCTAACAGCACTGCAGGTATACCTACACCATAGGGACTGCAGTGGTTCAAGAAGGCAGTTCACCACCACCTTCGCAAGGGCAATTAGAGATGGGCAACAAATGCTGGCCCAGCCAGCGAAGCCAGCATCCCTCGAATGAATTTAAAAAATGGAGTTAGGTCGTAAATCAGTCATAGTCTCATTTAATGGCAGTGGAACAGGCTCAAAAAGCTAAGTAGCCTACTACAGTCCTCCAGACTATTTTTACCATTGTTCCTGTGTTTTCTCTGTTCTCTTGCCTCTCCTTGGATATTATATCACTAACGGGGTGGAGTGTCAGCTCATGATGTTGCAGCCAAGAGTGTGGCTGGGTTGATGGTCCCTTCTGTCCATCATTTTCATATGCTCATATGTAACTCCTGCTGCTGAAAAAAATAACTAGAATCTTCCTTTCTAGCGTGAGATATCTGTAACTCTTTTTAAAATTCTGGACAGTCATGGTTCTTCATCCACCTTCCCGGGTATAAACCCTGATATTGGGGGCGTCGTGTCTGCTTCCTACCGATAGTGAATTCAGTAAATGAACCACGGCAACCAATGAGAATAGTCCTGGTGGTGACCCAGGCTTATTCTCCCGTATGTGGAAACCTCACTTCAGCTCAGGGGAAATGCACCATCTGATCTGTGGTGCTTATGAAAGACAATCAGGAGGCCACTTTGAGATAATGCTCTTCAGCAGCTGACAGGTTGTTGAACACAGGGAGTATAAATGTGCAGGGAAATGTTCTGGTACAGCACTGACCTTGGTTAAGAATCTGAAGCTCTCTAATTGCAACAAGTGAATTTTGAAGAAGGTAACTAAACCATATCTAGAGCTGAGAGAGCTCATCAACAAAATGATCAACATATTCCTTTTGTAGAAAGCAAATTATTGTAGAAATTAATATTAGGAGGGAAATGATTAGACCAAAGGCCGTGCCAATGAGCTAAAAATGAAGGCAACTCAGTCCACTTGTCAAGCAAGTACTAAAAATCGCAAGTCTTCACCGAATTTAGTATTTATTTCGTGCATTGAGGTCCAAGTTTGTACTCTTCATTGTCCTGATATGATTGCATTCTCTCATTTGGGGGGAGCTTGCTATATGCAAATTGGTTGCTATGTTTGCTACATTAACAACAGTGACTACACTTTAAAAATTCTTTGTTGACTATAAAGTGCTTTGGGCTATCCTGAGGTTGTGAAAGACTCCATATAAGTGCAAGTATTTCTTTTTTAACAGCTGCTGGGAGGAATGTGAGTGCTGTAGGCGACAGTATCTCTCTCTCTCTCTCTCTCTCTCTAATTTCCTGTCCCTTGGTTTTGAGAGCATTCCTTGACTTCCCTCATCATCTCCCTCTATTGATCTGAGGACATCAGTGCATGGAACATATCTTCAATCACCCACCCCTAGGGATCCAGTGGGAATGGTTTGGTGAAGTTAAAATTCTGTGAATTTACATCCCAAAAAAATGAGACTGCTTTTTTTTAAACAGCAGACACGAATGTACCTGCTTAGATTGAAACAAATGGTATCAATTTTCTAATCTAACTTTGCCAAGGCTGGATTTAAAGGATCATCATGCAATTGTTAATCAACAAAGTTGCTGGTTGTTATACATCAGAAAATGTACCAACCTTAATTTCTCATCTGACCTGTGTCTGATAGGTTAACAAATGGGCTTGAAATCCAGCTGCATCTTAATGTGTTAAGAATTCTCAAATTTTCTGCAACAGCTCGCTTGCACCATTAAATGGAGATCAGGTGTAGAATAGATCAAGCATCCACTAAATTAGTTAGAAGTGGAAAGTAGCATGTCAACGACAGGGACAATGAAGTGCAGCAAAAACTCTGAACCCCTTTAGGAGAGTCTAAACATTTCCAACTTCTTAGCAGCCTCTGCCCGGACTAAAGGGGGAATGGGAGGAAATTGGTAACAGGTAAAGGAAGCCACTGGCTGTATCATGGTGCATGGCTGCAGCAGGTATTCTCACAGCTACGTCCATGCCCTTGTCTAGCAACCTGGGCCCTTCCCCACAGTCTGTCACAAGAGGGTGCAACAATGGCTGCTGGCATTTTGGTGGGTGTTGCCAATGTGGTTTCAGTGGCTCCTGATAACACTGGCAAGTCTTTTGTCTAACAGTGATGTGATTGTGCTGCTTCTGAAGAGCTTTACAACATAATGATCAGTTGTACTTACCTGTGTCATTATGCCTGCTGTTACAACTGACAGTGAGAGCTGGAGACTCCACGCACATTAAATATCTACTAAAGGGGTTGGTTATTACATAGAATTACGTAGAATACACAGTACAGAAACAGGCCATTTGACCCAACCAGTCCATGCTGGTGTTTATGCTGCACTTGAGCATCCTCCCATCCCTCCTAATATAACTTCATTTTATTCCCCCCAATGTGCTTATCTAAATTCCTCTTAACAGCATTGATATTATCCACCTCAACTGGTGGTAGTGATACGGCTGGCTGTGCACATCTCTTCAAGGGCCTTTTCTCTGACACCAGCAACATACAGCTTTTTTTGTTGGGGAAATCATTTAAAGGCACAGAAATCACCATTTCAAGTCTCTTTCCTCCCTTTGCACCATGTCCATAGAGATAAAAACCAACCCCCATTGAAATTGGGCAGCCACATTTGGCAACTGTGGACACCCAGTTTCAATGGGGGTTGGGTAGGGAGGTAGAAGGCTGGGAAAATGGCAGTGAACGGTATTCATGGGGAAGCCTGGCATGGTTATGTTGCTTGAAGATATTCCTAGAGGCATCCGGGCTGGTGGGAGGCCATTGCACTTGAAGGCGGTGGGAAGGTAATGAAACCTGTGAAATGGACAATTAATGGAGATTTTAGCAATGTTTTCCCATTTTGCGAGAGGTGTATAGGAATCATGGAGTCTCAGAGCCTTGTCAGCTACAAGGAAGCTTAGCAGAGGGTCAATCTTGGCTGAATTAGGCAGCCATTGTAAGAGGCAGCATTGTTTGGTAGGGAGGGTGAAACTGAGTAGACATTGGCAGTTACAATCTGGAGGTTAGTCAAACTTGATGAGCACAGCAAAGGAATTCAGTTCAGGTGTCCTCTGTGACTTGTATGGCAGGGTGGGAGGCCCTGAGAACTGAGTGCAGAAATTTGCTATTGCCCTCATTCACTCTACCTTGAGACCTCCAGTAAGGAGGGGTGTCAGAGAGGGAGAGAGCTGCAGCCACAGGCAGTAGGGCATCAGGACCATGAGACTGGAAGAGGGGCACAGACAAAGAGGGCACAGAGGGGCATGCTACCAGCCTATTGAGCGCAGATTGTCACGACAGCCAACACGATGTCAGAGTGAGATCAACCCACAACCTACAGCTTCACCACAAACATGCTGAACTGCTTAAAGAAGACCTGTGTTTTTTTTTAAAAGATGTACAAGAAAAGACACTGATCAAATGATGGTTGATACTATAAAGGGACCATTCTGGAAAATTCCTATGTGGATTATACTGACAGACCTGTCCTAAGATGACATGGAATGTCACACCTGGGGAGGTGTCAAGGCCCACTTCAAACAGAGACTTTTGAAAGGAAGGCATGAAAAATGCAAAAGGGTGGGCTTTACTCCCTGTGTTCTGTGAAGACAATGGAAACTGCCTTCCAGGCCAGTTACAGCCAACTAGACACCCAAACAATCATCTCATGTTGATATATATCTCAGAGTATGTCAAAAAGTTTCTGAGTTGAAAGCAAAATGACTTTGGATGCAAGACGTTCCTATTTCGCCTTCTGGGAATACACAGAGAAATTCTTGGACTCACTCAAGTTCTGTCGAAGGGTCATGAGGACTCGAAACGTCAACTCTTTTCTTCTCCGCCGATGCTGCCAGACCTGCTGAGTTTTTCCACGTAATTCTGTTTTTGTTATGGATTTCCAGCATCCGCAGTTTTTTTGTTTTTAAATTAGTTTAAAACTGGCTCTGAAAACCAGTGTTGGGCAGAGCAGAGAAACAAAGAAACAAGAAGCATACCTCTCTGTATGTCTCTCTCTCTCTCTCGCTGGAGAAAAGTGTTTCAACATGGAGAAGCAAACAACAGGAAGAGAAAGATAGTTACCCCTGCAGAGACAAGTAGGTCATCTCTCCCTCTGGAAACAATCAAAGGGTGTTTTCTTCGAAAAAGTGAAAAACTGAACAAAGCCAACTCCAGAGTTCTACCAAAACTTAGTGGCCGCCATCTACACCTCACGGACAAGTCCAAGGACTTATTCTTACCTTCTCATTTAACTTTCATTTGGGTTCAACTTTCTTTTCTGATGTGTGTGAATGTATGTTGTGACTTTAACTACTTTCCCTTGGGTTTTAGTGACTAATAAAATTACTCTTTCTTTGAACCAAAAAAACCAGATTTGATTGGCTCCTTATTAAAAAAGTAAGTACATTTGGACTGGAAAAGGTTTCAACAGGGGAAAGAGTTTTAAACAAATCTTTGTTGCAACTACCCGAGGGGTTTAAATAAAAGGGGAGCCAACTCATTCTGCCTCATCCAATGGTCACTTTTGCACAGCAGATGGTAAATGCTGAGCTGCTCAAATCCCATAGGGAGACTTGAAACAGCTGTGACAACTGTTGTGCAAATTGTATTTTTATTTCAAGATGTGTAGCTTGAATTCAGTTGTAATAAGTCCACTGAGTCTTAGAGATTTTTTACAAAACTAAATTAAACATTTATTAATAAAAGAAATGATTTTAAGCACATACATAGGTCTACAAATTACTACTATGGTAACTCCTAAATCCCCTAATTAATCTAGCTCCCAGTTACACCTCCATTAAGTCAACAGTAAAATAATATAGATTTCAACAGACCCAGGCAAAGCACACAATACCCTGGACAGTGATATTTAAAATGAATTCTCTTACCTTCGGTTCCTGGAGACAGCAGCTTGCTACATAGAGGCTGGAGACTTTTCACACTTGTTGGATCTTAGAATTCCTTCTTTCCTTACACGTAACCTCGTCTCCTTTATACATGTTTCTCCCTTTTTGATATAAATCTCATTGTTCCAATATGTCTTTGCAACTTTACTTTTTCCATAACTTAAATCTTTCATAGTACTCAATTCATCAGTAAATTTGGGAAAAATAAACACAGAGCAGAACTTTGCCCTTGATGGGTGGGTGGACCTGACCGCCGATTGCCGCCGCTGAAATGGGCCCCGCTGCCATTTTAAGTGGATGGACCAATTAAGGCCCAACCAGTGGGCTGCCCGACTGGAAACTCTATGCGCTTCCTGTGCCGGGGTGGTGGGGGGAGGGATTCCCCAACTGTCAGAGTGTGCTCTTTCACGCATGCGCACGAAAAAGCGCACATCTCCCTGAGACTAAGTGCTGTCTCAGGGAGATCACTGACAGTGTTTTAAATATCAAAAATAGAATAATAAAAAAATTATTAACATGTCCCCCTCATGTGACAATATCACATGAGATGGGACATGTTAATAAATATGACTAAAACTTTATTAAACTTTTTAAAAACAGACATGAAACCTCATCCTGCCAGTGGATGGGGTTTCATGTTTTTTCAGAAGCCCACTGGGGCTCCTGGCCTGCCCGCCAGCCATCATCCCAAATCATTTTCGTGTCAGTGAGCGGGCCCCACTCCCAACTCGCCGACGGAAAAATTCAGGCCACACTGTTTGGCTTAGCCTCTCATGGCTAGGTATAAAACCATACCACCTCTTTAAAATTCACTACTCGGGTTTGTCTAAAAATGTAAATGTTCCTCACACCTCACCTTCTAAAGCTTTAGCCGTGTTTATGTATTTAGCATTTCAAATCTAATTTCACTTCTGATACATAAAAGCACCCAGACCAGCTGTCTGTAATTCAATTAAATTCCCCCCACACATATACACACAGACACAAACTTTCCAGACCCCACTATTCCTACTTTACAATAATTTCCAATAACATTATGAAATTATTATATTTTCATGACATTCCAATCCTTATTGAAAAATAATTTAAAAAGACGGCTTCATTTCCTTCACCCATTTTACATTATCTCCTATACTTAATACACTATTACATTACCAGATGCATGCATTCACATAGCAATATATATACAAAACCTTCGTATCAACAAAAATCATCCCAGTCCAGTGTCCAGGTTTTAAATGCCCAATTTTCTCTTTAAGATTCAAACTGTTGACAATGCATCTGCAATCAGGTTTTCTTATCCAGCTACATGTATAATCTGTAGATTAAGTGATTGCAGTAATAAACTCCATCTGAATAGCCTTGCACTTTTGTCTCGAAATTTGTCCAGAAATTTTAAAGGATTGCGGTCTGAATAAACAATTGTTTCTGATGAATTGTTTGCCACGTAACACCAGACCCAGAGTCTCTTTTTCGATCGTTGAATATCTTCTCTGTTGTACGTTCAACTTCCGTGAAAAATACCCTATTGGTTTCTCAATGCCAGTGTCATCTTCTTATAAAAGATGGTCCCAATGCCTATAACGCTTGTGCCAATGGCCAACTTAAATTACTTGGCATAATTGGGTACTGCAATTGTATGTAGTGGTCAATACAGTTTTTAAACTATTGAATGACTTTTGACACTCCTGCGTCCATTGAAACTTCTTGCTCTTTTTTAATAGTTCAGTCAATGGAGCAACCACACTAAAATTGGGTACAAATTTCTGGTAAAACCCACTGATACCCAGAAATCTCAAAACTTCTCAATTTGCTGTAGGCATAGAGAAATCCATGATAACTTTGACTTTAACATCTCTTGGAGCCACGTTACCATGCCTGGATACACAACTTGCCCTTTTGCAAATTCACTTTTAGCCAAGTTCATCACCAAGTTAGCTTCCTATAATCAATAAAACAATTCTTCCAGTTGCTACAAAGTTACAGCTACTCCCACAAAGGACTGAAAATCATCAAATCATCAATATAAACAGCACAATTGCTCAGTCCTGCAATTACTCTATTTGTCGGTCTTTGAAATGTTGCAGGTACATTTTTCATACCAAATTGCATGACTTTAAACTAATATAGTCCATCTGGTGTCACAAAAGCTGATATCTCCTTTGCTCTCTCTGATAATGGTACTCGCCAATATTCCCTTTGATCTTTGTGATAAATTTTGGTTATATTGAGAAAGTGGGACAATCTTCCAACCATGGTGTAGGATATGAATCCGCTTTTGTCACTGTATTCACCTTTTGATAGTCCACATAGTCTTTGTATTCCATCCGGTTTCGGTACCAGCACAATAGGTGAACTCCAGCTACTGCAACTAGACTCAGTGATGGCATTTTGAAACATAAATTCAATTTCTTTCTATATTTGTGAAAGCTTTGCCGGATTTAATCTACAAGCATGCTGCCTTATTGAAGATGAAACACATACATCAAGTATAACTAAATTTGTCCTCCTCAGCTTATTCCTACAAATAGCTTTGTGTGCCTGCAATAGCCTTTCCAAATCATTTTGACACCTGTCTGGAAGGTAACTCAATATTACATTTGAATTTTCAAGTACTCCCTCATTATCCAATTTGATTAGAGGAAAACCAATTTCTGAATCCTGCAATTCTACCTCTTTCTCTTTATCTACAACCATTAACACCTCATTTTGGTCCTCTTCCCTGTCAAAGTACTTTTTAAGCATATTTACATGACACACCCTCTGCCTCTTTCTTTTATCTGGAGTATTTATTAAATAATTTACTTCACTCAGCTTCTTTTCAATCCTGTAAGGCTCACTAAACCTTGCCTTTAACGAGTCACCCAGTACTAATAAAAGAACTAGTACCTTTTCCCCAGGAACAAAACTATGAGCTGTAGTTTTCCTGTCTGCCTTCACTTTCATCATTTGCTGTGATATCATTATATGTTCCCTAGCTAACTCACATGCTCTGTCCAATCTCTCTCTGAAGTTTGATACATAATCCAGGAGAGTAGGTTGTGAATGTTGACCCACCAATTTCTCATGAATCAGTTTCAGCGGTCTTTTTATCTCATGACCATAAACTAGTTCAAAAGGAATAAACCCAGTTGATGCATTAGGAGCTTCCCTAATAGCAAATAACAAGAATGGAATTCCCCTATCCCAATCCTGTGGATAGTCCTATACACCATCATCATAGTTTTTAAAGTTTGATGCTATCTTTCCAAAGCCCCTTGTGACTTCAGATGATAAGCTGTTGACTTAAATTGTTTTATCCCCAAACCGTCCATTACTTCCTTAAACAGCTGTGACATGAAATTTGACCCCCGATCTGATTATATTTCTTTAGGTAACCATACCTTGTAAAAAATTTAGTCAACTCTTTCACAATTTTTGTTGTTGTAATATTTCTCAAAGGTATTGCTTCAGGAAACCTTGTAGACACATCCATTATGGTCAGTAAGTACTGATTTCCATGCCTAGTCTTAGGGAGGGGTCCTGCACAATAAATCATGACCCTGGTAAAAGGTTCTTCAAATGCTGGAGTTGGAATTAAAGGCTTAATGACTACTTATGGTTTCCCTAGCACCTGAGTGACATGTTCTACAGAATTTGACCAAATCTCAATGCAATCCAGGCCAATAAAAATATTTTTCTATTTTCGCCTGTCTTTCTAATTCCTAAATGTCTCTCCATTGGAATTTCACAAACTATCGTCAGAATCTCATTTCTATATCCAAATAGTATTACAATCTGATGTATTTCCCTCCAGCTTTCATCTGCTGAAACATGATACAGCTGCCATTTTCTCATTAAAACATTACCCTTAAGGTAATAACATTCTGGAATATATTCTGCCTCTGTAAACTGTTTGATATCACTGTCTTATTTATGTATCCTTTTTCTGTAACTCTACCAACAGCCTTGAGTTAAATACCTCAGCTTCATTGTCCTCTGCTGTTCTTTCTTCCTGAACAATCTTATCAAATGCAGTGTCAGCTAATTGGACTTCGACACCTTTCCTCTGCCTTTTAACTTCTCTGTTCTTCTTGTTTCAACCTATAAGCCTTGTTATCTTGTTATCACGCGATCTGGGAACAATCCAAGATGTTCTGTCTCCTACACTTCTGTAGAAAACATTTCTACAGGCTGCTCAACTACCATAGGCATCACCCACATCTATGACCCAGCTATATCATTACCTAAAATAAATTGAATCCGTTCAATGGGCAATTTTCCACTACTCCAACAACCGCATCACCTGTTTTCCACTTACGCTTTACACAGAATCACAGAATCACACAGAGCAGAAGAGGCCCTCAGATCCATCGAGTCTGCGCTGACATGTGAGAAATATTTGACCTACCTACCTAATCCCATTTACCAGCACTTAGCCCATAGCCTTGAATGTTATGACGTGCCAAGTGCTCATCCAGGTACTTTTTAAAGGCTGTGAGGCAACCCGCCTCCAACACCCTCCCAGGCAGCGCATTCCAGACCATCACCACCCTCTGGGTAAAAAAGTTTTTCCTCACGTCCCCCCTAAACCTCCTGCCCCTCACCTTGAACTTGTGTCCCCTTGTGACTGACCCTTCAACTAAGGGGAACAGCTGCTCCCTATCTACCCTGTCCGTACCCCTCATAATCTTGTACACCGTGATCAGGTCACCCCCTCAGTCTTCTCTGCTCCAACGAAAACAACCCAAGTCTATCCAACCTCTCTTCATAACTTAAATGTTTTATCCCCGGCAACATCCTGGTGAATCTCCTCTGCACCCCCTTCAGTGCAATCACATCCTTCCTATAATGTGGCAACCAGAACTGCACACAGTACTCCAGCTGTGGCCTCACCAAGGTTCTATACAACTCCAACATGACCTCCCTACTTTTGTAATCTATGCCTCGATTGATAAAGGCAAGTGTCCCATACGCCCTTTTCACCACTCCACTAACATTCCCTTCAGAGATCTATGGGCACAAATGCCAAGGTCCCTTTGTTCCTCAGAACATCCTAGTGTCATGCCGTTCATTGAATACTTCCTTGTTAAATTACTCCCTCCAAAGTGTATCACCTTACACTTTTCAGGGTTAAATTCCATCTGCCACTTATCTGCCCATTTGACCATCCCATCTATATCTTTCTGTAGCCCAAGACACCCAATGTCACTGTTAACCACCCGGCCAATCTTTGTGTCATCTGCAAACTTACTAATCCTACCCCCCACATAGTCATCTATGTCATTTATATAAATGATGAATAATAGGGGACCCACTACAGATCCCTGTGGTACACCACTGGACGCTGGCTTCCAGTCACTGAAGCATCCTTCAGTCATCACCCTCTGTCTCCTACAACTAAGTCCATTTTGAATCCACCTTATCAAATTACCCTGTATCCCATGTGCATTTGCCTTCTTTATAAGTCTCCCATGTGGGACCTTGTCAAAGGCTTTGCTGAAATCCATATAAATTACATCTACCCTCATCTACACACCTGGTTACCTGCTCAAAAAATTCAATCAAATTTTTCAGGCATGACCTCTCTCTGACAAAGCCATGCTGACTATCCCTGATCAAACCTTGCCTCTCCAAGTGGAAATAGATTCTCTCCTTCAGAATTTTCTCCACTTTCTGTACTCCACTAATGCCTCTGCTGATTTGCTCCCCTTGTACCTGCTAAAAGCCTCTCTTTTCCAATCTAATTGTATCCTGAATATCTCTGGTCATCCATGGTTCTCTGGGCTTGTTACTCCTTCCTATCACACCAGAGAGAACATATTGAGCCTGTACCCTCCCCATTTCCTTTTTGAATGGCCCCCACTGGTCTTCAGTAGATTTTCCCACAAATAGCTGTTCCCAGTCTACCTCGGCCAGATCCTGCCTTATTTTACTAAAATCTGCTCTCCCCAGTCCAAAACATTTTTTTGCAACATGTCTATTTCTTTGTCCATAACAAGCTTAAATTGTACCATGTTATGGTCGCTATCACTAAACTGCTCCCTGCCCCCACCACCTCAGCCACCTGTCTGGCTTCATTCCCCAGAATTAGGTCCAGCACTTCGCCGTTCCTTGTTGGACCCTCTATATAATGACCTAAAAAGTTCTCCTGTACACTTCTGAATTTTTAAAAATATTTACTTCCCACAATGGAATAGGTTTAGCATCTCCACGAACCCCACTTACTATCATCTGTTCCTGCAATACTCCCTCTGAACAACAAATGTCACTATCCCACAACATTGATTGTTGACTAGCCCCTGTGTCTCTTAAAATTTTAACATCTTTACCTACTCCACCCTGTACATATAGAAATACTTCCCCTTCATTTATAAAATCTTTAAACATTTCTGCAACTTGCTTCTCAGAATGCTCTTGGATAAATTGTGAACACATTCTGACTTCTTTACCTGTCATTGATTCTCCATGTTTTACCTGAACACAAACCACTGATTTTCCTGTGCTTGAACCTCAGATCCCACTGTACTTTTACTTCCAGAACCTTTCCACACCCCAATAATCCCAACAGATTTTCCCTGTAATTTCCAACACAATTACTTCTTGTGTCCAACTTTATTACAATGAAAACTCTTCAATTTTTGAATGTCACTTCTGCCCTTAGCACCTTCCTTTTTATTATAGAAAAAACTTCTTGGGAATTTCCACCTACTCCTTCTCTTCCCTGACTACCACCTTCCTTTCACCTTCCCACTTTCTATCCTGATCTGATTTGAAAGGGTGATGAAAAAAAGGTTCAGCTCCATGAACTAGTTAGTTGAACTTAGTTTAGTTGATGGGCAATATGATTGGTGCAGGCTTGGAGGGCCAAAGGGCCTGTTCCTGTGCTGTACTTTTCTTTGTTCTTTGAACTATCAGCTATCTCTGCTGCTCGTCTTACTGTTTGAACCCTCTGTTCCTCCACATGAGTTCTCACTGAAGAGAATTGAATCTTTAAATTCTTCCAAAAGAATTACTTCTCTAAGAGCTGCATAGGTTGTCTCTATCTTTAATGCCTGTATCCACCGGTCAAAATTATTTTGTTTTACTCTCTCAAACTCAATATAAGTTTGCCCAGGCTGTTTTCTCATATTCCTAAATTTCTGCTTGTATGCCTCAGGAACCAACTCCTATGCACTCAAAATAGCCCTTTTATTTTACCAAATCATAGTTCAATGACAGTTCTTCTGACAGTGAAGCATAAACCTCATGTGCTCTACCCACCAACCTGGATTGTAACAACAATGTCCAGTTTCCCTATGGCCATCTCATCTGTTTAGCTATCTTCTCAAATGAAATAAAGAATGCTTTAACATCTCTTTCTTCAAACTTTAGAAGAGCTTGTACAAATTTAAACATCTCCCCACTGGGTTCTGATCTGATTCCAAGTCCTTCCTCAATTTCTGGTGTCTCTTTTTAAACTGCTGGCATTTTAAGCTGGAATTCTCTCTCTCTCTCTTTTCCAACCTTGCCATTTCTAATTCCCTTTCCTGTTTTATTTCTCTCTCCTGGCTTTCTGCCTGTTCCTTTGGAATGTCTGTTCTTTTTTATTACAATTTCTTTATTACAATTACAGTTCCAATTTTTTCATTTGCAATTAAATTTGAGCCCATTTCAATGATCTACCCCTTGGAGAACTCGGTCTCTCAGGTATTCCTTCCAATTTCAAATGCTGTGCTATACCTTCAATTATGTCTGATACCTTATCTGTCAATTCCATTAACTTAGGCTTACTTACCTTTTGTAAACCAACCAAAGTTAAAACTTCAACTCCCTGACAAGTCTTAGCAACTGCCATATTGCAATCTCAGCACTTAAAAAAAAACCTCACACCAACTCCTGAATTCAAAGTGCTTCTCATACTCATAACCTTAATGTTCACCAACTCTAACCCAATCAAGAAATTTCAAATATATCCTGCAAACAGCCCCCAATTTTGTTATGGCACAATGGATGGTAAATGCTGAGCTGCTCAAATCCTATAGGGAAACTTGAAACAGCTACCACAACTGTTTTGCGATTTGTATTTTTATTTCAAACTGCATGCCTTGAATTCGGTAGTAATAAGTCCACCGAGTATTAGAGGTTTTTTTTAACAAAATTAAATTTATTAACAAAATAAATAATTTTAAGCACAATCTACAGGTCTACAATTACTACTAACATAACTCCTAAATCCCCTAATTAATCTATCTCCCAGTTATACCTACATTAAGGCAATAGTAAAACAACATAGATTTCAACAGACCCAGGCAAAGCACACAATACCCTGGACAATGATATTTAAAATGAAATCTCTTAGCTTCAGTTCCTGGAGGTAGCAGTTTGGTACATAGAGACTGAAGGCTTTTCACACATGCCGGATCTTAGAATACTTTCTTCCTTACACATGACCTCATCTCCTTTATACATGTTTCTCCCTTTTTAATATAAATCCCATTGTTCCAATATGTCTTTGCAACTTAACTTCTGTCATAATATGTCTTTCATTATACTCATTTATCAGTAATCTTTGGGAAAAATAAACACACTGTTTGGCTTAGCCTCTTATGGCTCGGTGTAACACCATACCATCTCTTTGAAATTCACTACTCTGGTTTATCTAAAAATGCAAATGTTCTTCACACCTCACATTCTAAAACTTCAGCCATGTTTATGTATTTAGCATTTCAAATCTAGTTTCTCTTCTCATACATTAAAGCACCCAGACCAGCTGTCTATAATTCAATTAAACCACACACACACACACACACACACACACACGCTATCCAGACCCTACTATTCCTACTTTACAATAAATCCCAACAACATTATGAGAATTATTGTATTTTCATGACAGTCATCACGTTGGAGGATCTATGCCCAGTGGGAAGTGGTGGACACACATTGCCTGTGGTGGTGAAGGTCACCATTGTCTGGAGATATGTGTGGGATCCCTGGCTTAGTGCTGCATCAAGATGGTCACCAATGCCATGGTCAAGAGGTCCAGTCAATAGAACAGTTTCTCACCAGTCAGTCAGGCAGAGAGGGTTTGGAACTATTGCTGAGTTCCCCCGGGTGCAGGGTTTCATTGAGTGCACACATGTGGTCGTTAAGGCTCCCACAGACCAGGCAGCAGCCTTCATCAACAGGAAGGGCTTCCACTCACTCAATGTGCAAGTGGTCTGCAAATGGATCCTTCGGGTGATGTGCAAGGGTCTCGGGAAGCTGTCACAACTTCTACATACTAAACCAGATCTGGTGTCTGACCTTTTCATACCCTCTCTGTGTCTTTAAGGATGGATACTGGGTGACGAGGGCTACCCAATGAAGAGATGGGAATGCAGCCTCAGAACTTTGAGGTCAGATGAGATCATTTACTGCACTTCTTTTGATGGTTGAACAAGCCAATTCTGGAAAGGCAGAGTCTGACACAAGGGCCACAGTGAAGTTGTCCCTTGCTGGTGATGCGGGATGATCTCTGCTGATAACTTGTTTGCAGCTTCTGAAACCACATGTTGTCATGGTGATGAATTCCTGCCCTCAGCTGGTGTCACTATTTGCATTGATCCTCACTTCGATTGTGATTGATGTTGAGGGTTTTCATGTCTCTTTTGACAGCATCCTTGAATTGGATCTTTGGGTGCCCTGTTGGTCTTCTGGCACAGATGATCTACACATACAGTTTCACCTTGGGGATGCGGCCATCTTTCATCCTGTGCACATGCCCAAGCCAGCGAAGGTCCCTTTGCTTGATTAGCATAAGCGTGTTTGGCATGTTTGCTCTAGAAAGGATTGCTTCATCGGTGACTTTGTCTTTCCAGGTGATATCAAGGATGTGTCATCGGAGGCAGAGATTATTGAGCTTTTTTTTTCTTGGTAGTTGTAAGTTGTCCAGGCTTCACTGCCACATGGCAATGTGCTGAGGATACAGGCCTTGTGCATAAACATCTTGGTCCTGTGGGTTAGTCTGTTGTTCTCCCATGCCTATTTTGTTAGCCGGCCAAATTTGGTGGCTGCCTTTCGAATGCATGTGCTAAGCTCTTCATTAAGAGACAGATTATCTGTCACTGTTAGGTTCAAGGTAGCAGAATTTGCTGACTGCTTCCAGTGGTGTGTTGTTGAATCTAATCAGAGGCGGAGGAGACACCCCTGTCCCATAACTACAGCTTTATTGACACTGATGGTGAGGGAGAACATGACAGAAGCATTGGACAGATGACCCATGAGCCAGGAGCTGGTCTTCTGTCTGGGCAACTAGTACATCATCAGAAGTTGTCTGATCAGGACATGCTGCACTTTTCTCTTAGCTTTCAGTCTTGATAGGTTGAAGAGTTTCCTGCCTGATTGAGTGTGAAGTCACACTCCTTCCATGTCGGCAGGGAAGGCATGGGTCTGTAGGAGAGAGAAAGAGATGCCAAACAGAGTAGGGGCTAAGACCCTGTTTCACCCTGTTCTTGACCTGAAAACTGTCAGAGGTGAAGCCGTCAAACTAAACGTTGCTGTGGCTGTTATCATGGATGGACTGTTTGACACTGTGAAGATTGGGAGGATAGTCGATTTTCTTTAGTATTTGGTAAAGAGCTATCCACTCTCAGTGTAAAATGCTTTTGTGAGATCCACAATCAGCCTAGTAGTGTGTAAATAAGTAAAGGATTCTTCTTGTGGTACAGAATATCAGAATTCATGAAAGACAAATAAACAGCAAGGTGACAGCAACCTACAAACTATGACCTCCTGCAACCCAGGTGCAGCCAGCTGGGCTTTCTCACACGTTTGTGACTGCGCCGTCTTGGTGCTCCCCCTGCCTGTCAGCTGAGGTAGAAGCGGGCTGCTGATATTTCTGCTCTGTGGCTCTCAATAGCCATGGCCACTGTCCTCTGTTTGCCTGAGGCCTTGAGGCCCTCGCATATTGAGGGCTTCCTGAGGCATTGATGTCACTGGAAGAGGACCACCAGGAGAGGAGCCCTCCGGTTTTGCAGGCAGCTTCTCCTCTTCCCTTTGAGGGCACACTTGTACCTTCCTGTTCACCTGAGGAGTTTGAAGACCTGGCAACAATTCCAGGTGCCTCATCTCCCTGTCACCCAGCCATTGCTCCTGCGGTCTGCTGGATGTGGCTGTCAAGAGGGTCACCAATCTCTTCATGTAGGAAGCCAAGTGAGCACATGTCAGAGACATGTCTGTACTCATGGATGTATTCCTCAATCATTTCTGAATTGCTGTGCATGGCCTCTGGATGCCTCTTCATGCACTTCACACTATAGCTCCAGCACATGCTGCCTTGTTGATGACTCCAGATGCATGTCATCAGCATGAAGCTCAGCATCCCAGGCCTAGCTTCTGTCCTCTGAGCGTCAGTGCCCTCAGCTGTCACAGCCTCCAGCAGCTACTCGAGTATACCTGTGCTGTGCTCAGCAGATTGTGACCCTGAATCTGTGCATGAATGGATACCCACCAATGTGAGAATATCTGTCATGAATGAAGGGTATGGAGGACTGATGTGAGGGTGTATTTTCTGAAGTCACCTGCGCCTCCTCAGAGGTGCCACAGACTGGGAGACTAGCTGTTCTTGTCCATGATCTGCGAGAGAGAAGAATGATTAGAGGACCATGAGTGTTTCAGCATGTACTTCTAACTACTCACCTTCTGAAGCTCTATGTAACCAATGGGAGACACATGAATATTATGCTTTGTGCTTGCCAGAAGATCTCTTGTACCCATCCATTCAGCCCTCACCTTCTCGGGCTCCTCACCATCAGCGATGACCTGCCCTGTCTCCCAACTCCAATGTCCCTTTCTGTTTTGGTGGGAGGATTACTATATCTGGTATGTCACCTCTAGTTCTTGATCTTTCTCTTGCATTGTGAACTCTCCTCTCTTGCAAACACACAAATTTATATTGTTATTCACCAATCAAAGACGTGCACAGCCTAACTGTCTGTTATAGAGTTGATTTTCCAGACAATTTTTCTTGGTGAATACATTCAACTTTATTTACAAGACAGCAGCAGCAGCTACATGTGTGCATCTAACTCTATAAAGAAGAACTCTCTCCTAGAGGTTCCCCGCGCTGCTAACTGATTGGTTTACCCAGATCATGTGATCTTACAACACAGGATTATTCTTAAAGCTACAGTCCTACTTTTATCAAAACTATAATTACTACACTGTCCATCATGATGCCACAGGAATGCCTCCTGAATGCAGCCAGTCGGTACTGGCAGTGCAGGAGTCAACTTTGACTGACCAGTGTCCTTCACAGGCACACTAACATGCATCTGACAGTCAATGCTGCAACCTGGACACTGCTGCTGATTGGGTGGACACCCCTTTCTCCGCATTCATACTGATGTTTGGTCACATTTAAGGTTGCAAGCTTAATAGTATACACTGCACTCACCTTTCCAGAACACATCAGAACATTGACGCTCTTTCAACACTGCAGCCAGCAATAGTACTGAAGACTTGTGCTCCAGAACTTGCCGTGCCCCTAGCCAAGCTGTTCCAGCACAGCTACAACACTGGCAACTACCCAGCAATGTGGAAAATTTCCCAGGTATATCCTGTACACAAAAAGCAGGACAAATCCAACCCGGCCAATTACCGCCCCATCAGTCTACTCCCAATCATCAGTAAAGTGATGGAAGGGGTCATCAATAGTGCTATCAAGTGGCACTTGCTTAGGAATAACTTGCCCAGTTTGGATTACCCAGTTTGGATTGCCCACTTAGCTACTGACCTCCTTACAGTCTTGGTTCAAACATGGACAAAAGAGCTGAACTCCCGAGATGAGGTGAGAGTAACTGCCCTTGACATCAAGGCAGCATTTGACTGAGTGTGGCATTAGGGAGTCCTAGCAAAACTGGAGTCAATGGGAATCAGGGGAAAAACTTCACAGGTTGGAGTCATACCTAGCACAAAGGAAATGGTTGTGGTTGTTGGAGGTCAGTCATCTCAGCTCCAGGACATCACTGCAGATGTTCTTCAGGGTAGTTTCCTAGGTCCAATCATCTGCAGCTGCTTCATCAATCACCTTCTTTTCATCATAAGGTCAGAAGTGGGGATGTTCGCTGATTATTGCACAATGTTCAGCACCAATTGCGACTCCTTAGAAGATGCAGTCCATGTCCAAATACAACAAGATGTGGACAATATCTAGGCTTGGGCTGACAAGTGGTGAATAATATTTGTGCCACACAAGTGCCAGGCAATGACCATCTCCAACAAGTGAGAATCTAACCATCGCCCTTGACATATAATGGAATTACTATCATTGAATCCCCCACTATCAACATCCTGGAGGTTACCATTGATCAGAAACTGAGCTGGACTAGTCATGTAAATACTGTGGCTACAAGAGCAAGTCAGAGCCTTGGAATCTTGTGCCGAGTAACTCACTTCCTGACTCCCCAAAGTCTGTCCAGCGTCTTCAAGGCACAGGTCAGGAATGTGATGGAATACTCTCCACTTGGCTGGATGAGTGCAGCTCCAACAACACTCAAGAAGCTTGACATGGTCCAGTACAAAGCAGCCCGCTTGATTGGCACCCCATCCTCAAACATTCATTCCCTCCAGCTCTGATGCACAGTAGCAGCAGTGTGTACCATTTACAAGATACACTGCAGGAGCTCTCCAAGGCTTGTTAGACAGCACCTTCCAAACCCATGACCACTACCATCTAGAAGGACAAGGGCAGCAGATAGATGGGAACACCACCAGTTGGAATTTCCCCTCCAAGACAATCATCATCCTGATTTGGAAATATATCGCCGATTCTTCACTGTCACCGGGTCAAAATCCTGGAGCTCCCTCCCTCAAAGCACTGTGGGTGTACCTATACCCAGTGGACTGCAGTAGTTCAACAAGGCAGCTCACCACCACCTTCTCAAGAGCAATTAGGGATGGGTAATAATTGCTGGCCTAGCCGGTGACTCCCACATCCCGTAAGTGAATAAATTAAAAAATTAACAAGTTCAATTGTGCCCATTACGTCTGGTGAGTGATTGGCAGGTCGCAAGGCAACAGATAACACTCCAATGGACTCTAACTGACCAATCAGAACTGAGTATTCATCTGATGGGTATGATGATGGTCATTGGGTGTCGTTTTTGAGGGGAGGAAAAGCAATTTGAGAAATTGTATTTTTTCTCATGGGGGCTGATATAACAGATGGGGTGTCAATAAAGTCAATGCAACTGAAAAACAGATAGAAGATCAAAAACATTTCGCAATTAGAGCTGCCCCACTGAGGATCAATTTGGGAAAATTGTTCGCTTGCCCTTTCTGGATGCTGGTGAGAAGGGTATCATGTGGGAAAATCCTGATGCAGCTGGTTAACGGTCATTGAGAAGGAGGCATTCTGATCCGCAGGGCGCAGCTCAGTGCGAGAGGCTCTTTTTAGGTTTATGGACGGTAAATGGAGCATGACGTAAAGGAGAGTGGAGAGGAAGTGAAGAGAAGAGACGCTGATGCTGTGCGAAGACACGAAGTGCTGACACAAATCTTTGACATGGGCTCATGTAAGAGGTAAAAGAGACCGAGGTAGACAAATAATCTTTCTAAAAGAGCCTTGCAAACTGGATAAATGCACCATCAACGCAGATGATTCATGCCTCCAAAGCAAGATGAACGTGGAGGTCCGTGGTCGCCAATGCCCTCTTAGGGCATGGTACCTGGAGAGGGAGAGAGAGAGAGAGGGAAGAGGGAAAAGCTGTAAACTGAGACATTTGAGCTATTTTGAGTAAATTATTGGAGACTGGTATATGTAATGAAAAACTAGGATTCGGGGCACCTGGTCCCTATACAGGGCTCCCTCACTGTCCCTTCTGGGTCTTGCCTGAGCCAACTCTTCCCTCCCCTCTGCGCTGCCTAACCGGTTGGCTGCCCTGCTGCCAGCTGTTACTTGGACGGCCGGAGAGAATATTACTTTTCCACTTCTCACTTCTGCCACCCCCCCCACCCCTTCACCTCCCCCCCCTCGCCCCACTGCCCCATGGCCACACCACCCACTTTAGGTCTTGTTAATGCTGGTAAAATCCCAGCCAATATCTTCACACTGCATGCTATTTTTCTCACCTAATTTAAAGCTAACAGCCTGGGCTATAACAGCATCCAAATTCCTATGAGGATATGGATGTACGAGGATTGTACAACACCATGGCCAGGGAAATTTAAAAAAAACCTTTTAAAGATGGGATTCAGGCAAACCAGCGGAATGAGGATGATTGTTCTCCCAGAAACTAATGAAAACGATTGAACCCAGACAATCAAATAAGCAAAGAGAGAGAGAGAGGAACTAACGTAGGAAACCAACACGACAGTGATAGATAAAACCAGGTATGTAAAATTCAGCACAAAAACAAAAATACCTGGAAAAACTCAGCAGGTCTGACAGCATCTGCGGAGAGGAACACAGTTAACATTTTGAGTCTGTATGACCCTTTATCAGAACTAAGACAGATAGAAGGGGGCCAGTGATAGATGATGCCAAGAAGAGACTGCCAAAGATGTCATAGACAAAAGGACAAAGGGGTGTTAACAGTGGTGATATTATCTAAAAGATGCGCTATTGGGGACATTAAGGGAAGCAAGCTACTGGCAGATGGCCCTAGTGCGGGTGGGATGGGGGGAAGGGATCGAAATGGGCTAAAAGGTGGAGATGAAACAATCGATCAAAATAAATTTAAAAATAGGAGGGAAAAGAAAAAAATATAGTTGTAAAAAAATTATAAATTATTGGAAAAAGGGGGATTGGAAAGGGGGTGGGGATGGAGGAGAGGGTTCATGATCTGAAATTGCTGAACTCAATATTCAGTCCGGAAGGCTGTAAAGTGCCTAATCGGAAGATGAGGTGCTGTTCCTGCAGTTTGTGTTGAGCTTCACTGGAACAATGCAGCAGGCCAAGGACAGACATGGTGTGTTGAAATGGCAAGCACCAGGGAGGTCTGGGTCATGCTTGCAGACAGACCGAAGGTGTTCTGCAAAGCGGTCACCCAGTCTGCGTTTGGTCTCTCCAATGTAGAGGAGACTGCATTGCGAGCAGCGAATGCAGTAGACCCTAAGATTTCCAGCATCCGCAGTATTTTGCTTTTATTTTAATGTAAAATTCAGCAACCAAGGGAAACCAAAGGACAAATTGCACAGGAATCTGATGAAAACAAAAACCATTTCAAACAGATGTTGAGCGATCCTGGAAAACTAGTGGGAATAGAGAGTGAGTGATTACAGAATTGTTAGGGTGCAGAAGGAGGCCATTTGGCCCATTGTGTCTGTGCTGGATCCTTGAATGGGCAACACACCGAGCACCATTCCCCCTACATTCTCCCTGTAACCCTGCTCTTTCTTATCGATAACACTCTTATTCCCTTTTCGATGCTTCAATTGAACCTGCCTCCACCACACTCTGAAGCAGTGTATTCCAAACCTTAACCACCCACTGTGTAAAAAAGTTTCTCCTCATATCACATTTACTTCTTTTATTGATTACTTTAAATCTGTGGCCTCTTGTTCTCAATATCAATGGGAACATTCAACTGACAGAAAAACAAAAAAATCTTTAAACACAAAAGTATTTGCAGAAATGGAGACTCATTCATCCGGAAAATTTGCATCAACAGAGATAATGAAAGTTCAATACAGCCATAAGACGGTTTCCTAGCCCAGTATCAGCATTGTCTTTAGCTTTGTTTACACTGACATTCCAACTCCTGGGATTTAATCACAATAATAACAATTCCGTTTAACCACATCTAGTTTTTATTTTTGATTACTATACATTTTTGCATATTAAATTTCACATTGTTCCAAACAATTAAATACAGTCGACTCCACTTGGGTGCGTGTGGTAAGAGCAGCTTCCAGCTCTATAACTTATCTTTTTAGTTTTCCGCCTATTTGTTTACAGTTCCAATCTTCTGATGAAACGCCAGCTCCTTATATTTTTTTTCTCTCATATCTTGTGGAAACCATGCTTGAGCTTGTCCTGTCAAGAGCTGATAGGAGTAAACTGAGGCCGATTCACATCAAGCGTACAGATAGTCAACTTCTTAGATCTCCTAGTTCAGTGCTTCCCCAAACCTCCCAAACTGCTGTGACACCATTTAAATGCTTCACATTCTGTGCGACCCCAGGATGAATATTGGGGGGGTGAGGGCAGTGTGCAGGGGGAAAGTTGTTGAGCAGGATGGGGGTTCAAACAGCAGGGATACAGACACACAAAAAAAGCTAATATACCTACTATTTTGTTGGCTTTTTTGGTGTCAGTGATTAGAGCTCATTGGATTAAGCCACGCCCAAAGGCAAAAAATGTGTGTACCTAAAGTTGATCCCTGTGCTATCAAATCTGAGCCTCCGCTCTACAGCTACCATTGCTGCCTCTGAGCTCATGACCCCCTATTGCTTGTTCCAGTAGGGTCGCGGCCCATAGTTTAGGAACCCCTGTTCTAATTAAAACCCTTCTATTTCAGTTACCACTTCAAATCTCTTTTAGATGTTGCAAATTGATTGCTCAACTGGTGAAGGTGAGATTTAAGGAGAATATACCTGTACGCACAGTATTAATGAGCCATCAAACAGTTCAATAAATTCTACCTCTTGGTTTTATCGCCACATGCTTCTAAGGGGAGTTGACTGTAATGCACACCTCAAATAACTTCCCTCATAACAAAAAAAATTCTGTTGGTGTTGAACTCATCCTATAGGATTTGTTTAGATTCTGTAATATAGAGCAAACATTATACAGCAAGTATAATTCGTCCTGTACGAGTCCAGAGACTATGTGTTCCCAAATAAGCATTTGAACGCTTCAGGCAGGCATACTGAGGTGTGTGGAGGTGTGAGTGTGTGTATAAAACACACACCACAAACCAAGAGTAATTATAAGATGTCATAACAAAAATATATGCATTACACTTTCTTTTAATAAAGTTTTCAATGGGAACTGATATTTTTTTTAAAAAAAACAAAGCCTCCATTTTAAAACATAAGGTTAGACAATCATTTGCAACTTGGAATCCAAAGTACTCATTGTCCAGGCTCCAACAGACCTTAATATTAGGAATCTGTTTATCTACTTGAATGTTGTAAAATAGTCTTTTGGACAATGTGTTTAAAAGCCCCTAAAGAACCCATTGATAAGCTATAGGATTTTGGAATGGGGTGTAATATAGAAGAAATTACTAAGGGTTTCCATCTCTTTACAACACAGCTCATACCAGCGCTAAACAACAAAGAACACCGACTAAATACAAAGCCTAACTTCCTATAGACGAAGGGAATCTGCACTCTGAAAGATTTTTGCCTCTCTGCTACAGAGAGCTGTAGCCCAAAGTCTCAGAAATCCAAAAGCGCATGACAGACATGGTGTGTGGCACTTCTGTGAAGTGCACATCATGCTTACACATGTAAGGCTACACCTAGGAATTTATGTGAGATCACTAGTGCCACAGGCCCCTGGAATGTGTTTGAATAAAATGGGACTACTTTATTAACCTAATGAGCATGCTCAGTGGTACGATGTACTATGGGCATATCCATGGTGTTGGACCTATCATTCAGGCTAGTAAAATCTAAACATGGGCTAATGCCCATTCCCAAGGCATTGTGTTTAAAAATAGATATATCTGTATAGCTCTATATATAAATATTGATTTCTCCAATAGAAGGTTGGGAATTTTCAGTTATGGAGAGCAACAAAATGGGGAAACTATTTGAAGGAAATTTGATTGTCTTGTTTACTCCCATTTTCAATAAAGTTGCCATTAATGAAAACAATAAAACCATTTTCATAGTGATGTAATTTGGGGACTTCTTTGGTGTGCCTGGAATCACTGTGGAATCAAATAAATATGACCATTAACACAAGAAAAATGAAGTGAGCTCCGAGTAGTTCTGAGTTCTCTCTCATGTATAGGCACACAAACAACCACACACATACTCCCCTAAACACAAACATCAACACACATACCTCCCTACACACATACACACATATCCCCCTATGCACAAACACCCACACACATACCCCCCTACACACACACACATACACATTCCTACACACACGCACACGCACATACATTCCTATGCACACACACTCCTACACACACACATACATTCCTACGCAACCACTCACACTGACATACACACACCCCTACACAGACACATTCACACTGACAAACCCCTACACACACACACACTGATGCACACCTACACACACACTCACACTGACACACACCCCTACATACACACACAGACACTCACACTGACACATCCCTACACACACAGACACACACACCCCAACACACACACTCACTGACATACACACCCTTAGACACCCATGCACACTCACGCACACCACCGCCATTCACATCCCTACACACGCACTCACACTCACACTAACACACACACACGCTCACACTCGCACACACACACTCAAACACACACACACAGGTGCACATCATACAAAGGCACACACAGTCACATTCACATGCGCGCACAAGCACACACACACACCTTCACACAGGCACATATTCACACTGGCACACCCACACAAACACATTCTATATATACACACAGGTATGCACACACAGACATATACACACGTAGGTACACCCACAAGCACATATACACAGGCACACATACATACAGATATAACATGCAGGCACATTCACATACACAGGCACACTCATGCTCTCACACAGGTACACATGCACAGACTTAGGCCTATATATACAGGTACACAAAATCATACACATTCCTATAGACATATATACACACAGGCATGCACATACAGGTATATACACACACACACACACACATAGTCACACGCACATACAGGCACACACACACAGTTATACACAGGCACACACAGACAGGTGCATACATACACACAGACAGATATACACATAGACATACACACAGACACATAGGCACACACATAGATACACACAGACAAAAACACACACAGGCAGACAGATAGGCATGCACAGCCAAATACACACTCACACAAGCACACACACACATACACACTCTAGGATACACAAAGTGAACTCAGCCTAGGAACAATCAGATATGTGACTTCATGTGGTGCCTCTTCGTAATTCACATTTAGGCATTCGTACAAATCAGATTCAATCTGGATTGGATTTATAGTGAATTCAGGATCACTAAGGTTTGTGTCACATCACTTGCACCTGACTCTTTAATCCGGATGAACGTTCGATTCAGATTTGATCTGATTAGCATCTGGAGTACAAAGCGAAATGAGAACAGTGTTGCAATCGGTTTCCAGTCTCAATAGATTCGGTATTGAGGCAAACAATTGCAGACAGATTGCAGTAGGATAAGAAAAGTACAACATCAGTTAACTGCTGTCACAATGATCTGTAATCTGCTTGGAGCTATAGAACATGCAGAGAAAAATAAAATGGTCCCATTGTATCCCATCATATATATATACTGAGAGTAGTGCATGGTGACTGGCAGTGTATAAGATAGGTTGATCTGGCTCAAGACTTAAGTGTGATGTAGAAAAGTGTATTCAAATTAGGGATGCAATGATTCAGAAAATCCAAACAGTACAGGCGATTCTGCAGGCTAAGGTTTTTCAGCTGCCAGTTTGACATGGATATTACAGGAAATCTCAATGTAGAAAAACAAAAGATCATTTAGCATTGATAGTATCTACATTAACAGAGTCTTACAATGTTAATGACAACTCTGTGGTCAGCAAACTTGCATGTCTCAGATGTGCATTCATTGTTTGATTAAAGATTATCCAATGTATATTCTGGAGAAATAGACTAAGCAATATTCTTTCTGAAGGAATCAAGAGCAGTGATTGCTGTAGGTAGAGGAATTACTGCTGCAGTTTAAATTAGCATTAAAATTGAGGCTCGAGCAACAAGAAATAAAGAGGAAATATAAGCTAAATACCGCAGACGCTGGGAATCGGGAATAAAAACAAAGTGTGGAAAAACTCAGCCATTCTGGCAGCGACTGCGGAGAGAGAAACAGAATTAAGGTTTCGAGTCCGTATGACTTCTTTCAAAGGTGAACTCGAAACCTTAACTCTGTTTCTCACTCCACATATGCTGAGTTTTTTCAGCACTTTCTGTTTTAATTTAAGAAATAAAGAGGTGTGTAGTCTTGTAGGACAAAAAGCTAACATTTATCTGGTTTCGGGGTTCTCGTAAAGATTCTAGTCCTGAAGCCCATTATTTGACAGCAAGGCTTCCCCTGTGATGCTGGATATTCCTCAACTAACCCCACCAAGTTGTCCAGCAATAGATTTTCTGCAGGATATAACCCCTTTGGCGAACTAGTTGTGATCCAAAATGACCAAACTACAGTATTGACATTAGTTTATTTTTGCTTATTCGGATCATTTAAGGCATCATATTCACCAGGAAGTAGAAAGATTGAACTCAATGGCACTGTGGCTCAATAAAGGATCAAAATAATTCACGTTGATTGGATTCAACGTTGAAGGAGAGAATCACTGCATAAAAGCGATAACCAAACATCATGAATTTGTGTGTACAGTTTTTGCTAATTGACCAGATGACAGAAAAATTACACTGATGTAGAATAATACCTCAAATTTTGCATTATGATTTTTAACCCTTATGTTGCTGGCAGGTTTCAAGAAACTCCCCTCTCGATGGGCTGACTTAGTCTGTTTTCAGTTCAGGGCATTGTCACAATAAATAAAAAAAATCTCCTTACAGTAATGTAGATACTCATATGAAGATAGGCTTAGATTTATTACTGTAACACTGGCCCCCGTGAACTAAATGAGACACCAAAAACCTGATTTTGAAGAAAATAAAATATATGTACCCAACCATCCCTTTTTCACCAGTTCTGTCCCCTTTGTTATTCTGTCGGTTCTTAAATTCTAACTTTATTTTTTTCTACATTAGGTACACTGTTCTACCACTTTATTTTACAAAATCTTGAAACTATTGTTCATCTTCCTCCCAACTGTTCACCTTTGGTGAGAGTCCCAGAAAGATGAAGGAGTTACTGGGCCTATTTTAATAGCCTATTCCAAACCCTGATTCTGCGGACTCACAGAATGACCAGTCCAATCTTTGATGCAAAAAAACCCACCTCCAGGGTGCCCTACTGTCAATTTTGTCTCCCCGCACCACAGCCTGGACAAATGCCACTTTAAAGGGTTAATTGCAATTTTATTTTCTTTTTCTACTGAATATTGGTTTAATTGTTTATCCGGCTACCACACTGTGGATGAATCTAATAGGACATTACAGCCCATCGTGTCATCATCAAGATAACTTCATTGGAGCTCAACTGTACTCAAATGATGATGTTTAGGGTATCATTCAGCCAATCAGCTTTCAGCTTTTTTTTTAGGCTCTGACTGAATTCCAATAAAAATGTAGGTCTTTGCTAAGTCACGTTGGATTGGCTGCAATCCTTGCATCCCCAATTGAAAGCATGTGTTATGTTAGAAGACATATGGTGCATCTGAAGACTATGAACATATAACATTCCAACTGTACAATAAGAGCAAGACAGGGTGCAATCACATCACAATGCAGCACTGGCAACGCTGCTTATCCTTCAGATCCTTCGCTTCACTGATAGCCTCTTTTCCCTTCCCATCCGGCTTCTCCTCAGTGGCCTGGGCTCCAGGTTCTGCAGCAGTGCCATTTGGGGGAGCTTGACTCTCTACTGGCCTCTCATTCTTGCTGTCACCATCCTCAATCATCACCAGCTCTGCCTTGCCTGTTCCATCGTACCCTAGGAACTTCTTGGTCTCGTTCTCATCCTCAACATCCTGGTATCCCATGAAAATCATGGTCACTGGCTGGTCTTTGCTGGGCTCCGCACCATCGCCTGGGGTTTTCTGAAGGATTTTAAGATTTTCTCCGGCTATCCCATCTGGCTTTAGCTTTTCTGGGGTCTGATTGTCAGCCTCAAGTTGATTAGGTCCTTTCCCCTCAGGAACCACTGCTTTACTAAAGTCTGTCATCTTATCAGCTTTCTGTATCAGCTCATCAACTTCTGTGGTACTTAGAAGATGAACTCCGTTTTCCACTGCTCCATCACCTTTTCGCACCTCATGGATCACCTTGAGGTCATCCTCATAGACCTTGACACCTTGCTGCTTGAGGTTTTTGGGGGACACACTAGTGGTGGACAAGACCTTAGTCTCCCCTGTTACATTGTCCTTCTCCACTGTAATTTCCACTGCAAACATTGCTGGCCAACAACAAAAGAGCTGAATGTTAGTGAATAAACAGCAGAAAGAAGAATAATTAGATGCTTAAGACTGCCGACAATGACCCCATTGGTTTCTAATGAGGGTAGTTGAGGGATAAATCCAATGGACGTCTCCCCAGTTGCTCTTCAAATAACACCACAGAATCTATTACATGAACTTGAAAAGGCAAATCAGGCCTTAGGTTAAACTCTCATCGAGAGGTCAGCACCTCCGATGGTGCAACACTCTCAGTACCTCACTGAATTTTCAGCCTAAATTATGGGCTCAAGTCCCTGGAGTGGGAACCTTCTGGCTTAGGGGTGAGAGTGCTACCACTCAACCAAGGCTGGCACCCACGATTTATAGAGTTTATTGAGTCACTATCAGACAGAAGGAGGCCATTTGGCCCATTGAGTGCATACTGGCTCTCTATAAAGCAATCAGTCAGTCCCATTCCTCAGCTCTATCCTTGGAGCCATTTTCTTCAAATATCCATCCAATTTCCTTTTGAAATCATTGATCATCTCCACTTCCATCACCCTCAAACGGAGTGAGTTCCAGCTCTCATTACCACTCACTGCATCCCCTTATATTTCTTGCCCAAAATCTTATATCTGTGTCCCCTAGTCCTTGAACCATCAGCTATTGGAGACACCTTCTCTTTTGCTATCTTACATAAACCTGCCACAATCTTGTAAATCTCTATATATCTTTTTAGTCATTCATGGGATCTGGGTGTTGCTGGCTAGGTCATTTATTGCCCATTCCTAATTGCCCTTGAGAAGGTGGTGGTGAGCTGCCTCCTTGAACCGCTGCAGACCATGTGGTGTAGGTACACCCACAGTGCTGTTAGGGAGGGAGTTCCTGGATTTTGACCCAGCGACAGTGAAGGAACAGCGATATATTTCCAAGTTGGGATGGTGAGTGGCTTGGGGGGAAACTTCCAGGTGGTGGTGTTCCCATGTATCTGCTGCCCTTGTCCTTCTAGATGGTAGTGGTTGTGGGTTTGGAAAGTGCTGTCGGAGGAGCCTTGGTGAATTCCTACAGTACATCTTGTAGATGGTACATACTGCTACCACTGTGCGTTGATGGTGAAGGGAGTGAATGTTGTGGATGTGGTGCCAATCAAGCGGGCTGCTTTGTCCTGGATGGTGTCAAGCTTCTTGAGTGTTGTTGAAACTGCACGTGAAACTCCAGGCAAGTGGGAAGTACGAGAGGCTGGGGAGGTAGTCGGGGGATCCCATGGTGGGGTCTGGGGTGTCAGTACTTTAGTTACCCAGGAGTTAGAAGTGGTTTTAATTTGGAACCATCCAAAGTTTGTGATTTAAATCAGAGTATCGGGTGGTTCTCATTTCAGGGTAATTGCCCATTGGAACTTTGAACTTCCTGGGCAATTCCCATGCAGTCCTTGCGTGGGGATTTCCGGGAGGTCCCCCAGCGCACCTCCTGGGGTACCCCCTGGGCATGACCTTCTGGGGATGGGAAGTTATGGGCCTTGAAGAACTTGCCCTACGTGGCAGCATGAAGTTGGATTTAAGAACATTGGGAATGTTACACTGAGTCCCAGCTTCCTCCACAGAATCTCACTGTTTCATTCAGATCCCTAACCAGTGATCCCAGAGTATTGAATCCAAAAATAGGTTAGCAAGACAAACAACAATAAGAGTAAGGAGATCTTTCTCTGTAATGTTTCACAATAAATGTAGTGGCAGAGGGACCTGGGGATTCGTGCGGTTTTGAAGGTGACAGGACATATTGAGAGTGATTAGCAAAACATATGGAATCTTGGACTTCATAACTAGAGGCATGGAGTACAAAAGCAGAGTGGTTATGCTGAACTTGTTTAAAACTCTGGTTAGGCCACAGCTGGAGTATACGTTGCTTGCTTCCTCTGAATCCATCATTCTATCTATATACCTTAATATGCTGCTGTAGTTTGTGACATGTTTTGCCTTCCTGCAGTACCACCAGAGCTCCAGGGGGTGGCAGAAGCTACCATTACCAGAGCAGCATGAACACACTGTGAGACAGCACGGAGGGTAACACTGCCTGCCAGGAAACAGATTAGGCTTTAAATCAGGAGCTGTTTATCGCAGGGCTTTCAGGAACCAGGGTCAGCTGGAGGGCATCTCCTTTACATCAAGCACAGGGACACAACCCAATCGAGCTTCAGAGGACTGCTGGAAACCTTTTAGGCTGGAGGATGGGAGAGTTCAGAGACTAATGGCCCCTTATCTAATGTCCCTTTTAGCAAGCAGGCTGCTTCCCTGGCTGCTACCCAGCACATTGCTTCCTCGGGTCCCCAATTGGAGACCAATGTTTTTACTTATTTGAGCATTTTTAGGATGTGGGCAATCGTGGGTTAGGTCATTTATTGCCCATCCAAATTGCCCTTGAGAAGGTGGTGGTGAGCTGCCTTCTTGAACCACTGCAGTCCATGTGGTGTAGGTACTGTTAGGGAGGGAGTTCCAGGATCTTGACCCAGTGACAGTGAAGGAACGGTGATATATTTCCAAGTCAGGATGGTGAGTGGATTAGAGGGGAATTTCCAGGTGGTGGAACTTCCATGTATCTGCTGCCCATGTCCTTCTAGGTGGTAGTGGTCATGTGTTTGGAAGGTACTGACGAAGGAGCCTTGGTGAATATGTCTCACCTTAATCAGCACCAGCCTTAAGGACTGGGATGAAAACAGAAACTGCTGGAAAAACTCAGCAGGACTGGCAGCATCTGTGGAGAGAGAAACAGAGTTAACGTTTTGAGTCCAAGGTGACTCTTCTTCAGAACAGGTGAGAGGTAGAAATGTGATAGGTTTTGTGCTGTTGAAAAATCGGGGAGGGTCAGATGGAACAAAAGGGAAGGTGGAACAAAAGTGGGTGAGGAAGATTAAATACCAAAGATATCTTGGAACAAAAGACAAAAGGAGTGGTAATGGTAGGTAATGGTAGTAGTAATGGAACAAAGCATTGGTCCAGAGTAAGTGTTAGTAGCAGCATAAAGGTCAGTGCTGTCTGGAAGCAAAAGTGTGAGAACAAGACACAGACTGGCACTTGGGGAAAAAAATTACAATGGAGGACAGGGTTCATGGTCTGGAGTTGTTGGGTCCAGAAGGCTGTCTAATCAGGAGATGAGCTGCTGTTTGTCAAGCTTGCGTTTGGCTTCACTTGAACATTGCAGCTGGCCGAGGACAGAAATGTAAGCATGAGAGCAGGGTGGTGAATTGAAATAGTGAGTAACAGGGAGTTCTGGATCATGCTTGCGGACTGAGCGAAAGTGTTCCGCAAAGCGGTCACCCAGTCCGCGCTTAGTCTCCTTAGTGTAGAGAGGACTGCATTGGGAGCAGTGAATACAGTAGACCAAATGGAAAGAAGTACAAATAAAATGTTGCTTCACCTGGACCAAGTGTTTGGGACCTTGCACGGTGAGGAGAGGAGGTAAAGGGGCAAATGTTACACCTTCTGCAATTGCACGGGAAGGTGCTGTGGAAAGGGGATGAGATGTTGGGGGTATAGAGGAGTGGACCAGGGTGTCACTGAGGGGATAGCCCCTATGGAATGCTGACAGGGGAGAGGAGGGGAAGATGCGTTTGGTGGCGGCATCATGCTAAAGTTGGCGGAAATGGTGGAGGGTGATCCTTCGAATGTGGAGTCTGGCAGGGTGGAAAATGAGGAAAAGGGGAATCCTATTGCGATTTAGAGAGGGAGAAGGGGTGAGGGTAGAAGTGTGGGTAATGTGTCAGACATGGTTGAGGGCCCTGTCAACTAAAGTGATGAGGAATCCTTGATTCAACAGAAAGGAAGAAATGTCGCTAATGCCGTTGCGGAAGGCAGTATCATCAGAACAGATGCGACGGAGGCGAAGGAACTGAGAGAATGGGATGGAGTCCTTACAGGAAGTGGGGTGTGAGGAGCTGTAGTCGAGTTAGCTGTGGGAGTCAGTGGGCTTGTAATGAATATTGGTGGACACTCTATCACGTAGGCTGCACACAAGTTGGCCCTTTAAGTTACCATGTGTGTGTGGCCGCGCAAAACTATTTAAAACACCCACACACCTAAATAGTCCTGCGCACTGCATGAAAAAAATTGAGGGTACATTAGTTGTCTTTATCCAAGCTGTTCAGCTTAATTCAAAGTGCAGTTTCTATTTTCTTTCTATTTATTCTTCATTTAAAGCCAGAATTTATTCCCCTCCCCTAATTGCCTTTGAGAAGGTGGTGATGAGCTGCCTTCTCGAACTCTCGCAGTCCCTGTGGTGTAGGTACATCCACAGTGCTGTTAGGGAGGGAGTTCCAGGATTTTGACCCAGCGACGGTGAAGGAACGGCGATATATTTCCAAGTCAGGATGGTGAGTGACTTGGAGGGGAACTTCCAGGAGGTGGTGTTCCCATCTGTCTGCTGCCCTTGTCCTTCTAGATGGTAGTGGTCATGGGTTTGGAAGGTGCTGTCGAAGGAGCCTTGGTGTGTTCCTGCAGCACATCTTGTAGATGTGCTGCCACTGTGCATCAGTGGTGGAGGAAGTGAATGTTTAAGGTGGTGGATGGGGACTGGTTCTGCTTAATAGTAACCCCAAGGATATTGATGGTGAGGGAATCAGTCATGGCAATGCTGTTGAGTGTCAAGGGGAGATTGTTAGGTTCTTTCTTCTTGGAAAGAGTCATTGCCTGACACTTATGAGGTGTAAATGTTACTTGCTACTGATCAGCCCAAGCTTGTATGTTGTCCAGGTCTGACTGCCCGAGAGGTCTGACTGTTCAGTATCTGAGCTGAAGTGTGCACAGCTTTCCCTTCCCGATTTCTGTATTCCCCTCTAGCCCCATAACCCTCTGAGATATCGGCTCTCCCTCCAATTCTGACCTCGGTTTTAATTGCTCCACCATTGCTGGCTGTGTTTTCAGCTGTCTAGATCATAAGGTCTGAAATTCCCTTTCTAGATCTCTCTGCCTCACTCTCTGTTTCTTTAAGTTGCTCCTTAAAACCTCCCAGTATGTCTCACTAAAGTTCTGCTCACCTGTCCTAAAATGGAGTTGAGGCAGAAGATCAGCCATGACCATACCGAATGGCAGAGCAGGCTCGAGGTGCCATACTGTCTACTCCTGCTCCTTATGTGCCTCAGAATCAAACTTAATTCAATATCGTGCCTGTGAAGTGCCATGGCTTATTTTCCTATATTAAAGGCACTATATAAATGCATGTTATACATCTTGGAGTGGAGTGATTAGGAATGGTCACAGCTCCATGCTCAACCTAAGAGGTACACAAAGCAAAACTCGCAAAGATTCAGAGGGTTGTGAAGCCTGGCAGCTGTTCATTGCCAATTTCCAGGGAAAATTTGGTAGCAAGTGGCATGAATCTAAAATTCCTCTTTTAAGTGTCAACCTTGGTTCTGTGGATCTTTCTCCCTCACCTCTGTGTCAGAAGGTTGTGGTTTCAAGTCCCACTCCAGAGACTTGAACACATAATTGAGGCTGACACGCTCAGTTTTGCAGTTCTGAGGGATTGTTGCAGTGTCAAAAGTGCTGTCTATCCAATGAGATCTTAAACTGAGGCCCCCTCTGCCCTACCACGTGGAGATAAAAGATCCCATGATGATATTTGAAGAAGAGCAGGGGAGTTCTCCCAGTGTCCTATCCAATACTTATCCCTCAAACCAATATCACAAAACAGATTATCATTATCACATTGCTGTTTGTGGGATCATGCTGTCTACAAATAGTTGCACACTTCCGACAACAGCGACTACAATCAATAGTATGTCCTTGGTTGCAAAGCACTTTGGGACATCCTGAGATTTTGGAAGGTGCTACATAAATGCAAGTCTTTCTTTCTTACAATCCTCACTCCATGGAACAGGAAGTGAGGCTGGAATGGAAGTTCCAGGTCCAGTTGACTCTCATTAATCTCCTGTACGTCACTCAGCTCATGGGATGATACCACATAGTGCAGTATCACCACATGAAAACACCCACGTTACCTGATGGGTTTAATGGATGAATGTGAATATATCTATGTGTGTGCATGTGTATACAAATATATGTATGTATGTGCATGTGAGATGTATGAATGGTATTGCTGTCTCAGTCTGTTCCCTGTAACTCAAACCTTCAGTCAGTGCTAGTAGTTATTATTAATTCTGCTCTGATTCAGAACTCTATCATCCCTCCCTGTCTTCTTTTTCTGAGTATGGTTTCCTTCTGATATGTTATAGTGAGACAGCTGGGGATAAACATAAAGCAAGTTACAGAGCACAGGAATCCATAGACCCACAGCAGCTCTCAGTATAGCACTAAAGAGATGGCTGGAGTGAGGAATGGGAGTAGGTCTGTTCTGTGATTGGGTCCATTGCTATATTGGGTGCAGTCAAAGGAGTTTAACTCTATCTGGCTCATCTTATACTAAATGGACAATAGTTAACAGATGTTGCTTAGGCTGAAGGGGTTGCTGAAGGACCTAGAGCAGGCCCAATACTTTTCTGTTCAATGCTGCCCAATTTTGGTGAGGGGACCCAAAAGAGGGTGACACTCTTGTAAGGGTGTGTTTTAGGGGGCAGCCAGGAATGCCTGGAAAATGCTTTGACCCAATTTCTGGGAGGACATTTTTCAGATGTTTTTGCAATGCAGGATGCTGATTCCAAACTTGGGCCTTCATTGTACCTAAAATTCATGAGACAATTAAGTTTAAAAGATTGTCAGACTCTTGTATGAATCAGACATCAAATTGTTGCTGAGTGACTCACATTATATGTACATTCCAGAGATGGTAAATACAGTACAGCTAGTTACTAGTTACTCTTACCAGCCTTCATCTTCTCTGTGCTTCCTTCGGTTTTATTGGCCAATGGGCTGCTGTGACGCTTTGCCAATTCTGTGAACAGAGCAAAGGCTGAGTTAGATGGGGGCTGGAGTGTGGCTTCCCTGATGTATAGCCTGGTTTCAGGTAGCTAAACCAGGGTCAAGGGCACTCAGCCAATCAAGACTGGATTCTGCCACTGTTGGTAAGGTTCAAAGATCACAGTTAGGTCACCTGAAAAAAATGTGCTATTTGTCACAGTAAATAAAGCTTTCCTTCACAATGGAACTTTATAACTTGCTAAAGTTTGATGGGGACAAAGGTCCTGATATGTTTGAAGAATGCAGAAAGGGCCTATTGTGCATTTTAATCCTCTGTGAGATTTTCCTGTTTATAGAGGACAAAATCTGTCGAAAGTACAAGGGCTTAGAATGCAGGACAGCCCACAGTGGGGGGTATTAAAGTGAGATGTTATGTTTATTTTTTCCTGCGGGTTATGAGTTACAGATCTCCCATATCTGATGAGAAAAAATTTCTTTGTAATTTGTTTTAAGAAGCCCAGGAATGATTGTAGGTGATGTTAGTGTTTGATTGCTTTTCACATTCCTGTAACTTAACACAGTTCCTATTTAAATGGAGCTGTTAACCTGTTTATTTCATATAACCAGGTTAATACAAGAAGCAGAAAACATGGAGTCACTGGATGATGTTAGGGATGATTAATTTTGCATTCCAAGTGGAGACTCAGGATTATGGGGCATTACAAGTTTCCAGCTCCTGTTTGTCCATTGTGTGATCCCTGTGAATGAATGTTTAGGGTTCATGCACTAATAACACACACGGGCTAAACTAATTATAGGGAAATCATGGTAACAGGGGGAGAGAGGAAGCGGAAAGAGATAGAGACGGAGAATGAGAGAGTGAGAGAGCAGAGGGATAGAGAGAGATAATTGGAGATCTGGGAAAGATGGGGAGAATTAGAGAGAGAAGAATGGAGAGAATTAGATACGCTGGGAGGGGAGAAGGATCGAGATAACAAGGAGAGAATTAGAGAGGGGGACATGGAGGGGGGTGGGGGGGGGGGGGGTGGTGGGGGGAGGGAGAGAAAGAGGGAAGAGAGACAAAGACAGCCATGATTGATGGAAGGAGACTGAGACAGTGAACAAGAGAGGAGTAGATCTTGACTTCAGGGATGGATGTAAAACAAGTTGCCATCTCATGATTATCCATTAAACAGTCAAGGTTAACCCCAGAGAGAGACAGAGAGAGAGCACTCTGACAACTCCACTCCCCTGATAACCGGCTAGTAAGTGCATGGTGTGATGCTGAGACTGGGTTTGATGGTGTGATCAGTGCTGACTGCTGATCTCACCTGGTGCTTGCTGGCAGCAGGTGTACAGGCTACAACTAAAGCTCCCAGAGTCAGCTTATTGCTTGCCTCTGTTGGGTGTCAACCTGTCTTGGCACCTGTTAGTCTAGACCAGACTGACACCCAGCCACACAAGGTATAATTACACTTACTGCAAAGTTTGTGACTCAGGTGTAGCAGCGTTACCGTGGAGACAGGTCAAAGAGCCTCCTTGGGGAGCCCACCTCAAACTCTAACTCAACAAAAGCTCTGCTACCTGTAAGTGCTGCTCCTGCTCAGCCCTGTTCCCACTTGCCTCCATTTGATTGTGGATGTTCTGCTGAAAGGCTTTCAACCTGAAATGTTAACTCTGTTTCTCTCTCCTGCCTGACCTGTTGAGTATTTTCAGCATTTTCTGGTTTTATTCCATTTGGTCTCTTCCTGTCCCAATTCAAAACGTTAAACCTCATTCACAAATACTTTCACAGTTTTACCCCATCCTACCTGTATAACCTTGCCCAACCTTGTGTCCTAAACCGTTGCCTCTGTTCCTCTGACTCTCGCCTCCTGTGTGACTCCACCTTAGCCCTGTAGATCCAGCTCTCTGGAACAGCCTCCATAAATCCCTCTTCCAAGCTGCATCTATTTCCACCTTTGACATTCATTGACTGGAGCATATGCTTCTTCAGAGTGTTGCTTGTTAGATTCTTTCTCTCTCTCTCTCTCTCTCTCTCTCTATCCCTACCAGTGCTTGGCTCTCCTCATGAAGATGATCCCTAAATTCCGGGACCTGAGCTGCGCTGCACTGTTCGAGAGTCAAGTGCCCCTTTGCATCCTGGGGTGACTCCCGGTCTTCGGAGTACAGTCTCCGAGTGCCCTGGAGGTGCCATGTGACTAGTCCTCCCTGCCCACTCCTGCTTGCCCATTATGTGATCTCTGTTAATGAGGCCTCCTGTTTGAGGTCTGGAGACACAGAGTTAGTGAAGTTCAGTGTTCATGCACTAATATCACTCACAGGCTACTGAGACTGATTGTAGGGAAATCACGGTGACAGGGAGAGAGAGGAACAAGAAAGAGAGAGATAGAATGAGAGAGAGCAGAGGAATAGAGAGAGATTATTGGAGTTTGGGGAAAGATAAAAAGAATTAAGGAGAAGAAGATTAAAGAGAATTAGATTGGTTGAGAGGGGAGAGGGAAAGAGTTAACAAAGAGAGTATTAGAGTTATCATTCAAGGGATGTGGGCATCGCTAGCTGGGCCAGCATTTATTACCCATCTGTAATTGCCCTTGAGAAGGTGGTGGTAAGCTGCCTTTTTGAACTGCTGCAGTCCATGAAGAGAGAGAGAGGGAGAGAGAGAGGGAGAAATAAAAATAGAAAGAGAGAGAGAGAGAAAATTCAGAAGAATTGTAAATGAGAATCCAAAGACAGAGAGGATTGATGGAGATAGAGACTGAGAGAGAGAGTGAGATCTTGATTCCAGGGATTGATATAAAAAAAGTTGCCATTTCACAATTCCCTGCTTTACAAAAACAATAAAAACTAACCCCAGCGAGAGACAAAGTGAGAGTGCTGTGATAACTCCCTTCCCCTGATAACCGGTTAGTAAATGCACAGCGAGTGGCTGAGCTAGCTAGCTGGACATATTCTGCTCAGTGAACGGGCCACAAGCAGAACCCCTTGATGACCTGCGGTGACTGGATAATGCCACAGATGATGATCCATCAGTTAAGGGATTTTCCAGCCAACTTGCTGGGCCACATACCCATCCCTGATGATCAGGGATATATTGGCCAGGATGGGTAGCTATCCAGCATGGTGAGCAAATGGTTTGGAATCAGACCTCCCTCCTTGAGAGTTGGTTCACACATTCTGCATTAATTGCTGTGATCCCTACCCAGCACCCAGCATCTTTACATCATGGCATCCCAGTCTTTCAAAGTCTCTTCAAAGTTTATAGCTCGTGCTCTCACCCATTTCTTTCAACTGCGACTCGGTTCCACTTCTTGCCATGAAGTGGAATATTCACTGTGGGAAAGGTGCCATAACACCACAAATAGGTTGTTATTAGCCCAGGAAAATCATGGGGATCTCGACTGGGATTTTGAAAGATGTAGTTCCAGCAGTAGAGGATCCGGGCTAAGAGCACACATTCAGAAAGAAGGCCCCATAGTCTCAAAACTCTAGGCCTTGGCTCCAGTAATGTGTTAAAACAGATTTAAAAAGTGCTGAGAGGAGCTGCAGAGAGCAAGCGCCATTCAAATGTTCAAAACGTTACCTCTGTACAGTGTCGGTTCTAGTGGTCAGTGACATAATGGATGGCAATTCACACCTCCAAATTACTGCACATGCAAGGGAAGTGAACATTTACTCCATGGATTGATATTTCGATTGATATTTGAGAGTGGGATGGGCTGTGTTGGAACTGGGAATTGATATTTGGGAGAGAGAGACAGGTTACAATGGAGCTGAGGGGTTGCCTGGTTTTCCTAGGTATTGCTGTTGTCTGCTAAATCTGGGCAAAATACGTTTACAGTGGGGCCTCAGCAGACATTAGGCCTGGTATTTACATACACAAAATGTCAAACTCCTGTTTCAGGTATAGGCGATGAATGCTGATTTTTTGGCTTTATCAAATGGCAAACAGCGCACTTCCCAATGGACCTGTCCTTCCACAACGCCACTTTGGAAGCTTAGCATTAGTGCCAGAAAAATCAATGGGAGTGAAAATCAAGAGAGAAATACAACAGACAGATCTTATTGTATTATTGCCCAATCAACCAAGTTCCACCTCTTTTATACCTGGAGTCAGTGACTTAACATGAGTTAAATCTGTTTGTTCATAGGAACAATCTGGAAAAAAGGTTAGGGCCTGTCCATTAACCCCAATGTTGAAAATAATTACACCAGGGTTGATAGTAGCTGTGACCCAGGCCGGTTGGGTGATAGTGGTTTGGCTCCTGTTTTGCAATCTGCCTGGCATTCCTTTCCGCTCAAGTCATTGGAACGTTAATCGGAGCGATTGGGAAACAGGCGCTTGATCCTTTCGAGCCCAATCCTGCCTGCCAGAAATAGGTACAATTGACCCTAATTAGCCTATGGGCAGAATTTTCCACTCCCACCAGCAGTGGGAATCGTGGCGGGCAGGGGCACTTAATTTGGCAGAAGGCAAAAAATCTGTTTCCAAAAGGTAGGATAAACTGTTGGAATTTTGCTCTCCTGACTTCCAAGGTGGGTTAAAGATGTTTCGAGCTTTCTGATGAACAATGTTGGGAACCACATTTGAATACATTAGCATCTCATGCATGTTCATTAAATGGCCACCTTGTCAGAATTAAGTTCCCCTGCAACTTAAGTTCGCCGCCAGAGAGAGTTTGGAACGTTCAGTTTTATGGCTGTATATAAGTGCAGTGCACCTGGTGAGCTTCACCTCTCCCAGGACTTTGAGGTCCGTAGATGCTGCTTTCACCTTCACCTTCTTGGGGACCTCACATAACTTCACTTGAGTGCCGTTAGCAAACATTGTGCCAAGGCTGGACAGGGGATTCAGGCTAAGCAGGGAAGGGTTGGGGAGAGTGCCTGGGGAAGTTGGGGTGGGGGGTGGGGGGTTAATGTCGGGGGAAGTGGGGGTGAGAGTGTCTGGGGAAGGGGGTAGTGTCTTAGTGGGTAGGGTCGATGGTGTTGGGTCCCGGGGGCTCACGGTACTGGTGATAGGAGGAACAGTCACTGTCAGAGCAGGGAGTAGGATGCAGTAGGGTGGCAGATCCAAACTGAGAGTGTGGTAGGTGAAGGTCTCATCGGGTGGGTCACTGAGGGGAACAAGACAGGTGGCTCACATAATGGGAGGGGGCAGGGTCAGGGTGGGCATGGGGACTGTAATAGGTGTTGGCTCTGAGGGGAAGGAAGGCTTTTGGAGGTGGATTATGGTCCAGGATAATGGTGGAGGGGTGGGGGGAGCGGGTGCGCATTCAAGGGGGTGACAGAGGGGAGAGGAATGGTAATACTGGGTGGGTCTGTGGTGATTGGGGGCTGTTGGTGGGTGATAGGAAGGTAAAGGATGGCGGAGTGAGTTTGAAAGTGGCATGCACATTTTTCCAAACTGACCTTGACCATGCAGTTAGTCAAACAGTGAGATTCCTCAAGGTGGGAAGAGGGTACTTTCAGGCGTGTGGAGTTCAAGGTCAGCACAAATGGCTGACTAAAGGGACACCCTAATAATCATGAGGCGACTGGATGTCAGCCATGCTCACTTGTGTTCTCCTGTCTATGGTGAAGGCTGCGTTGCAGCGGGTTTGTTTCCAACTCATGGGTCTCATTACATCGAGATCCCAGCAAGGTGTGGAGTTGCCGTTCATACTGTGCCATTTGCTATCGGCTGCAGTCAGAGGCAGGGATGAAGGGAGGGATAGAGGTGGATGTTTCCAAGGGGCACGGGTTGCAAAGGCAGCAACTCCTGACTTCAAACCTCCATCCTGCTGGATGAATGGTCATGGCTGACAAGGGATTATGCGGTTAGTCTTTCTATGCTGTAAGACAATGGTCTCTCTATAGAGTTTCGAGAGTAGTGGAGACAAGTGGACAAGTGTCTACTTGAGGCTTCTTGCACATGGCTCTCATCACCCTGGTCAAAGAGCAATGTCTTCATACACATTCATGTATGAACGGGAGGAAAATCCATCTCTGGCCCTCCATGGGGTGTCCTTTACCTGGAAGGGTGGGGTGGGGATGCCAAGTCTAGGTGAAGGGCTGCTGGCTGCTACCTTGGTAATGACTCTCAGCCAGATGAGGAAGTGGAGGGCCCATCGCAGGTTGGCACAGGGCCAGGAGGAGCAAGAGGAAGTGGGGCCTTTATAAGGACAAGAGGCTGGCGAACGTGGAACACTGCAACATCGAGCATTGGCCCCACCATGGGTGGATTGCTGGTTGTGCTCTTATCTAGAGATGAATGAAGGGCAATGCCGGAGATGCCCTTGTAAGTCCCAGGATGTGGTTGCTCACATCTGCGAACTTCTCCAGTACGACCTGCAGCCACAAGGACTCCAGAGCAGTAATGTGGAGCTCCTGGTCCAGGTGCTGTTTAACTATGGTGCCAGGACCTTTGACCCCATGAGGTAATGGCAAGGTGGGTGACTTCCTGCCCACCTCGCCACAAGATATGCTGAGTTCCTCACAGATGCATAGTTAGTGAGCTGAAAGCAGGAGATCACAGATGTTCAGCTGCCCTGATGCCCAGCAGGAACTATGCCGACTTTCCCGCCTGCCACATAGTCTCCAGAATGGAAAATTCAGCCCATGTCAACTCGATCATACAGAGCAAATGTGGAGTTATATAGAGACACTTTCACACATCTCACAGTTAGCAGCAAGTGTTTCAACAGTTTATGATTATTTAAATACTCACCACCACCTTTGCTCGGAGAGACCTGTAACAAAATCAGTGAGTCTGATGTTAATGTTACGAACATATGAACAAGGAGCAGGAGTAGCCCATTCAGCCCCTCGAGCCTGCTCTGTCATTTAATAAGATCATGGCTGATTTGATAGTAACCTGAAATCTGCATCCCACCTACCGCCGATAACCTATCACCCCCTTGCTTACCAAGAATCTATCCACCCCGCCCTAAAAACATTCAAAGGCTCTGCTTCCACCACCTTTCCAGGAAGAGTGTTCAAAGACTCATGAACCTCCGGGTGAAAAAATTCTCCTCATCTCTATTTTAAATGGGCGACCCTTTATTTTTAAACAGTGACCGCTTGTTCTAGATTCTCCCACAAGAGGAAACATCCTCTCCACATCCACCCTGCTAAGACCCCTCAGGATCTTATATGTTTCAATCAAATCGCCTCATTCTTATAAACTCCAGCCGATATAAGCCTAGTCTATCCAACCTTTCCTCATAAGGCAACCCACCCATTCCAGGTATTATCCTGGTAAACCTTCTCTGAACTGCTTCCAACGCATTTACATCTCCCTTAAATAAGGTGACCAATATAGTACTTCAAATTCGTTTAGATAATATCACCAACTTTAACACCTATGTGTTCTTTTGTTCTATTGTTGGTGACATCTTCTGATGATCTGCTTCTATCACTGCTTGTTTGTCCCTACAACCACACCAACCCCCTCCACTTCTCTCTCTCTCTCTCTCTCCGCCCCCCCACACACCTTAAACCAGCTTATATTTCAACTCTTTCTTGGACTCAAACTCAAGTTCTGTCGAAGGGTCATGAGGACTTGAAACGTCAACTCTTTTCTTCTCCGCCGATGCTGCCAGACCTGCTGAGTTTTTCCAGGTAATTCTGTTTTTGTTTTGGATTTCCAGCATCCGCAGTTTTTTTGTTTTTATCTCTGTGGTCTCACAAGTGCTCTGTACAACTGAAGCGCAACCTCCCAACTTTTGTATTCAACTCCCCTTGCAATAAATGGTAACACTCTATTAACTTCCCTAATTACTTGCTGTACTTGTATACTAGACTTTTGTGATTCATACACTAGGGTACCCAGATCCCTCTGAATCTCAGAGCTCTGCAATCTCTCACCATTTAGATAATAAGCTTCTCTTTTATTCTTCCTGCCAAAATGGACAATTTCGCATTTTTCCACATTAAACTCCATCTGCCAAATCTATGCCACTCACTTAACCTCTCTATATCTGTTTGTAGCCTCCTTATGTCCTCTTCACAACTTACTTTCCTACCTATCTTTCTGTCATCAGCAAACTTGGCAACCATCCCTTCAATCCCTTCATCCAAGTCATTTATATAAATTGTAAGCAGTTGAGGTCCCAGCACTGATCCCTGTGGCAGGCCACTCGTTACAGCTTGTCATCCTGAAAAAGACCCATTTATGCCTACTCTCTGCTTCCTGTTAGCCAGCGAATCTTCTATCCATGCCAAAATATTATCCCCTATACCATGAGCTTTTATTTTCCACAATAACCTTTGATTTGGACCTTTATCAAATGTTCATTTGAAATTGTATCTATTTGATAGCAATACAATTGGCAATATTCTCATAGGAATACCTGATTAGCCCTGTTCAAAGCCATATCACTTTAATGTAGGCATTAACCCTCCAGAGTCATTATTACCATTATCAGTCTTGGCCAAGGCTGGAGTGATGGGGACAAATGGACAATCAGAGATGATGGGGTGATCGTTAAGGAGCCAAAGACAGAGACCTGAGTCTGGAAACACATCTGGCGTTGACAGATCTGGCCTCCTGCCTGATGGAAGATGAGGAGAAGGTGGTGACGGTTTTTATGGATGTGAGGAGGGTTACTCCTGTGTCAGTCCATGTACCATCCCCCAGGTCAGCATTGCAGCATATACTGCCAGGAGGCAGGGCACAGTATCAGGACATGGCTCCCCTTTACTGCTCCTGTATGTACCAACCCTAAAAAATGAGGACAGGTTGAATGAATTTAGTTTGTATTCCCCTGAGTATTGAAGGTCAAAGGATGATCTAATTGAGGTGTTCAAGCTGATTAAAGGAGTTCCTCACATTTCTTCACACAAATGGCAATGGAAAACTGAAACTCTCACCACAGAAAGGCTGATGATACTGGGGTCAAATGAAAATTTTAAAACTGAGATTTTGTAAGGTAACAGCTAGGAGCCAAAGCAGTAAAATGAGGTAAAGATATAGATCAACTGTGATCTAATTGAATGGCAGAGGTTCAAAGAGCTGAATGGCCTCCCCATGTCCCTATGCTCCCTCAGTTGGATGGCAGCTGCAGGAGTCCTTTCGTTGAATTGCAGTGTCCTGCAACTAACTAAGGCCTATAGAGTAGAGTGCCCTGTATGACCAAGGAGGTGAGCCAAGGCCTGGAGCTTTCTTTAATTCTTTCATGAGATGTGGACGTCACTGGCTGGGCCAGCATTTATTGCCCATCCCTAATTGCCCTTCAGAAGGTGGTGGTGAGCTGCTTTCTTGAACTACTGCAGTCCATGTGGTATAGGTAGATCCGTAGTGCTGTTAGGAAGTGAATTCCAGGATTTTGAACCAGTGACAGTGAAGGAGCGGTGATATATTTTCAACTCAGGATGGTGAGTGGCTTGGAGGGGAATTTGTAGGTGGTGTTGTTCCCATGTGTCTGCTGCCCTTGTCCTTCGAGATGGTAGAGGTCACGGTTTGGAAGGTGCTGTTGTAGGAGCCTCTGTGAGTAGATGGTACACACCGTAGCTGCTGTGTGTCATTGGTGGAAAGAGTGAATGTTTAAGGTGGTGGATGGGAGTGAATGTTTGTGGATGGGGTGCCAATCAAGTGGGCTGCTTTGTCCTGGTGTCAAGCTTCTTGAGTATTGGTGGAGCTGCTCTCATCCAGGCAAGTGGAGAGTTTCCATCAAACTCCTGACTTGTGTCATGTAGATGGTGGACATGCTTTGCGGAATCAGGAGGTGAGTTATTTGTCACAAGATTCCTAGCCTCGGACCTGATCTTATAGCCACAGTATTTACATGGCTGGTGCAGTTCAGTTTCTCATCAATGGTAACCCCCAGGATGTTGACAGTGGAGGATTCAGTGATGGTAATGCCATTGAATGTCAAGGGGTGATTGTTATATTCTCTCTTGTTGGAGATGGTCATTGTCTGGCACTTGTGTGGTGCAAATGTTACTTGCAACTAATTAGCCCAAGCCTGGATATTGTCCAGGTCTTGCTGCATCTGGACATGGACTGCTTCAGTATCACAAATGGTGCTGGGTTGTAATGGGTTGAAAGGCTATGGGGAGAGGGCGGGAAATTGGAGTTGAGGCCGAAATGAGATCGTAATGAATAGCAGGGCAGGCTTGAGGGGCTGAATTGCCTACTCCTGCTCCTAGTTCTTATGTTCTTATGAACATTGTGCAATCATCAGCGAACATGCCCACTTCTGACCTTATGATGCAAGGACGGTCATTGATGAAGCAGTTGAAGATGGCTGGGCTGAGGACACTGCCCTGAGGAACTCCTGGAGTGATGTCCTGGGACTGAGATGATTGGTCTCCAACAGCCACAACCATATTCTTCATGGTAGGTATGACTCTAACCAGTGGAGAGTTTTACCCCAGCTTACCACTGACTCCAGTTTTGCTAGAGCTCCTTGATGCTACATTCAGTCAAATCCTGCCTTGATGTCAAGGGCAGTCACTCTCACCTCACTTCTGGAGTTCAGCTCTTTTGTCTGTGCTTGAAGCAAGGCTGTAATGAGGTCAGGAGTTGAGTGGCCCTGGCAGAACCCAAACTGAGCTTCAGTGAGCAGGTTATTGCTAAACAAGAGCCACTTGAAAGCACTGTTGATGGCACCTTCAATCACTTTACTGATGATTGAGAGTAGACTGATGGGATGGTAATTGTCCAGATTGGATTTGTTCTGCTTTTTGTGGACAGGACATACTTTGATAATTTTCTACATTGTTGGATTGGTGCCAGTGATGTAGTTGTACTGGAACATCTTAGCTAGGAGCACAGCAAGTTCTGGAGCACAAGTCTTCAGCACTATTGCTGGAATATTGTCAGAGCCCATAGCCTTTGCAGTATCCAGTGCCTTCAGCCATTTCTTGATATCATGTGAAATGAATTGAATTGGGTGAAGACTGGCAGATACGATACTGGGGATCTCTGGAGGAGGCCGAGATGGATCATCCACTTGGCACTTCTGCCTGAAGATGTTTGCAAATGCATCAGCCTTATCTTTTGCACTGATGTGCTGGGCTCCCCCATCACTGAGGATGGGGATATTTCTGGAACTTCCTCCTCCAGGGAGTTATTTAATTGTCTACCACCATTCATGACTGGATGTGACAGGACTGCAGAGCTTAGATCTGATCTGTTGGTGTGGAATCGCTTAGCTCAGTCCGTTGCATGCTGCTTATGCTTTTTGGTACTCAAGTAGTCCTGTGTTGTCGCTTCACTAGGTAGACACTCATTTTTAGGTATGCCTGGTGCTGCTCCTTGCATGCCCTCCTGCACTCTTCATTGAACCAGGGTTGATCCCCTGGCTTGATAGTAATGGTAGAGTGGGGGATATGCTGAGGAGATTACAGATTGTGGTTGAGTACGATTCTGCTGCTGCTGATGGCCCACAGCGCCTCATGGATTCCCAGTTTTATGTTGCTAGATTTATTCAAAATCTATTCCATTTAGCATGATGGTAGTGTCACATAATACAATGGAGGGTCTCCTCAATGGGACCTCGTCTCCATAAGGTGATTGGTGACATCCTGATAGGGGCTGTGAAATGGGCAATAGTGACTATTCATCAGCTCGGAATGCCTCTTTTTTGTGTGCCATTCTATACGTGAGATGCTACAGATGACGTTTCTAACCATTGGCCCCTGTGGAACTCTCAGCCCTAGGGTCAAAGGTGAGGAAAAAGTGGTGGACTCTTAGGTCACCAGGTCTATACCCCTCACATCATTGATAGAATGCTGGGGCTCTCCTGAGTTCGAAGGGGAAGGGGGGATGTGAGGGGAGATGGGTGGGCAGCGAGAGAGGTGGGCATTATAAACTTGATAGGTTGTGGCCTAATGGAAGTATGGGGTTGGAGGGTGTGTCCCAGTCCCTTGTTCCAGTCTCCAGTGTGAGCAATATGGGACCCACTGGCACACTAAGGCCTGTCCGTGGAGCTGATTTTATTGGAGGATCTGTAGACCGGGGATCCCAGAGGGAAGGACTGCCAGGTAGAGACTTTTCACAACTTTATGCCCCCACACCCTGCAACCAGTCCATATCATTAATGTCCATTCAGAACCTTCGGGCTGCCAACCTCCTGATACCTGACATGCTATCACAGGGCTGAGAATCCTTCACCTCCATCTTGCTTTCCCACCTCTTGCACTGGAGCTAGAGCTGAAATGGAAATACTATAGAGCTTGTGTGTCATACTCCTGTTCAGAATTAGGAAAGTGAGTGGGTAGGTTGGGGGTTGTGGAGGCAAATATGGTGGTGAGGAAAATGGAAGGTAAATCCATCCTGCTCAGTTCTGAGGAAACATCCAACAATACGACTGGTTGGGTGCTTGCATACTGCAGTGGTGCCATTGTGTCTGTTGTTGCAAGTTCCTTTGGGAAAAATAACTTCTAAACACTTTAATTGCCATGAAGTGGGGTACTTCAATCTCTGTTTCAGTATATGGGTCCCTGCAGGTTGGCACCATGTGTTTATCACCCAGTCTGGCATCCCTCAGTGGATCCTCCTCATTATTCATGCATGTCAGACTCGAAAATTCCCATCAGAAAGCCTACTGGCGCCATATAATTGCACTTGGGGGAAAGCATTTTTTATAACAGCAAAGACTCATGAGAATGTAAGTGGCAATAGTTTGAAAATAAGAGAAAATCTTTAAGAATTGGCACTTAAACTCATATTATAGTGACCTATTCACTACCTCAGGGCACTCACCGTCACCTAGCGAGCCTGGCTTTCCATGTGTCATGTGATGCCCTGCTCACCAGGAATATGGGAGTATCAATGCAGAAAGTAACCTCCACCCAAATGATTGTTAAGGTGAAAGGTTCGGTTCCAGTAGGTTCGGACTTCTTAATTTGCTCTTCTCAGTCACCCATTTCACATAGAGAAGTGGAGAGTTGGCAGGAAGCCCAGGCCCAAGTGTTGGTGAGCTATTTGACATGGGGTTGCATCACCAATGAACCCAATCCTGAGCTCAGCATTCCCAACCTAAACTGGCAACATTAATTTTAAGTCGAGAAAAGTAATGCTCCATTTCATATCAATCACTCTGATGAATGCAGCATTCACTACAGAAATATATACACCCTCTCCCATTGCTGACTCTTCCCCTTTGTACACACCTTCTCCTCATCTTTCAGCTTCTCCTCAATGCTGTTTTCTTTAGAGATGGCAACGTCCCCGTTTTCAAGTGATTCAAGCTCCCTCTCAAGCCTGAAAGAGATGAGTGTACATTCAATACCAGAGATTAATGTACATCAATATCCTAGAAGCAAAGCAATTAAGTCGCAGGCACATTGCAGGGCTCCTGTCGCTGTGGGTTACCTGTTTAGCTGGTTTGATGAATTGAAGACAGAATGACTTCTGCCTTCACTAATTGGATCACCTTTTAATGTTTTCATTCTCATGCTAACAGGCTTAATGCCAGCTGATTGTATTTTTCTCTCTTTTTATCTACACTTTCAAAACAAAATGCAATAAGACTGCTCACTCACCTCACACAAACAGCCTGTGAAATACTCATCCCTCAATAAACAGTGGAACATTTAATTGGTCATTTGTCACATTGCTGTTTGTGTGAGGACCCCAATGGCATTGGCTGCTCATGCAGCAATGGCATCACCTGTCCTCAGTGACCCTCAAACTTCTGCCTTGCAGGACTTGCTTGGCTAGCCACGGTGCCCCAAGACCCCCTACTTACCTGACTGTGAGGGCACACAGACGTTGACGTATCCTTGTCCTGCAGGTGCAGCCCCAGCAGTGGCCACTTCTCCTGGTGCCGCATTTGAGGCTGCTGAGCTGCTGGCCCTCTGATTATCTGGCAGTTCTTGGGGGTAGGATGCTGTTCCACTGCGTGCCGGCAAAATGTGGCCCCGGGTCCCGGTGCCCACCTAACAGATTTGGCCCCTTCTTTTCACCCCAGCAGTGGGACCTAAGTCATCTCCGCAAAATGCAGCCTATTGACTGTGCATATAGAAAAAAGCTCACATTTATATAGCGATTTTCACATCCTATTGATGTCCCAAAGTGTTGCACTGTCAGTGAAGTACTTTTTTGAAGTGTAGTCACTGCTGTAATGCAGGAAACGCAGCTGCCAATTTTCACACAGCAAGATCCCACAAACAGTAGTGAGTTCACAGCCAATTAAATGTATTATTATTGAGGAAAATATATTGACTAGGATAATTCCAGTGCTCTTTCTTGGATATTTACATCACCGTGAAAGGGAAGGCTGATTTAATGACCTCTGCCAGTGCAGCACTCCTTCAGGACTGCATGTTAGTGTCAATCTAGATTTTGTGCCTAGGTCTCCAGAATGGGACCTAAACTTGTTATGACCATGTGAGGAGGGGTACAAATGACTCCCCTATCACACCACTCCAAGTCTGACCGTAACAGGTTTTTTAAAATGAATTTAGAAGGATGAAGGTATTGACTAACTGTCTGTGCTTAATTATTTATGTGCTGATGGCAAAGAAACTAGCCTGGCAGGCTTTCTTGAGTTTAAAAAAAAGGGGTTTATTTCTATTGAGTTCAAACCCACATAAAAATATTTAAAAACGTAAACCCAGGTCTCCTTTGCAACACACACACACACACACACACACACACAAAATTTACAAGTTATGCTCTAGGTAGTTGCTTTCTTAGCCAAATTAAAGTTCAATGCTGAAAGATCACAAAAAAGAGTGTTTGTGAGTCCTTGGCTGTGGCAAAACTTTTTCATGATGATCTTGAAGTTCCAGGAGTGGAGTTAAAACCCGTGTAAAACTGCAGTTGCTGGAGAAAATTTCTATTTGAAACGTAATCCGTCTTTTCCAAAAATTCAATGATTTTTGCGCCTGAGGTTCTTTTTAATGACAATTTCTCTATCACTATGCTGGATTCTTTAACTTTAATAGTGGTAGAGCCTTAACTTGGGAGAGGAGAGAATAGAGCTGCTCCTCTTCACTGAAGAGAAGCTTTCACTGGCAGCTTTTCCGGACTACTGATCAGTTTTTTCTTTAGCAGCATTTGTGCTGTGTTAAAAAGATTTCAAAATGGTTACTTCAGTCACATGGCCTCTCTCTCCCCATAATTATTTTAGAAGGGATTTGTTTGTCTGATGTCTGAATCGATGGTTGCTTTTGTTTCATGCTGGGAATGATTAGATTTTGTAATGACCCAGCCATTAACCCCCTGAATGAGTCAATATCCATCTTGATGCGATAGGAAAACATCTTTCATATAACTACTGTTCCAGCACACCTTCTGTCTCCCCTGGGGAGATAGTCTGATAGAAATGTAAATGTTAGGTCTGGTACATGTTTCAGTAAATCCTTTTGAAGTAGCTCTTGACATCATAGGTGTGAAATTCCATGAGGTTGTCTGAATTGTAATTCACATTGGAACTTTCCAGAAGCTGGTCAACTTGCAATACCAGATGTCAGGTGACTCCTGGCAACCAGCTAAATCAGTGTCTTTTCCAGTTTTTAAAAAGTCCTTTTTAAACAGTTTGATAAGTTGGTGAAATTATAGATTGATATCACTCGTGCATAAGTCACATCGTCACAACAAGCTCATGAGGGAAGAAATGGAGGCTTATGATGGTAGGTATAGATGAGAAACACCAGCATGGGCTGGTTAGGCCAAATGGCTTGTTTCTGTACTGTATATCCTATTTAATCCTAGGATTTAATGCCTCAGAGGTGAGAGAATTCCCACTTTGCTGTAAAGTTTTATGATGGAGAAATTTAACTGATATTTACCAGTTTTTGGACATCAGATGGTTGCTGATTTGCCCTGCAAGGGGTCCAGTCATGATGTTAGAATCAGAAAACTTCTAGGTATCCATGGTGCCTGTCTGAAACAGATATTTTACACCTAGCACATGCAAATTGGTGTGCTAACATTAGTCATAGAACCTGGTGCAAAATGTGGTTAGAAACGAATGGAGCTTGTGCCTTGTATGCTCCACCAGTACAGGGCCTTGAATGGCTGAACCAGGAAGACTTAAAGGGACAGTTGGAGGTCACTCAAAGAAATGGTCGCACCACATTTTAGAAGTTACATTAGTGTGGGGCCAGGAGAAGCTTCTTATAGTGCCACAAAGGAACTGCAGCTTGCTGCAGGTCTCCGCACCTTGCATACCCTCTGCTCCATCCCCCACCCTCCCAGGACCAACCTGTATGGTGGATATATGTAGCAGCAAAGCAGGAGTCATCAGGCTCCAACCAAGAGGCTGAATCTGAATTCCGAAAGGGCACTTGAACAAGGCCCGATGCTGAATTTGGCTTTGGCCTCTCACTAACATCATTGGGCACTTATTCAGGTCTTGCCATCCACATTGCTCCCAGAGCCAGTGTGGGGTTAAATAATCCCCTCACCATACCGTGGATCTACCAACAGGTTATTTTCTTCTCAAGTAATCCAGAAGGCTTTTGACTTGAAATCATGACACAAGCACACTTAGTTAAGTGTTAAGTGTAAGTCTGGCCCCCTTCCACAACTCTTTCTCCGGTACATCGATGATTACTTCGGTGCCGCTTCATGCCCTCGTCGGGACTTGGAAAAATTTATTAATTTTGCTTCCAATCTCCACCCCTCCATCATTTTCACGTGGTCCATCTCTGACACTTCCCTTCCCTTCCTTGACCTCTCTGCCTCAATTTCTGGTGATAGACTGTCCACCAATATCCATTACAAACCCACCGACTCCCACAGCTATCTCGACTACAGCTCCTCACACCCCGCTTCCAGTAAGGACTCCATCCCATTCTCTCAGTTCCTTCGCCTTCGTCGCATCTGTTCCGATGATGCTACCTTCAAAAACAGTTCCTCTGACATGTCCTCCTTCTTCCTTAACCGAGGTTTTCCATCCACGGTCGTTGACAGGGCCCTCAACCGTGTCCGGCCCATCTCCCGCGCATCCGCCCTCACGCCTTCTCCTCCCTCCCAGAAACATGATAGGGTCCCCCTTGTCCTCACTTATCACCCCACCAGCCTCCGCATTCAAAGGATCATCCTCCGCCATTTCCGCCAACTCCAGCATGATGCCACCACCAAACACATCTTCCCTTCACCCCCCCTATCGGCATTCCGTAGGGATCGCTCCCTCCGGGACACCCTGGTCCACTCCTCCATCACCCCCTACTCCTCAACCCCCCCTCCTATGGCACCACCCCATGCCCACACAAAAGATGCAATACCTGCCCCTTCACTTCCTCTCTCCTCACCGTCCAAGGACCCAAACACTCCTTTCAAGTGAAGCAGCATTTCACTTGCATTTCCCCCAACTTAGTCTACTGCGTTCGTTGCTCCCAATGTGGTCTCCTCTACATTGGAGAGACCAAACGTAAACTGGGCGACCGCTTTGCAGAGCACCTGCGGTCTGTCCGCAAAAATGACCCAAACCTCCCTGTCGCTTGCCATTTTAACACTCCACCCTGCTCTCTTGCCCACATGTCTGTCCTTGGCTTGCTGCATTGTTCCAGTGAAGCCCAACACAAACTGGAGGAACAACACCTCATCTTCCGACTAGGCACTTTACAGCCATCCGGACTGAATATTGAATTCAACAACTTTAGGTCGTGAGTTCCCTCCCCCATCCCCACCCCCTTTCTGTTTCCCCCTTCCTTTTCTTTTTTTTTCCAATAAATTATATAGATTTTCCTTTTCCCACCTATTTCCATTATAAAAAGAGAAAAAGAAAAAAAAATATTTATTTATTTATTTTTTTTTAACATCTTTCATGCTCTCCCCACCCCCACCAGAGCTATACCTTGAGTGCCCTACCATCCATTCTTAATTAGCACATTCGTTTAGATAATATCACCAACTTTAACTTTAACACCTATGTGTTCTTTTGTATTATTGTTGTTGACATCTTTTGATGATCTGCTTCTATCACTGCTTGTTTGTCCCTACAACCACACCCCCACTCCACCTCTCTCTCTCTCTCTCCGCCCCCCACACACACACCTTAAACCAGCTTATATTTCAACTCTTTCTTGGACTCGAACTCAAGTTCTGTCGAAGGGTCATGAGGACTCGAAACGTCAACTCTTTTCTTCTCCGCCGATGCTGCCAGACCTGCTGAGTTTTTCCAGGTAATTCTGTTTTTGTTTTTGTTTTGGATTTCCAGCATCCGCAGTTTTTTTGTTTTTATCTCTGTGTTTAATTGACTGCCACTGCTCTTCAATAAATGCCTACCTCCTTGAAGAATTTCTGTTCCTCTCTGCGACAAGATTTCCGTATCTCTCTTTTGCCCTGCTCACCTTCCTTGCTTTCCATTTCCCTCCTGGTGTTTGACAAGGTGTTTACTAAAACCCGCTTTCACAGCCACATCTCCTTTCTCAGTGACTGTCTCCATCTCCGACTTACTCCACGTGGATTTCAACTGAAATTCCACCCCTCATGTTTCAAACCCACCCAGGATTACAGGTATCTCCGGGACATAAAACGTTTCTCGGACTGCTGTTCCCGTCACATTCTGAGATCCACACTCAGTGCCATGCGCCGCCATATGAACACACTCGACCTCTCCCTCCAGCAGCACTGCCGTACCCTTTTTCAAAGCTGCGCGTGCCCCCAGTTTCATTTTATCCTTCGGCTCATCTGACGCCTCAACAAGAAACTTTTTCTCTTTCTCTCAAGTGCTAAGGAACGCAAGCTCCAACAACTCATCGACACCAACACCCATCTAGGACCCTCCACCCCAGCCTGTCCCTCCGTCCCCACCCCATCTTCCAATCCCAACGCCAGCCGTGTATTCACTATACCCCCTGACCTTCCCCTCTCCGATGCTGAATGTTCAGTGCTCAGCAAAGGACTTAGTTTCATACCCTTACGCCCTCACCTCAATGAATTTCGGGCTCGGCATGATGCTGAACTCTTCTTCCGCCGTCTTCGTCTCCGGGCTCACTTCTTTGGGCAGGAGTCCTCTCCCAGTTCAACGGATCCTTTTACCCATCTCCAATATTCTCCCTCCACCTGGACCCCTCCCTCTGGATTCTTACCTTCTCTTGATCTTTTCATTGAGAACTGTCGGCGCGACATTAATCGTCTCAATTTCTCTGCTCCTCTCACCCATTCTAACCTGTTTCTCTCTGAACTTACTGCACTCCATTCTCTCAGGTCCAACCCTGACATTGTCATCAAATCCGCTGACAAGGGTGGTGCTGTTGTTGTCTGGCGCACTGACCTCTACCTCGCGGAGGCTGAGCGTTAACTCGCAGACACTTCCTCCTACCTCTCCCTGGACCATGACCCCACCACTGAACATCAAGCCATTGTTTCCAGGACTGTCACTGACCTCATC